>NW_023425516.1:3196152-3814902 GCF_014108245.1 Pipistrellus kuhlii | reverse complement strand
GGATTCAGCAGGGGCTATCTAGGGCTGTGGCAGCGGCTGATGGTGGCAGGGATCAGGGGCAACATCAATGATTCTCTTGGCCTTCCCTTCATGGTCCCAAAGTGGCTGCTGTCATCAAGCCCTCACAAGGTAAAACCCAAAGTGGTAGGAAGGGGCTGGTGGACAAGGGGTCTCTCTCTCTCTCTCTCTCTCTCTCTCTCTCTCTCTCTCTCTCTCTCAGAATGAAATTCTATACTGAAAGCCTTGCTTAGAGGACCCCCTTCCATCTTCTTGACCAGAGTTGAGTCACTTGTCCACAGTGGACCAAGCACAGGCCAAGAGGAAGGAGCTTGCTGATATTGATGTGATCAATGTGACCATTCCTGGGGCTTGCTCATTGTCACCCTGAATGAAATGGAGGTTCTGCGAGCAAAGAAAGACAAAGAGTGCTGAGTTGGTCAACCACCTCACAGAGATGCATTTTTGAGACCGTATACGATCCTCCTCTCTGTTTATCCCGTCTCATTTGGCATACATTAGGACTCCAGAATCTTTGTTGAAATAATGAATAGCCCGACCAGCATGGCTCAGTGGTTGAGCATCGACCTATGAACCAGGAGGTCATGGTTCGATTCCCAGTCAGGGCACATGCCTGGGTAGGAGACTTGATCCTGAGTGTGGGGCATGCAGGAGGCAACTGACCAATGATTCTCTCTCATCATTGATGTTTCCCCCCCCCCTGAAATCAATAAAAATATATTTTAAACAAAGAATGAATGAATGAATGAATCTGACCCGACATTTACCATAACAGCCAGTGCTTAGTAGGTGCTCACAAAACATTTATTGAACAAATGCCTTGAGTGGCACTGAGGATACTTAATAATGATTTGTCCTATAAGCCCCAATTCGTGGATTCCCTTTTTCTTAAAGAAATTAATAGACAAAAGGTCAGGGGCAATGTTCTTGATCCAAGCAGTATTCAAAAAACTAGATACGTGGTTCAAGACCACATGTGAACAACCTTGTTCTGTAGAGGGCTAGATGGTAAATATTTTAGGCTCTGCAGGCTATACGGTCTCTGTAGGGACTACTCCACTGTGCCACTGTAACGCGGAGCAGCCATAGACACCATATACCACAAAAGGGCCTGGCTGTGGGCCAATAAAGTTTTATTTGCAAAACAGAGACAGCAGGCCGGATTTGGCCTGAGGGCCCAGTGGAGACTCCTGCACTAGACCACAAAAGCAGGATCCCAACCCGGCCCAGGCCATGCCGCTCTGAGATGGCAGCCAAAGCCAAGGAATCCTGGCTTCCGTGTGAGGATCCCCTGAAAAGCAGATCTAAGACAGGTTTCCATGGGCAAGCACCGACTGAGGGAGCTGCTGCGCAGGGTCCAGGGGAAGAAGCAGGAGAGGGTGGGGATGCGGGTCTGACACTTGGGAAAGGAGAGGCGGGAGGGCTGGGCAGGAAGAACCTTCCATCACAGTCAATTTCTAAGGAGTCTCGGCAGGACTAATGGGGAGGCCTCAGGCCAAGGTCACCTGCGGGAGGGGACCCCACCTTCAGGCCACAGGGCCCCTCCAGCAGGTGACCTTGGCCTGAGTCACAGGCTGGAACCAGCCTCAGAGAAACATGGTCTCATGTGAATACAAAAGGTGATCCAGAGAGGTGACCTCTGAGTTCCCTATCCACGAGGCCCCACAGGGCAGAGATGCGTGAGTCACTCCCACCGCCAGCTCTCCACAGGTCACTGCTCAGGGAAATCATCAGAAACGACCTCCACAGGACACACGGCCAACGCTGGCTGGTGTCCTTGCTGGCCAGGGCGAGGGGATAAAGTGCATAAAGGCCATGGAAAGTGCTCCGAATGCAGTCCCTTCTGCTATTCCTGCTGTTCGAAGGGCCTCGGGTGCCTCGGGGGGTCTGGGTTTCGGTGAAATGCACCTTTCTTCTGCAGACCCGGACGGTGAGCATGTCACGCTTTCCCCGCAGAGGCTTGCTCTCCAGAACCTGCAGACCAAGGAGCTGTGTTTCCCGGAGTGTGTTCCGTGGAACCCTGGTCCCCAGGGGGGTGCCAATGTAGGTGTGAAGTTAAGCCAAAGTAGTCTGTGCTCAACTAAAGTTTGAGAAACATTTTTAAAAAAATAAAATCAAACCACTTTCCTTCCTGCAAATTGTTTCACAGTCTTTCACCCAAGATTCTGAGGATTTCTGAGCCTAACTGACCAGGCCGTGCGGTCCGCACCATGGAACATCCCTGTGCAAATGACAGGACCGCAGCGAGTCTGTGGGCATCCTCCTGGCTCTCCTAGGGCGAGTCTGCCCCACGCTGAGGCACAGCCGGTAAGAGTCACTGCAGATGCTGAAAGCCCCCCAGAGCAGCCATGTTGGCCACGGTTTAGAGTATGGACTGGGGGACCAGGCCTGCCTGCCTCAGTTTCCCCATCTGCACATTGAGGATGTCAATCGTCCCTACCGCACAAGGTTCTGGTAAGCATACAAATCACTGTTTTGTATAAAAACACCTGAAACCGGCACTTAGAAAGCAGGGCTCAAATGTAACCGCTGCCGCAGGCCGGGCATTTCATATACGTCACCTCCGTTCCCCCAGGAACTCCCAGAAATTGGCTCAAAATGCTCCACCGAACCAAATGGAAGGGCTGTGACTTTCAAAGGGCTGCAGTGAAATGTGGTACCTGAGCGGAGGTGAGATGATTTCCTGGAGGAACGATTACGGGTCACGAAACCACCAGAGTACGTGTTTGCGGCGGGACTGCAGGTGCCGGCTCCCCGGCCCCCGCCCGGGGCCCCGATGGTGGAAAGTCTGTGGGGAGCCGCGGAGGGGTCGCAGCCCCAGCCGCACTCGGTGACATTCCCCAGAATCCTCGAAAAGTGTCAAAGGATATTGGAACCATGCGAGGGCGGGCAGCGTCTTTTTAAGCTTTGTGAAAATTGGCCACTTTGGAAACAATTTAGTTCTACTCTGCGTATTAAATCATTTCCCCATTTTATGACTTAGAGAGAAAAGTAATAATAAATGATTTCCCCCGGAGGTACTGGTGGGAAAATGGTGCTGCAGGATTAGGTTCTGATCACCGTGCCTTGAATGGATACCCGAAGCCGTTTTCATTTCGATGCAGAATACGGGGGCTTACGTGAAAGGTGTGATGGGAAATGCGTGTGTTCCTGGACTGGGAGGTTTTAGACTCGGGGTCCCTTTCTCCTGACTCCATAGCGAATTACATTTCAATTAGGGCGACTTTGGGGGCCCGTGTGCCTGGCGGGAAACATTTAGGGGAGCTCACTGACTGTGTCTGGGTATGTTAGCAAGTTACAGTCCCAGGGACATGATGGGGGATCCTTCTCATCATCATCTCTTGCTCTATTGGAGTTATTGGATAAGCCAAAGAGGGTCTCAGAGAACCCAGCGAACCCTGAAGTTGATTCTGGCTGAGTCAGGAAAGAATATGACACTTAAAGGAACAGACTTGCTTCCATGCTGAATTCGCCATGTAAAGAAGAATGGGAGGACAAGATAAGGCAGAGAAGAAAGTAATGGAAGGGAAGAGGTGCTGGGAGCACCTACTGTGTGCCAGGTGCCAAGAATTAGGAACCCAAACTATCCTAATCATGTCTGTTTTTGTTTTTAATATATTTTTTATTGAATTTTTACAGAGAGGAAGGTGAAGGATAGAGAGTCAGAAACATCGATGAGAGAGAAGCATCCATCAGTTGCCTCCTGGACACCCCACACTGGGAATGTGCCCACAACCAAGGTACATGTGCCCCTGGCCATAATCGAATCTGGGACCCTTCAGTCTGCAGGCTGACGCTCTATCCACTGAGCCAAACCAGTTAGGGCATCATGTCTGTTTTAATGGCATCTCGCACTGGCAGGCGAGATGGGGTGGAAGGTAAGACATCTGACAACTGTGGTTATCAGATGTGTAACTCCCAGTTATCCCCCCCCCCCCCACCTCCTAGTACTCACGAACCTGTGTGGTCCCTTTCCTTGAGTAAGATGCTGCCACCTGACAGAATACGCACGGGTGATATGAAAATGAGTGTGACCTCCTGAAGAGTCATACACATTTGGGACAAGGAGAGAAGGATGGTGATTCTGAGACATATACAGCTCTCATGGAAAGCCAACTTTTCTCGGGGCTTCTCCCTGCTTCAACTTGCCCCCTCCATGCACCGAAACACATCACGTGGGCCCCCAAGACGCAGCGCGAGAAGGAAGCTCACAACAGTTGGGCTCTCAGGTCCGATCTTTGCAAGCCCATGGGGGAGCTTCCTCCACCAAGGAGCCCTCACTCGTGAACACGGACAAGCTCAGCCATGCTCTCTCTGGCCATTTAAAAACCTTTGCTCCTGGCAGAAGGCAGAGAGAAGCTGTTCTGGCCATTGGCTGCTCTCAACTCCCTAGAAACACTGCTTCCAGCCCCTGGGAGGCCTCTGGGAGGCTGGGAGTCACCCATTAATCAAGCACAGTGACTTCCAATGCTGCTGTCTGGTGGGAAGTGAGGGGCACATTAGGAGAGATGAAGGATTCAGGGAAGCAGAAGCAGGGGCTGGGGAAAGAGAGAAAGCAGAGCTACTGGGAGACGAACTGTCCTCTTTGCCGCCATCATTACTGGTTAGGCTCTGCCGTATGGGTAACTAGAAGAACATATTACAGGCTATTCTGGAGACTTCCAAGGGCAATGAGCACTTTAAGACAGTTTAACATACTGGATTTAGCGTGCATTTTGAGCTGACTGATTGGGATCAAAGCTTGGGCCTGTCGCCTACTTGCTGGCTGTGGGAGCTTGGTGTGTTCTCTGAACTTCTGAGACCTCAGTTTCTCTCTCCCTCTCTCTCTCTCTCTCTCTCTCTCCTCTCTCTCTCTCTGTCTCTCTCTTTAATTTATTGATGTTACAGAGGAAGAGAGAGGGAGAAATAGAAACATCAATGATGAGAGAGGATCATTGATCAGCTGCCTCCTACACACCCTACACTGGGGATTGAGCCCACAACGCAGGCATGTGACCTGACCAGGAATCAAACCATGCCAGCTGGACAATACTCCAGTTTCTTTATCTGTAAAATGATCATGAGAAAACTCACCCCAGGGAGGTGTGTGAATTGAAGGGGATGGTATGTTGAAACAGCACATAGTAGGTGCTGAGTTAGTATCATTAGCGATTGTAATGGGAAAGGAGATTATATGAATGTGAAAGGGATCAAACAGACCCATCAGTGTCTCCCCACCAGCCCTGGACTTTGCCCACTGGGAGGGCAACACTGGAGGTGCCCTGGGCTGCCCTGAACGTGTCTTGAGTCGCTTCCCACCACGCGTGGAAAGTCAGCATGGCACAAGCAGCACAGGAAGCTACGGAGTAGGGTATGTTTCACTCCGAGGGCCCCTCGTGGGCTGGAACTCAGAGAGGCACAGCTGGCCTCCTAGACCAAGACATGGGGAAGTCATAAGGCCGTGGAATTAGGACAAAATGCTCAGGTCCAAATGGTACTGGAGTCCAGGTTCAAAGTCAGGGACTGAAACCCAGAGTTGGCTGGGGTCAGAGAAGCCAGGAGAAGAACAGGAGTGTGCAGTTAATTCGAATGTCTGATTACATCACCTGGAACCCAGGTTCTGTCTTTCTGCTCCACAGCTATCGCTACCCGGGGGTCGGCCTGTCCCCTGCGGCTGCCCAACATGACTCCAAAGTGTTGCTTGGGTCTAGACATCATGGACAACAATTTCCAGATATAGAAAAGGGGACATCTGTTTCTTGTTCTCTTTTGAAGAGTCAGATAAAAACATCTCATGAACAGCTCAGGAGATCGCCCCCAATTTCTCATTGGCCACAACCACACCATATGACCTAGCCTAAACCAATCACAGGAAAGCAGGAAGGAGACACCCCGATTGGCAAAGACCAGACATGATTCAGGGACACACCTGTTTGTGGAATGGGAGCTGGGAGGGGCCATCTTTTCATGAAGTGTGTGACTGACCAATGATTCATGGGAAACACGGAGCCCTATTTCCAGGACAGAGTGGACAGGGGCTTCTGAGTGGGCAGCCAAGAGCATGTTGAGTCTCTGCCTCTCCATTCTCCTCCTCAGATTCTGTTCCCTAACAAGTGTGGAAAGCTTAGGCCTCAGGCAACATGCTAAGCATTTCAAGACACTACCTTGCTTCATCTTCGCATGGACATGATGAGGTAGAGGCAGGTACCAGTTTGACCTTCAATTATTGATCATAAAACTGGCTCACAAGGATGAAAGAACTTTCCTAAAGTTATAAAATGGCCTCTTGAATCTGACAAATTCCAGAGCTGTGCTGCCCGGGACAGCAGCCACTAGCCACATTGACTCTACAGAGTAATTCAAACTAGGCCCTGGCTAGGTAGCTCAGTTAGTTAGGGCAATGTCCCAATATGCCCAGGTTGTGGGTTTGATCCCTGGTCAGGGCACATACAAGAATCAACCAATCAATGCATAAATAAGTGAACAACAAGTGGATGCTTATCTGTCTGTCTGTCTATCTACCTATCTATCTCTCTCTCTCTTCCATGCTTGTCTTTCTCTTGCAAATCAACACATAAAAATAATCATAGTCACACTAGCCACATTTGAAGTATGAACAGCGATATGTGGGCTGGGGCTCCCACTGGAGAGTGCAGATACACTGGAACTTGTCCATCATCACAGAACACAGCTGCTCTGGGACCCGAGCTCTCACCCCCCTGAAGTGGCCCCACGGGACTGGGCTGTGAACTCGAGGTTCCCAAAGCAACCCCTTCCAAGGCAGACGATTCCCACTGCTTCCCACCCTGCTTCCAAAACACAAAAAAAGACTTAGTTACAACATGCGAGTCCTCCTTTTTTTCTGAGAAACTTCTTAGGCAACCAACCTATTAGGGGACGGGAGATATTAAAAGGCTTTGCTCATATCCTAGGAGTGACCAGGAAGAGGAAGGACTGGAAAAGTGACGAGGCAAGTTCAAGTACCCTTTGAACTTGGAGACACTCAGAGTTGCCCTGGGTTAGCCCTTTCCTCCACACCCGTGTCTTCCAGGTCCCCATTCCCAAGCTCCTCCCATTTCTCACCCATGCTGCCAACCCACAGCAAACGCGCTTCCCACTTCCGGACAAGAAAACACTGTGTCTGTGTCAGGTGACACTGTGGTATGAGATGCAACACCCAATGCAAACCCCAGACACTCCCATTGTTCCACCCTCGCTGGCAACAAGGCCTCTGGGGCCAGGGCTCATGACTGGTTTGTGGTCTGGCTAATCTGACTTGCAGGCACTGGAGCGTTAGGGCCCTGGGCAGGGCTCCCTGGCCAAGGTGTTGTGACAGCTGTGGGATATTTAAGGAAGCGCCGGAGTGTCTCCCTCTATTTGTCTCCCTCCATGCTCAACTGGGTGCTGTCCTTGGGGCTGGCGGGGACAAAGCTGCCCACAAGAAGATGGGTGGTGTCCAGGAAGACCTAAGCTTGAAGCCCTCCTCTGTCACTTCCTGATCCTCCCAGCAAGGAGGGTCACTATTCTCTAAGGTCCACCTCCATGACAAGGAGCTACAATGCCAACCTTACAAGGTTGTTGTGAGCACCAGAGGGGGTGATGATTGCAGAGTGTGGGCGCATACGTCTTCAAATAAATGCTGCTTCCCTCTTCCCCGGAATTACTGCATCCTTGCATTAGAAGTGCGATAGAGCCTGGCCAGCATGGCTCAGTGGTTGGGCGCTGACCTATGAACCAGGAAGTCAGGGCACATACCCGGGTTGTGCCACGCAGGAGGCAGACAGACCATCAGTGATTCCCTCATCATTGATGTTTCTATTTCTCTCTCCCTCTCCCTTCCTCTCCGAAATCAACCAATCAATATATATATATATATATATATATATATATATATATATATATATATATATATTTATATATTAAAACAAACAGTTACGAAAAAAAGTGTGGGTAGAATGGGGGATAAACTTAGCAAGTAATCTGGACAGGGAACAGAAGTCCCAGTGATTTTCAACGAGTTCGCCACAAAAAATGTTAAAGCAGAAATAACGCCTGACTGTGTAGTCGGGGCGCTGATCTCCTTTCCCTTAGATTGTCCAGTAAAAAATGACAACAGCCACCACCACCACAGCCATCAGATGTCAGTGAGTCAACATTATACTTGTTTTTTATTATCAGATCGGCAAAAAATAAAGTTTCCTGGTGTGCTGCAGAATTAGTAATTAGTTTGTGTGCCATGGGATGAGAAAGGTTGATGTTCGCTGAGAAATACCAAATCCTCACAGTCACCTCTTCCAAGGGCTGTCACCCAAGAACAACGCCGGACAGAGGAAAGCAAAACAGCACTGTGCTGCCAGGCGAGGCTCTGGGACCAAATGCCAAGGCAGGCCTGAGAGCCACTGGCCGGCTCAGCCGCAGGAAAGCCTCCTTTTCTAAGGCCGCTGCCGTCTAAACGGCCTCCGGCCAAAGTCAACTTCAAATCCAGCTCTCCTCCAGCGGGGACTGCCTCACCCTGGGCATTTAGGGGCATGTGTAATTTCTGATGTTGTTTTTGTTAATCCTTACCCAAGGATATTTTTTTTCCATTGCTTTTTAGAGACAATAAAAGGCCGGTGGGGGGGGGGGGGGGGAGGAGAGAAAGAGAAATATCAAGGTGAGAGAGACACACTGATTGGTTGCCTCCTGCACAGTCCCTAATTGGGGCTGGGAATCAAACCTGCAACCCTTCGCTGCTCTAACCACTTAGCAAAAATTAAGAGCAATTGCTAAGAGCAGAGGTCATAGCTCTCTTACCTAGCTGAAAGACAGAAAAGAGAGGAAATAAAGACAGTCACAGGCCATTATGCCCTGTCCTGGAAAGTAAAACCTAATCAATGTCCACAAACATCACGGCTCCGATCCAAACTGCTCCTGGTGATATGGGCTGGGGTAGCGTTTTCTGGTCACTGGTTGAGTTTAAAGGCACGGAGGTGGGGAAGAGCCTCAAACCATACGTAGGAGAGACTAACCCCGTGGTCGGCAAACTGCAGCTCTCGAGTGTGGCTCTTCCACAAAACACCACGGCCTGGGTGAATCTATTTCGAAGAAGTCGCATTAGAAGAAGTTTAAGTTTAAAAATTTTAAAAATTTAGCTCTCCAAAGAAATTTCAATCGTTGTACTGTTGATATTTGGCTCTGTTGACTAATGAGTTTGCCGAACACTGGACTAACCGGCTAACCCTCCCAGTGTGGAGAATACCAGAAGACTCATCCTATGTTACCTCCAGGCGGGCTTCCCAACATCACTGGGAAGGAGGTGGGCAACATTCCCAGGCCCAGCCATTAAACGTGGACTACATTTAAAGGTTCACAGGCAGGGAAGGCCCTGTGGCTGTTGATTTGTCGTCATTGTTTGGATGGGTCTCCTGGTGGCTGGTTTATTTCTTGGGCTGTTTCCATTTCTATTTCCCTCCCGAGTTTGCATGGACAGCCTCCTTAGTGATCCCTGCTTCTCCCCTGGGCTCAAGGCTCCAGCTCCTCTTAAGAAGTCTTTCCCCTCCGACCCCGTGACCTTCAGAGCCACCCTCGTGGTGAAAGTGGGTGCTAGCAGGGAAAGTTACTGCAACAATCATTTTTTATTTCTAGCTCTGTTATCTTTGAGAAGGCCTGTGACTTAGGCAACTTGTGCCCATCTGACAAGGGGTGTGTTGGAAAAGTCTGGTAAGAATTTACCCTGGAAAAAAAAAAAAAAAAAAAAAAAAAAAAAAGAATTTACCCTGGAAAAATCTGCATCCTCAGAGCTCAAAACAAGTGGAAGGATTAAAGAATCATAGGCCGAATGTGTGGACTCACACATGCACATGCGTACATACACACACACACACACACACACACACACACGAAGAGAAAATGCAACCAAAATGTGGAACGTTCTGTGCACGCACACAAGCCCCACATGGGCCACAGAAAAGTTGACGCCTACAGTGACCCACATTTTGCCAGGCAAGCTGAGCCCCACCAATGCATCTCGCTGCTCCCTTCCCCAGGGCAGGCCATGCACATGCAGGAGTCATACGCAGACATCACACACTGACGTCACACACAGACGTCACACGCAGAAGTCGCCTTAATCCCATTCCTTAGTCTCCCCTGATTTTGATCCATCAGCCCATTTAAACTCCACCTTTAACCAGCAGACCCTCCCCTTCCTGCCAGACACCTGGGTCGTCCTCCGGGGAGGCTGACTACACAGTGAATCTCAGAGGCCCATGAAACCACCACCCCCCATTCACCTGAAGCCATCTGCAAGGACAGGCGTAGCTAGAGAAACAGAACTGGGCATGGGGACAAAACATACGCGACCCCCAGGAAACCGCAGCCCACCCGGGGACACTAGAAGAGGAAGGCGTCTGCCCTTTCTGCTTCACGGTCTACCCCCAAATATCCCACGGCTTCAGACACAGGTGTCCTCCGCTGCCACCACAGACACACGGAGGAGCACGAGGACACGTCTTCAATCGGAAAGTGACGTCTGGGAAGAAAGGAGGCATGCACGGCACCCATGTGTGCGACACGTGTGGCCAGCCCCTGTGCTGTGGGCAGAGTTCCAGCTCCTTCAAGGCAGGGACGGGCTGGGCGGAGAACTGTGCTGTGTCAGCTACTGTGCAGGGGCCTCAAAGAGGAGGCGCCCGTCTGGCCCACGTACTGAGGAGTGTCCTGCCCAGTCAGGCCGGGACACGGTAGAACCTCCACTGATTTCCAGAGCCATGCAGAGCTACACCGGGAAAGCGCTAGCGGGCCCAGGATGGGTTCCAGAGAACAGCGCTGCCCTGGGTGTAAATGGCACGGAGGAGGGAGCAGAGAGGGGGAATTCTGCCATAAATAGGGCGAAACGTGCTTTTCATTACAGCGCTTTGCAGAGCCCTTAGCATCTCACACGCCTTGTGCATTTCCAGAGACAAACAGCCATTTTCCAAGTGGACCTGCATAGGGAACCCTTTTCTGTGATGCCATGTGTTCTTTCAGGACAACTGTTCTGAGGAACACTTTGTGGGGAACACAAACCATCTAACTCTTTCCACCCGCGTGACCACGAGAAACTGAGGCCCAAGAGCAAAGGGATTGATTGTCCCTTAATAGGTCTCGCTGGTTTGCAGTAAGCCAGGTGTCCTGACTTCTGATCCAAGGCCCTAGCTCCCCACAGCTGCCACGAGGTTCTGGGTGAGGAACTTAATTTATTCAAAGAACCTTTCCTAGGCACCAACTCTGTACCACCTTCTGGGCTGGCTGCTGGAAATGCAAGAGCAGAAAAGACAAGTCCTTGCCTTCAAGGAGATTACAATGTACGGTAGTATAAGCAAGCAGCCAGTGGTAGCCCAGGAGGTCTCTGCTTTGCCTCGTTCCAAAGCGCACAGATTTCATTCATCACAGATTTTAAATAATGCCAGTCCATAGTGAGAGCATCCAAGTTCCAATCCCCACATTCTATCACTAGAAGTAATTGGATCAAGGACAAACCTTGCTGCTGACCTGCAGTCAGTATGGACATGAGACACGCCCAGCACCATCGGTGATCAATCACGTGACTTCCCATCAGCGGCTGGCTGGTCACTGCATGTCCATTCAGTTCATGTACAGACACAGACGGCAGAAAATGTGGCTGTGTTGCTTCCTTGTGTCTCAGGGACAAACCCACGTGACACTGGACCTAAGAGAGTAACCAGAAGAAGAAGTAAGCCAATAAAGACGAAAGTGCGGCCAAGAATTGCAGGTGACCCAGGAGGTTCGAGCTGCAGCCAATGAAAATGCCGTTACCAAGAGATCGCCCCCGTGTTAGGGACTCTCGGTGGGCAGCCCGGGGCACACACAGTGAAGGGGAATGTATCCTCACCAATGAGGAGAGTGACAAGAAGGGTAAGACGTCGCACTAAAGGAGCTCTTAGAGAGTGTTCACAACATGCAAAGTGCACAAAAATAAAATTCTGGGCCCTGGCTGGGCAGCTCAAGCATCCTCCCGAGACACTAAGGTTTCAGGTTCAATCCCCAGTCAGGGCCCATGCAAGAATCAGCCAATGAGTGCATGAAGTAGAACAAACTGATGTGTTTTTCTCTCTCTGCACCACCCGACACCCCCCCCCCCAAAAAAAAATAGATACAGATACAGATATAGATATATAGATATGATATAGATATTGATAGAAGCTGATTCAAACTTAGGAGGAGGACTCTTCAAGGGATAAAAAAAAAGATGCTCATTCATGTTACAAATGAAGTGAAGGTAAGCGACACCTTCAAACAAATCTTAATAACAAAGAAAAAAAAACACTAAAGGACAGTGGACAAAATAATAGTTTTCAGTGTTTGTTTTGGTCATTTTTCTATATACAGTTATATCCAACAGTACAAAGTTTGTAATTTCTGACAAAATTTAGAGGTTGCAGAACAATTGTCATTTGCCCACTGCTTAAGGCTGCTCATGAGGTTTCAGCTTGCCAAGCCATTCTTATGGTCCAGCACTACTGCGCAGAGCAAGGACACTGGGTACGGAGTGAACATGCTGGGCCTCAATTTCTCTGTTTTAAGACTAAACCAATCAGAGTCCCAGTAGGAAAGCACAGACACTTTGAAATGAGGGCCCTTTAAGAAGGGTTTCGTTTTCAAACACTGTATTTAAAAGCTCAGAAGTGTGCATGTAAGAAGCACCGAGGCACAGTGTGGAATCCTGGGCCCAGAGGGAGAATTTACCAGAAGCCAGGAGGAGAGCTTGCGGTAGGGAGCAGTCCACCCCTGTCTGACGAAAATGGCATGCCTGAGAGTTTTCTGGAAGGGGGCCGGGACTAAATACCATCCTAGTTCTCCTGCCATGGCCCATTGGCTGAACTTGCCTGAGGCCAGGAGGCCTTGTTAACTGTATATTGTCCACAGGTGGGGGAGAGGGGGGAGGACACAGACAGAAAGGTAAACACTTGATGAGAAGAGTTAAAGAGAAGAGATAAAAAATAAGGCTGCTCCCAGCTAAATTCTGGGATGTGGAATTTTAAGCGTCTTGGAGGAAGTGGGGTGTGGGGGTTATTTTTTGGGGGGAGGAGGGCTAATATAACAGGTGGTGGAAACCTCCCAAACCAGCTTACACTCTAAGGAGGACTCAGGGAGAAGAGGAGTCCTGGCAGAAGGGAGTGGCAAGAAGGACAGTTTGGCCCTCAGAACAGCCCCGAGGACCTCTCACCTGCTTTTCTCTCTGCAGACACCCAGTCTCTGCCTCCTTCTCTCTCCAAACCGCCAGGCTCTCTCCACTTCTCCACACAACACCACAATTACACCAGAAATCATATTCCATTATTCCCAGCTGCCCACAGAGCCTGGCTAACTCCTATAAAAAGGAACCTGATTGGCCCTACTTGTTTCCCAAGCTTATGCCTGACCCAATCAGCCACAGCCAGGAAGGTCACATGACATCAACAGGCCACTCAGGGCCATCCCCAGAATAAGAAGGCCTTTCTCAGAAATAAAAGATTTGTGGGGCTGGGCAATCACCCTACAAGATGGCTATTACTGCTCTTGGTCTACTTTTATTTTATATATAAAAAAAGTTCTTATTCCAGCTGGCATGGCTCAATGGTTGAGGACTGACCTATGAACCAGGAGGTCACAGTTCAATTGCCAGTCAGGCAGGGCACATGCCCAGTGTGGGGCATGCAGGAGGCAGCCAATCAATGATTCTCTTTTATCATTGATGGTTCTCGTTCTTTTTCTCTCTCTCTCTTTCTCTCTCTCTCTGAAATCAATAAAAAAATATATTTACAAAAAGTTTTTATTTACCAGGTACAGTTCTAAGTGTTTTCTTCATTTATGATGACCCTTCAAGACAGATGTTATTGTCAGTCCATTTTACAGATGAGAAAACTGGGGCACAGAGATGTTAAAGTAATTTTTCCAAGGTCACACAGCAGGCAGATGGCCAAGTTGGTGTTTGAACCCACACAGTGTGATCCCAGGATTCATGCTTTTAATCCCTATCTCCTACTACCTCAGGTTTCAACATGAGGAAACAATGGTCTCCATCCCCCAGCTCCTTAAACCCCTCAGAGAACAAAATGAAGGAGCCCTCAACAATCCTGACGGATCTTGTAAGGAACAATGAAACCTTCTTAGGGTAAACCACAGGCCGTAAAGGCAAACGACCTATTCTCCCAGCCTACCCCATTCCTCCGGTTTTCTAGCTGCATGCAGAGAACAGAACTGAAAGGAGAAAAATAGAATTCTCGCTCTGCTCACCATCTGCAGATCATCAGTAATGGTATAATTGAGAAAACAATGCACCACAACACACTACAAAGGCAGAAACAATGCCGACAGCATGGCGTTTAGTGCTTGTCTGCCAACAGGTGATAAGGCAGCTGATCCATACAGCATCTTGGCATCTTCATGTCCCACGTACTCTTGTTCCGGGCCCCGTGCCTACGCCGGGTGCTTCGGCCTGTGTCTGAGGCAAACCAGCCTTCTGGGAGACCTCATCCAGCCTGGATTCAATTAGTTACCAGATGCTGGTGACTCTCCAATCCTCATTCAACCCAGATCTCCCTCCTGCCCCTGAGACCTAGGAACCATCTCCACTTGGGTATGACACAGGCCCTTCAGATGTGGCCTGCCCCAAACCAACCCCATCATCTCCTTGCCCAGACTGACCCTTTCCTTCTCAACTGGTCTCCACCATATCGCCACCCACCCACAAGACCAAATTCTAGGAAACACCCTCAACACTCTTTTCCCCCTCATTTCCACTTCTCGTGTCCATTCATCAAGTCTTGCTTCTCTGACTTTCTAAAGATCCCTGGGACCCTCTCGCTTCTCTCCACCTTCTCCACCCCCTTCAGGCTGCCAACTCCCTTGCTTAGACGATTGCAGGGGTCTTCTAGCAACCACAGTCCCACGCTGCAACCTGGTTCCTAAGCTGCATCTTTCCAAAATGCAATCTGATCTTAGTTCAGCTTTTCTTCAATCTCTTCCAAGTTTCTCTATTTAACCTTGGGTTACATTCCAGTTTCTTCAAATGGCCTGCACAACCTGCTGCCCACTGAGCTCTCCAGGCTGATCTTGCCACCCTTCCTTTCTCATGGAACACTCATGTCGATGGAACTCCCCCATCAGACATGCCTCGGATAGGCAGCCTCTGAAATGGACTCAGGGACTCCTCCTCCTGTATGCATGCACGTGTGCGATCCTTTTCCCTGACGGTGAGCTGGACCCAGAGACTCGCTTCAAATGAACGGAATATGGTAAACGTGATGGGATGTCACTTCCAAGATCCAGGTGCAAAAGGACTAGCTCTATGGAGAGGCTCAACGGACAGAAATTGATTATCTCCAGCCAAGAGTCAATGAGGAGCTTAGGCAAAACCACACTAGATTCTCCACCCAGAGAGACTGATACAACAAACGCTTTTTGTTTTGAGCTAATATGCAGCAGTGGGTGACCAATAAACTTACAGACTTCCTTATTTCTGAGCCATGCACATGCTTTTCCTGACTCCTGGATTGCTCCTCCCACTCCTCCCAATGCCCAGTGCCAACTTGTCCTCCTAACTCCAATGTATTCTGAGGTTCCAGGTGAGATGACACCTCCTCCAGAAAGCCTTCTCTGATTTCCCTCATTATAGCATTGTTCACACCAGATAGTAAGCAGCATGAGGGCAGGCATCAGGGCTCCCATGATTCACTTTGGATCCCCTGTAGCTACAAAAGGACTGGCCACAGAGACAGGCCTCCCTGCTCCACACGGAGCTGAGGTATCTCCTGAACCCACAGCATGCAGACACTGGCTACATCCTGAGTTTCTAGAAGCCATGCTTTTAATCTGCACAGTTATGATATTGAACTCAAACCTGATATTTCCACGGAGCTCTACCATCTCCCCACTTATTCTCTCTCACAATAACACGAGGAGCATTGCTATCCCCATTTACACACAGGAAAAATGAGACGGGAGGGACTGAATACGTTTCATTGACAGCCAAGTTCAAAACTCGAGTCTCAAAACTAGTCTCCAAAATCTCAGCCAAGAGCTGCCCTCAGAAGGAAGATATTAGATGAACATACCCTCTAATTACGAAATAATTTTGTTTGAAAAAATGCAGATTGCCTTTACATATATGACTGATGGTTTCACTTCGTCAACCAGGCATCTCGGTAAGCAAATCAAGTACAATATGAGATTTTTAGTCTCTGAGGGAAAAGGACAGCAGAATCAAGGAAATAAGGCCAAGCCTAATTAAATTGGATCCGGAAAGAGGGAAGTTATGAGGGAAAATATCACTAAAAAGTAAAGCATTTGGAAAGAAATTAGTTGTGATGCTTTCAGAAACATACTGGTAAGCTTATAAGTTGTTAGGGAAAAAATAAAGTAGTAATAAGCCAAATATGTTCATAAAAAAAGGACCATTCACAACAGGCTACTTTACAGACCCATACATCAAATATGAGATTCCAGGCTGGGCTGTGTGTCTCTACGGAGTCGCAAGACACTTGGTTTGATTTTTTTTTTTTTTTTTTAACTCCACAAGGATTCTATTCACCATGTGTGAGTAGCATTTCTAAACCACAGAGTTCTGAATTAAATAGAATTCAATGGGAGAAAAAGGTCACAATAATACCAGTTTTGGGTTCTGTACAGTGGGGAAAATGCTTTATAACCAATGGTTTTTGCTTCCTCAGTGTAACTAAATGCCTGTGGGTAGCACCCAGACACATTCACCTTATACTGAATTCCATTCAACTGAGGAGAAGATTCTAGAATCTATACCAAAGACTGCAAGGAGTGAGCCAGAGGGTACCACAAACCTGCAAGTGTTCTTATTGGGCACTCGCCATATTTTTGAATATTTTAAATCTTAGAGAGTTGGCAGAAAATCCAGATTTCTAGCATCTGGGCCACATCCTCACTTGGCAAGTATTGGCCTGAACTCAGTGGGGGACCTCCCTTACCTGGGGCATGTGGTCTCCATCTCTCCAGCCTCCATCACTCCCTATTTCTTCTACGCCCAGCCTGTCTCTGGCATTTATGGTATTTTCCTGGCCCCTACGGCATGGAGTTAAAATTCTTACATTAGAAAAATAAAAAGATGGGTCCTAACTGGTTTGGCTCAGTGTATACAATGTCGGCCTGTGGACTGAAGGGTCCCAGGTTCAATTCCAGTCAAGGGCATGTACCTGGGCTGCAGGCTTGATTCCTCCACCCTAGTTGGGGCACGTGCAGGAGGCAACCAATCAATGTGTGTCTCTCTCTCCCCCTCCCTTATACTCTCTCTAAAACCAAAGGAAAAATATCCTTGGGTGAGGATTAACAACAACAACAACAAAAAGAGATCATCATTTTCTTGAAATTCCATTGGTTAAAACAGAGATTCACTCCAGTGACCTTTAGGAAAAGGGCATTTTTTTTTAATTTTTTTTTTTAAAGAAAGTGGTACCAGGATCCTACTGGGTGTCTTTTCTCCTTCCCTTCCTAATCTCTCAGTCATGGCAGCTCTGTTTCTCTCTGTGTCTCTGCCATTTTCCCTCCTGTACTAGTTAGTTCAGCAGCTCCAGGATGTCACTTGTAAGTGACCTAAAATAGCCAGCCTGGTGGAGCATCCACTTCCTGGTCCTTCACCTCCGCCCTCCCAGCTGCCCTGGCCCACTGTCTCATTTCCCCAAATCCAATTTGCCCCACAGGAATCCGATTGGTATAGTCATTTATTCAAGTTACTTATTCAATCGCCGGTCACGGTTGCTGGTCATGCGATGAATCAGGGTGTCTGGGGCCCTGGCCTAATTACAAGAGGGGACTTTGTAGACCTGGGGGATTCTGGGTAAAACACTTCCTTCAAGGGCGTGCAGATCATGGCCCACCACCAACACAGCCTCCACCTCCCCAAACTCGGCCCTTCCTCTTCAGCAAGTGGCCTCCCTGCTCCCATGAGGCGTGGCTTGCCCGGGGCCTGGCGTCCAGAGGGCAGAGTTCTGCAAAGAGGAATGATGCACTTTGCTTGGCGACCGGGGCCTCAGCCACAGGCACAAATGGAAGCAGTTAGTGTCTGTAATGGATTTGTAATGCTCCTTTCTGCTTCCTCCGAGTGCCTGGTGGCCTTTCCAGCAGTGGAACTCACTGCTGAGCAGCAACTGGGCTGCTTCTCAGCCACACCGGGGCATCCCCGCCCCACAGACCACCGCACCTCCTCTGTAACAGCCATAACAAATTTGCCTTTATTGGCCCGGATTTGGAAACTCCACATTATTTGCCTTTGAGAGAGAACAAAGGGACTCTATTTCTTGGGCTCCTCCCAACTCAGAGACAGCCAAAAGCAGAGCCGCTTTGCTTCTCAGGCTTCGGCGAGTCCTGCAGAAACAAGGAAATCCCAGCACAGGGGACCAGGCTTCCATCCCCGCTGCCCTGGAAGTGCTGTGATCCTGGGCGGTCACTCCGTCTCCCCGCACCTCACTGTCTCCATGTGTTCAATCCGGACGGTGACACCGCCGTGGTTTGTTCAGAGGACAAGGGGGGAATGGAAGCCACCCTCATAGCTCTCGTCCATCTCCATCAATCTTAGTTCACTTTCTTTCCTTTCTGATGCCCTCTTCTATTTACTAAAGTGGTGAGGTAGGATCTGACCTCACACTCAGGTGCTCCCATGCTTACCTAACCCTACATTCTCCAGAAATGATGTGCTGTGAGAGGTTCCATCTTGCTGGCCACTTAGGCTGCGCCCACTTTTTGCTCTAACACACGAGGCTTCATGGACATCTTGTACATATAAGTTTGCCTTCAGGTGTGAATATTTTTGTTGGCTAAATTCCCTGCCTATTGTCTCACGGCACCATCGGCTAAGCCTGTGGTCGGCAAACTGCGGCTCATGAGCCCCACACGGCTCTTTGGAACCCTTGAGTGAGTCTACCACGACCTGGGCGAGACTATTTTGAAGAAGTGGCATTAGAAGAAGTTTAAGTTTTAAAAACTTTGGTCTCAAAATTTCAATCGTACTGCTGATATTTGGCTCTGTTGACTCATGAGTTTGCCGACCACTGGGCTAAGCCATTGGGCAACACCGCTCAAGGCCACACGAAGAAGCCGTGTGCACCTGCAGCGCTGTCTGCAGAGACTGAGCTTTGAAACCGCTAAGTTCAAACTGCCTCTCCATTCTCAACTAGTAACCACCGCAACACCACCACAAAACAGTCAAAACAACTAGCACACGGACTTCCTACAAGGCAGGCGATGCACCTGCCCAAGTGGCCATTATTATCCCATAAACGACGAGGAAGCCGAGGCACTCGCTTGCCCAAGTTGCGGACAGTGACAGAGCCAGGAGCGGTGGCCGTTGTCCTGGTTGGCACAGGACTGTCTCAGCATTTTGTAAACTCTATACGGCTTCGTTTTCCCTGCCTGTAAAGGGGAATGGTAGAATCTACTTCATTTTCTTGAATCAGAAGCTCCTGATCCCAGCCGAGCCCAGGGCTGGACACAGGAGAATGCCCCACGAGATTTAGATTGTGTCGCTGCCCCCTTTACCATTACCGGCTGCCCAGAATAGGTTGGTCGGAAGGGAGACTTCTGGGAATTGCTCAGGCAGGAAAGTGGCTAAGAAAGGATTAATCCCAGCATCTGCTGAGGCAGGGGGAAAGGGAGCCCACGTCACCCTGAGGTCACACCAGCTGCTCTCATCTCCCGTCCCAGGCGCCCAGATATCCTGGTGGGGCCGGGAGGCATCTGTGCCGCCCACGCGATCCTGTCTCGGGCTTTAGCTGTCAGCGTTAACCTCCAGACCCAAGCCCCTCTGGCTTCCTCCCGCCTCCCTGGGCTATTTGTGGTCCTTGGGCTGTGACAAGGGCCGGGGAGGTGAGGCCGCTCTGTTCCGTCACACATTCTACCCCCCAACACTGGGAGTCAGGATGTGCAGCCCATCAGAGCCCCTGAGATCCCCTTCTCCCAGGATCCAGGACGGAGAACCCTGCCTGGTGTCAGCGCCTGGTTAACAACTAGGCCAGCACAGGCCATGAATTCTGCATTTCCCCACCTCCTGAGCTAATTCAGATTCCGGCCCTGATGAAGACCATCATTCAGTCACTCAGCAAACACTGAGGGGGGCTCTGTGGGGGAGCCAGACTGCTTGCCAGCTGCCTGACCTGGTGTCCAGCTCATTAGCCTCTCTGTACCTCTCCATCCACATCTGGAAAAGGATTAATAATAATACACACCAGGTAATACTGTTGAGTAAAACCCTTAAAACAATGTCTGGCAAATAACAGATGCTCAATAAATGCTTCTTATCATTATTAATGGTAACATTTAATATTAATACATCTTGAACTTTTATATAAGCAACCCATATCCTTATTTCTGGGCCATTTTGAAAGTGCCAAACAACTACGTAGAAAATTTTACAAGGGGATGGATATTAAGATCAAGAGTCGGAAGGAAGGTTGAAATACAGTACAATAACTTCATTTTGCTAATATCATCTCCCCGGGGCCAGCTTCTTGGGCACGTGACCAGCGCAGTCACACAGGGTCCTGCACTGAGAAGGGCTTGATCTTGAGGCTGACTGTCCTCTGGTCCATGGAATTGAATGGTCCACATAAGTTGTCTTCAGTGGGACAACGGAGCATGCCCAGAGGATGAAATCTTGGGCTCATGTGCAGTCCTCCCTCTGCCTCACCTCCCCCCATATAAATTATATGTACCATATAAATTATGTAGCTGGTGCTGTGCCCACCTCATACTGAGTCATTCTGATGTGTGATTTTGCAAACAGAATCTCTGTCTTTTTCCTCTTTGTTAACATTCCCTTTTATATTGCAACAATAATAAGAAGCAGCAATGGAGAAGGAAGGAAGAAAAAAATATCATCTTGCCATCCACATTATTTCACAACAGCCAGGATGAGGAAACTGGCTCCAACAGATAGATAAGACTCATTACCTCTCTGAGGCTCAGTTTCTTCATCTGGGAAATGGGTATAATGAAAAGTCTCCTCCTGGGCTCCTCAGAGGAGTAAGTGAGATAGCGCCAGATTTGATTCTGTGCTTGGCAACAAGAAAGTACTCAATGAATGGCATTTAGAGCATTCGAATAATAATAATGATAATAGTAATCTGGTGTCATTGCCTTCATGGACAAGTCCTAGGACCAGATTAAAATTGCTTCTCTCCAGGTTGAATTTGTAAAGTAGTTCTTGCTTATAAGAAATGCAAAAAATCTTCCTTCTTTCCTTCCATTCCTTTTGGTTGTTGTTCTCTGGGTCACTTCCTCTCCTGGGCAGGAGTTCTTACCCCAGAACTTCCTGACCCTGGCTAGTCTGGGCACCATGGTCCAAAGCCGTACCAGCCAGACACTACACTGACAATTGCATCAAATGCCTCAGACAGGCTGGTGGCAATGTTTTACATATTATTATTATCATTATTACCACAACCAAAAAAGATACAATAAAGATATCCTGGTATGTGTGAATTAAGAAAGGAGCCAGCCATTCGTGGGTCAGGTAGTACCAAATTCATATGTAAGTAAGAGATGAACTCAAAAGCCCTTGTCATGGCTGCAGTAAAGAGGGATGCTGTCCCTCAGGAAGGAATTTTCGTGATCACTTGACTCAGAGGACCAGAGAGCTGACGGCTCCCTCCCCAACCCAATTCTTCTTGCTCCCTGCCTAACTCAGAAAGAGCTACTCCCATATAACTCATAAAAAAAATTCACCAAAGTGCCCCAAGACGTGGGCTCCCCTTCACTGCTCAAAACTGGGTCCATTTGGGAGAAGAGCGATGAGGCAGAGAAGTTCCCATGAGCCCCAACAAAGCCCCGACTTCTGGATCCACCGCTTCTGCCTGCAGAAACCTTACCAGAGCCAATGATCTGAAAGGAGGGCAAAGAAGACTGTCCATAGGACCCACGCATTGTCATAGTAAGCGGGAAAGTTAGGAATCAGAAACAAGTGAATTGCTAATGTCAAGATTCTTGTTAAGTCAATGTCTTGGTTACCACTTCCTGTGTTTTGTTGTTGTTGTTGTTGTTGTTTTAAATCCCAAAGCTGGGTGACTTCCAAAAACCACAGTTCTTTATTTTGGTTACAGATCGGCCAGGTGAGCAAAGTTCGATGGGGACACCTCCTCTCTCCTCCACACATCTTGGTTCTCAGTGGGGCTGACTCCAGAGTATAGGGCTGCAACAGCGTGGAGCTATGGTCAGTAGACTCGGCATGTCCAAGCGAATTCCAATTCCTATTTATGTAAGAGATTAACTCGGAAGCCCTTTTGATGGCTGCAGGAACGAGGGAAGTGGGGACCTTAGGGTGTCTGGCTCCCTAAATGGTACCTCAGTGATGCAGTGATAATTAAACCAGTTATGCATAACTGGAAAGAGCAAAGAGAAGGCCAAATATTATAGGCATGCCCGGTAAAGGCCAAGCGAAATAGAGAAGATACTTGTCTGTCAGTCACAGTTGGGAACAGGTCACTGGCCAGAGTGGGCAAGGTCGAGCATGGGAAGATATGAGATGTTTAAATTCCTAAACAAAGGAGTTTGTGCTCTTGGCCCTTGCTCTCTTGGGACTCTTGTTGCAGGGGGCGGTGTTCTCTTTGCTCCCGTGTATCTGCCCACGTGGGGCCATGACCCCACACACAACCGACTGATGGGCTGCAACTAGCCTGAGACTAAACCGGACGCTGCTCCACCGTGGACACTGGCTTTACTTTTAGGTCTACTGAATCCCAGCTGCACATCCGCAGGGCTGGGTGAAGGGTAACGGGGCATTGAAAATCCAGAGATGAAATTCCACGCAAACAAAAATCACTCATCCTCCCGGGTAAGTCTTAGAAAATTCTTTTTCTCTAGATAGCACCAGGACCCGATGGGGAAGAGGAAGCCTCCCTCCATCGGTAACACCAGGACTCCAAAAGGGAGTGTTCTAAGAAGGAGAACCTGCCAGTTTTTATGGTCTGAGCCAGGAGCTAGATGTGGCTTTACTTCTGCCTCCTCTAATGACCCACGTCACAGAGCAGCGGCCTCGCCAATGCAGGGCGTGGGCCATGGTTCGGTGAGCGGAGTCTCTCAGAACTTCCTGCATCTGTAACCCCTGCCCTCCGTCTTGCTGCAGCCGTGATACGACGTTACCGCGTCACAGATAATGATGCCAATGAAGGGATGTGAAAGCATGGTGGAATGTCTATCCCGGATTGAGGTAAAAGCCACAAAAACAAAACAAATAGCTGGACAGAAAACTTGATAGATGCCCTGACCCAAACATCAGAATGCCAACTCTGATTGCCTAGGAAACAGCTGTTTTCTTCTTTGCATTGTTGTGTTTTGTAAGACCTTCACAGGCCACGTCCAGCCCACGGAGATGCTGTGTTTGCCCCCACATGGATTTTTGGTCCCCACCTTCATGTTTGCCTCACCTTTTCCCAGCTTCTACAAGGGATTCTGGCTGTCCACAGCACCAGAGGGCCAGTGGGTTAACTTCAGGGGGTGTAGGCACCCCAGTTTTTGAGGGTCCCCAGATGGCCTTCCTCCCATCTGTGTGCCTGCCTGCCCCGTCTGGGCATTTGGGTCTGCCATTCCACAAACCTTGTTTAGAACCGAAAGTCAACAACAACAGCGTCACAAAACAAATCTAAGGCAAAGTACCTGGAATTGCACCTGAGTCTAAGGGAGGGGGTGGTGCCTTGGATGCGGGACACCCATGATCTCCCTACACATGTGCCAACTGGGCCCGATCAGGCGTCCTGGCTCCCTCACGGCTCCAGAGTACCGTCCCCATCTTCCCCTCTCCACATGGCACAAGGTCAGACACAGTTGGTCTATGGGCCGCTGAGTGTTACCAGCAATGCAGCCAAGTCCGGAGGAAGGAGTGGGTGGGGAAGGCTGCACAGCCAGGGGAAGGACAGGAGGGAAGGACGGGAAACATGAGATCCAGAGCAGCGGAGGCATGGACCTCGGAGCCGGCGCCTTGGGTTTGAAAAGGGGGGGAAGGGGGGAGAATAAAGTCAGCGGTAAAAGAAAAGAGCGTGAAATGGCCATTTCATGCCTCCTAGCAAACAAGATGGAGGGCAGCGAACCCTGGCCACCCTCGCCGCCATGCCCTTGCTCAGTCACCAGCAAAAGTGTGCTAGGAACCAACAGCTGGAAGGAACTTAGAACCCAATGATCAGATGGTAGGTGCGTGAGTACTGACTCCAGGATTTTTGCTGTGTGTGCAAATCACCTGGGCCATTATTCAGTTAATATTTTTTCCCTTAAATTGATTTTCAATGGGATCCTTTGTTAACTCAAGCTTCTTCCCTGTATGATTACTTCTGAACAATCATGGGGTTCATGGGTGATTTGTTCACACATGCACTCACACACACACACACACACAAACACACACATGCACACACCATTTTCAGGAATTTTGCAAGCCCTTTGTTAAGCACAGCCAAAAATTCAATTGTATAGACCTGCAATTAAATTATATTAAAGACAAAGGTAATAAATATTCAGACTTCATCCCTTCCTACTTCTTTCATTGCATTTTCCTGTTATCTGTGCTCTTAAGCTGGTTCTCACCCGCTGCACCTGTGATGGACATACAGCCAGTAATGTGCTCCTACACCTCTCTTCCCAACTCTGCATTCCAGGACCCCTTGGCAGGCAGCTTGACATCAGTGGAGGTAGGAGTGTTTACACCATGGAAATTGGCCAAAGCTTCCTTCAGATCAGGGCTTTTCTTTCCCTGGAGAGCTGATAGTTAAACATTTAGCAGCATACTGCATCTTTGTGCAGTAACGAAATTCATATTACACATGTAATATAAATATATGTTCCTAATGAACACTAAAGTAAGCTTAGTTGCAAATTCTATAATTATTACTAGACATATGTGTATATATGCATCCGTGTGTGTGTGTGTGTGTGTGTTTCCACATTCCCTAAAATGATCTTGGTCCCATCAGTGAGGAAGTGAGGACATGTAGTAGTTTAACACTGACTAGCCTGACAGTCATTCGTCAGTGAAACTGAGGCACAGGGGTGAGTTTACTGAGACTGCGTAGTGAGTTCAAGGCCATCTCCAGCTCTGTCCTCCATCCCTGCTCTCTGCCTTTCCCTCTGCTCATTGCTGCCTCCCTCTGTGGATGGCACTCAGTCACATTCAGGAAGTAAATAGCCCAGAAACAGCTAGAACAATAGGGGAGGAAGGGGCAGCTGGGGGGCTAAAAGGGTCATTAGCAATTCACACAATTAATTAGACAATGCTGGGGACACAGCCATCTGGATAACCCATTGATGAGGATGGCAGGGGGCCTATTCCCAGGGGCCCCTTGTGGGTTACCACAAACAAAGCTCAATGGTCACCTCCCCCTAACATGCTCCCCAAACCCACTTAAATATTTGATGCAAAATTAAAGCCCATTCCAACTTTTATGAGCAGCATAGCAGTGTCTGCTGCTGCTGGGCGCCCCCCACCCCCACCCCATCACCATCTTCTGAGGAGCCCCCACCCCAGTCCTGGGCAGCCGGGTCCTCCATCAAGCCGAGTGCATTAGGACAATTAGCACCAGCCCACTGGCGCCAATTAGCAACCAATAGTGTCTATATTATGGAGAGGGGGCGGTGGGCGCCTGTGTCTCCAGCCGGCCTTCACACTCAATTACATTAAGTAGAGGCTCTGAGCTGCGGTCGGTGGGCTGGGCGGTTGCTGGAGTAACCGTGCCTTTTCTGTGCTGCAGGTGATCTTCACCCCAGCCCCCTGCTCCAGCCTGACTCCTTTCCTTGTCCACTTGCATCAATACACATTCCTTCAAAAGGCAGGAGGGGGAGGCATGGGGGCAGGCGGCAGTGTCCAGAGAAGCAGGAAGAAAGACATGGAGCTAAATCACAATATGAACCCTTCCTTCCTCCCTCCCTTTCTCTCTTCCTTCCCTCATTCATTCCTTCATTCATTCATTCAAGAAATCTTCACAGCAGGTAGACTGTGTACCTGGCATGCTTCTTCAGCCACAACCGGCTATGTAACTGGCTTGGCCGTGTCTCTCTCGACAAGCCTCTGCCCCTCTCTGCCTCAGTCTCTCCTATCCTATCAATGTGGCTGGCTTCAGGGCCTGGCCTTCCCCAGGCTTCTTCCTGATCTGACATTTGCTGACATTATGATTATTCAGCCTCTGAGCAAGGCAACCTGGGCAGGGACGGCCCAATGGCCTTAGGAGAACGTTAATTCCCTATGAAATTACTGGGGATTACTGAGGTCTTTACACAGAGTTTTATATCTTTAAGTGCTCTCTGATCGCTTTGGGAGCTAATCCCAGGTGGAGGCCAGAAGCCTTAAGAAAGCCCTCGTCAAGTTGAAGCTGGAATCCAAACAAGCTGGCAGATCTGGGGTGGGGACAGGCGCCTGCCTGCACATCGGCCCTTCCCTGACAGGTTCCCTCCCCTGCACCCCCAGGAACCACTGCCCAGAGGTTCCCTCCCCCGCACCCCCAGGAACCACTGCCCAGAGGTTCCCTCCCCCGCACCCCCAGGAACCACTGCCCAGAGGTTCCCTCCCCCGCACCCCCAGGAACCACTGCCCAGAACCTTGCCACTGGCCTTCAGCCTCCGGGGGAACTGTGCATGTGCCAAAACCCCTGTGTGCACCTGGCCCAGTGGGAAGCTGGGTGAGTACGGGCAAAACAGCCCTGCCTCAGGGATCTAGCTGGGGGGACGCAACTCACACACAAGCCTGGAATCGGCCTCTGGGAGTGCTTGTCACTGGACCAGTGCAAAAGGCAGCCACTGAATCGTTGGGCATGGAGACCACACCCCCTCTCACCAGGCACCGGAGATAACATGGGGCCAGACACAAGGTTTGTGCCGGCATGGAACGTTAAGCTTAGTAAAGCCTGTGCAACGGGCAGGTGGAGGGCACAGAGGTGTGTCCCTAGAGAGAGGGCTCAGGCTCCATTTTGTAGGTTCCTTCTTTTGTCAGCTCTGATTCAGCTTCCTCCTTGTGCTAGGCACTGTCCCAAGTGCCACATTCGGCTAGAGAGTCAACAGGAGTGTGTCTGCTCTTAGCAACTCTAATGGGAAAGACGTGTGTTCATTCACAGCCACCCCCAAAACACTGTGAATGCCACAAAAATCAACCCAGCTAGAATTTGTCCATAAGGCCTCCATATTATCAGGGTATCTTCCGTGGGTCACGGATAGAACAGCACACAGAAATAAATGGGGAGGGAAAATGTTATCCAAGCATGGGAGGTCCACACCTCATGGTTCTATTCATGCTCAAGTCTGACCTCCCATGTCCACTCAGCATGTAATGGGCGCACTCATACGTCTCATGTATACATCTTCTCTGCACCAATGGACTGCGCTTTCGGCATATTTCTAACTCCCCACAACCCTGGAAGCTCGCTCATTGTCCATGTCACACATGAGAAAACTGTAGCTATAGAATAAGCAACAGATCTGTATTAAATCCAAGGTCTTTTCAACAAATAACGTTGTGAGAATTAACCTATATAATAAAGAGGTAATATGTAAATTGACCATCACTCCAACACACAAGATGGCCACCCCCATGTGGTCAAAAATGGCTGCCCCCATGTGGACACAAGATGGCCACCACAAGATGGCCTGCAGGGGAGGGCAGTTGGGGGGAACCAGGTCTGTAAGGGAGGGCAGTTGGGGTAATCAGGCCTGCAGGGGAGCACAATTAGGGGTGACAGGGCCAGCAGAGGAGGGCAGTTGGGAGAGGACCAGGCCTGCTGGGGAGGGAGGGCAGTTGGGGGTGACCAGGCTGGCAGGAGAGGGCAGTTAGGGGCAATTGGGCTGGCAGGGGAGCAGTTAGGCGTTGATAAGGCTGGCAGAGGGCTGGTTAGGGGGTGATCAGGTTGGCAGGCAGAAGCCTTAAGAAAGGCTTAAGGGCAACCAGGCAGGCAGGAAAGTGAGCAGTTGAGAGACAGCAGTCCTAGATTGTGAGGGGGATGTCCAACTGCCCATTTAGGGTCCCATATTGGAGAGGGTGCTGGCTAGGCTGAGAGACACACCTCCCCACCCCCATACACAAATTTTGTGCACCAGACCTCTAGTGAGAATTATAAGAAGGAGGAAGAGGAGCCCTGTTTTTATTGGTGCTTATTACATGCCAGGCCATGTTCTAGATGCCGTGTCTCTTGTGAATTTCAGAGCAAGCCATGAGGCTCAGAGAAGTCAAGAAACTTGGCCAAGGTCGCACATTCCCGTTTCCATCCTTGACAAGTAGTCGGGCACTTTTCCCCAAGCACCTCCAACAAAAGGCTGTTGGATCAAGACGCCCCAGTTGGACAGATCTTGGCTAAACATCCATCCCCAAGGGCCTGGGAGCTGGAGCTGGTGGGCAGAGATGCCCCAGTTCAATCCAGTTGAACGTCCATCCTGCCTTTGCAAGAACTTCAAGCTCAAGGGCAAAACATTGGCAAACTCCTGAAGCTGGGGCAAGGACAAAGAGGACTAATTAAGATTGAAAGCAAGGCAGGGGCCCCGAGCGCTGCCTCCTCTGACTTCAGAGACACCCGATAGCCCTACATTCCATTTCTGTCTTTGCAGACGTCCCCAATGGCACCTTCAAGGGCCCTGTGTGCACCCAGGACCTTGTCATCCAAGTTAAAGAGGGAGCTTATTCGATATGAATGAGCGTATGCACAGAAATCCACATCATTCTCATGGGTATCGGGAAGGTGCATTACTGTGGTAAACTGCTGGGCTGGGAAGATAGACTGTGGGCTCATCCGATCACCAAATGGCTCATTCAGTCACCAAGGGGCTCATTCCCTCATCCTCAAGACACTTTCCAATTCCGTCCTTCTTTCATTCATTCTCAATGACAAGTCCCAATCCCCTGTTCCACTGGACTTTTTACAAACAAGCATGTATTTTTTTAAAGATGATGCTTTATTTCAGCAGTCTTCCTGCTGGCTCTGTGGCTCCATTCCGACCAATGAGATTTAAAGAGATATCTGCTAAAAGGGGTTCTGGGAAAGCATTTCCTGTCCTGATAGAAAGGAGATGAATGTGACTAGTTGAGGCCTTTTTGTCCCTTCATTCTCCTGAATAGTGGACGTAATGCCTGGAGGCACAGCAGCCATCTTGTGACCACGAGGCATTCACAGGAAGAGAACCAAGCTAAGAACATCACAGAGAGATACTAGAACTGCAAAACCAATTCCAATACCCACCTCATTCTGGAAGCCTTCTTATGTAAGGAGAATAAACCATTGTTTGTCATGTCAAAGTTGAGTTTTCTCTTACTTACAGCCAAATATACTCCTAATTTAATGAGAAAGACTGGCACATCTTTCCGCATCTCGTGAGGTTGGATGAGAAAGAGAGTAAAAGAAGTAACAGTAGAAGCAAGCGCTGTGCACTTACAGTTCAATGGTGGCAGGTCCAGAGAAATGGGGGCAAGGACATTTCTTGCCCAAATGCTCTTCCTTCTCCAACTTCCCTGACTCCACCAGAGCTCCTGGAAGCTGAAGCCACACACTGTCCCTCCTCCAGTGCGCACAACCTCTTCTCTCCTGCAGGTACAATTCCAGAACGCAGACCACATGCAATGGAAGAACTCCTCTATTAGTCTCCTAATAAAAAATTCTTTTTAGGGTGGCTCTCACCCACTTAGCATCACTTCTCTTATTGGGCCCAGTTGTTTTTTCCCTTCGTTCTAACAAAATGCAAAAAGCAGTTTTCCCCTGTCTAAACTGGCCATTTCCTGCACCTGTGCTGACAAGTGAGTATGAGACTCCTTTCTGTCTGAACTCCTGACCAGTCCCTCAGTACCAGGATGCAATGACCCTCCTTAAAATCAGGGAAAATGACCACAGCAGCAGATTTGTCACTGATAATGAGGAAGGAAAATGGTAATGACTATGTCTATTTCTAACAGTCGCACAAATATTGATTGGGCACTGACTGGGTGCCCCCATTCAGCAGAGCCCTTAAACTCCTAACCTAAGCCCCTCTCAGGCAAGAACTATGCTTCTCTTTGTACTGTGTGCCCAGTGCCTGGCACACTCTAGGTACTCAATAATATCACCCAGTGAGCAAATCCAAGTTCACAAGCTAATGAAGTAAGTCTGACGATCCATCCCATTTTACAGATGAGAAAACTGAGGCTCCATAAGGAAAAGGGACTTGCCTAATATCACCCAGCTGGCAAGTGGAAGGGTTGAGATTTAAACTCAGGCACTTCCAGGACCCAGAGCCATGTTTTAGTCTCTTTGGCTGCACGTGGACACTTTCAATGACATTTGTGTAGGAAAAAGTCCAGGGACCATGAAGTGAGTGAAAGGCTTATTTTCACTCTGCCGAAATACAAAGACTCATTGCTGACTCTTGGCTACTTTCCAGAAGAAGGCTGTCCCGAGCTGCACAGGGAGGGGACATACCCCTAGGAAACTGGGGTGCTGAAAAGCTTGCTTTTTTTTCTGAGCATGTGTCGAAGGCAATTACTCAGATTATCAAACAGTCCTTCACAAGGAAGTCTAGGCAGCCTTCTTTGAATAGAAGTTTCTATCCCTTTGGCTTATAAATCCATTCACATGCATTCATTCAACAAACACTGATCAAACCCCTACTGTGGGCCAGGGACTGACTATCATTGCACCGAGGCCATAACTGTCAATGAGATGGACAAATATCCTGCCTTTGTGGGCATCATATCCTAAAGAGGGAAAGACAGGTCGGCTGGGAAATGCCCCCTCCAAAGACACCGAAGTCTTCATCCCTAGAACCTGGGGAGAGGGGGCAGATCTCTGCAGATGTGATTAACACTAGAATGGGGAGATTATCCTGGGTTTTTTAGGTAGGTTCTAAAGGCATCCTATATAATAAAAGACTAATATGCAAATCAACCAAACCGAGGAATGACTGGTTGCTATGACACATGCGACCACCAGGGGGCAGAAGCTTAATGTAGGAGCTGCCCTCTGGTGGTCAGTGTGCTCCCACCATGGGAGTGCCGCTCAGCCAGAAGCAAGCTCAATGACAGAGCCTCTCCCATCTATGCGGCAACACTAAGGATTAGTGTCATCCCCAAGGGCTCCCGGACTGCAAGAGGAATTTTGTGCACCGGGCCTCTAGTCAATTATAAGAACGAGGCTGAGGAGGCCCAGCTGGTACCTTGACTCTGTCCCAATGATACTGATTCCTGATTTCTGGCTACAGAACTGTGACAGAATAAATAGCTGCTGTTTTAAGCCACCAAGTCTGTGGTCATTTGTTCCAGCAGCCCTAGGACACTGATACAGGTCATGTTTAACACCTGCTAGATTAACAGAACGGTGGTAGGTGCTATCCAACCAGGATTCATTGCATACTCATCTTTTTTTTGTTGTTAATCCTCACACTTGGGTATTTTTTCCATTGATTTTTAGAGAGAGTGGAAAGGAAAGGGGAGAGAAACATCTATGTGAGAGAGATGCATCAATTGGTTGCTTCCTACACTGGCCCCCATCAAGGACAGGAATCTGGCCTGCAATGGAGACACCTGCCTTTGACCAGAATGGAACCCATGGCCCTCCAGTCCCAAGGCTGACACTCTAACCACTGAGCAAAACCATCCAGGGCCACACACCCATCTTCCCAGAAGAATCCCCGCATCCAGTGTGGCTCTCCTCTAATGGGAAGTCCACCGCAGCCCCTCGGCCCTCAGGAAAAGCTCCACTTCCTGGCTCCCACTTTCCTTCACTCCTCATAAGCACAATGTCAAGGCCACAGGGTCTTCTGCCTGCATCCTGTTTAAGTCAGACGAGGGACTTCCCTCGCCAATTAGAGGCTTCCCCTTCAGCCCCCGCTTTCCCCACACCTGCCTGGGAAGCATGTGTGGGCCACTGGCCTCCGTTGTGTCACCTCATTGTTCCCGAGTTGGCAGCCGCTCTGCAGAAATGACCCCATTTGGAATGTTTGGGGGAGACTGAGCAAAAGATCCACACAGCCTCCCCGGGGGAACATCAGGGCCATCATAGCTGCCTTTCCCAGGTGACAATTTCATGCCGATGACTTACACCCTCACTGCACCCCATCTTCTGGGAGCTGAGACAGGGGCACCCGGGTCCGGGCTCCTGACCTGACAATTCAAACCTGCATTTCACGAGGTAATGTGTACGCCGGAGAGAGGAAGAGCTTACTCAAAGCTCCCCAAGAGTGAAGGCCAGAGACTGGGGGATGGTAGGCGCTCATGGAGACTGGTAGTTCTGATTTGCTTGGCTGTGTGGGGCTCAGGGCAACACTGCCGAACCCCGGGATGTTTCAGTTTTGCCCGCTGTCAATGTCTTAGGCAGACCCCCCAGAATCCACTTCCCACTTTCCCAGTATCTGCCCCTTATTTGGGGTTCAAGGCAGGTCTGCCCATAACACTTGGGGTCTCTGGTGAGAATGTGCATTACAGGAAAGGGACCCCGGCCCCCACCACTGTCTCCAGAGACAGGCATATAACATAGGTGCTAGCCAGTCAGTCTCCCAGCCCTGGTCCCAGCCACAGAGACTGGCTGTGATGTGGCCAAATGGTGTGACCCTCTACGCAAGTCCTGGCTGGGAGAGCTGGGCAAGCAGCTGGCACCCTCCCCTGTGGGGCTCGGGCTCCCTGGGGCATTCACACCACCTTGCCCAGGCCTCATGCTCTTAACCCTCAGAACAACCCTAACAAGTGTGTGCCAATAGTACCCCCATATCACAGAGGAAGCCACTGAGACAGAGTGCCATAACCACCCAGCTCCGTGGTTGGCAAACTGCGGCTCGTGAGTCACATGTGGCTTTTTGACCCCTTGAGTGTGGCTCTTCCACAAAATACCACGGCCTGAGCAAATCTATTTTGAAGTGGCATTAGAAGAAGTTTAAGTATAAAAATTTGGCTCCCCAAAGAGCCAAATTCCAATCGTTGTACTGTTGATATTTGGCTCTGCTCACTAATGAGTTTGCCGACCACTGACCCAGCTCATAAGGGGTGGGCCTGCTATCCATGCCCGTGCTCTGAACCACTGCGCCATCTTTGCAAAGGGGGGGACACGCTGCCAAATCATTTGCTGTGTGCATTGGGGAGATCAGAGAAGGGAGAATGAGAGTGGATCGGATATGTTCGACCTTGTCTCAACCCCAAAGATGCCGATCCCCACCCTCCAGCCCCTGCTGGGGCTCCGGTTCTTCTGGCTCACTCTTCAGTGCCAGCCAAGTCCCTCTGGGCATCTGACTAGAAAGCCAGGCGGACTCTGCGAGAGAAAATGACTGCCTCCTAAAAACACCTGGTGGATTTCCCCAGCATATCTTGTCGGAGTTCAGAATGCCCGTGGCAGCTTCTCCTGAAATATTTTCCAGGTGAGCTCTGCGGCGCCGGCCAGCGGGCCCGATTACCCTGTTCCCGCACAGCGGGACTGCCTGTTGACAGGGCTTTCACTATTCCGAGGCCCCGCACTGACCTCTCCCCACCTTCTGAGATCAAATGCAGGAGAAGGTGCTTGCAGAGGGCAAGTCCAACTTTGTTAAAAGCCCTCTCTGAGCAACGCAAGTTGGAAGGTGACGACCGAAGGGGGAAACATTAAGAGCAATGTTCCTCCAGGTGACATTTCCACTTGGTGGGCCCAGAGCAGAGGGCATTCCAACAGCAGGAAAAAGGCAGCAGGGGCTGCCCACCCAGGCTCCAAGCCTGACGTGTGGGAGCACTGAATATGCTGCCAGGTCGGGCTTCAGACTGGGACTTTGGAAAGAAAGGGTCAAGAATGTGGGTGCTGAAATGTTCCTCCCAGCACGGTGGGGAGGATCTGCCAGACCCGAGCAAAGACTCCCTGGGAAGCAGAGTGAGCCCAGCTGCTGGAACAGGGAAATGCTGAAGGGCTTGGCAAGGAGAATCTTTGACTCTGCCCTGCGTTTGTCTACTGGACGTCAGTAAAGCAGGATTTTCGCCCAGGGGTACCAAGGACTTGGAATCCTCCTTTGAATGCCATTTGGCACTTATCTGTTATCAAAACTATTGGCCATTCCTATTTCTATTCTCTTTATCTTACTCTCATAGCACCTGGGTTTCATTTTGAGGGCTGCCTCTGAGTGACTGGTGGTGACTGCTTTATATTAGGAGGAGTCTGGGCTGTGCATGGACTCAGTGAGAAGGAGTACTGGGATCGATTAGTAATGTCTGCCATGGACAATGGCGAGATGAGAATGGGTGATATCTATTTGATAACCAGGACTTCAGTTAATCGGATGTGTCTCTTCTTTCAAATAATTTGTCTACCTTCTTTCTCATATTTAGACGTTAGAGTTCAAAACATATCTCCCTGTTCTTGATCCTTGTATGAGTTTCTCCCAACTGGCTTCTGACATCATTTTCATTTCTTCTGACAAATGATATAAACATCTCAAGTACCATGTTGTTTCTCTCATTTGAAAAGACTCTTAGTAGATGGCACAGTGCTAGGCACACAGCACTAATGTGATGGATCCATAGAGCTTATAAGGTGGGGCTTGGGGTCCCACCTGTCCACAAAGAAAGAAATCTGATTCCCCATGTACTCACACCTTCCAGGAAGACTTTCCTACTCTAAGCTTTTCCTTTAACTGCTCAGTCCCCTTTGCTCTTGCTCAGTCCATAGTGGCGATGCAATGGAGAGTGTATGCCCCCATAGACTGTGGGCTTGGCGGGGGGCCACGTAACTGCACTGAAGATGAGCTTTCTCAGGGCCAGTGACTACCCACCAGGAGCTGAAATGATACTTTGTTACCAAGTTCTAACCCCAACTTGTGCCTGCTTCCTTCCTGGACCCTCATCACCTGCAAGCTCAGCTCACTGTGCAAGCCCTCCCCCGCCTTCCAATGCCCTTTTCCACTAAAATGTGACTTGCAGAGGACCTTTGTCCATGGAGGCATTGCCACAAGTGTTGGCAAAAACAATGCCAAGACTTCCCAGACCTCTGGGCCTTCAGACCTAATTAACTTAAATACCCACGTTTCTAACTCAAGGACCCTACCTGTGAAATCACAGACCCTCAGAGTCATCCCTACCCACTGTCTTCCCCAGTTACTGCTCAGCTTGCCCAGGTGGAGGCCTCATTTGCCAGGGTGACCCATGATCTTCTCTGTCCATGCCCTTTGTCCCTGGGGCCCTAAAGCAGGACTCACCGAAATCTCCATGACAAGAACTGCTTCGGATTTTGCCTCCATCCTCCCACAGTGGACTAGTCAGGGAATACTCCCAGGCCAGACCTGGAGTGCAGGGGCCCTCTGGGTTACAGAGCTGTTACTTTACATCTACCCAAGCTGGTCTTCCTCTTTCCCCTCCCAGCCCACATCCTGTCCATCTCTCCATTCTGACTTGGTCACATTCTCTTTCCCTGGGCGCTGGACCCCTCGGGTCTTCATGCCATCCCTTCAGCTTGTGGCTGGATTCTAGACCTAAACATTTTATCCAGAATTTGGCAAGAGATCCCCACCGATGCCGAGGGGATAGTGGGAGCCATTGTGCTTCCTTGTAAGAAGCAGTGGCTCGGCACCTCAGCTGGGGAGTAGGGGGTCGTCTTCAGTTGCTTCCTGCAGCCCCTCCTGCTGTGCTGGGTGCATCAAAGGCAGTGATAACTCAGCCCCAACTCAGCAAAGAATAGCATGGAAGTGTAAGAACGTGAAACAGGAGATAAGAATGGGGCGTAGGGGGAAGGAATGGGAGAAGAGGAATGGGAAAGAAATGTTTAAGAACACATAGCAAACTCCGTGTATCTGCTGCTTCAATTCCAGGCTTTAAATGTAAAGAACTGTGTGTTCCTGTATAGTTTTTACAGATCTGGGGCCTACAATGTTGCAAACCAGCCCAGCAGACACCTAATTTCACGGCTGCATCCAATTTGGTCTTATTATACTACATGCAGATAGGGGATGCCCTCAACAAAGAAACTCCCAGGTAATCCCCAAAATTTTCATTACATTGCCTTGGCTTGGTCCTGCCTCCAAAACATATACTCACTCTCTGATATGATCAGAAACTGCTACTGCAAACTGGCATTTCAGTGTGTTCTCTCCCAGAGCAGGAAGGAGGGATCGACGTAAGAGCTGATGATACGCAATCCCCACCTACCCCAGATCACACAGGGAATCCTTGGCCTCATGGTCTTTGCCTCGACCATTTTTTGCAGGTGGTGTGAGTCATTACAAAGCCTGGTTGGGCATAAACTGTACACTCCTAAGCATAGGTGTGTTAGTTACTGCTGTGTAACAAATGAACCCAAGTTTTGGTGGCTCGAGTCTACAAGTTGTCTAGCTGTGCTCAGGACCAGGCACAGCTGTGTCACTCACCCATCAGTGGTCAGGGGGCAGGTTGGCTGGGTGATGGCTGACCTACAATGACCTGAGCTGGGACAGCTAAACCCCCCCCCCCCCCCCCGCTAGCAAGTTAGCCTGGGGGTGTTGTCATGGTGGTGGCTAGCAGAAAAAACAACTTTTTCAAGACTTCCCTTGCATGGAGTTTATGACTAGCTCATTGAGTTAAACAAGTCCTAGTGTGGAAGGACACACCAAGGGTTGTGGATACAGGGAGGTGTGCAAACCAGAGCCATTTATCCGGTCAGTCTACCAGAGGGTAGAACTTACAGTCCGCCACTCCATAACTACATGCTAGCCGAACACAGAAGACAAAAGGGACAAGTCCCAAAGTTATCTCATCGCCCTCTTGGTCAGGGGCAGCAAAATTTTTATTAAAGAACAAGAGAGTAAACTTTCATGAAGGGCATATGGCTCTCACAACTCTGCCATTAGAGCAGGGAGAGCGGCCATGAACCAACAATACATATGTGAATGGATGGGACCGTGTGCCAATAAAACTTCATTTGCAAAATCAAGGCACTGGCCCAAGATCTTTGTCATCATTCGTGCGACCAACATTGGCCAAGGTCCTACTATGTGCCAAGCACAGTGGGTATACAGATTATAAGACCTGGCCCAGGGAGCTGTCAGCCTAACACGGAGACTCCCACCATCTGAGCGTGAAGAGTATTGGTTGGGTGAACATTACTGGAGGACAGACAAGGCAATACGGTGGGAGGAAGCATCGCTGGGCTGCGGTGGGAAAACAGGAGAGGCACGGGGGATGGGCAGAAACCACGGCTTCCTCAAAGGGGCCAAGATGGGAGCCTTTCTAGGAATTCTCCAGAGGCATCTGGGTAGAAGCGGGGCTTCCAGGCTGAGGGCACAGAGAGAGCAGAGGCAGGATGGTGACGCGAGTTGGCAGGTGTGGGGGTGAGGCTCAACCACAGGGCGTTTCACTCTCGTTGTCTTAGCTTTATTAAAAAATTTACACTTTTTTTCCTTCTCTTTTTTTTTGCCACTTTCATTTTTACTTGGGGGGGGGGGGGGAGCTTGGTCTAGATACTCTTAAGCCTGAATCATTCCAAGGTCCAAATTTCCCCCGATACTTATAAGACACCCAGTTCTTGCAGTATTATGACACTGTCTTTCTCATCCGACAAAATTCAAAGAAGCTACATGGTATACGGACAAGGAACCAGTTAGGAACTGGCAGGACCGGGGTCCGGTTTCGGGGACACTGCTTCTAGCTGCTCACTGTACCACCTTGACCAAGTCCGCTCTCCTCCCTATGCCCGTTTCCCCATCTGTAAGTGAGGAAATAAGCCTGCCCCTGAGGGTTGCCGAGAGGACTCAAAGAAATGTCCACAATGTGCTTTAAACCGTGGCTGCTTCCTCTAAAATGCTAGCCATCCACCCTCCTCCTCTTCATTATTATTATTGATCAACAGTCATCTCCATTAACTTCTCTGTCTATACACGCGCCCCCTCCCTCCCTTTTCCAAACCCTCCAGCCATTCGAGGTGAACCAAGAACTGGCTCCAGGAAGGCGCCCCCTTGTCCCCCGCCTTCTGCAGCGGGTGGCTGAGTCTGTCTTGTGTGCACAGCAGGCGAAGAGGCCAAGAGAGAAACAACAGCCTTGAGCGGGGCGGAGACAGGCCGCCGCGGAGGCTGCTGAGTTTCTCGCCAACAAACAAAAGTTGCCTTTCATCCGATCCACTGCTCCGAAGAGGACTCACTTCCTCTCGCCCCGCGTTTATGAAAGCCGACAGCGCAGGCGAGAAAACAGCCAGCTCCCTCTGCGCGTGATAAAACCATTACAATCAATTTGGGCAGCTCGCAGGCCCGCAGACAGACTCTGCGCCGACTGGATTCTGTTACCCGCGCGGGCGGGGGCGGCCGGGGAGGGGGCTGGGGCAGGTGGGGGCGGGAGGGCCTTCTGGGAGGCTGAGCACTTGGCCTTCCTCGGATGGGCCCCATTATGGCTGCAGGCTGGCGCCACTGCTGCGGGGGCTCGCTACCCAATGAAAGTGTCTTCCAACTGCTCTGGGGGAGGCAGGGGAGATGGGGGGCGGGGGGGATGGCGACCAGTGTTCGCTTAACTCCTGCGGTCTCGCAGACTAATTGCTCACGGTGGAAACACGCCTCAGAGTGCCTCGGCCCCGTCAATAATAGGGTATTAGATGCCTTCCACTCGGCGGGGCATTGATCCGCTTCCTCCCAGGCCTCCTCCTGGCTCCGCTCCCTGCCATTCCCCCCGCCGCCGCGGCTGCTCCTGCATCTTCTTCTGATGACTCTTCTTCCTTTTTTTTTTTTTTTTTTTAAGTGTTTTCTAAGCGCGTGTTTAGCAAGAGTGGTGCCTAAGTGCTAATTGTTACACCACAGATTGATTGGCGACGAGATGGCTTGCCAAGTTCCTCCAGTCTCCAGAGGGGGCGGGGGAGCGGGGAGGGAGGAAGGATGGGAGGGGCCAGGCGGGGGGGGGGGGCGAAGGGAGGGGGGAGAGCTGTGGGAGGGAAAGGTGGGGGAGGACAGGGGAATCCTTGGTGCTTTTGACTTTCCTCTCAACCTGTGTCTTTTCTGGGTTGCAGACTGTGCCTGTGGCTGGGAGGAAAGGAGGCGGGGGGGCAGCCTCTGTAGGTATTTAATGATGATTTTCTGCCTTGGAAAAATGGCAACAATGTACTGTACCACAGCGTTGACCCCGGACCAGGCTGATGGAGAGGGGCTGGGAGGACCAGTTGGAGGGCATTACTGGGTCATGAAACCCTCTCAGATCTACCACCTGGGGTCTAGGTTAGGGGTCCCTACTGTGTGCTCTGAAGCAGCTGTTGACAACCGGGGGTCCGTGTGGTACAAAAGGTTGGCAACCTCTGCTCTGGGGGACCCTGAACGTACCCCACTTCTCTTCATCAGAGTATCCTCTTCAATTGCCTGGTTCTGTTTTTCCTCTAGAATATATCTTTACTGTCCATTTGATACATTAAAAATGTAAGAGAATGAACACTTTCTACAAAGTGAAAGAATCACTGAGAAGTAAATATAAGACCCAAAACATAAAGCTTTGGAGCATGGTTTCCGTTATTAATATGCAATCACCTGGTTCTTACGTTAGCCCCCGTGCCCTTGGACGTGGGCCAAGCATGCCTGGGTCAGCAGCACTTCACACACAACCTGCCCAGCACTGCTCCGCCACCCAGACCCCTGGGCTTGGCTGTTCGCAGAACCAAGTTAGTGGAGAACCTCAAGATTCACACACACACAGACGGGGGGGTAGGACCCCTTTGTTGTCCAAAATGCCTCCAAAAGACCACCCCGAGTGCTTCCTTTTAAGGAGCAGAACCTTAGTCTTGGCAATTAATGCCCCCAACCATTCCCGCCTGACAGGTGAGCCTGCGCATTCCGAGTGTGTCACTACTTCCAAGACACAGTAGGTGTCTCCTTCCCGATTGTCCCCAGTTTTGGAAACAGCATTCCTAAACTCCATTTCCCAGGAGAAAGGTGGGGGGAGACAAAGACAAAGTGGCGAGGTGCTCTTTGAAGTTAGACAGCATGATTCCACCTCTCACTAGCTTGGTGCCATTGGGCAGACAGGTAACCAACCACTCAGTGCCCAGTCTCACCTGTAAAACAGCAATACTGACCAGGCCTCACCCAGAGCAGGTTTTAAGAGCAAAATGCAAGGCCACCTGTTAAGTATAAATACTCTGAATGCAGTGGTTGTTCTAGGCACTGCTCTGCCGCCTTCTTTCTTTGTTCTGGGATATTCTGTGCCATCTATTCTTGCTATTCAACCTGTGCTCCATGGAGTAGCAGCCTGGACTCACCTGAGAGCTTCTTAGAAACACAGATCCTGGGGCCCTGCCCCACCTCACTAAGTCAGATCTGCATCTGCACAGGGTCCCCACGAGGCGCAGGTGGGCCCTGAAGTTTGAAAAGAGCTGGCTTACACCCCTCCTCTTGTCACCTTGAGCACAATAGATGCACAGCTCATGCCTGCATTTCTTGGTGAGGACAGCATGACATTTATCAGCCGCCCAGCATGGGGTGACCTCACTTCCTCAGCAGGGGACACGGCACGAGTCTTGTTAGAGTTTTACTCTTGGGCCAGTAAGAGTGCTCTGATTTAATACTAAAAACAGACCCCAAAGAGAGCGTCACGCACCTCTGTTCATGAAATAAGCACTGCTTCTATTATTGCTGCTAATAAGATAGGTATAACCGGGACAGTCTATTCCAGTCTCACCTGCTGTTTGGTTTCTGCAGGAGCTTGTTTGGGGACCTAGGTTAAAGTGCACAGGGTGTGTGATGTCCACAGTTTGAGTAAATAAACAATTGTGACTGGACAGATTAGTGATACTTTCTAGCCGCCTGTGCTGGGGCAAACCACTGCTCCTGTGTGTGCCTCAGTGCCTCACCTGAAATGGGGGGGAGGTAAGGGAGAGGTATGGTGTCTGTGTCAGGGAGTGTGCTGAGCTAAGGCGAGATCATACATGGGAACACAACCGGGACATAGCAGCCTCTCCACACAAGTCCCTTCTCTGGTCTTATCCTTCCTGCAGCGTCTGTGATGGGCCATGCTTGGAAGTATTTGCCTCATTTTATAGCCAAGGAAATGATGCTCAGGTTTGAAAGTTTCTCTCTCATGCATAAACACATTCTTCTCAATGAGGGAAGCCAGGATAAAAGCCCACATTTTCTGCTTCCAGATCATCCCCAAAAAGTACAACAGTGAGCCTCCAACCCGGTTCCCACCTCGAAATTTTGTGAAATTTTACAAATCTATCACAGCAATGTCAGTCAGCACCAGAGAGAATCCTGCAAGTCATGTTAGGACCTATAAACAAATTGTGGGAAAATCATCTTTGCCTGCCAAGGACTTTATCCTTCAACCCTAGCTTGAGGCTTCTTACCCAGGTTAGATTAGGTCTCTGGTTTTCAAACTATTTCTTTAGTTTTACTGCGATTTGGTCATAGAACCTCTATGGTGTCATGAATAATGGTAATGGTGATGATCATAGTGGTAGTGATGGTGATGCTGATGGTGATGATGGTGGTGGTGGTGGTGATTGATGGTGATGACAGTAATAGTGATGATGATGGTGGTGATGATAGTGGTAATGGTGATGGTGGCGACTGATGGTGATATGATGGTGATGGTGATGATGATGGTATATGATGGTGATGGTGATATGATGGTGATGGTGATGATGGTATATGATGGTGATGGTGATGATGATGGTATATGATGGTGATGGTGATATGGTGATGATGAAGATGATAATGGTGGATGATGCTAATGACAATATGACGATAGCTAATATTTCTGAGTGCCCAGGCACTCTACCTAACATTCTAGATGCTTTTTTTCCATTGACTCTGAGAGTAAACTAATGACCTAGGTATTATTTCCACTTCCCATTTACAGACGGGGGAGCAGTCTCCAAGGAGGAAAGTCCCTTCCACAGGGTCATGTGATTAGCACCGGCCAGGCCTGGACATGAAGCCAGATCTGTTTAACATAGAAGTTGAAATTGTGACCCCCGGTCATGTCCGGGGGAAGCCTCCGAAGAACCTCAGGGAATCCTCAGGCTCTGAAGGACTCTGTTTAAAAGGCACTAGACTCAGGTTCTTCTAGATAAAAAAAAAAAAAATCTACAATTTTAGGTATTGAACGTTTGAGCTGCCAAACCCTCTCTGCTGCTCATGATAAAATCTGAAAGAGGAAATGCATAACTGACCAAAGAAGAGACAAGACCACAGCCCTATTTGTATTTTTTCTCCGATGTCCCTTTGGCCACCGCTCATCAGGCAAGGAGCCTCCCACTGCAGGCAGGGCACATTTTGGTGATAAATCCTGCGTTTCTATCTGAGCTCCACTGTCCTAATTGCTGTTTTTTGGCCAAGGTGTCTCTGAAACTCAGCTTCCTCATCTATAAAATGGGAATAGTAATAGTACCAACCCCACAGAGTTAGGTAAGATCATCCACTTGTTAGCATACTGCCTAGTTTATGGTAAGAATTCCACAAAATCTATATGAGGAGGGATCACCTCTTTATTCTGTGGTTGTCTGGATAGAAAACAGATATTTCTGAAGTTTTCTTTGATAACTAGAGTTATCAGATAGAATTTTATGCTAAGGCATAACTTAGGCCAATACTATTTGTTATGCAACAACTCTGAATAAATGAATGGGTGGGTGGATGGATGCATGGATGGATGATGGCTAGATGGTGGATAATGGATGGATGGAGAGATGGAGGGATGGATGGGTAGGTGGGTGGATGGAAGGCTAAATGGCTCAGCAAAGGGATTCACACTAACAAGCTAAGCTGTCTATATGAGCACGATGGTATATTGTGTGGCAGGGGAGACAGGCCTGGCTCGAGAGTAGTGAATGGCAGGAAGAGACTAGATAATGGCCATTCGGCTCTGTGGTAGGTGACTACCTCGCACTATCTCATTTAACACTCCCCAGTGCCCAGGGAGGAGGAACTCATCCCCACTTTGTAGAGGAGGAAAGTGAAGTTTGGAGAATTTCAGTGACCTGCCCAAGGTAACACAGCTACTAAGTGAGAGGTCAGGTCCTTGTCATCACACGGCCATGCTCTTTGCATGGAGAATTTCCACCAATTAGAGAACCTTCCAGAAATGTAAAAGAAAGTTTTGTTTTGTTTTTAATGCAACTAAAAGAGGAAAAGGAAGAAGAAAGGGTTATGGACATGGAAAGGCTAACATTTATTGGGCACCCACTGTATACCGAACCCTGACATGGCGTGTGCTTTCTGGTTGGCTCTCCACAATGAGTCCGTGGGGTTGGGATTGCTAACTCTGCTTCCTAACCAAGCAACTGGGGCTCCAAGGGGTGTAAGAACTCTCTGGGAGTCACGTTCTTATTTGCTCAGGATGGTGCCGGGGTTACAATAGAATTTTTCAAGATAAATGAAAAGGAGGAGGAAGAGAGAGGGAGTGAAGGACTGACCATCTGCACACAGCCAAATAAGGGAGCTGGAAAGAAAAACCGGGACTGGAAGGAGGAAAAGGTGAGGGAGGGTGAAGAAGAAAGACAAGTGCTCAGGAAGACAAAGGACCCTGCTCTTGGTCGGCTCTGTCCAGAGAAACCGCAGCACAAATTGCAGTGGATGTTTCCCTGCTCAGAGTGCCTGTTAGCTCACGCCTCCCTCTCAGGGCAGGGAGGAGATTGCTGGCGTCGCTGCTGGTGTCTAAGGGCACCCGCAGGAAAATCCTAAGGAGCCCTGGGCGTCTGGGGTCATCGGATTAAAGGAGGCAGTGAGACTGCAAATGGAGGAGACAGGGGGAAGGGAGAGAAGGGGGTGGCGAAGGCGCCGCTGAGCCCCTTGCCCTTCTGCCTGCGCTAACCTGATATAACAAATAGTCCTGGAAAACCAAATAGTATTAACCCTTGGAGCCAGGTCAACCCCATCTGCATTTGCCTGGGAAGGCGGGGACGCTGCTTCCCAAAGGGTTTAACTCTTTCTTGGAGCCCCGGGATCATCATGCCACAGCCTGGTTCTCCTGTGGGTCCAGGCTGCCCGGATGGGATGCGGAGGCTTTGGCATCTGGGCATAATCAAGCAGACCCGAAGTGCTCGCTGCCCATCCAAAACTGGACAAGAGCTTCTAGAGAGAAAAAGGATGTCTAGATTTTTAAAAATCTCCCTTTATTCTTCCTCTTCAGACATTGCTATCTGGGAGTCCTATACCCAAAGTCCCTGCCCATCTCCAGCCTTAAACAAGCTGATAATAATAAAGGTGGTGGAGATAGTGGTGATGCCATGGGAGCCATTTATTGGTCTGGGCCAGGACTATACTAAGGACTTTGGAGAATTATCTCATTTAACCGGCAAACCAGCCTTATGAAATAGCACCCTCCATCCACGCACAGCGATTTTCCAGCTGTCTCCCACGTGCCAGGCACGGGGCTGAGCTAACAGCATGTTGGTGAGGTATCCACTGGGTAGCTAACCCAAGACTTAGCGACTTAGCATAACAGCCTCCCAGGATCTCACCCAATCCAGGGAGTGGCTTAGCTGAGTGGCTCTGGCTCAGGGCTTTTCATGAAATTTCAGTCAAAACATCAGCTGGGGCCACATTCATCAGAGAGTTGGACTGGGGCTGGAGGACCGGCCTCCGAGGTGGTCCGCTCCCATGGTTGGCGAGGGGATCCTGGCAAGGGGCACGAGGCCTCAGTCCCTGGCAGGGGACCTCTCCGTTACCTTCATAATATGGCAGCTGACTCGCCCCCAGAGCCAGTCATCCGACAGAAGGCAAGGTGGAAGCCACAGTGTCATTGGGGACCCAGTCCCAGCAGCCACCATGTCATTTCCACAATATCCGGTTGGTGATCCAGGTCACCCGTTTCGTATGAGGGGGAACCACACAGGGTATGGAGACCAGATCTGGGATCATGGCAGAACATTTTGGCGGTAGGCCACTCCAGCTTGTGAAGACAAAGACAGGGAGACTATGTTTCTGATGATTACTATGTACTGGACTGCTGTGCCATTTCAACACAGAGGAAAACAAAGCCACAGAGAGAATAAGCAACTGATTCAAGGTTCACACTTAGGAGTGTAAGAGCAGACCCGTGAAACTGCCACCACGTGATGCCCCAACAGCTTCCCCCCTCTTCCCCGCCTCTGGGCAGCCAGAATCCCAGGGTGGACCAAGCCACGGAGATTTCAGCTTGGCAGGAACCAGCACCCCAGGCTTGGCCAACCTCCAGCAACCTCACCCCTCCTGTGCTCTCCGTGGATCACTTATTCCAAGAGCCCAGCTATAAATATCCACTTAGTGAAGTGTCTGGCTCCTCCGGCACCCTCTCCTCCCCACCACCCCGGCGGCCTGCACCCAGCTCAGGCGATGCCAGCGTGCAATCAGTCTGCAATCTGAGTCCACTTTGCACACCCAGCACTGACTGGCTGCCCAAGTCAGTGGGCTGGAGCTAGCTGGCATGCCCCCAAGACCGCTATTGTGAGTTAATGGCACAGCAACGGGCTGTTAAAAATAGTAATTAACATTAAATAGGTGATGTTATGCCGATAACTTACAGGCTGCCCCATTCTTATTTTCCTCTCTTCCTTGGCACTATCTTGTAATGCCTTGGAGGACCAAGGAGTCAGGAGTCCTGTGGACACAGAACAGAGCTGTGGCCAGGGGACAAGCACACAGATGGCCACTAGCTCCCCTCAACACAGAGAAGCCTAAGGCTGGGGTCCGGCAAGATCAGCAGGAGTGGGGTGAGCCCAGGCTTCTTCTGTGCCTCCTTGGCCAGTGAAGATTGAGTATTAAATGAAATAGTGCGAGGCAGTCACCTACAACTTGAAGATTCTGGAGATTCTGGGAGAGGAGGAAATGGCAAAAGATGGGAGTGGTTTCCTTTCTCTCTATGCAATTTGGGATGTCTGCTCTCCATACACAAGACATACATTTCTTTTCCACCAAGCAAAGTTCAGAGTCATTTTTCTTTTTTATGTTCCCTCTGATTAATGACAAATCATAAAGTTAATTGCTGGCAAATAATAATTAATTGCTTATCAATATTGAGCATACATGATTGAGACCAGACCCCGAGCTAAGGCTTTACAGTCATTATCCCAGGAAATCTTCGCAACCCATTGCAACCTTTGCAACCAGGAAATGTAGACTCAGAGAGGGGATGCTATTTGCCCAAGGACACACAGCCCAAGGATCCAGAACAGAGATCTGCACGCAGGCAGCCAGCTTCCCAGTTCAAGGACTGGGAGGTAGTGACTCAAGGACATTTTTGAGGTAGGATGGCAAAGGACCTTGGCTCATTTCCATTCATGTCCCTCCCTCCTCTAGGGCTGAGTGAGAGACCCTTCCCCTCTCCTCAGAGAAAATGAGCTCTTTTCTTTTCCAGCCTGTTCTTTCTCCGTCCCAGGTTCATGGCCGCGGAGGTGTGGCATCCATGGGCCAGGGCAGGAAGCTGGGGTGGCTTCTGGAGGAAACTGGCTTTCGGGGACGTCAGAACAAGTCCCGCTGGAGTTCAGGAGGAGAAAGCCAGATTTGCGGTTCCCTGAGCTCTGCCTGCAGCATCCACAGCCCATCTATCCACTCCAGGCCCCAGGAAAGCTCCCAGGCAGCGAGCTGGAATCAGATCAGAGGGCGGGATCTGGGAAAAGCACCGCTGTGCCCACGCCCAGGCATTACCTGCTCACTCTCTGCCAGGCACTGGGTCACACAGGGTTCACTGCTGGCTCCCCACAGTCCTGCACGGAGGCTGTATTCTACCCATTTTATAGATGAGAAAGCTGAGCCTCAGAAAAGTCATGCCTCTCTGGACCTGTGGTTTCCAATTGCCACTGAGGGCTTGGGGGAGGGAGAGGGAAGAGCTGGCAACAGTGCTAGGCCACCAGATCCCTAAGTGCCTTTCCGCCCAAGCGATGGCCATGACCTCTACTGGCCTTCATGGACAAGAGCTGGCATGGCTAATGTTTAAAGAGGAGAAAGCTCACTTAACCAGACCAGGAACCAGCATCTCCGCCCCAGAGCAGGGAGCGGTCACTTTGACGAGCCTGAGTTACCGATGCCCACCAATATGAACTATTCGTTGAGTGGCAAATGCCAAGGCTTTCACATGGACTGTTTCATCTGCTACTGGCCCAACAAGCCACCCCTTGCAGCCCCTGCTTGGCACAGGAAGCTGAACCTCAGAACAATGAAGTTCTTTCTCATGTTCATGGAGTTAGCAAGTAACAAAGTCAAGGCTGGTACCTAGAGAGTCTGTCCAAGACCGCTTGGGATAGGCAGAATGATCCCCCCTCCCCCTCAACACACACACACACACACACACACACACACAAATGCCTGTGTCTTCATCCTTGCAACATGTCAATATGTTATGTGACATAGGGACCTGGCAAAGGGCCTGGCAGATGCGATTACGTTAAGGACCTTGAGGTGAGGAGATTATCCTGGATTATCCTGACATGATCACAAGAGGCCTTGACTGAGTCATAGGCGGTATGATGAGAGAAGCGGCGTCGGAGATGTTTGAAGCTTCTATGCTGCCAGCTTTGAGAAGGGAGGAGAGGGCCACAGGCCCGGGGTGTGGACAGCCTCTGGGAGCTGGGATGGCGTGGATTCTCCCCTAGATTCTACCCTAGAGCCTCCAGGAGGGACGCAGCCCGCCCGACACCATGATTTTTGTCCATGAAGCCCGTTTTGGACTTCCATCCTGCAGAACGTAAAATAACAAATGCATGTGGTTTTAAGCCACCAAGTTTGGAGCAATCGTTACAGCAGCACCTGGACACTGTTACCTTGGTCTCCCTCTTGGATGCCTCTGGTTGCTTTTCATTGTTGCAGGATAATCTTTAGCCTGGATTATCTTTTCTCTCTGCTACACCGAGACCCTGGGAAGCATCCGAAACATCTCTATTGAAGGGAGTGGGGTTAAGTGGCCTGAACAGCTCTGGGCAGGAACAGCTGGGCAATAAATGCCCATTTCAGCCTCGCCAGTGGGCATGGCCCCTCCCCCAGCCTCATCATCCAAGCAGCAGATGGAAGGGAGAATTCCATGGTTTCCCAGTGGGCTCCTGGGTCCTCGCCCACTCCTCAGCCTCCCCCGGACGGCAGGCGCCTGGCCCTCCTGTCATCTGGAATCCCTCCTGGAGGGAGCTTGGCGTCAGGCCTTAATGGGGTGATGAGTCGGAGGCGTCAGAACCACTGAGTTCAGCTCCTTGAGGACAACTGCGCCTGGGTTGGCACCGGAGGCCAGAGGAGGCCACAGCTGGAGACGGGGAAATGGGCCTTTGGGGGCCTGGTGGAGCCTCCTGGGCCCCAGGGGGGCTGGGTGACCAGGCTGCCACTGGCCTCTTAAAGCCCATTACTCGCTGCCTTTGGCTTGGGAGCTGGGAGCAGAGCGTCTATCGGCGCAGATTGGGCCCAGCGGATCAATGGCTGGGTCTCCGGGCCCTTCCTCCCCCGCCCTCCGCCGGCCCCTTCCTTAACTAGATGTGGGCGCCAGACCCACAACAGGTCCTCGGCAGCTGTACGGCAAGGCCATGAAATATTCATCTCTTTTAATCTTCTTCGGGGACCTGCCCAGAGCTCTGATGGGGGTAGAGCAGTCTTCAGAAACTTGTAAAGGCTGAGGGGAGGGGGGGAGAAGGGGGAGGGAGGGGGGAGGCTCTTTCTCTGAAGACATCATCAGCCAGCATTGCTACTGCACCCTCTGTGCGTCCGAAGATGCTGAACACATGGGTATCCACTCGGCCATTCACAATGTTCGTCTACCTGGCCCATTAGTCATACCTCTTTCCTTAGTCTCACTTTCATCAATAGCTTTCGGGAAATCACAAGGCCAGGTTTACTTTTTCTTTTCTTTTTTTTCCTAAAAAATTCATTAGTGTATATATATTACCCATATAATTTATTACTATATATATATATATTCATAAAACTAAAAAGTATATGTTTTTAAATCATCTAGATACATGCCCCACCCTTTGGAGACACCTGGGACTCCCACCTTGCTCACTTCTAAGTGAAAGGAAGGCTCACTTCTGAAGCTGAGGCTCAGAGAGGTCAGTGACTTGACTAACGTCACACAGCAATATGGGACCAACCTGGGCTCGATCCCAGGCATCTGAACAAGCACAAATGTAGCTTCTTTTAATCACTTTTTTCCAGGATGTTTTGGGACGATTTGTTGACTAGAACTTTCACTTTCTGCTTTGCCTCTTTTGCCCTTTCTTAGTTTCTGTGTCAAAGGGTACCTTTGAAACACACTCCTCTTCTAGCTCATTATCCTCGAGATCCGGAAGAACAGGACTCAGTGATGGTTTCTTGACTGAATACACAAGGAGTTGAGAAACTTGGAGTTCCTGGAATTGTCTGTTTTCCCCACCCTTCCCCTCACTGGACCCACCACCAGGTCCTGCCCAGGTGGGTGCCGAGCAGCACTCACCTGCTTGCCCGGCCCTAGCCCCATCTCTCCAGCTTAGAGGACTGCCCTCTTTCACCTAGGTGCCCGCAGCAGCCGTCTTCCTTCACTGGTCCTGCTCCCTTAGCGAGATGTGGACACCAGACCCACAGCAGACGCAGCATTCTGTCTGCATTCTCCCCACGGGCAGGGCGCCTGTGCCTCCATCTGCTCATCCACACAATGAGGAGAGGAGTGGTGACCTGAGGCTTGAGTGAGACATGCCCACAGGGCACTGCGCCATTCCAGGCCTTGCTGCGTGGTCTGCGAACGTGTCCACGATGCCCATCAGCGGTGGGGAGAATCACAGGCCATTCTAGGTGACAGTGGCCTTGTGCGCAATTGGGGACTGCAGGCATCATCTAAGCCTCCCCACCCCAATAAAAGCCAGCCCGCACTCTTCCCCGATGGCAGGGACAGGCTGCAGCTCCTGGAAGTGGAGGCTTTCCAGCGCTAGAGCAGTCCCTTCCCCACACGCTAAGAAAACAAGGCCTGGCCTGGCCCACACGTGGCAGGTCTGCCCCAGAGGCTGGGCCCAGAGGTCAGCCTGGCCCCCGTGATTGCTCCCTGACACTTCCTCCCCGCCGCCCGCCCCCGCCCACTAACCCCTGGCTCTCTGGAATAAGCAGGGCTCTGTTAGGCCAGGACCTTCAGGTGTCACCACCCAGCTGCTGAGCCCGCCAGCCCTTCAGGCAGGTGGGCCTGAGTGCCGGAAAGCGCCAGCACTTCCTCCAGCGCTGATGGGGTCAGGGATGGCGGCTAATTGGAGGATGCCGGGCTGATGCCTGTCTCCGGCTTCCTGCTGCTTTGCCTGGGGAGGTCACTGTGGGCAGTGGCCCTCCACCACCCACCCCCAGCCTCTGCAACACAGACAGACGTCCATTCTCAACTGCAGGTATTTAACTGGCCAGCTTGCAAATGCTCTGTTGAGGCCTAGTTTCCCCACGCTCCCCCAAAACTCACATGTTCAACCCTTGAGAAAGGCTCCAAGAACTGCAATGACCACTGTAACAATAGGCCACAGTTTCTCAGTCCCCACTCTACGCCAGTTACGATAAATCCTGTATTAGTCAGCACAGGCCAGCTGCTGTAACAAGCAATCCCCAAACTCAGTGACCTCCACAGCAGTGGAGGGGTTACTTTGTCTGGGGTGGACAGGTTAGGAGCTGCTGGAGACTGCAGACAGGGACAGCGGGAAAGGAGGGACAGGAGTACCAGGAAGTATGGCCAGGCTTGCTGACAGCGAAGTGAGAAAGTCGGCATGGTAGAGGGTTGCTGTATCGTCCAGGGCCCTTTAGAAACACAGGACCAATAAGAGATCTGTTTAAGGAACTGGTCACCTGATCATGGCAGCTGGCAAGGCTGAAACCCGCAGGCAGTCTTGAGGCAAAATGTCTTCTTCTTCAGGGAAGTCTGTCTTTCCTCTTAAAGACTTTCAACTGATTAGACGAGACCCACGCACATGATAGGGGGAGGGTCCTTTACTTAAAGGCAATGGATTGTAGACGTGAAGCACATTTACAGACTATCTTCAGCAACCTGACTGGCAGGTGACAGCCACTGGATTCTGTAGCCGGGCCATGCGGACAGATCACTCACCCTTCAGTGTTCTCTGTGTGGTTGGCTGGGCCAGGCTCTCCCAGACATATATGAGGGAGGGCAAGAGGGCACGCACTGCCTGGTTGTAAGCCAGGGGCTTAATGCCACCTCTTAGAATAGGGGTGTCGAACTCAATCAGAGAAGGGGCCAAAATCTAAAATCCAGCCTAAATCTTGGGCCGAATGGTTTACTGAACAGTCATAAACTGTCATTGTGATGGAAATGCAGCGGAGTGCAGTGATGACAGCGCGGTGCGGGCCACATTGCAAGGCCTGGCGGGACGGATTTGGCCCGCGGGCCTTGTGTTTGACACATGTGTCTTAGAATCACAGCTGGCTGCCGTGGGAGGTGAGGAACTAGAGGCAAGAGACAGGAAGCCCCCGTGGATTCGTGTGGCATCAGGCATTGTGGGAGGTGGCACTGCAGAGGGTAGATGCTGGAAAGATGGGCAGTAGTCAGAAAACGAGATTATGGGAATTGCATTTTCAGGTCAGAGCAACATTGGGGTATGAGCATGAGTGGGAGTGGTGGGGCAGGATGGGGGCTGGGCAGTGGGTGCAGGGCACTGTCCACATGGATCCTGAGGGCACTGAGGATTGGCAAGGAAGGGCACTGAAGTGTGCACGCATGAACCAGGACCTCCCTGGCATGAGGGGAGGGACTTGAAGGGTAGGTGGCAACAACCAGGACCATGAAGTGTGAGGGAGACCCATGGCGTGAGCTGCAATGGGGAAGATTTCAGGACAAGGCAGGGACAATGGTCATCCAGCCGACACCCCCTTCCCCCTAGGCCCAGCAGTAAGCAGGGAGGGGAGAGAAAGACCCATCCTTTGACAAGGGCAGGGGAAGCAAGATTCAAAGAAAGAACCAGACTTCAGTGACAGCCAGGGGGCACAAGTAGGTTGAAGCTAAAAAGAGAATTTACTGAGGGAGAATCAGGATTGGGCAGCAGGAGGCCTCAGGAATTGGGAAGGTGTTATACTGGGTCCTACCAGGGCAAGGACAGAGCCTGGGCATCCAGACAAAGATGGGCCTGCGATCTCATTGGTAAAGACGGAGCATGATGTCTGAAACTCTGTAGTCGCTCGATAAATGGTTGTCTAATGCAATGTTTCCCAACTTTTGACATATGTGTACCCCTTCTGTAATTTTCGTAACGCTGAGTACCCCTTGTACGCATGAGAACGTAGAATTAAGCGCAGCTAAGCACGGTGCAGTGCATATCCCCACCAAACTCCTGTGCAATGCGTACCCCCACCAAACTCTTCCCGTACCCCTGGGGGTACACGTACCACACTTTGGGAAACACTGGTCTAATGGCTACATCCCTCATTGCCCACGCAGGCAATGCATGGTAGCCTCGTGTGGGTGCTGGGCCAGCCTTCCCTGCCACTTAACTGGCCATGTAACACGGAACCACTGAACGAGGGACCCCACCTCTTGAGTCTCCCTGTCTGGGATTTGAGGCCCATTAACACCCACCTTCCCGGGATGGCTGCAGGTCACACCCCCCGGCTCCTAGCAGGTGTTATCACAGGCCAGCTTCCCTACCACCAGGGACCCCTGACCTTTGCGCAGTCACAGCAAGCACTCTGTGCCGCCTGACTTACTGTGTGACCCCAGAAAGCCACGTTTCTCTCTGGGCCTCAGTTTCTCTGCTCTGTGCAATGGGAGGATGGGCAAACCACTGCCGTCTTGCATGACAACAGACAGAAACCACGTTATACAGAGCTGGGAGGTCTGGTATGTGGCCACTAGAATCTGTGAATAGCTACTGAGTGCCTGGACTGCGCAGTCCAGACTGAGATAGGCTGTCCGTGTAAAAGACACACCAGACTTGGAGCAAACAAAGTAAAATATCTTTAAATATATATATATATATATATATATATATATATATATATATATATATAATTTTTTTTATTGATTTCTTACAGAGAGGAAGGGAGAGCGATAGAGAGTTAGAATCACTGATCAGCTGCCTCCTGCACACCCCCTACTGGGGATGTGCCTGCAATCAAGGTATATGCCCCTGGCGGGAATCAAACCTGGGACCCTTCAGTCTGTAGGCTGACGCTCTATCCACTGAGCCAAACTGGTTTCAGCCAAAGTAAAATATCTTAATGCTTTTACATCGATTACATGTTAAAACAATACTATTCTGTATACATAAAATATTTATTAAAGATCATTTCGTCTTTTTTGTTTTCTTACTTTGTTTTTAAATGTGGCTGTTAGAAAATTGTGTTATTTACCTTTTAAAGCATAGTGTGTTAATTTTTATAGAGAGAGGGAGAAAAACATTGACGTGAGAGCTTAACATCAGCTGCCTTCCACCCGCCCCCTACTGGAGATGGAGCCCACAACCTGGGCATGTGCCCTGACTGGGAATGGAACCAGCGATCTTTTGGTGCACAGGACCAAGCCCAGCCAACTGAGCTACAGCAGCCAGGATACTTCTAGAAAATTAATTGCCTACATGGCTCACATTATATTGCTAAGCCATACTGCTGTTCCAGAGCAGAGGGTGGCAAACTGTGACCAGGGGGCCAAATCTGACATGCTGCCCATTTTCGTATGACTCGTGAGGACTTTCATATGTTAAATGGTTCAGAAACAAAGTGGAAGAGAAAAACATTTCATGACCTGGGGGAATGGTATGATATTTAAAATGTGGTGTTTACAAATAAAGTTGTATTGGAATACAGCCTAGCTCATTCAGTGGCATATTATCTATTGCAACAGCAGAGAGAGAAGCTGGGACCCTGTGTCCATCAAGGCAGGGCTGCTCTCTGGGCCTGGAGAGTGAAGGTGTGCTTACTTCTGCTCACAGCGTTAGCTTTCCACCTTGTCTGGTGTATCCAGTCCAGTTGTGGAATCTGTAAATGCAGGTTACTTGGCCCTAGTCCCCAATTCAGTGGGTGTAGGACTGGGACCAGGAACCTGCATTTTGATTTTTTTGGTTATCCCTTATGCGAGGATTTCCCCCAATTGCTTTTCAGAGAGAGAGGGAGTGGAAGGAAGGGGGAGAGAAGCATCAATGTGAGAGAGACACATCTATTAGTTTCCTCTTGAATGCACCACCACAGGGGGTGGGGAGCAAACCTGCAACCCAGGTGCATGCTCTTGACTGGGAATAGAACCCACAACCCTTCAGTGCATAGGCCATGCTCTAACCACTGAGTCACACTGGCCAGGGCAGGATATGCCTTTTAATCAGAGCAGCTGCTAACACTGGCAGGCCCTTAGTGCCTCTGCCAGGCAAGGTGCTAAGCCCTTTCTGTGCATCGTTTCCGAACGCTGGTGGGCCAGACACTGGAGCCGTCCCCATTGCCCAGGGGAGAACCCTGAGGCTCAGAGGCCTGACAGGCTCGACCAGCACCAGCACGGGAGGCGCTCCAGATCCCCTTTGTTGTCCAGGAGAGGAATGTGCCCACCCGTCCTGCCAATGACGCCGGGGCCTTTGTGCTGGGCCGGAATGTCTTCCTGCCTTTCTCTGCTTGTGTTTACCCCGGATGCTGTGGGCTGAGCTGAGCGGCATCCCAGGGGGCTGCCTTGCAAAGGCTGTGTTTGGCGTCCCAGGGATGGGAGGAGGGGGCTGAGCAGGCTCCAGGCGGAGCTGTGATTTAATAAGCAGACACTTAGGGCCCTGATGCAGGGCCCAGCCCGTGCAGGACAGCCCTCTCTGCTAATTGTCCGCTGGCTGCCGCGTCGGCGGCCGCCGTCCTGCCGGCGTCTCCTGGCTCATTAGAGAAGGGAAGGGGGGGGGGGGGTCTGGGAAGAGCCCCCTCTAGCTCCAGTGGCTTCCGAGATTTTTATCACACTGGACAGCACGGTTCCATTCGCTCATCTAAAGGAGGATCAAAACAAGGTCAGTCCTGTCCTGAGTGTCACCCCCAGGCTTGGCTTGGAAAGGACACAGGCTCTGGGTTCATATCCATCTCTGGCTGTGAGCTCATGAGCAAGAAACTCAAATCCTCTGGGCCCCGGGTCCCTGCCTGCAAAATGGTGATGGCACACATCTTCCTCTCAGAGGCACCGTGGTCTCTGGAGCTGGGCAGCCTGGGTTCAATCCCAGCACCACCTCTGATGAGCTGTGTAACTTGAGCAAGTGACCAAACCTCTCTGAGCCTCCCTTTCTTCATCTCTAATAGGGCCGCTATGAGGTGTAAGTGGGTTCCCAGCGGGACCAGGACCCGGGCCATGGGCCTTTGCTCCTATTACTGTCTCCAAATGTTTTAAGATGAAAATAAGGCAGAATGGAAAAGTGCAACAATAAAGGTGATTTTTACTTATGGCCATTTCTTCAGGGAATGGTTAGAAGATGCAGCAGAGACTGGCTGGCTGTTCCTCCAATCCCCTTGCTCTTCCTCCCAGCACCCAACCAGATTGCATTTCCCAGACTCTCTTAAGCTTGGGGGTGGGGGGTGTGATTGAATCTGGAAACTGAGCTGTGTGGTTTGCTGCCTCTGAGCCTGGCTGTCCTTATAAATACCTCTCTCGCAGGGTCCTCACACACTCCCCCAGCGTCCTAGTTCTCTTCTTCACGGAGAGGATGCTCAGGCATAAAAGGAGGCGGAGTCCAAGGTAGAAGGCCCCTAGGCCCAAATGACTGTGTGGAGTCATTCCTTGCAGCCACCCTGCCGGGAAATCAGCAAGGAGGAGATTTGTTTTGGGTTAAGGCAGACATTTTGGAGTTTCCATTGCTGCTCTACCCTGAGTGATAGAGAGGACAAGAATGTCTCAGACTGGGAGGGGAGACAGATGGCTAGTTTCTGTGGACAGCTGTTGTCACGTTCTAAGGAGAACATTGGGCCACAGCGCGGAAATGGCAAATGCTCCAGACTCAGTTAGCTTGTCTCCTGTGTGACAGTGCTTGAGTGGAGTAAGCTCTCTGAGCCGCCACTGTTTTTTCCCTTGAAAAGGGAGACATAAGAGCTTCATGGGGAGCAGTTACAAGGGTTCCCAGATATGCACCTGTGACGGTGTCTAGGACATGGGGTGCACAATCGGGCTTTGAAGCTGCCGTTCCATCCTGTCCCACGGGAGCAGCTTCTGCCCTCAGAGTGTTCATGTCCCCACCCCTGACTGTCTTCTGCATCCAAGATGTCCCCCTGGGTTGGGGGATAGGTCATTCTGCCCCAGTGACAGGCTGGGTGATGGGTGTGGGAAGGACCATCTCAGGTGAGCCTCAGAGACTGCCCCCGGCATCCATTCTCCTAGGGACCCAGAGACCTAGCAGGCCTCAGGGGACCAGAAGAAAGGCTGCAGAGGCTGGTGCTTAGGTGTGGTTCCCTCTTTCTGGAATGCTTTTCTTGCTCCTCTTCAACAGCTGGATCCCTGCCACCCTTCAGGCATCGGCCTCTGCTGAAGCAGGTCTGCTGGTCCGCTCCTCTCACAGACTAGATTCTTCTCTCTCATAATAACCTTATTATAACTGATAATGTTGGTTTATTTGTGTGATAACCTTATTGTCCCCAGAGGATAAGTGCCTGGGGGGTGGGAACAACATTTGTATAAAGGATTTTATCTGCAGGATTCACTATTTTAGCCGCAGTTCCCTACGCAGTGAGTGACAGTTGGTTGAATACTTGAATAAAAGCCAATGTCATCAGAATGACCTTGAGTAACAACATTACTTAATCAGGGTGAGTTTAATCATGTAGAAAATATACAAAAATACTATATTATAGTGAGAAATAAAGGGCTATTTTTGCCTGGCTAGTGTGGCTCAGTGGTTGAGTGTCAACCCATTGCACCAAGAATTGGTTGGATCCCCAGTCAGTGCATATGCTGGGGTTGCAGTCTTGATCCCCAGTAGGGTATGTGCAGGAGGCAGCTGGTCAATGTTTCTCTCTCACTGATGTTTCTGTTTTTTTCTCCCTCTCCCTTTCTCTTTCTCTAAAAACAAAACAAAACAAAAAAGTCCAAAAACAAAAAACTAAAACATTTTAAAGATATCAAAAATTTAAAAGGCTTTTTAAAAAGTATCATTCAGTGCTGGGACATAGTAAGGACTCAAGAAATAGTAGTTTCTGCTGTTGCTGTTGGAAGGGGTGCTGGTAGCTATCTTGGGTTAGGTTTCCTCAAAGTACACCCGTACTAAGGATGGTTTTTCTAGGTGACCCCAGGAAGCACCAGCAGAAAAGAGATGGCAAAGGGAATGGCACCAATTTCAGGGACATGTAATGAAGCCCGGCTCTCCTGCCCTTGAGCATGGGCAGAATTTGGTGAGTCACTTCTAACAGAAAGCAGAAAGCGAGAGTGTCCGTGGGATCCTGTGTAACTTCTAAGAATAGTTCATAAAAGACACCGAAGCTTCCATATTGGTCTCTGTTCCTCTAGGTCCACTGTTCCCAGTGGAATCCAGCAACCATGGCAGGAGTCAACCAAGCTTTCCTCTGGAGAAGCCCATGTGGTGAGCAACTGAGGCTTTCTGCCCCAACCCTGGGGGTCAGCCTGGAGCTTCCAGTTCCAGCCATGCCCTCAGATGACTACAGCCCTGGATAACATCTTGATGGCACCCTCCTCAGAGAACTTGAGCCAGATCCACTAAGCCATGTCTAAAATAGTGTCCACAACAACGACATGCTAGACACCGATTGCATTAAGCCACTGAGTTTTGGGGTCATTTGTTATGCAGCAATGGATAACTGATACACAGCATGTGGAGCAGATCCTCATGGGGGACAATGGGGAACTCAATCCAATGGGGAGCTCTGGAGACTGCATACAGAATATGCTTCAGAGCTAAGCCTGTGGAGGGTGAAGAAGCTGGGTGTTTCTTCTCCAACACCCACTACCACTGGTGGAGCTCCTGGGCATTCGATCCCAATATTTCTAGCACACTCCTCCCTGAGGCCAAGGAGAGCCCTCAGGTGGACAGTGGAGGATGCTTCGATTTGGTGGCATAAGAATGAATACAGAAGAGTGGGTTTTGAGGGGGTGTTGGTAGAGTACTGACATCGTCTGTTATAATGGTAAACATGAAATATTTTTTATAAGTTCCCAAATTCCCAAATTTCTTCTTTTTTCATAAAGAGGAGGCATGAAAAGTTATTACAAAACAGGATTTGTTATTATGAAACAGGTAAACAAGTGTTTGTTTACCTTTGGGGATGTTTCACAATAACAAATCCATCCATCTGAAGGATTCCTGGTTGGGGAAAGTGGAAGCTTGTTGTTTGCTTGCTTTCTTGCTTCTTTCATAAACTTACAGGGTAGGAGCATAAAAGCCAAACACAACAGAGCACCTCACTCTGACATTGAATGTAACGCAGTACAATTAGGCAATGCAGGTCTCAGAAAATGGCCTCTTTCTATTACCTCGTAAAATATCTGATACTGAACTCTGTAAATTACATCAGTGCCTTTGAACAAACATCGACTTCTTTTTAATAAATAAAATGTTCAAAATTATTTCCTGGAAGTGCATTTTAGACATTAATAACTGGCTTCAAATGAAATTCCATTTCATAGCGATAAGCAAATGTAATTTCTGGAAACTAAAACAGTGTGTGAGGCTTACCTGCTCCAGCAGGGAAAGGAAATATTGAGCTAATATGGCCATCAAGATATATAACCTGCTACTTCTTGAATAAACCAAATTCCATCCCTAAACACAGAGAGCTCAGAAATTCAGACCCAAGGACATAAATATACGGTATTTCCTGGAATTAGTTTCATATGTTTTATACACTGCCGTTATCAATTGATCTGACACGACATCTTAGGCAGTTTTAAAATTACATATTGTGCATCAGAAAAATCTACATTTTCGTGGCATCTGGTACTCTGTGTTATCAAAAGCACGTAGTTATTTAAGTAAAAGAAAAAAATCAATATTTCCACATCATTAAAAGAAGAAGAATTGCAATAGTAGAAATCTTTGTTCTATTCCTTGCATCAAAGGTCAGCAAACTGTGCCCATGGACCCAGTCTGTCTCACCATTTTCGTGGGGCCCACGAGCTAAGAATGCTTTTATATTTTCAAATTATTATTTTTTATCCTCACCTGAGGATATTTTTCCCATTGATTTTTAGAAAGAGTGGAAGGGAGGGAGGGAGTTGGGGGTAGAGAGAGAAATATCGATGTGAGAGAGACACATTGAGTGGTTGTCTCCCAATTGCAACATGACTGGGGATCAAACCTGCAATCCAGGTATAGGCTGGCCCTTGTCCAAGAATCGGGAATTAAATCCATGACCCTTCGGTATTCAGGCCAATGTTCTAACCACTGAACCACATCTGTCAGGGCTGGTTTTACATTTGAAATGGTTGGGGGGGAAAAAACAGAAGAAGAGCTTGTGATATGAAAATCATGAAATTCCAAGTTCAGAGTGGGTAAAATTTGACTGGAATTCAGTCATGCCTGTCTGTGGCTGCTTTTGCTGCACTAATACATCTGACCTATGACCTGCAAAGTAGAAAATATTTACTACCTGGCCCTCATTTGCTGATCCCTGTACTGTACCCTCCCCATTGCCACTCAATGGAGTTCAAAAGGGAAGTTTCTTTGAGGACTTGGAATACTGAGAAGGGTAGGCATCAATGTTTGGCTTTATGCACCATTCACTGCCTAGGGGATCCTGGAAGCCTGTGCCATCCCAGCAAAGACAGGGCTGGCCCTGGGGTGAATGATATCCATGGAAAACCCCAACCAGTCACTGATGGTCAAACAAGCTCCAATAATGTGTCCCCCACCCACACCCAGAGTTGATTGTCTGAGTGAGTGAACTACATAAATTGCCTTCTCCTTCACTTGAACTTCTGGAGACACATACATGATCAAGCAGGAGGAAGGACAGTGGCTGAGTAGATAGGATGGGATGAGGAGCAATAGGCAAACACTTCAGCCTTTAATGTCTGTTACCATCTCTTTCTAAGAATCTTTGCAGCTCTAGTTTGATCCCTATTCACCTGAGGTCATTTTAAAAAAAATGGTCCTATTATTTCAACTTTCTTTTCAAAAACCTTATATTTAAAATGACAAAACCAACACAAATAGATAACAATTACACATGTTCCTCAAGGCAGGTGGCTAACATTGTGCTCACTGGTCTGTCTTCCAGGTGCATTTGTGGGCATGTGTGTGCTTCGTACTCTGGTGAGGACCTTCTATGCCATCAGATCCCTGCAATGTCACTCATGCTACCCAGGAGCCCTTTAACTTAGCCAATCGGTCCCCTGTTGTTGGGCATATCGGATGACTCTCAGCTTTTCTGATTTGTTTTACCAGTGTAATAATGTGTAGGTGAACATCTTTAAAACTAAATAGACTCATCCCTGAATATTTTCTTAGGATATATTTGAAAAACTAGTATTGGGGTCCCCACATAGACTCATATTGTAAAGACACTTGATACACATTATAAAACTGCCCTTGGGAATGGTCTTTCCTCCAGCATTGTGTGATAGTGGCTGTTACACACGCACACACGCATGCACATTCATTTGATATTTTCTGAGAGCCTGTTATGTGCCAAGCACTGTCTAGGTACTGGAAATATAAGCAAAGGAATGGGGGGGGGGGGGCGAGACACAGAAAAAAATAGCATTTGTATGCCTCTGAATATGTTCATCTAACTCTCCATCATCCATCTATTCATCCATCCACCCTCCATCTATTCTCCATCCATTCATTTGTCAATCATCCACTATCCATCCATCCATCCATCCATCCATCCATCCATTCATCCCCCATCTATTCACCATCCATTCATTTATCCAGTAACTCTAAGCAGTAACTCCTGCCCTCATGGAGCTTATATTCTAGTGGAGGAAGTAGATAATAAAAAATATGTAGTCTGTTGAATGGCAATAAGTGCTAAAGAGGAATGAAAAGGAATGGGCAAGGGACATCTGAAATGTGGGTGCATAAGTAAAATGCCAATATTAGACAGGACCATCAGAGAAGGTCTCCCTGGGGAGGGACCTTTAAGCAAAGACCTGAAGGGAGTGAGGACTCACTGTGGACTTCTGACAGGAGATCATTCCAGACAAAGGAAGAGCAAGGGCAAAGTCCTAGAGGCATGACTGTGCCCTGGAGGGTTTGAGGGGCAATAAAGTGGTCAGCGTGGCTGCAGCAGAGAGGAGATGAGATTTGAGTTACAAGGTGTTGGGTCATAACAGAAACTTGGCTTTTACTGTGGGTGGTATGGGAAACACTGGGGCAGAAAAATGCCATAATTCTATGTCTTAATAGAATATATCTTGCCTCTATGTTGAGAACTGAACTGAAGGGGAACAGCTGGGAACAGAAAGGTTATTTAGGAGGCACTGGACTAATCTTTCCAAAAATTGGGACTTTTTTAAAATACCATGGAACGTGGGAAAAATTATTAAAAATCTGGACTGTCCTGCCAAAAGCGGGACGATCTGGTCACCTTAGGTAAGTGGTATATTTTGATTACATATCAACTAATTATATACACAGATGCATAGATAGGTGGATGGGTGTATAAATATATGGGTGGATAGATAGAGAATGGATGGATGATAGATGCATGGATGGATGGATACATGAATGCATGGATAGGTGGATGCATGGATGAACAGGTGAGGGAAAGGATATCTATAATATATCACAGTAGGACATATCCCAGTAGAAGGAAAGACCAGTAAGATTCTTAGCTTAACCTAGAAGGGGTGGACACTACATTCCTTTTTTTTTTTTTCATTAAATTCAGCATTTCTTTGCAGCCATGCTGAATTTTAAAAGTACTACGGTATAACAGCTTCTGAAAAACTGTAGTATAGGCTTTTCTGTCTTTTTCCAGTATAGAATTTGACTTAAAAGTAAAAAAAAAAGAAAAAAGTTTTGCTTGTATACAATGCTTTCTGTAATATTTTTGTTCCAAGAGTGATATTATTTATCTATTCATATTGTATATGTAAAAGATGAGAATTTAAATACTTTTACACCTAACTGTGATATTCTCTAACCTGGGTGTTCTAGGTCTTAAGAGTCATGGCAAGGGCGTTCATGCAGATGTGCCCCGTAAACTTGTAGCTCCCTGTTTCTCCTCTAGGCTCTTGGATTAAAATATTCGTTTAAGTTCTATATGTTTCTAAAATAAATATTTCTAAGATTAAAATAAATAAATTCAGCATGCCTGAGTGACTTATTCCCTACTTTCATCAATACTGCAGGTAGGTTATTGTACCCAATTTACAGAGGAGGAAACTGAGATTCAGAGAAGTCACTCCTTTGAGGTCAAACATCTAGCAATCTAAGAACTGGCTGGGAAGCATGTCCTCGAACACCAAAGAAGATATGGGGAAGAGAAAGGAGAGAGAGAGAGAACAACTAGCCAGTGTCTTTGTAAGTAAAAGGATCAGAAGTGGAGGGAAGGGATTAATAAAGACAGTCATTGGAAGGAGACAAGGATCTTTCCGTATTAGGTGACTGGATATGACACAGTGGAGGCTGCATCCGCGCACGTCATGCCCTTGCTCCAAGGCTGCGGTTATTTATCTGCTTGAGCTCTTGTTTTTTCCCTTGCTTTAAAGTGAAGTGCGCAAACATTCTTACTTCAAAGGGAAAAAATCCTCATAAATGTCATTTTACTGCCGGCCTAGAAGAATAGCATCAACAGACCCTGAAAATATGGCCGGGGGTGGGAGGCGGGGGAGTAGGGACTCCAGGCACATCTGTGATGAAGAGGGAGAGCGGTCACTGGCCACTTCCTCTAGATGGGAGGGCAGCCCCGAGTGAACCCGCTGAGCACAGGCCCATAGCAGCGAAGAGCATGCACTGCTGAAGTTCAAATCCCAACTGTGCCTCTTTTCAGCCTGACAAGTCTCTCAACAACTCTGAGCCCTGGTTTTCTTCACCTGTACCATGGGCATGATTTAACAGTAACCACTGCAGGGGGTCCTTGTCTGGGGATTTAAAAAATTAACAAATGGAAAGGGCCTAGCACACAAATCCTTAGCAGAAGGCAGCTATTGTCTTTGGGCATCTTTTATATGAACGGAGCTCTGTCTTACTGTCCTGCCACTGCCTGTGACAGAAAGTGTGGGGAGGTGTCTTCTCAGATATGTGGATGTTCCAGATGTAAATTATCAGGTGAGATGCAGGTCCCCAAGTGGGAAATGGGAACCTGGAAGGCAGGCTGTCGAAAGTGGGCAGACACTATTGATGAGAGCCCCAAGATCACCCCACTTCCTTCTTGGCTCCTCTCACCAGAGAGGCTAGGAAGTCAAAACACACACAGTGTCAGCCTCCCTTGCAGCTGTGGCGTTCGGAAACATAAATGAAAGTCTGCTGGGAGAATTTTGGAAACTTTGTAGTTCAATGAAAAGGGACAGTTGGAACTAAGAAAGCCTTTTCTGGTGCCCCTTTTCCGCCTCCCCTTCTGGGAATGTAGAAAGTGACCAGCTTGTGGCCATGAGGGAACGCCTAAGAGAATCATAACGGTTTCCTAGGCTTATTGACCCAACAGACTTCTGTTATTTGCATGATTCAAGCCACTGGAGTCAGGTGTTCTACTGTTTGCATTCCCAGCTACTACAAACTCAAGAGAGAGAAGTCCTTCCTCCCCTTAAGCCCAGCTCCCTCGAATCTCAACTTCAAGTAGCCTAGATGTATCTGAGAGTTCTTCCAGCTTGTGGAGAAATGCTGGTCTCTGCTTTGCCAATTGCCAAAAAATAGGCAGGAAACACTGTAATGATGCTTCAAGTTGAGATGCACATAACAGAGATGGGACAAATTATCTATCTGTTCTCCCTTCCCTTTTAGTTTATCTCCCTGCGTCATCCCAGAGCCTTCAGCGAAGTGGTTTCAATAACCTGGCCTTTGATGTTCTATGTGGAATTAATAGAGTTGTGAATCTATGTAGGGAAGATCCCTGAATGGAGAGCGGGGACAGGCCAAGGGAAACTGGTCTCTTGGAAGAAAGGAAACCATGATTTCAAGACTTCTCACTCCCTTGACACCATGATGGAGCAGAGATTGATTTTATTCAGGGGCCTGACAAAACCCTAACTGCCTCAGCACAATGTCCTTCTTAAACTGGCCCGGCTAGAATAGGAAGCTCATAGACCTTTGGGCACTTCAAGTCCATTTACATTGTTTGTTCAAATTTCCCAAAAGCCAAAGCACATGTCTACTTCAGACGCGTTTCTTTATGTTCTTCCTGTAGAGGAAATGGTTCTGCCATTGCTGTCCTTAACCACTCATTCATGCATGCATGGGTTGACTGATTGATTAATGGACTGATCCTGTTAACATTTATTGAGCACCTACTATAGGCCAGATTCACATGGAGTAGAATTTCAAGAATGACAAGCAACACATTCCTGCTTTGGTGAGGACACAATATTCTGTATTCCATCTGTTTCCTGCACTAAACCTTCTGAAAAACTTCCTCCCAACCTTTTCATTTCATAATTTATCACAATAAGAATCACAAGTTTTATTGCTTTTGCTCCAAGAGTCTGGTTACAGTTGTTCAAACAGTTTGCTAAGTCATTCTGCGAATGCATTTTAAAAAAATACATTGGCACGTCTACAGTTTTCATTGGAGAATTCTTCCTGACTTCATTATGTCTGCATGGAGAGCAGGAGTATGGAATGGGATGCATTACAAAGCCTTTCTAGTAGCTTTGGAAAGTGGGGGACCGATTGCCTTGCTTAGGACATATGACCACACCACCACCTGGTGGTAAGGTTGCACCTGAAGCCGTGGCAGGAACGTGGCTGGGTGACCCCAAACTTAAATTTTCAATGAAACTCATGAATTGGAAAGACATTTTTTACCAATGAAGCTGAAAGGAGCCGAGGAGCCCATACAGGGTCACTTCTCAGGGATGGGACACGATGCAGTCGATACTGCCAATCAGGATCTCCACCTGCCATGTTCATGGTCGGGGATAACTCTCCGCAGCCATGAAGTGCTGCTCACATGCTGACTTGGGATATGGTGACCACTGCCGCTATCTCACAGCTGAGAAAACTGACGCTCGAAGAGGTTATGGTGCTGTCCAGGGTGCATAGTTAGCAATATAGGAAAACCAGGACCCAGAGCCACATTGTTGGATGTTTAAACACCCAGTGTCCACAATTAGGAAGGGCGTCATTGTAGTTCTGGGTGCCATGTAAACCCAGAAGTCAGAGGTCTGGGTCAAAGTTATGTCAGAGCACAATGGTATCAAGCCAAGTAAATAAGATGAAGAAATAAGTGACGGGCTACCATCATAGTGACCACATAACTCCATGTTGGTTGATAGGACAAGACAGCCTGTCTTAGGGCAGCCCAGATTCCCAGAAGCAGAGCCTGAGACAAAGAGGGAGGGAGGCAAGTGGAGGAAAGAGCGGGTAAAGGGATGAAGGAAGAAACCTATTGATCAAAATCCCACCCTCCACCATAACAGGCTGAAGGCTTCTGCCCAGTTCCTGGGTAGGGACAACAGTAATCGTCATCTGTGGATCAGACTGCCTCAGTCCGGCTTAAGCAGCCTGGGGCCCGTCCCTGTACAAGTGTCTTCAGTAATGCGAGCCCCACTCGGCATCTCCCCATCCCCACCACCCCGCGATGAGACAGGCAGTACTCATTCCCACTGGAAGATGAAAACACGGAGACAGGAGGATAAGTCACCCATGCAAAGCCACGCTCAGGCCAAGGGCGAATTTCACCGGTTCCCCATCTACCTTTATTTTCTCCTACTCTACCCACTCCCTCGAGAGAGAGGGCATTTGGGTCTGAAAGTGAACCCAGAAAAGAGGAGAGAATCCATGGCTGAGACACAAGCTGGACCTGAGCCCGGGGTGGAGCTAGATGTCTGTGCGCTCCTGACAAGCAGCCGGCTCTGGCTGGCTGGGCCCCGGGAGTGAGATCTTCCACGTCCCAGAGGCTGGAGTTCACCAGGTCGGAGTAATTGGACGTGATGAATGGGGCGCTTGGCATGAAAGCCCTACTCGAAAGCTCCAACCTGACTCAGTAATTTCATACCCTCCCAGTCCATTTAGGAGAGCCGGGTTTTATCTCCTCTCTGCAGAGCTGCAATCAGGACCTTCGGCTCAGGAAGAGCCTTTAAACCCTCACTCTCAGACTCTGATTTCCTGGGGCCAGAACCAGACACCACGGACGGGTCTGGCCCCTGTAGGTGAGGGCGGAAAAAAAAAAAAAGCAAGATAATCATAGAAAGTGGGACCATTGGTTGGGTCAAGCATTATTCCACGAATTCCTGTGAATTCACTCCCTCAATTCTCAAATCCAATATGTGATGATTACCTCCGACAGACAAGGAAACTGAGGCACAGAGAGGCTAGGTCAGTAGTCGGCAAACTCATTAGTCAACAGAGCCAAATATTAACAGTACAATAGTTGAAATTTCTTTTGAGAGCCAAATTTTTTAAACTTTAACTTCTTCTAACACCATTTCTTCAAAATAGACTTGCTAAGGCCGTGGTATTTTGTGGAAGAGCCACACTCAAGGGGCCAAAGAGCCGCATGTGGCTGGAGAGCCGCAGCTTGCCAACCTCGGGGCTAGGTGGTTTAGGGCACACAGCGCGGAAGCAGAGCAGCCAGGACTTGAACTCTGGCAGTGTGCCTTCAGGTTTTGGGATAGGCTCCGAATCGCCCCTGCAGCCACCAGTCAAGTCAACCTGCTCTTAACCTGGTTGGTTACTTGAGTGTAAAATGCTTCCTTCCCACGCAATGACACCCGCAGCTACCAGAGTTGTCACCCCTCTGATGACTCATGTCACCTCACCCTCGTCCCCACCCCTAAGACATGCACAGACAGCTCCCTAGATCCTCACCCCGCCAAGTTCCTTTCCTTTTACCCAAATGCATCACGCTCTCTCTACCCCTCCCCGTCTTTGCCCGTGCTGTGCCCTCTGCCCGCAATGCCCATTGCCATGTCCTGCTCGCCCTTCTGAACCCATTTAACCACATCCACCAACAAACAGCAGATGCACGGAAGAAGCACAACACTACATCCAGGTTCACTAGCTGACACCATCCTGAGAGGTCCACCCCATTGTAACAAATGCCCCGCTCGGGGGTGGGGGGGATAGTGAGGGAGGCTGTGGGTGTGCAGGGGCAGGAGACTTATAGGAAGTCTCTGTACTGCTTGCTCAATTTTGCTATGAATCTAAAACTACTCTAAAAATACAATGGACTGATTTTTAAAACTGAGAAAGTCATGCCTGTGAACGTGTTGTGAGGGCTTCTCCCAGGACCTGGGAAGGAGCCTGGGCAGGTGAGGGAGCCCGGAGCTTAAGTGTCATTAGCTGCCTCTTTGAGCCACACAGGTCTGGGAACCCGCATGACGGGTGTTTAGTAAACAGGTACCTGAGTACAGACAGAGGCAAATGTACCGGCATCCCAGGCCGGGAGCCTGCCCCAAGCCCTCCCGGTAGTATGTTTGCAGTGGGCATGGAGAAGCCAGTGCTTGTTTAATCTATTAAATGGAGGATGGTAGAGAGTTCTACTGTCATTACTAACATTTGTTGAGCATCTACTGTGTATCAGTCAGTGCCAAGTAACATTTTTTAAATTTTTAAAAATATATATATATATTTTTATTTCAGAAAAGGGAGAGGGAGAGAGAGAAACATCCATGCTGAGAGATAAACATTGATTGGCTGCCTCCTGCAAGCTCCATACTGGGGATCGATCCTGTAACCCGGGCATAAAACCTGACTGGGAGTCAAACCACAACCTCCTGGTTCATAGGTTGACACTCAACCACTGAGCCACGCTGGCTGGGTGTAACATTTTTAAATCTTCACAGCAACACTGTTATTATGATCACTTTAGAGATGATGAAACTGAGGCTCAGAGAAGCGAAATGAGCCTTCCTTACAGACAGCCGGTGACGCTGGGATCAAAGGATGGTGCACTGGGCTTCACGGAGTCCTTCGGCCTTGATCCAGCGCTCTGGGCGATATAGTTCAGCCTCAGTCATGCCTGCGCGGAGGTCTTCCTGGAGGGGGTGGGCATAAGAATCCACACGAGATCACAAAGAGCCCTTTTAGTTGTGAGGTGTCACATGCAATGGTCAGATCTGATCAGAGAACGGAAACCACTACAGGCATTTCGAGCAGAGGGAGTTTAATAGAGGGAATTGGCTCCCCAGCTGAAGGAGGACTAGGAAGCCAACAGGAAGTGGTGGAGCCGCCCAGAAGCTGGCAGGAGCAAGCAGCTGCTACTCCCCCGGCTGGAGGGACAACAAGAGAAGGTAGTTTTGCCAGAGCCAGAAGCTGAGCATCCAGCGGGTGCTAGAGCCCTGGGAAGGGCTGGGATGGCAGAGGAAGGAGCTGTCTTTAGGGAGGTGGGGCCAGAGAGAGAAGGCACAGCTGCAGATGCCCCCAGAAGCAGAGAGAGGAGCAACACCCTGGCTTCTCCCCCTCTCCCACTCTTCAAACGGCCAACCCTTTCTGGGAAGCTAAGAAATAGCACAGAAGCTAAGAAACAGCCCAGCACAGAAGAGAAAGGACGAGAAGTGGGTGCAAGACAAGCTTGCCGTTAACCACACCACACACATGCCAGGCGCTATTCTTATTGGAGCAAGTGCAGGCACCTCATGGACAGGCAGAGGGCCTGGAAACAGGATTCTGAAATCTCCCTCAGGCTGCCTTCTCCCACGTGGCTGGAACAGGTGAGAACAGGGTGGTAAGACTCAGCCCGGAGGTCCTCCATCTCCGGATACCATCCTGACTGTACTGCAGAGATGTGGGTGCAGGAGGGAAAGGGAGGTGGAGAGCATATGAAGCTCTTCTGCCCCAAACCGAGCTACAAAGGGATAGGTCTCCAAGGGCAGGGATAACTTCCATCCTGAGAGAGAGGGGAGCCTCAGACTGATGGGAGTGACCTCCGAAGAGCTCAGCCTGGAGTCCAGAAATGACACTGGCCTTCCTCCATCAGAAACCGACAGCCTTCCTGTGGCAGTGAGCTGGCCAGTGGGGGCCCTGGATGCCTCCTGCTGTGGGGTGTCTATGGGAGGGAGCAAGTGCCCCTAACCAGAACCTCCGATGCCCACTTCTCTCTTCACCGACACTGTACTGCTCCACTAAGAGTGGCTCCTGAGTCTCAGATTGCCCCCACATTGGCTTGCAAGCCCCCAGCACTTCATGCTGTGGCTGCATAGACCCATTCAGCTCCCTAGGGCACATGCCTTCTCTCTCTGGGGCTGGAACACCCCACAGCTCCTTTTAGCACTGGCTCAGCTCTCGGTAAATGCCACTTCCACCAGGAAGTCCTCTCTGATCACCCTCTCAAATTGACCTGTCTCAGAGAACATTGACAGCATCCAGTCTTGTTCCCCATGGTTTCCTCTACTGCTTCACGGCTCCAGGACAACCTCTCAACAGTTACCAAGCCCTATGGATTCCACTTCCCTACTTCCACCATCCAAGTCCAGGCCAGCATCATCTTCCTTCCAGATTCCTGCGCCAGATAGCTTCCTCGACTTCCACCCCAAAACCTCTCCCAGGCTTTTCCCCTACAGAGCAACCTGGGGATCCTTCTGAAATGGCCATCTAAAAGTAAATCTTTTAAAAAATATATTTTTATTGATTTCAGAGAGGAGGGGAGAGATAGAAACATCAACAATGAGAGAAAATCACTGATCAGCTGCCTCTTGCTCACCCCACACTAGGAATCAAGCCCTCAACCTGGACATGTGCCCTGACTGGGAATCAAACTATGATCTTCTGGTTCATAGGTCGATGCTCAACCACTGAGCCACTCTGGCTGGGTGAAAAGTAAATCTTTGTGTCTCTATTGGCTTTTTGTCTCTCTGTGTCTCCATTGGCTTCGGGATAGCATGCAAATGCCTCAGTATTTCAATAAAAACCCTGCCGGACCTGGTTTCTGCTCACTCTGCAAACCTGCAGAGGCTGAAGGCGCAGGAGATTGGAGTGAAGGAAATTGACATGTGCCATGTGGCTGCATCGTGCTGAGGACCATGCTAGGTGCTTCAAATATTTCTGCCTGCCACGTCCCCTACCAAAGCCTTGTTTATCTATCAATCCTAAATCTTGAGCTTAAAACATTTTTGGTTGTTATTTGACAGATATCTCAGAAAACAGAATGTCAACAAATGTGTTCTGTGGATGATTCAAACAAATTTCTTTTTTAATTCATGACGATTGCTGTTTTCTAATCGGCAGACTCGAGGCCGTGTGTCCTAGACCAGCATCTCCACTAATGGATGCTTAAAGTGCCACGTTCCCCAGTCAAATGTGAAGTCAGAATTCTTCAGGGGTCTCCAGGCTGCGCTGTCAGAGCTTTTCTCCCCGAGTACACTTTCGGGTGCCCTGTTCAGCCTCCTCCCCCAGCCACGACCCAGCACAGAATCCAGCCCGGGGCCTTCGACAGGCAGCAATATTTATGCCACGTCCAGAAAACCAAACCTACCCTACGAGAAAGAGCCGCTGCTTCTTGAAAGGAACTGGGCTGGGATCTCCGGAGATTAAAGAGTGACAGTGACCAAGCTGCGGAGGGGGAAAGGGTGAGAAGCCCTCGAGATGAAAGCCGCCGGGCCATCCATTATTTTGATTTGTGCTTCTTTGTATTATTATTATTATTTCAAAAGGAATTAAGGGAATGAATTAAGACTTCATTAGACCCCCAACAACTTCAGGAGTATTAATCCATCTTCCATTTGCATGAAAGCTTAGGGATCTCAGCAGGGCTGGGGCGATGGAAAGTGAAAGTGATCAGTCTGTTTCTGTCTCCCTTCCTGGTGCCCCTGGCTCAGGCCTGTGGCCACTTTCCCTTTCATGCCTTTGTTTGACATACATGCAAGAATCATGAGGTGTCGAGTATCATTAACTTCCAAACACCTACGAAATCAGTAGGAAAGTGCAAACATTGGGGACCCCAACCGTCTCCGCAAATGATCTGTCCTAAAGCCCTCCCCTTGGGAGATGAAAGCAAAGAGCTCCGCGGGCTGACAGTCTCCGGGAGAGAGGACAGAAGGAGAAGGAGGGAGACACGCAGAATAAATGAAAATATGATTGACTTCTTCCCTCGGCCCCGCTCACACATGGTTCTGAGCATTTAATAAACAGGTTGACACTCTGGGTCCCCCTCATTAGGGGAACGTGGAGACGTGGATTATCATAAATCAGAAGGCCAGGTTATCAAAGCTTGTGATCTTTAACTGTGTCAGGGCGCCCTCCTGTCTGCTCCAATGAAGGCAGCAACCTGCAAGCTGCAAAGAATTAGCCACTGCGCCGTGATTTAATACACACACCTCTGGCGCAGGCAGGAGGCTGGGCCGGGCAGGGAAAGGTTAATCAGGTGCCCAGCACAAGTACAGCTGTCTCAGGGGTGCATGGTACCTGGGCGATAAGGGTGAGGGCTGACCCTAGCATGGACCAAGAAACAGACCTATGGGTTTGGTGAGATGGGAGCAATGAAGGAAAACTGATATGGAATGTTAGGATTTCCGAGCTGGAAGGGACATCGGAAACCTTCTAATCCTGTGGTTTCCCTGCCTCGCTTCACATCAAAGTCTAATGGAAACTCTTTGGAAATATCAAATAAAGGCACATCTATCCTAGGACTCAAACACTGCAACCAGGAAAGAGGTGTGCATGTGCCTGTGAAAAGACTGGCAAGCAAATGTTCACCGCAGCTTTACTCACAATGGCCTCATACAGAAGCATCCCAAATATCCTTCAATGGGAGAATGGGTGAAACACATGGTGGTACGTCCATACAACAGAATACTACTCAGCAGGGAAAATAAATGAGCTCCTGATGGCTGCAACAAAGTGAGAGAATCACAGAGATCCAATGGTGAGTGAGAGGAGCCAGGCCCAGGGGAGTGACTCCACTTATGTGAAGTTCAGAAACAGGCATCACTAACCTATAGCATTAAAAGTCAGAACAGAAGCAGGATAGGAGGACACTATTTGGAGCATAAAGGGACTTTCTGGGGAGATAGAAATATCCTACACAACCTGGATGACAGCTATAGAAGTGAACAGAGTTACAAAAATTCACCAACTGGTATGTTTAATAGCTTCATATTTTACGATGTATAAATTACATCCCAATAAAGTACTGCAAAAACAATAAATTAATAAATGCAGACTTTAGACATGCTGTTCACATGCTGTTCCCTCTGCCTGGATTCTCCTTCCTCCCAGTATTTATGAGGTTGGCCTATTCTATCAGGTCTTAGCATAACTGTCATCTCTTCAGAGAGCTCAGCCATGCACTGTTGCATTTCCCTGTTTGTGTTGATTTTTTTAATTGTTTGTCTTCTTGTTCAGAAATTATCCAGTGGGTAGATTATTTTTCTCCACCTCCTTCTGCAACCCCATCACCACTAGACTAAGCTCTCAAGGAGAAGGGAATTATCCTTGTGCTGTGTGACTCCTTGTGCTGTGTCCCTCTGTCCCTTTCCACCCCTCCGTGCCCTGCTCTCAGCCTCAGAGCTGCCTCGTTGGAGAGCATCAGTGTGCACCCTCACCTTGTGGCTCCTGGCTGAGCTTGGGCCAATGGGAGACCCTAGTGGGAGACCGAAGAGAAGGGGGATGGGAGATTAGGGTGCCAGCTCTACTCTGTGAGGTCACAACAAGCTGGCAGTTCTCTCCTGGGGACAATGCCCCTCAAGGGATACTTACCAATGTCCGGGCCATGTATGGGGGTAGGGATGCTACTGGCACCTGGGGAGTGGAGGCCAGAGATGCTGTGATACATCCTGCAATGCACAGAACAAAGAATGACCTAGCCCCCATGTCACTAGTGCTAAGGCTGGAAAACCTGTTCCAGAGGAAGGTCCCAGCTCTTCTAAGGAGGGCCTCTCTCCACAGCTTTCTTCCTCCAAATTCAGGTGAGCACTTCCTCCAGGTCTAGGGGTTGTAACAGCCCCAACGTTGTCAGCTGCCGATACTGCACTATCCTTACACTCCCCTAGGACCCACCAATCCCCCAGGCTTAGCCCCTGAATGACATTCCTTAAGTTCTCCTAATCGGAGTGGGCTATTCGTTTCCTGATGGAACCCTGATGAATATGCCACTTCATCTCCAGGGACTAATTGCCCAGTAAATATCAATAAGTATCAGGTAAATTAATTTAGTAATTAATGAGTGAGGCCCTCTCCAGTTGATTTGGATCTGGAAGGCAAAGATAAATCCCTCAGTGATTCCAGAACAATAATACCCTCATGTATTATTGGGGGGAATGAATGCCCATTCGTGGGAAACTACTTTCGAGGGTGGTACCATTGTGAGGAGTAGCCGAGGGTCCAGGAAGTACCCATCTTGACATTGATGGTTCATACCATTATCCTTGGTTACTTGACTTTAATTACAATATTTTTCCTTGACACTGCCAGTGCCTTTCAGCGTGACTGAGATCCCGAGGTCCACTTCCTGGATATTGAGGAGGACTATTTCGTGGGAGAGTTTAATTCGTTTACACATGGTGTTGACTGCTCAAGGTGGAGAAGAGTCCACAGAGAGACCACGGCCTGAGGACAGAGGGTTCTGGGCCCGGTCCCACAACATCCAAGCACCTCGCCCGCAGGTTCAGCATCCTTGTCTGGAAATTGGAGGTGAGCTCAATCCCACGTACGGTAGGTATGTTCAAACGCCTCTGTGAGATGATGCGTACGAAGTGTGCGTACGAAGAGCCGGGCACAGAGTGAGATTCAGAGAAGGTTTGGCTAAATAGGTTTAGGTGTGGCTCAGGTTCTCCAGGCCAGTTCCTGCATTCCTTCCAGAAACCCCAAGTTCCTGGTGAGAATGAACCACGACAGCAAAAATCCCGAAAAGTAAGAGATTCCATCCGAATCCCCCCCAGATTCTCAGCTAAAATGTGGGCTGTAGGGAAGCCTGTCCCAAACCTCCAAGACCCAGGCTGCATGTTTAAATTGCTTAACTAGGTTTAAACCTGCCAGTGAAAAAGTCCGCATTCCTTTGTGAGCTTAAGAGAACAAGGCTTGCGACAGGTTTTCTCAGAAGAGCGGAATTAGGAGCTCATGTTTTGTCTTCTCTCTTCACACCCAGATTACAGTCTTTAACACTAGGGAACTTTCAGATTTTCCACTCAGAAAAAGGGAACTGGCTGAGAACACACACACACCCACACTCACACACACACACACACACACACACACACACACATACTCACACACACACACACACAAACACACACACACACTCACACACACACACACACACACACACACACACATGACCACCTCTGTCCCTCTGTAAATTGAGGGCACTTTGGGGACCTGAACATTGTTTAGTCTGCAAAAAAAGCCAAAAATGTGTGCTTCTAGTGTGGCTTATAATTTAGACTTAAGGCAAGTCCGAAGGGTTGGTGAGGGTAAGGGAATACTCTCTTAAATGGAGATTTAATTGCAATGGCTCCATTACTTCCTAATCTTGAGACCCAGGCTTCTCATTTGTGAAATGGACCACACCAATCATGCGGTCCCTGATATGGGGACCGCCATCGTAGTAACTCTTTACACCACCAAGTTTGTCCGCTATCTTTTTCAGTTCACACTCTGTTGTTATGCACTGTCCCCAAGGAAAATTGGTTTTATGTGTTTTTTTCTCCAGTCAATATTGTTTATTGTAGAAAATTTGAACAGTATATGAAATAGTGAAGAAAATGCCCGGCCTGGTGGTTCAGATGGTAGTGTCATCCCACATACCAAAAAGTTGCAGATTTGATCCCTGGTCAGGGTACCTAGGGAGGCAACCGATTGATGTTCCTCTCTCACATCAATGTTTCTCTCTTGCACTAGCGTTTTCTCTCTCTCTCTCTCTCTCTCTCTCTCTCTCTCTCTCTCTCTCTCTCTCCCTCCCTCCCTCCCTCCCTCCCTCCCTCCCTCCCTCCCTCCCCCCCCCCCCCCGGAAAGCCGAGCCTTCTAAGACATCTTTGGGGTAATGCCTTTTCATGCATCTCTTTAATGCATTTTATGCAGTTTTTAAAAACCCAGCCCTATGTTGGAATCAGCTACGAAACTGTGATTTTCATCCAGCTATGGCACTCCAGGTTGTACAGCTTAGACATGGGATTTAACCTCTCTAGACCTCGGCACCTTAATCTACAAGATGGTGTATCCAATCCTTAGGGCTGCTGCAATGAACTGCCACAAATGGGATGGCTTTGAACAACAGAAATCTATCCTCTCCCAGTTCTGGGGGACATTGAAATCAAGGGTGTCCATGCCTCTCACCCAGCTCCTGGGGCTGCTGGGTGCCCCTTGGTGTTCCTGGCTATAGACATGTGACACATGATGCAAATCTCTGCCCAAGTCTTTTTGTGGTCTTCACCTCCATATGTGTGCCTTCTCTTCTTATAAGGATTAGGGCACACCCAGATAATCCAAGATGTCTCCTCTCAAGACCCCTGACTTCATTACATCAGCAAAGATTCTTCTTCCAGATCAGCTCACATGTACAGGTTCCAGGTGGATACACCTTTTGGGGGGCCACCGTTCAACCCATGACACAAGGGAGTCAGACAAGTTGCCTTCTTGTGTTACTGTGATAAGTTGAATGGGATGATGTATATGCAGTTCTTCGCACTTGATAAATGATAAAGGCTGTGTATTAATAATCTTATCTCTTTCTTTCTGGAGGATAATGGAAGATATAAATAAATAGACATAAATGATTAATTCTGAGGTCCATATGGGTGCCAAAAATATGGTTTTCTCGAATTCTCTGTGAGCTCTCTCTGCTGCCTGAAAGAGGAGAGTTTTGATATATTTATGCTCTGATTTCCCCCCTCTCTTCCCTGTAGTTCCTCTCTTCTCTCTTGCTTTTCCTTTCACCTGCCAAAGCTCAGCAGGTTGGCCACTTTACTTGGAAATAAAAACAAAACTTCAGAATGTGTAGATTCAGTAGAATCAATGAGGTGAATGACATTTTACTTAGAATGAGAAAGTTACCATTCATTTCCATAGGCAGCTTTTCATGCTTTTGTGACATTGAGGTTAAATGGAAATTCTTTACAGCTTCATTATTTTAAAGCATAGAGTTGTTCTGTGTGGTTTTTTTTTTTTAAACTTGGCCAATGAAAATCAAGACTTAGGAAAGCGCTGAAGGAGAAGCAACTGTTCGCTTCACAGGAAGAATCGTCCTTGACCGAAAGATGCTCCTGGTGCATTTCTGGCGACTTGATTTATAGAAGGTTGGTAATAATAGAGCGAGAGAAACAGTGGAGCAACAGTCCATAAGCTAGAGTTCTAGTCTCGGCTGTGTTACTCTCTAGCTGGGTGCCATCTGCTGAGAAAATACCTTCTTTGTGCCTCCATTTTCCCACGGGAAAGGGGGGGGAGGTTTGGAAGAGATGTCTGCTAAGGCGCTTTCCAGCTCTGATCTCCCAGAACTCATCCACCAAATGCTAACCCTTCTCCCTTCATCCTTTCAAGCGTTCCCAGGGCCAGGGAAGTATGTGAGTTGAATTCAGCCAATATTCCGCAGTTGAAACTCATAATGACGCTTGTTGACTTGGAGCCTTCCAGTGTTTTGGATCTAAGGACAGGGTGTTCTGAAGCGAACATGAAGCTAAATGAAAGCCATACATTCAGACGGGCCCCCCAAAGCTGTGTCTCCACTTGTCCACTGGCAGGATCTGAGGGGAGGCCAACCGTGAAACGGCAAGAGGAACCTTTGTGGATAGAAGGGAGTTCGGCTTTCCTCATGAACAAAGAAAGTAGCTTAGACAAGGACCACATTTTCCAATTCCTGGTCCTTCCCACCACGTCTTATACAGAACTGATACGTGGTAAGAACTCATGGACTAATTGATGGTCAACTACTCAGGAGAAACGGTGACAGGTTTAGCCTGGCCATTGGGAGAAATTTTCATGAACTCAGTGCTGGGGGTAAATAAGGACAGGATCTAATAAGCAGCTGCCCAAGTGCTCCATGGTCTGGGAAGGGAGCTACTGGCTTCTAGTGGACAAAGGTCAGGGATGCTAACCATCCTATAATGCACAGGACAGCCCCCACCCAGATTTCCAGGCCAGAATGTCAGTGGCACTGAGGCTGGGAACCATGCTACAGAATGAATCTTTATTTTGGGGCTGGTTTTGTGCATATTGCTGCATCCCAGCACCTAGCACAGCACCTGGCACACAGAAGCCACTCAATAAATAGTTATTGGGGTAGGTGGGGGTGTCAATAATCCCTAGAACTGGTCTTTAGAGGGCAGACTTTCAGATTCATCTACATCTCCAGGAATGTGAAATTTATCTTCAAATCAGCCACAAAACAATTTCACCGGCGCTAGCCAGATGTGAGAAAGCCAGGGCCTGCTTAGAGAGGAATCGGTCTCACCGGAAAGAAAGAAAGATGTCCGCACAAGTGCCCCACCCGGAACTCGCACATTGTGTTCTAAGTTTAACACATCTTGTGCTCTCTCTGCTGAAACCCTTGGCTCCAGCCCATAATATCCCTGAATCCAGGAAACCATTATGACTGATCAGGGTCAGAGGTTGCTCCTATTGTAACCCACTTCCTCCATCGGAGTTTTAAATTTGGAAAACGTTCTTATTGCTATTGTGTGGGATGTCAGCTCTCAGATAACCTCAGAATTATTTTTATTTGTCTACCATGACCCCTCACTACCAAAATAAAAGCAAAAATAAAAATTGCAGAGCAGGAGGCAGATAAGAGCCAGCTGATATTTTTGGCTTTTAACTAAATAAAAGGAAGGAGAGGTTGTTGGATTCCCAGAGGACCACCCCAAAAGATGAAATTCCCATTTCTTTTTATAAGACAGAGTAGGAAAAAGGTCAAAACCCAAAATGAGGAATAAATTTAGATGATAGCAAGTGCATAACACTTAAGGATGTTGTTCTGATAGCCTTGGAAATTTCTGGAACATTCTGCCCACCTTCTATATCAACAGAAGTGTGTCCTGTATTAGAACTCTAGGGTAGCAGAGAAATATCTAGATTTGACCAGGAAGAGAGGAGGAGATAAGGGGCAGGTGATACGGAATGCCAAATCTTGAAATTACATACAGTCACTATGGCAAGACGAAGGTTGGCTTGGCCAGCAGAGTAGGACACTTGAGCACATTGCCGCCTTTGCAGAGGACATATGCTAGAAGGAGGAGTAGATGGAAGGTCTTTGATGCACTTAAAAGGTCAAAAGAAGTTATCCCAGTCAATTGTGCAAATTTTCATGGAATACCTGCTAAGGACTGGTGCAAAGAGCTGGCAGGTCAAAGACAGGAGGGTCCAGAGTGTGACACTAATTAGTGCACTCGGGCACAGGTTTGAATCCTCACACTGCCACTTACTTGCTACATGAGCCAGAGCAGCTCACTTCATCCCACAAAGACTCCATTTCCCCATCTGTCAGACCAGGATGATGCCTCTCACACAGGACAACTGGGGGCATTCAGTGATGTAGATGTTATTGGCTGGGACTATTGTGATTATCATGCCAAAGTATTGACTTTGTTTTGCAACACCCTGCCTGGGCTGTCATAGCTTACGGGTTCTTTCCCAAGGCAGAAGTAGAAAGCAATGGCCATAATACGCCAAAGGGTTTTAAATCACTTCTCCTGCATGTGGCCCTGAATGACTTGCAAAGCGCTCTCCTTCAGGAATGGGTTCAAAGCCAGGAGAAGGGTGAACAGCAGTATTCACTGAGCCTGCAGGTGACCCTGGTGTCTCTATAGATGGAGTGTGAGTTCCTCCCTTTACCCAACTAATGCCCAACAGCTAATTCACTCATTCTCACACCTGCCTGTGCCCTGTAGGCAGTTTGAGTATGTGATTTCTGATCCAACAGCATCTTTTAAAATGCGGGCCCCCCACCAAAAATAAGGCTTGCTTGATGTTCCGTGGCTTCATAGAGCCCTAGTACCTCTATATTCCCAAGGGGAGCCCAGGGGCCACAGCTGGAAGGCAGTTTCTATGTGCACAACTGGCCCCTAAAGGGGGTAAATGGCACTCTTCCTTCTGGAAAATTAAAGGGAATCCTGAGTTTTTAATAACAGAAGAGAATTCAAGGATCCATCCTTCCCTGGGTCTCTCTGTAAGGAAGTTTTTTTAAACTCTAAAACTAATCCTTATGCAAATAAAGGCAAGAGGATTAATTCTTCCCTGGTAGAATCAGGTGGGTTGCTGTTGTTTTTAATCCCTCCCTAAAATGTATCAACTCTTTAGTATCAAACTCCTCCTAAATGATGGCAAGGTAAGGCTTTCAACTCTAATGGCTTTTGTGTTCAATTTTTTATTTTTGCCAAAATCATATCTTGCTTGGCAAAGACTTTTTATTTTTTATTTTCTTGCTTCGCAGGTCCTTAATGAAAGCAAAAGCTAGCCTTCCATTGGGTCTTGTATGAATTAGGGACCATGTAAACAGTACTTAACAGTTCTAATTGAAGGTCAGTAAATCCCCCAGAGATTAAATGAATCCTGCAGGGAGCCGTGTAAATCTCCCTCCCTTTTATGGCAGACCGGCCCAGCCCCCAGCCTGCTGGAGCGAGGCTTAATAAACATGGTATGCATCTAATCAAAACCATTTTGCACCCAAAGGGGTTAGGGGTGTAAATCACAATTACTCTTGGCACTAAACCTTGGCCCAAAGAGGCCCAGTGTTGCCAAATGCCAATGGGAGTTGACTTCTCGGACTCGGCTGTCGGGCAGGGGTTTGCAGGTCAGAGTGAGAATCCAGATGAGGGTGTAAAATATGAAAAGCACAGCGATTTCAAACAACCCCTCTGCTCTCTCTGGTCGCTATGCTCCTTGCCAGGGATGGCCGGACACAAAACAACACAGTCCTCGTCTGGATCCTCAGAGGCAGGTGCAAAGGCAGCCTTCTTGACATTTCGAGTTTAATTCGGTTCTCCACTCTGCATTACTTTCGGTGTCAACATGTAGGTCTTCCCTTGGAGTGCTATGTCCAAATATGTGCCATTTTAAAAGATGATGGTGCCAAGTCTCAAGAGCTGGGTTGAAGGGAACCCAAGGAAGCAAGATTAAACCCGGGAATGTCAAGAGGTTGCCTTGGACCTGCCTCTGAATGTCAAGATCAGGACAATGCCATTCTGCAACCCAGCTGAGTTACAGTTGTCAATGAATGGATGAAAGAATGCTTGCATAGGCCAAAAAGTTGGTCTGCGATACTGGGGACATTTTTCAAGATATCCTGCAAAATGCAGAGTGAGCACCCTCCTAGATGGGTTGTATCAATTAAATCTGACCTTTGGACCATGCATCTCAGGTCAACATTATTCTCTTTATGTCAGAGGTGAGGAAACCGAGACTCAGAGAAAGGAAAACATGTCGAGTCACCCCGCTAGTTCAGTGACAAATCCCAAGTCTACTTCTGACTCCAAAGAAATATCCTCTGTCCTTTTGACATGATGGTTCTTTTTATGTGTGTGTTTTGTTAATCCTCACCTAAGGATATATTTCCATTGATTTTTAGAGAAGCAGGAGGAGGGAGGGGGGAGAGAAACATCGATATGAGATTCATCAATTGGTTGTCTCCTGCATGTGCCCTAACCAGGGCCAGGGATCAAGCCTGCAACCAAAGTCAGGCCCTTGACTGGAATCAAACTTGGAACTCTTCAATCCACAGGCCAACACTCTATCCACTGAGCCAAACTGGCTAAGGCGACATGGAGCTTCTTAGAGGGTCAAGGAAGATACTCTGACCATCTCCAGAAAGATTCATATGGAGGGAAGTGATGCCCAACCCGCTAAGGAATAGTTCTTCAAAGGCAGGGAGTAAAATGGGGTGGGGAGCTCTGGAATATGATAGAGTAGACCTCTTCCTTTGTAGAGCCTGGCAAGAGGGATAAGCAGAGTGATGATCCCATGCATGAATGGTTGTTGTCCGTGCAAGGTATCTGTCTGGGTGGCAGTCGCTGAGGCAGAGATGTGCATATTAGAGATTGCTCGCAGAACCGCTACAAGAGAGCATGGGAAGTGTGTAGGCAGAGGGGGACGTGGACTGGGATGAAGCTCTGTCAATGGTCTGAATCCATCCATTGGGAGCTGGGTGCTGGGAGCCTGGATGGTCCATCAGAGCTGGTTTAAATCAATGCAAAGGGGCTGAGTCTTCCTAAACCCCAACCATCAGCTCTCTAGTGCAGGCTTCTCCTGGGGAGCAGGCAAGCAGCTCCCTTTAGCCAGGGCAGGTCCCGCAGAGGGACCCAGCTGGGAGCCAGCAGCACCCATCTCTGGAGCTGGAGAACTAGGTTCAGAGTGGGGGGGTTCTGGGTGGCACACACCACACCCCACTATAATCTCCACCCATTCATTCCACAGATGCCCTCCCTGACTTGTTCTGCCTCCCTCCTTTCCCTCCTCCTTCCTCCTCCATCTCCCTCTCCACCCCCACTGCGTGCCTGGAGCCAGAGCTCCAAGAATTGGCTAGCACCTTAATTGCTTCTCTCTCCTCTGTGACATGGATTGGAGGTGACATTTCCTGGGCACGGAGCTGCATCCCTGTGGCTGCATATTCCCCCTGTCACAGGAGATCATCGAAGCTGTCACCAGAGGAAAGCTAGAAGCCATCGGAGGAGCAGGAGGTGCAGAGATCAGGGGAGCATTCAAAGGGTTGGTGAGACACACTTTCCCAGAGAGGGTTCCAGAGGCGCTCCCTGCCCTGCTGGTCTGTGCCTCGGGAGCTGACAGGCACTGACATTTCAGGAGTCACCCGACTGCACTGCACCAACCAGGTCTCTCACCCAAAGCAAGGGGAAAGGGCTGGGTCCTGGTCATAAGCCAGCCCCTGAGGGAGGACTGAGTGACTTGCACAAGAAGAAAGGAAATTGAGCAGAGAGGATTCCAAATGCTCTCTGGTGGCAAACAGACCTCAGTTGGAGCCCTGGTTCTGACCATTAGAGATGCCTCAGTTTCCGCAGCCATAAAAATGGGGATAATTATCACCACCTCAAAGGGAAGTTGAGGGCATTAAATATGAAAATCCACTGGCTCAGGCAAGCCGAAATACAGGTATTTTTTTATGCTTCTCTTCGATCCCTGTTTACTTGTGGCCAACCCATCAGCCAATGTTGGCGGCTTTATCCCCAAACAACCAATGTCCCATCTTTACTGCTACTAGGCCACGGTCAGCTGCTGCCTGGCCAACACCAGCAGCCTCCTCACCAGTGCCTCAGCTTCTGCTCTTCCCACTCCACACAGCACCAAGGCTATCACTGCTAAACCCCAGTCAGATCACATCCTCCCCCCACGTAGCACCTCTTTGGAGAGGAAACATCCGGACCCTCTCTAACTTGTCCCCTGCTCACTAAGCTTCACCCCCACTGTCCTTGTCTCTTGAACATGTCACCTCAGAGCCTTACACTTCTGTTCCCTGCACCTAGAATGCCCTTCCCCTGATCTCACCTGGCTGACGTCCTGGCCACTTCAGGTCTTTGCTGAGAAGTCAACTTCTCAAGGTCATTGGTGACTGCACAGTCTCCAGTACCATACTTGGTTATTGGTGTGCCTCTCTGTCTCTGTCTTTCTGTCTGTCTCAGACATGAACATATGCTACTTAGTTTCAGTATCTCACATCTTGCCAGCATTCCTGGTCCATTTGGTTGCTCATCTGAACTTGCCGTCAGCCTGCAGCCATCCCGTCTCACTCACCAGGGTGTCCCCAGTGCCCAGCACAGCGCGTGGGACTTGGTAATATTTGTTGTGTAAGTGAAAGGTGCATGTGCTCGGCACCTGGGAAACGAACTGTGACTATTTTGTGACAGTGACTATCATAAAGGCGGCTCTTGAGACTGGTGCCAGATCTTAAGGCACGTCTAGAGGATAGCGTCACTGCCCCCCACACTAATGAAGATGAAACCCTCGGCTGGACGTGTCTTGTTCCACCCTCAACAGCGTCCAGAGCTGCGCTTTAAATGATTATTCAGGCCGACAGAGGCCAAACAGGTGCTGCGCCGTGTCCCAATCCATCTCAATTTCACTTTGTCACCCAAGATTCATGTGCTCGCAGAGCTCAGAGGGCCCGAGAGGGGGCCCAGACAGTCCTCTCATTTTTCAGGTGGGAATATTGACACCCAGGGAGGTTAATCACATCACCAGTTCTTCCACACAGGAGCTGTGTCCCGAGTGCGCCATCCTTGGCAGGGCTCTGGCTCCTGTGTGCACGCTCTAGCGTGACTGGCTTTCTGCATGTCTTCCTCATGAGAGCTTAAATGTCAGTCCCGCTGGGAATGAGCCTTTGACCCTCCCATAGATTTCCCACGGAGCCTGCTCTATTAGTGTCTCCCTCACACGCTGAGGAATTGCTCATCTAATTATCCCCCTCCCCTCCATCATGCAAGTCCATGATGGCTGGAGGATGTCTGTCCCATGCCTTCTTGTATCCTCAGCGCCCACTTGGTGCCTGTCACATCATGAACCCTCCAGATCCACGTGATGGGTGGAGAGAAACATACGCCTGCACGCCCATGGGAAATTTGCAAATCTCAAAGCATTTTCTCATGGGTGCAAGACAAGTCTTCAACTGCTTCCAAGCCTTGCCTTCTCCCAGGCCACGCCTCCTTACCACTTCTGGCATCAGCTGGATTTTATTACTAATAATAAAAACAGCCTCTGATTGATGGCGCACCATGCAGCCTGGGCTGACTAATGGGTTAAGCTTCGCACGTGAAAATCAGGTCTGCCCCATGAACCCACAGCTCTCCAAGGAAGGAACAATAAAGTATTGGCATTTGTGAACCAAGCCTCTTGAGTTTTCTTCTGCCAGTGGGTCCTGTCTAGCCCCAAATGGACAAGCACAAGTCTTCCCTGCACTGCTGCCCACCTCCTGCCCAGTCTACTGTCCTGGGCTTGCCAAAGACAGGCCCTGGGACCCGTGGGCATTCCTGTAAGCAAGAGAATCGCAGCCTGGGGCTGGAGAGCAGCCTTGAAGATGGGCTAGATTACAGGTCATTTCTGGCTTGCGGGATTGCTTTGTTTGGCCCGTGCCATGATTGTAAGAACTTTGAATCCGTTGTAGACACTCAAAATTCACACTTGGCAAGGGGAGGATGCAGATGCTACTGACATCAGAGGGTACAGACCAGAGGATGCTGCTGAACATCCTACAATGCACCAGACAGTCTCCACCACAAAGGATTTCTGGTCCCAAACAGGAGTGGTGCCGAGGTAACAAACTCTGCTTTAGAAGTTGGGACGGAGAAAGACGCCTGAAGTGGAGAGCCACTACAGAAACTGCAGAAGCCTCTGCAGTCAGTCCTGCCCTGCACTGAGGGCCTGCCAACTGCGGGATGGAGAGCAGTGCCCAGGGCCTGGCCTTGGGCTGCACACTCAGCACCTCACTCAAACCTCACCCTGGATCCTGAGCCTCGCACACCAGGCATGCACTTGAGATTGCCTTTCAACTAGGAGGAGCTGCTCAAACGTCCTGGCATCCACCAGTGCTGGAAGTGTTTATAAGAGACTTCCTTGGAAAGAAAGGTCATCCAGGGAAAACCAGAAACAGATTCCGTTTCTCTCTCTGGCTCACTTCCGCCAGGCACCTCAAAGAAGCACATTGTGCTTATGTCATGGAAGAGAAACTTTTAAGAGAAGAGAGGAGAAGGGGGAAGATGCATGCCATTGCAAGCAGGCCTGCCCAGGTTGAGGTCTGGAGGAGGAAGAGGCAGAATTAAAGGGAGCAGGTAGGAAAAAGCAGAGGGAGAGAGGGAAGGAAAGAGGAATGGTGATTAGATAGATGGGTGAAAGAATGGGTGAGTGGGAAAGTGGAAGGACGAATACATAGGTAGGTTAGTGAGTAGATAGATATATGGGTGGGTTGGTTGATAGGCAGATAAATGACTGCAAAGATGGATGGATGGAGGCACAGGCAAATAGGAGAATGGAGCTATAAGAGGGTGGGTGGGCGGATGAGTGTGTGGGTGTGTAAATGATGGGTGGATCCATGGATGGGATTTACCGATACATCTCAAAGACAATGTATGTTTATGTAAGATTGCAACTTGGTGGTTCCTTAGCTCAATATGGTGGCTAGCATGCTTTCTCTGGCTCACTCAGCACTCTTGAATGGTGTCTCTCAATCTTGGCTACACATTAGAACCAACTGGGGAACTTATGTAATCCTGCAGCTCAGGTGCCACACCCCATACCAATTGTGTCATAATCTCTGGGGATGACACCCCACATCAGTGTGTGTTTCTAAAATCCTCATGATTCAAATAGCAGCCAAGCTTGAGGGCCAATGTACATTCAAAAGACAGGGAAAGAAGCTAGTGTTGTGCTAGAACAAAATACTTGCAGTTGCTTATTTTTTCTCTTAAACCACGTTCCCTTCACCCACTCAAGTATCTTTCTGATCTTGCTGAGCATCTGAATTGCTAGCCAGACTTTGCTTGGGTTGATATTCCCCCCTATCTTGAGGCTGTGTGACTTTAGTCAAGTGGCTTAGCTGCTCTGTGCCTCTGTTTCTCCATCTGCAAAATGGTGCCTGTGAAAATAAAGGCAAACACCCTACAGAGTTTTGCAAGGAGCAAGGGAGGTAAGGTCTAGCATATTGTGAGCACTTGACCACGATCACTATTGTGAATATCACATGAACAGATTGCCTCCCAATTCACAGGCATGGCTAACCATCTTAGAGGACATGTATTAGTCACGTCCTTTGTGCCAGGCGTTGTGCTAGGAGCTTTCCATGTATGTGTGTTAACTAATTTAATCCTGGGATCCCTCAAAGGCGTTAGATACTCTAGTAATCCCCATTTCCCATATGGGGAACCCAAGGCACAGAAAGGTGTGGGTCACTTGTTCATCAGACACACAACCAGCCTGGAGAAGCCAGGGCCTGGGCTCAGGAAGTCTGGCTATTGTTTCTAATGATGGTGCTCCACCCTGCCAGGCACCATCCCAGCTTCACACTCGGGACTCTGAAGGCCCGAGGCTCAGAAGGGATGAATGACTTCCCTAGTCCCACAGTGGGTTATCCAGGAAGACAGCTGTTGGTCCTTGATGTGCATCCAGGCTCTTTGGGCCTTTAAGAACTTTGCTGATTTCCAGAGCTTTCATTAAAATTCAAATGCTTCTAAGAGGTGGTCCCTGGTGGGAAGTCTAGTCCCTCATTCACTTCCGCAATGATTATTTATGAAACACCTACTCTGTTAGGAGCTGTGCTAGGTGCTGAGGATGCTTTTCGAGTGGCACAGACCACATGCTTGGCCTTAAAGAAAGTAGCTGGTGGAGGAGCAGGTCTTGGCAGGCTGTGCAAGGCTGAGGTCTGGGCTGCAGGGGAGGAGGTTGGTGAAGGGGGAAGGGGAAAGTGGAAAGCCAGCAGCAGACAGACAGCCCTTTAAAGCACCTGCCTTCTACTCCTGACCAGCTTCCCCGTTCCAAACTTCACCAATGCCCACCGACTCTGATGCGGGGCACCCTGGCTTCGCTCAAGGAGAGCAGCTCACACCTTAGCCACTTGCAGAGGGCAGGAAGGAGCTCTCTGGAACGAGATGCATGAAATCTCCTGATGAAACTGTCAAAACAGCAGAAAAGAAAATCTCAGCGGAAATACCACCCTCAGCTGTGCCACCAACCATAGCTGCTCATTCCGGGCACTCCCTGCCAACCTTCGCAGCCGGTTGCGATCAACGGGCTGCGGAAGAGTTGGACACACCGGGGCCAGGTTTTGATTTGTGATGTATCCGCTGTATTGATTTAGCAGCATTCCTTCTCTCTTCCCGTGCCTCTGGTTTCTCATTTACAGGACAGAGCTAGTACTTTCTCTCTGCCTTGCAGGACTAGTTGACAGAGCATGCAAAATAAATACATGCATGTCCATTGCCTGGTGTACAGGAGGCACGCTATGCAATATTCCAGCCGATCCCACGTTTAGATGTTGAAAGCATAGCCAGCCGGGTCCAAGCCCTAGGTCCCCCACTCACTAACTGGGACATTGGACTAGACCCGTAACATCCCTGTACCCCAAATTCCACATCTGTATTCTGGGGAAGAGAATGCCTGTCTCAGGGGCATTGTGGAAACTGAATGAAGAGAACCCGATACTCAGTAGACACCCTAACAGTAGTAATTGCTGTTATAATAGTTACTATTGTCACTCCTTATACGTACATCTCGACATTTACATTACTCTAAGAGCCATATGTAATTCAAATCACCACAAACTGGGGCAGAGCCAGGTTTAAGGGGCCTGTAGCTCATTCAACTGGGGGACCTCTAAGAGGAAGGCAACAAAAATATCCGGCTTCTGCAAATGTAAGAATCTATCACCCTGGGAACACTTTTCCAGGTCCCCACCTTTCAGGGCCAGAAATGGGGCTCTTGAGAAAGGTCTTGTGGGAAGTTGGCTCTGACCTGGGTTTGGGGATGCAGAGAACAGTGAAGGGTTAGGATGCAAAGAGCCCCCACTACAGTCCTTTTCTTTCGAGCTCGGCCAGCCCATTATTAACCAGCCGCTGAGTGTCTTACATCCACACCACCGGGTTTCAATCGTGTCAGGCAAGTGGTACCCACCCTGCCGCCGGCGCCTCCTTCTCCTCTTCCTCCTCCTCCTCCTCTTTGCCTCCCCGCCACCCGCCTCTCCCACTCCCAGAGACTTGGCTGGCTCCGAAGGATCCAGACAGAGGAGCTAAACACGTTAGCCCACAGACTAGCGAGACACAAAAGGCGGCAGGAATCAAATAAAAGGAAAACGCAGCAGCCACAGGTCAGTGCTGTATAAATATTTATGCTGGAGGAAAAGTTGGTGCCTGAGTAATGACCCTGTGGCTGGTATTAATAGAGATAATGGGTGTCTCTAGAACCTGCCGCCAGAGAGAGAGAGGGCTGGGATGGGGAGGGGGTGAGGGCGAGCGCTGGGAGTTATAAATCTTCATGCCAAGCTGAAGCCCCCGCTGACCTTTATACCTCTCTCTCCTGTCCCCTCCAGCGACCCCCCCTTCCCCGTCTGCATCTTCAAACCCATTTCCTCTCCTCTTGGCCATCACGTCTCCACAGGCACTCACGCCTGCATGAACCATCGTGGGGCTCACGCCTGTGTCTGCAGAGGCAGCTTGGCACTGTGCTGGTCAAAGGGGCAGGGGCAGTGGATGGAGACCAGCTTCTATGGCTGATTACAGGCCCCAAAGGTAATGATTTTATCATTGGATTCACCTTCTCCAATCCCGCCAGCCTCCACTCTGCTGCAGCTCAGTGGGGCTTTCCAAGTGCAAATCTGACTGGACCCCCCCTCTCTTCTGATGAAACTCTCTATAGCTCCCACGGTCTTAAGATCAAACGCAAACTCCTTCCCGGGACATGCAGGAGCTTTCAGACCCAAGAAGCCATACTCGTTTCCCATCAGTCTGCACATTCTGTTCTTTCCACCTGGCACACCTTCTCTGCCCATCGGCTACGTCATCTGCATCCTGTACACACTCCTCTCAGGTCACACCCCTCCTCCAGGAGGCCTTCCCTACGGGAGGTGCCCCTTTTATCTGCTCCTGGAGCACCCTGTGCCTCTCACCGTCACACCACGTACCCTCTGAGTGCCAAGAGAACAAGATGATGCCACTACATCCGCAAACACAACAGCAGAAAGCCTGGCACACCACAGGTGCTCAGAAAACGTCAATCAAGCGGCCATAGGGACAGATCCCACCGTCTTGATGCTTAAAAAATGAAATGAGCTCGGACATTCCCATCTACAACCTAAAAAAGAAGAGTCCTACCTTCATGGACGGCATGGAGCCCAGGCTTGCTTCCTCCTTCATCTGCCCCGCAGAACTCCTATTCAGGGGCAAGTTTCCCGGCATCAAGTGGCAGACACCCCACTCTGGACCTTAAAAAAAGGAGGAGCAGAGCACAGAAGAGGAAGGTTAGCTCCGCTCAAATGGTTTCATAGGCAGCATTCCAACCCAAAGACGCCGACACTGAGCTGATATCATGATGGAGCAGAAAGTGATGTTCAGCCACAGCTTCATGGAAGCCAGCAAGATCGTCCAAGACAGAGCCACAGAGGCCCGTGTGCCTGCAGGACACCGAGGCCTGAACCAACTGTACCCTCCGCCCATCCCGAAGCAAACCCCTGCACCAGACTTAAATATTTCCCTGCCAGAAACCACACAGAACCAGATGCTGAGCCCTGGGCTGCACAACCCTGACTGCCGAGGGTCGGTGCCATGCAGGCAAAGAAGGCGCCAAGAACCACCCAACACAGAAGGCGCCTGACCCTCGGCAGGAGCTGTCTCCTTCCATCTGCAAGATGGCCCGAGAGCAGAGGAGGCATCGCTCCAGTTTCCAGATGAAGTGACTGAGGCTGGAAGGGCCTCGATGGTAGGTGCTGAGCTCAAGCTCACACAGCCTCCTGCCCGCCACTTAGAACCCGCAGGCCTCATTGGGGGTTGAGGACTCACCTAACTAAGAAGGGGCAGTGCATTTCCTTTATTCTGCCTCCCCGGTCCCACCCACCCTCAAATCAGATACCACACTGATGGACATGTGTTGCATCTTCTGCTATGGCCCATGCAGCTGGGTCAACTAAAGAGAAACAAGCCAGAGGCAACTGTGAGCCTAAGTGCTTCTTCGGAGACAGCAGCGAGGGCAGAGAGAGCTACTTCACAGAAATGTCCACAGCAGCACAATTCCAACAGCCACGGAGTGGAAACGACCAATGTGCACCGGCAGATGAGCAGATGAAGAACCAATGTCCATCAGCAGATGGCAGATGAAGTGTTATTCAACCTTAAAAAGGAATGGAGTCCTGACATGTGAGACAACATAGATGAACCTTGCAAACATGCACGGAATAGAACAAAAAGGCGGCGGGAAGGAGAATTCTCTTTCCCTCTCCCCCCTCCCTCCCTCCTACTGTTTCTCTCTTTCTCTTTCCCTCCTCCTTCCCCTCCTCCTGCCTCTCCACTCCCCCTCCGCCTTCCTGCCTCTCTGCCTGCTTAGGCTGGAACATTCTTCTGCTCTCAGAATAGACCATGTGCCCTGGGCTCTCCCGGGCCCCAGGCCTCCACACTGTGCACTGCTGGCCCCTTGGTCTCCGGCTTGCCGACCTCAGACTGTGGGACTTCTCAGCCTCCATGATTACATGAGCCAGTTTCTTACAGTACTAGTAAATCACACAGGGCTAGGGGAATGAGGGGTTAGTGTTTAACGAGGGCGGAGCTCTGCTTTGGGTGATGAAAAGATGGATGATGGTGATGGTTGCACAATAACGTGAACAAACTTAATGCCATTGATTGTACCTTAATATGGTTAAAATGACAACATTCATGTTATGCATATGTTCATACAATTTTTTAAAATGGCAAGGAGCAGGGAAAGAAGTGACACAGAATAGAAGACAAGAAACAAAGGCCAGTGCGAAATGGAGTTAGGAAGAAAGAAAGCCAGTGCGGAAGGCGTGGGGGGAGGCAGGAAGGCAGGACAACCTCAAGTCACCAACTCTTCCACTCTCTCTGATTTGTGACAGCTCTGATTAATCCGACATGAGAACTCATCTCTATAAGGATGCAGAACCCAGGTGGGACCCCTCCTCCGTACACCTGAGAATACCGGCCTCGCCAAAGCATCCAAGAACACCGGCGCAATCCTGCTCCAAACGCCACCAGTCAATTATGGCTCAAAAAAAGGAAAAGATAATCAGGGTAATTTGGTGGTTTCAAATGTGCTTTCCTCTGGAAATAGCCTTAAAAGGGACAAAAACCACAGCCAATTTTTCCAGAATGAAATTTAGTCACCACTTGTCCTTAATGTAGATTTATTTCCAGTGTTAATAAAACACAAAGCATCCAAGAATGCATTATTAATGTATCACAGTTTCAACCCTTGGGATGTAAGGTTTTGTCCTGCCCCCCCCCCCCCCCCGAGTGTGCAGTGGAAATCTGGGATAATGGCCCAATCATCAAGCGTGAGGAACAGGATGACCCGCCCCAATTATGGATTCTCAGAGTCCACTGAGAGTCAACACATCCCCCTGGACACCACTCATTTAGCCACCACCCCAATCCCATTGGGGCTTTGCTTCTTCTTGATGCTGTGCCTGATTTCAGGGACATGGTGGGTCACATGACCAGCAATGACATTCAACTCCCACAATACTTCATCTGCCCCAGTGTAACAGGTAGGGATATTGTAGACCCACATCTCACAAGGACATCTGCACCATGTGACGTGGAGACCTTCTGCCTGGTGTCCACTGGAGCAGGGGTGGGGAGCGTCCTGCACTGTAGAGTTCCCCAGGCACCATGGGGTCATCTACCCCACTCCCTTTTGATACTAGGCCGCTTCTCTGTGACAGCAGTATTAGGCATGAGTTCATGGTGACTTCTGTCAGGACCAGGATGTCTGCCTTGGGCTCACCAGTCTCCTCCACACTTCCACCCATTGGGCTTCAGAAGATAGAAGGTCAGATTTTTTCAATGAAATACCACATATCTTCCTGGCATGTGTGGATATACAAAACAGAGCTCAGGAAGCCCAGTATTTCAACTTTGAAAATCACTGTATCAAGTACCTTTATACCAGCTTAAAACAAAAGGTGGAATGAGGATATTCATGGTTAGAAATGAAAGCAGAATACTTTAGGAGTCAAAGAAATTTCTTAATCTTCCAATCTCCTCTCCCATCCACTCTTCCTCTTTTAATTCCTCCATTCTTTTCTTCTCCATCTCCTCTTCCCACTCCTCCTCTTCATCTCCTCCTTCTTTCTTGGAGGAAGATAATTCATATCTGTATACAATATCTCTCTCTCTCTCTCTCTCTCTCTCTCTCTCTCTCTCTCTCTCTCTCTCTCATACTGTGTCTGTGTCTGCCCCACATCAGCTTCATTGCCTTCCCTGTTTCCTCAGAAAATTGCTCCAAGTTGGCTTCTGCCTGCCCTGTCCCACCTCCGCCTCTTGCCCTTCCTCATATTTGGTGCCAAGTATTCAGATTTCTAAGAGATAATCTGGTTGTTTCAGTGTCACCAGTGCTCATGAGCAAATCTGCTAATTGGCTACTGTTGATCAGGTGACCACCTCCCATCCAATCAGTATGACTAGGGAACTTGAAGGGAGTGGGTTCATGTGATATGCAACATAGCCAGGATGGTTTCCCTTAGGAGGAGATGTAAGCAGAGTGGGCATGCCCCATACATACATACCATGAACTCATGCCTATGTCCCAGAAAAGGGAAGTGGCTTGGAGAAAAGGTCAAATGGCACCATGAAAACAGAACAAGTCTGGGGATGAAAGACGAAGGTTCCATTCCTGGCTTCCCTCTTTCAGCAATACATGTATTCTCTATGAGTCTTTGTTTCCCTACCTGCTAAATGGAGAAAAGAAAGCCTGCCTGATCACCTTGATGGTATGTTTTGAATCAAATTAAATTATGAATGAGAATAATTCATATCTGTATACAATAACTCACCATCATCATCATCATCACCATCATCATCACCATCATCATCATTGTCCAAGTCACCTAGCTACTTATTAAAATTATTTCCAACTTGACTTGGCTCATTTGTGCATCACCCATGCTCAGGGAGCTGACTTGATTCTACTAGAAATTCTACCAGGAACCTACCAGGACACTGTGGCCCCAGGCGTAGAGTGGCTATTCTTTAATTGCTAACTCTAAAAGACAAACTTTCCAAAATGAGAGGGAAGAGAAAGAATATATTTTAAGGTCCAAGTACATGGCAGCCCCTTATGACATGGGATCTCACTCTGCATAGCTCTATGAGAGAGTTGCTATCATTCCTTATTTTATGAGCTCACAGTTAGTAAGTGAGTACATTAGGCAGTTTGACTGCATCCCACCAATTTCCCCTCCGACCAGCAGGCTTACAGAAAGCATCTTCATTTCCCCTCCCCCAAACCCTGGATTTTGATTCCCCATCTCCAGCCTCTCGGCCCTTCCTGTGACCATCAATACTTAATGCTTTGTGCTGTCACATTCGTAGCTGTGAAGGATCCAATTGTGTGGTTGATCTATAATGTAAGGTTAATGCCTAATTAGCTCGTTTAACATTTCTTTCCTGGATAATTCATGATAAGTCATTAACAAAAGCCAGGGCAAATGGAGGGGCATGTTCACTGCCATAAATCAGGGCCTAAAAACATCATAGAAACAGGAAAATGCATGTATTATTCAGGTCAAACAAAGAGCCAGATCTGCAGACGGCTCCTCAATACTCTTCTGACCCTGAGGTCAAGGGACCAACGATAAGGCTGGAGGGATATTTGCTAATAGCAGAAATGAGCTGGCCAAGGTCTAGTAGGGTTGCACACCTCCTGGTCAACATATGGCCATACATCTCATTGTGAAAGTTATGACTCCCCAGATGGAAAAGGCTTCTTTGAATACCAAATAATGCATACCCACCACAACAATAAATAAATACCATTTATAGAGCATCTATGATGTGCCAAGCTCTATGTATGTATGTGCATGATTCTATGTGTGTATATTGCATGTATCAGTTAGCTCTTGCTGCATAACAAACTACCCCAAACTCAGTAGATTTTCATGAGTCTCTGTTGTAGATAATAGGCACTGCTGATCTGGGCCAAGTTCATCTGATCTCAGCTGGGTCCTCTCATTTATCTGTGTTCAGCTGGTTGATCTATAATGTAAGGTTAATACCTAATTAGCTCATTGATTAGCTAAGAGCTGCTACTGTAGTATGACCTCACTCACCTGTCTGGCTATTGGCCAGATGTTAGTGTGACAGGGGTGACTGAAGCATGTGTCTTTCATAGTGAAGTCAGGGTTCCAAGAGGTAGATTAGAAGAAGCATGTAAGACCTCTTGAGATCTAGACTCAGAGCTGGCAGGCATGCTGGCCTGTCTGCAGCATTTTACTGACCCTAAGTCATAAGCCCAGCTTCAATGCAGGTGTGGGGCAATTACTCCACCTTTTGATGGAAGAAGCTACAAAGTCACTGTAAAGGCTACAGAAGGGGTTGAGAATTACAGTCATGTTTGCAATTATTTTACCATAACTCATATTTTCCCTTATAGCAAACCATTTATCCATTCTTCCAACAAATATTTATTAGTACCTGCTATGAGCCAGATATGTCCAAGATGCTAAGGACACAGAAAGTGAACAAGAGAAAAGTTTCTACCCACATGGAGCTTCATTTCTATGCAGAATAAGTGACAAATACTAAACAAGTAAATAAGTACATATATAGATACTTTTAGATGGTGTTCAATGCTATAATGTACGTATAACAGAGTGACTGCCTATTCAGGTGTCTAGAAGCAATTTTTGATAGGGTGTTCAGAGAGGGCCCTTGAGGAGGCGGCATACTCCAGCAGGAATCTCTAAGACTTCGTTGTAGAAGTTTGTTCATAGCTGGAAAAGAAAGCCAAGGTGCACTGACACCTGCTGATAAGCCCTATTCAAGATCAGAAAATTCCACCTCAAGAATTCAGCTGCCTTGCTTGTTGGCTAAACTCATGCAAGGAGCTACATTACTTAAAACTAGAGGCCTAGTGCACAAAATTTGTGCACGGGGGTATGTGTACCTCAGCCCGGCCTGCACCCTCTCCAATCTGGGACCCCTCTCATAATCCAGGACTGCCGGCTCCCAACTGCTTGCCTCCCTTCCTTCCTGATTGTCCCTAACTGCTTCTGCCTGCCAGCTTGATCATCCCTAACCACTCCCTTGCCAGCCTGATTGATGCCTAACTGCTATGCCCCTAACTGCCCTCCCCTGCAGGCCTGGTCACCACTAACTACCCTCCCCTGCTGGCCTGGTCCCCCTAAACTGCCTTCCCCTGCAGGCCTGGTCCTTCCCAACTGCCTTCCCATGCCAACCCAGTCACCCCTAACTGCCCTCCCCTGCAGACCTGGTCCCTTGCTGGACTAATCACCCCTAACTGCCCACCCCTGCAGGCCTGATCACCACTAACTTCCCTCTCCTGCTGGCCTAGTCCCCCTATACTGCTCTCCCCTGCAGGCCTGGTCCTTCCTACTGCCCTCCCCTGTCGACCTGGTCACCCCTAACTTCCCTCCCCTGCCAGTCTCATCACCCCTAACTGCTCTCCCCTGCTGGTCTGGTCTTTCCCCTCCCCAACTGCCCTCCCCTGCAGCCCCCCCCCCCCCCCCCCCCCCCGCCACTGCTTTCCCCTGAAGGCCTGGGTCCCCCCAAGGCTGCCCTTCCCTACAGGCCTGGTGGCCCCAAACTTCCCTCCTCTACTGGCCTGGTCACCCCTAACTGCCCTCCCCTGGAGGCTTTATTGCCCCCAACTGCCCTCCCTTGCAGGCCTGCCCCCCCCCCCCCCCACTGCTCTCCCCTATAGGCCTGGGTCCTCTCCAACTGCCTTGCCTGAAGGCTCAGTCACCCGCAACTTCCCTCCTTTGTAGACCTAGTCACCCCCAACTCCTGTCTCCTGAAGGCCTGGTCTCCTGCCAATGGCCCTCCCCTGCAGGCCTGGTCTCCCCACCAACTGCTCTCCCCTGCAGGCCTGGGTTCTCTCCCAACTGCCCTTCCCTGAAGGCCCAGTCGCCCCCAACTTCCCTCCTCTGCCAGCCTGGTCACCCCTGGTCACCTCCCTTGGAGGTCTGTTCCCTCCCAACTGCCCTCCCCTGCTGGCCATCTTGTGGCAGCCATCTTGTATCCAAATGGTGGCAGCCATCTTTGACCACATGGGGGCAGCCATCTTGTATGTTGGAGTGATGGTTAATTTGCATATTACTCTTTTATTAGATAGAATATGACATTCACTTATGCTAATTATTTCCATGGTGGACTTTCTTGTGTCAAGGCTGGTCTAGGCAAAGGGTATAGAGCAGTAAGCTCAGTAGGCTATGCAGAAGATGGAGAGGAGTTAATGAAATGTGTGACATGTGAATTGGTGATGAACACTATGGCAGGAGTGAAGGAAAGCACAGGGAGAAAGATGACAGGGGAGGGGTGAAGGTGATCACTTGATGAGACAATGAGAAATGGTTTGAGTAGAAACTTGACAATGAGGAAGAGAGCCCTGCAGCTATTTGAGGCAACAATAAGTATGAGCTAGGAGGGAAACCAGAACAAGGAGTAGTGACCAGAAATGAGGTTGAGAGGTCACAGGACCAGATCTTGGAGAGCACAGTAGGCCACTGCAAAAGTTCTGGCTTTTGTTCTGGGTGAAACGGGAAGTCCTGGAGCTTCTGGAAAAAGGAGGGACATGATGTGACATGTGTTCTAACCAGTGTCCCTCTGGTTGCTATCATAAGCAGACACCTTCAGGGAAGCGACTGCATTTGCTCAGGTGAGATGACAGGGGCTCAAATTTGGAGGTAGCCAGTGAGAAGTGATCATCCAACGAGCAAGACAGAAAATCACAAATAACAGCACAGTGAATAATTTAGTGGAAGTGACAGATCTACCACAGAGAGATTCAGGATTCTCTGGGAACATATAACAAGGAAAATGGTAATCTATGTCTTTTGAGGGACTGCATATTTTAGGCAGGAAAGCCTTCCTGGAAGAAGTCGCATATTTGCTGCAACTTGAAAGATGGGAGGCAGTTAGTTTGGCTCATTGGACAGAGTGTCGGCCTGCAGACTGAGGGGTCCCGGGTTCGATTCCAGTCAGGGGGATGTACCTTGGTTGCAGGTGTGTCCCCAATAGGGGATGTGCAAGAAGCAGCTGATTGATGATTCTCTCTCATCGATGTTTCTGACGCTCTATCCCTCTCTCTTTCTCTCTGTAAAAAAATCAATAAAATATATTAAAAATAAAAAATAAAAAGATGAGGAGAAGGGCATCTCAAGCAGCAGGAAGAGCATGAGCAAAGGTCCTGGGGCTGGAAGGAGATGCTCAAGGGTGGACATTTGGATGCTCCTAAGAGCCTGCTTTCCTTCTGTAAGGTGCTGCCCTCTTTGCTTGCCTCTGAAATTATTAATGATCCAGACACTTCATAGCAAGAAGCCCATCACACTGGCTCCACCTTGTTTTTTTCACTCCTCTATAGGCAATTAGGAGAACCCAGACCTTCCCACCCAGTAAATGAATAATGAGGGCAGATCAAACTGGCTAGATTGGAGCAAGATGGATAGTGATAGCGTGTCTTGGACCTGTCCAGAGTAGAGTGCTCCTCATTGGGAGAGACCTGGGAAACCCTTCTTTCTCCCAAACCCTTGCCCCCGTAAATGACCATGCTGCTTTATGAACTAAGCAGGTGTGGGGGAGATGGAAGGATGGCCCCTCAGAGGGGGAATCAAGATTAAGCACATAAGCTGGCCTTTTAAAAGCTTAGCAGGCCTTTCCAATTGGATCTCAAATGGACCACACTTGAGAAATTAAATAAACAGCATTTGTCAAGGGCTTTTGTGGGCTTCCAGCTGTATTTATTTATAGGTTGGTCTGTTATTTATGGGCGCTCGTGCTCCGTATAAAACCTTTGTCGGAGAGAAGTGGTAGGGAGGAGGCAGAGTGCTTTAATGCTTGCTGGGACACTTAAGTATTCGCTCCAAGGAGCTCGAACAATGGGCATTTGTCCCACAGAAGCGGGGTGCTAGAACACAGCAGGTAGGCCTTCCTGGAATTGCTGGACCATTGGGCATCCTCTGTCCCGAGTCAGGGGTCCCCTCAGAGACCTGTGAAGGCCAGTTTCCAGGCAAAAGTTGACAATCTGAGTGTGCTTATCTCTTTGGCTCATTGTGACCTTTGACTCGCTCAATAGTTATGCCTTGAGAAGAGCAAGCACCTCCTTGCAGGAACTGAGTGCTCGAGGGATATTGTTGGATGAGTAGTGACTGATGTATTCTGTCTCCATGACTATGAAACTGGGAAACTGGAAGGACCTGAAGATGGCACATAGAAGATCTTCACAAAAAATATTGGCATACATATCCAGAGTCTTAAAATGTCCATGACATGGGCTTGGTGGTTTCCTTCTAAGAATTTCTTCAAAGAAAAACTCCAAGCATTAAGAAAAGAAGAGCTAGCCCTAACCGTTTGGCTCAATGGATAGAGTATCAGCCTGCGATTGAAAGGTCCCAGGTTCAATTCCAATTAAGGGCATATACCTTGGTTGTGGGCACATCCCCAGAAGGAGGTGTGCAGGAAGCAACTGATTGATATTTCTCTTTCATTGATGTTTCTAACTCTATCCCTCTCTCTTCTTCTCTGTAAAAAAATCATATATTATAAAAAAAAAAAAACCAATCATAGCCCAGAGCTCATTAGAGAGAAAGGGGGGGGGGGAGAGAGGGAGAGAGAGAGAGAAAGAGAGAGAGAGAGAGAGAGAGAGAGAGAGAGAGAGAGCGAGCACACGCGCTAAGAGGATGAAAGAAGAGGAAAGGAATGTCATGAAAAAAAAAAAAATGTTCGCCCTGGCTGGGTGGTTCAGTTGGTTGAAGCATCATCCCATACACCAAAAGATTGCAGGTTCAATTCTGGTCTGGGCACATACTCCAAGATTATGGGTTTGATCCCCAGATGGGATCCATTCGGGAGGCCAAGTGATCAATGTTTTTCTCTCACATTGATGTCTCTCTGCCTGTCTGTCTCTCTCTCTCTCTCTTTCTCTCTCTCTCTCTTAAAAAATCAAACAAACATATCCTCAAATGAGCATTTAAAAAAAAGATGCTCACTGCTGTGTTCTTTGTAATAGTGAAGAATTAGGAATGGACTATCAACCCTAGAGGAATGATTAAATCAACCTGAAGGCATCCCCACTTTGATGAGTTACTACATATACTATATAATAAAAGAGTAATATGCAAACTGACCACACCTCTGCTACATCCACAAAGCCATACCCACCAGCCAATCAGGAGCGAGTATGCAAGTTAAGCCAACCAAGATGCGGCCATGGAGAGAACAGGAGGCTTGCTTTGCCCCCAGCAATGGAGGAAGCCAAGTTTTGTGCCTACCCTGGCCTGCCTTGGCCTCTGCTCAAGGTTACAAAGTTTCAATTATAGAAGATAAATAAATCCCAGACACCAGGGCCTCCACTTGGGTCACCAGGGGGTGTGGCCAGTCTGCAAACCACCACAGGCCCCTCACTCAGGCCTCCCCACACCCCAAAGGAACCTCCACCCTGATCTGGGATACCCTTCAGGGCAAACCAGCCGGCCCCCACCCATGTACCAGGCCTCTATCCTATCTAATCCTATATAATAAAAGGATATTATGCAAATTGACTATCACTCCAACACACAACATGGCTGCCCCATGTGGTCAAAGATGACTGCCCCCAGGTGGACACAGATGGCCACTACAAGATGGCCAGCAGGGGAGGGCAGTTGGGAGGGACCAGGTCTATAAGGGAGGGCAGTTGTGGGCAATCAGGCCAGCAGGGAGGGCAGTTGAGAGAGACCAGACTTCCAAGGGAGGGCAGTTGGGGGCGATCAAGCCTGCAGGGGAGGGCAGTTAGGGGTGACCAGGCTGGCAGAGGGAGTTGGGGAGACTGGGTCTGCAGGGAATGGCAGTTGTTGGGAGACCCAGGCCTGCAGGGTAGACCAGTTGGGGGTATCAGGCCTGCAAAGGAGGGCAGTTAGGGCCGAACAGGCTGGCAGGAGAGCAGTTAGACATCAATCAGGCTGGCAGAGGAGTGGTTAGGGCAGTGGTTCTCAACCTTTCTAATGGTACGACTCTTTAATACAGTTCCTCATGTTGTGGTGACCCCCAAGCATAAAATTATTTTTGTTGCTACTTCATAACTGTAATTTTGCTACTGTTAATTAATCGTAATGTAAATATCTGTGTTTTCTGATGGACTTAGGCTCTATAGCAGCAGTTCTCAACCTGTGGGTCGTGATCCCCAGTTGGGATCCATTCGGAAGGCCAAGTGATCAATGTTTTTCTCTCACATTGGTGACCCACAGGTTGAGAATCTCTAGCAGGATCACCTAAGACCATCAGAAACCACAGATAATTACATTACAATTCATAACAGTAGCAAGATTATAGTTATCAAGTAGCAACAAAAATCATTTTATGGTTGAGTGTCACCACAACATGAGGAACTATATTAAAGGGTAGCACCATTAGAAAGGTTGAGAACCACTAGGTTATGAGGTGATCAGGCTGGCAGGCAGAAGCAGTTAGGAGCAATCAGGAAGGCAGGCAGGTGAGCAGTTGGGAGTCAGCAGTCCTGGATTGTGAGGGGGATGTCCGACTGCCCATTTAGGCACAATCCTACCAGGATCAGGCCTAAATGGGCAGTCAGACATCCCTTGAGGGGTCCCAGACTGCAGAGGGTTCAGGCTGGGCTGAGGGACACCCATCCCCCGCAATTCCCCGGTGCACGAATTTCATGTACCGGGCCTCTAGTTTGTTCATAAAGACTATACAATAATACAGACATGTCTATGCTAAAATACTACTGGAAAACATAGGGTGCAATATTACCTGTACAGTATTAAAATTATGTATTTCTTAAATCGTTAGAGAAAAAGATTAAAATGAAAACAAGCCAAATGTTAACAGTGGTTAGGTTTGCATAGGAAAACTGTAATTTTTACTATTTTTTTTCAAAATTTACAAATTTCTGTTAAAAATTATGAATCAATCTGATTAAAAAGTAATAGTGGGTCAATTCTTCATTTAGTAAATAAGTAAATGTCATTCTCCCACAAGGGAAACCTCTTTTAAAGGCTCCCAAGGAGAAAGAATCCACCAAGTATTTTTTTATTACACCACCATAAAAAGTGCTTCAATGCTGCATACTTTTATAATGTTTTATCATCACAGAAGCAAAATAAATTCCACAAAAAATTTAAATGTTAGCATCACTAACTCATCATTTGGGTACTTTTCAGTGCAATAAACAAAAATATTTGTTCATTTTCTGTGTCTCTTTTTCTCCTTGCCCTTGTATATCCAGCCCTCCAGGCTGCATGAAATCGTCCCTCAGAGCCCCAGAATATTTATCTTTTCCAGGAATTGTGGTCTTTCTTTGTGCATTTGGCCCTGTTCTTCTGACTAAGTCCTGTAACCTTCCCTTATGACCATCGCTTGCCCGCAGCCATAGTCCCTTCTGCATGAACCCAGATCGGGATGATAGGGCAAAGAGGGGAAGCACTGACTCAGAATCACATGGACCCGTGTTCAAATCTGGCTCTGCCACCTCTTCCCTGCACGACTTCGGGCAAAGTCATTTAAGTCCTTTGTGCAGTCATTTAAGACCTCTGATAATGGCCTCTATAGTGAAAGAAGAAGATGGCAATAGTAATAAAGAGAAGTCAAAGTAATGATTAACATAGATTGACGGCCTAGACTGCACCAGGTACTGAGCTAAGCACTTTACACACATTTAATCATTTAAACCTCACCACGATTCAGTGAGCTAGGTGTTATTTCACCTCATTTTATTCACCAGAAGACAGATCTGTAAGTCACTGTGACCATCGGTGAGTGAGATGCTCATCTTGTAGCTGGACCCTAGTCTCCTCCCATCCTTATACCAAGTCCCCTTCTGGTCCAATTGCTATACCCATTTTCTAGATAAGAAAACTGAGGCTCAGAAGGATAAATGACTAAACCAAGCTCACCCAGCTCGTAGGTAAAGGTATAGAAGCAGGACTTTCAGTGAACCCCTGTCCCTGAAACCTCTAAGCTATCCAGACACTTGGTAGACACTTGATAGCAGGTGCTACAGTGCCACAGCTAGCTGCTTTACAAACATGGACCTGGCTCCTCTGCTCAGGCCACCCAGAGCACAGACAGTGACAGTGCAGAGCGAGGCGTCGAGAGGGCAGAAAATGCCCATGTGGCCCAGGCCTTCCCAGAACCCCGACTCCTGAAAGAGCACCCAGCCGCCACGCCGGGGTCTGTCCTGGGAAAAGCTGTGAAGCAGAGCAAGCTTGGGGGACAAGGACATGCTCACGGTCCTGCCACATCTGCAGCATCACAGCTACTTACTGCCTGACCAGACGTAACTGACACACTTCCAGAAGTGGGTCCAAAAACCATCTCCCAGGAGGCAGAGAGGAGTTGGTGCCCCAAATCTGTCTGGATGAAAAGCTGTTTGTACCCAGAACACACGAACCATCGTCCCCGACCATGGAGGCATCGGTGAGGAGGACAGTGTGAGGTGTGAGGATGTTACGTTTAGGCCCTGAAAATGGATTCAGCTGTGAGTTTGCCAGGCAGCTCCCAGGCTCCTGCCACTAGTCATGGAGAGACGTTCTTGGAGTGAGGGCAGAACCTCGCAAGCCAGGCTCTCGGAGGAGAAAAGGAAAGTGGGGAGCCGAGACTCACATCTGTGAGTCATTTGAGTTTGAAAGAAGCACATTCTACTGGGCAAGGAGGTGGAGGAGGGGCAAGGCAGTTGGTTCCCATTAAGCTTGGTAGCTTGAGAATTCCTTCATGTAAGTACGTGCCGGCCCAGCCCCATCCAGGAGGCCGAGCCCCGAGCCCCCAGCCCCTGATGTGCCAGACGCACGGGACTCCCGTGTCTCCTCGGGGCCTGGAGAGGACGAAGTCGCCAGGAGGCCTCGGGACGCCAGGCCCTCTCATCCGCCCTGTTCTCCAAGGCCCCTAATTAGGTATTTACATGACAGACCCTGAAAGAGTGGTTACAGGCCATTGGGTAATTAGTGACATTTTTAAAATACATTTTCAACCACACAAAACCATGTTTACACAATGTCAAGGAACTGGCTTCAGACCACAGAGTGAAAAGAACTTTGCAAAGACAGAAAAGGGAGGTGGGCCCCGGGGTGTTCCCTTTACCGCTCAGCCCATGGGTGGGGTGATCCCCAGGCCTGCTGGTCTGTGTTCCGGGCGCTGGAATCAGAGGGCCTCATGTGGAGGCACTGCGGCGGGAGCTGAGACTAGAAGATGAACCACAGAGCGGTCTCCCGGCTGGAGGGGTCCCCAATTCTCAACTGCACTTGTTCTTGTTGCTACACGATGTGTATGCATGAGTGTCCTTAGTAATTCATTCCACATGCGTCGACAGAGTGCCTCCCATGTGCCTGCCGAGGGGGAGTGAAGTCAGGTAAAGGCCTGGTTCCTTGTGAGGGGGATGCATCTCCGAATCATCTGGAATTCTTGTCAGCGTCTCCCTACAGTCCTGTCAACATTCAGTGAGGGTGGCAAGTGCTGCTGGGGGCTCAGGGACTGAGCACTCAACATGGAGCTTGATTTTCCCCAAGGTTACAGTCTTCCGGTGGCTTTCAGGGGCGTATTGCTGACAGTTCATTCAGATGCCCATTCATTCATTCATTCATTCATTCACAGGGTCACCGCCTGCTGGGCACCTGCCCTGTAATGGATACAGGGCTTAGGACGGAGGCTTCGGAAATAAACACAGGAGGTCTGGCCCTTGGCCTGGGCTCGGAGAAAGATGCCTGTTTTTATGCGTATTCCTCATTTGATCCTGCAGAACCTCCACGAGGTGTCAGCCCCAACTCACAGATGAGGAGAGTGAGTCCAGGAGAGGATAAGCAACCTCCCCAAGACACAGAATGAATCTCAGTGCCATCGAACTCCATACCTCTACTGCTCTTAAGCACCTCATGCTGCACGGGAGACTCAAGTCCCCAAACCCTGCCCAGCGTATACATGCATGCCATGTGTCATCTGCTTCAGTCACTCGTCCTCCTGGATCAACGCATTGTGCTCCAGTCTTTGGAGCAAGCCTCAGCTTCCCCCCAAGTCCCCAGCGAATCCCTGGCCTCATATGCCCGGCCCACTTCTCCTTCCCGGCCATCCAAACGCTTTGTGTTCTTGAAGGTCCGCTTTTTTTGTTGTTAATCCTCACCTGAGGATATTTTCCCCATTGATTTTTAGAGAGGGGGAGAGACACCCAGAGAGAAAAACACAGATGTGAGAGAGACACATCAATTGGTTGCCTCCCTCACATGTCCCAAGGTATGTGTCTTTGACAGGAATCAAATCCAGGGCCATTCAGTCCATGAGGAGATGCTCTAACCACTGAGCAACCGGCTAGGGCTTGAAGGTCCACGTTAAATGATATGGCCTACAGCAAAACCGCCGAGCCCCCTAGTCCCTCCTCAGCTCTGCCACTGCACCTCTGTCGCTAAGCAGGCCCCCAGCATCCCAAGCCACCTGCCTTTGCTTTTCTGTGGTGATTTTATGAGCCCCTATTTTATTGCCTGCTTTGATGACATCTCCCCAGGTCTTCCATCGAGTCAATGCCCCTTCACTATTCCATTCAGTTACCAAGCCGTGGCCCCGGGCCTGGCGTTGTCACTAGAAGTAAGCCTGTGAACAAGAAGGCGTGCGAGGTCCCGGTCCTCTTTAGAGAGACCACATCGTGTGCAACTATCTAAAAGAGAGTGACTGGCGTGAGGGAGGACTTCCTCCACTTAGGTGGTCCAGGAGGCCTCTCTGAGGAGGTGGGACTGTGAGCAGGAGCCTCAAGCAATCAAAGGAGCCGGTCAGGGAAAGGATGAGAAAGGGAGTGATCATCCAAGAAAGTGGCAAAGGGAACAGGCTACGTGAAGGCCCTGCGGTGGAAACAGATAAGATCCCTTCAAGGATAAGAAAGATGGCAGTGGAGGCGGCAGCTCGGCGAGCCCCAGGCGGGGAGGTGGGTACTGAGGTTGGAGAGCTAGCTCAGGCCAGAGCCCAGAGGCCTCGGGGAAGGGCCCAGGCTCATTCTAAACTGACTTAGGTCAGGGGATCGCTCACTCCCCTTTGGAGGAGCTCAGGACCACACCGCCATCAGTCACGGGAGTGCCGCGCCCTATCTCCTGTGAGCATCGCCAGCCTCTTCCCAGCCTGTATCAATTAGACCACTGATTCCATCGCTCCCGACTTCAAAGGGGAAAGATGGTGGGGAATTTACAAAGGACAATAAACCCAGTCCGTGGCAGGCTGCAGGCCCATAAACTTTTACCGGCCCCTCGACTGCCTAGAATACATCACTCCCAGCCTCGCCACCAAAGTGGTGCCTTTATCCACAGCCAGCACAATAAAAAATATTTTTATAGAATCCCACACCATCTGGGAGGAAAGTCCTGAAAAGAGTATTTGCCTCAATGAATCAATCTAATTTGGAATGATCAAGGCTATTAGTGGGGATGCCAACTTAACTTTACAAATTTCTGGCCCTGCTGGGTCGCTCGGCTGTTAGAGCGTCGTCCTGATGCGCCAAGGTTGTGGGTTTGATGCCCAGTTGGGCACATACAGGAATCAACCAATGAATGCATTTATAAGTGGAACAGAGAATCAATGTTTCTCTCTCTGTCAAATCGATAAAAAAGAACAAAAAAAACCCCACTAATAACAAAATGACAAATTGCTATTCCTCGGGGCTCAAGAAGCCCCAACTAGAGAAATCAGTCAGTGTGTGATGTGAGACAAGTCTCAGTTCCCCTACGGGAACTGATGGGGTGGGTCACCTGGAAAGGCCTGTTCTGCATTTCTACAGGTAGAGACGGGCTTCTTCGGGCAACACCAGCCAGGCACAGGCCCGTGGGGACATGGCGTTTAGTAAGACTTTCGCTGAAGATAGTTGGGCACTGAGAATCGAGAACGTTTAAAGCAATAATGTGCATTCTTGGGTCCAGGAAATGATCACCCCAGAATACAAATATGTGCCATCAGATGTCTTCAACTAGGGACACTTTAGCACCCCCACCCCACCCCACCCAAGGGACACTGGGAAATGCCTGGAGACCTGTTTGTTGTCACATCTGGGGGACAGGGTGTATCGGCATCTAGTGGGTGTAGGCCAGGATGCTGCTCACCACCCTATAATGCACAGGACAGTCCCCCCCGTCCCCAACAAATGGCAAGAGTGCCAAGGTTGAAAAACTTGGTTTAGATAGAAGCATATTCACCTAATATTGTTTTGGGAGATATAAAATAAACATAAAAAAAGAAAAACATCCAAATACAAAACAAAAAGAGATGTGTTCTATACTATGTGTTAAACCCACATGACAAGGACTGTATGCAGCCACGGAAAGGTGAGCATTCCACAGTCAGAGCCTGGAGACATCGCAGCCTGGATTCAGATCTCACCTCTACCATGTACTATGTGAGTGACTTTGGGCAAGCCTCCTTACCTTCCTGAGTCTCAGGCTCCTTGTCTGAAAAGTGGGGATGAGTGTCAACTCCCTCATTGGGGGGGAGAAGGGGTGTCTCAAGACCTCACATGGAGAAGATCTGAGCAGAGTGGATTCCGTTAACTCGTGGGCCCTACGTGCATCTGAGTCTGCAACCCTGGGAAACGGCACAGAGCAGCTTGCCTTTTGGGGCTGGTGGCCGCCTGCTTCCCTTTAGACTCTGCCGTGAACATTTAACTAGAATTATGGAGCCAGAGCATCAGGTTAGGGCCTGATGTCACATTTTCTTAGAGATGCTCTGTGCTGAATATCTAACATGCATCATCTCATTCCTACCTCACAACAACCCCAGAAGCATGATCCTATTTTGCAGGTGAAAAACTGGCTCAGAGGTCAGCAGCTCGCCAAGGCCATTGCTAATAAGTGGTGCAGAGGAGTCTGACTCGGGTGTCTGATGCCCAGGTCCTGGTCCTCAGCCCTACCTGGTGACGTTCTGGAAAGGCCTTATACTTACGCAGGTTTAAATGGTCACCATAAGCATTTACCAAGTGTAGGGGGAGCAGGAGCCTACATGTCCCAGTTTTCTTGGCGCTCTTCCGGATTTAGGCCGGAAACCCCACACTCTAGAAAACTTCTCAGTCCCAAGCGAACCGGGATGGTGGGTCACCCTCCTTAGGGTCAGGGCTGGTCTGTCCCTGATGGCACACAGGCCTGGTGAAGGAAAGCTGAATGGGGGAGTGAAAAGTCAGTCTTTAGGAAGATGGGCAGGAGCTCTGGTCAATGTATAACAAAACCTGGTTCTGCAGCCAGTTCCCTGCTTAAAGCTGGGCTTCCACAGGCACATCTCTCACCCACTGAACACAGCTGGGCCTGGCAGGTGTGGCTCAGGGGTTGAGCATCTACCTATGAACCAGGAAGGGACTGTTCAATTCCCAGATTGTGCGCTTGATCTTCAGTAGGGGATGTGTAGGAGGCAGCTGGTCAATGATTCTCTCTCATCACTGATGTTTCTATCTCTCCCTCTCCTTTCCTCTCTGAAATAAATAAAAACATTTTTAAAAAGTAAAATAAAGTAAAAACAGTTGGGATTAGGTTAAATTTCTCCCAGAGTCATCCATCTATAATCCCAGCATCAAGCCTGCTACCCATCCATCCATTACACAGTGCTGCAGTCGGCTCCCCGAGCTGGAATACCTGCTGTGACACTTGCTGTGTGAGCTGGATCAGTCACCCACCTGCCTGAGCCTTAGTTTTCCCATCCATAGAATGTGAATACTCCTGCGGATCTGTTTCACAACACATGGAAAGTATTTCCAATGAGGCTCTGGCACACCGAAAATGTATTGTAACTATCAGTTCACATTATATCAACACCCATTCATGAATGCATTTTCTCCATTCAGCAAATATTAACGGAACACAGTACCCTTGACACAGCATCCTCAGAGCTCTTGCCTCTTTCGCATGAAAAAGCCCAGATTTTAAATCCAAACGAATTAACGAGCGACTTCTTCCTTCTGAAGTCGAGATTAAAGAGAGAGAGAGAGGCAGGCAGAGGAAGGAGGAGACACGGTGCTCTCATGTGCACAAGCCAAAACACACATCCCGGCCTGCAAGGCTCGCCATAAATCCATCAGTGGGCAAGGCCTCTTCCCAGCTGGCGTGGCGACTGCGTGGGGCTCTGCACAGTATTCCTTCACAACTGGCTGTAATTACCAGCTGGATAATTATTGGGCCAGCCCACTTCCCCCAAATACCCCTCCGCTCCGCCAGTAGGGAACGGCCTGAGCACAAACCCTTCCTCCCTCTGTCCCTGTGAGCCTCCCAGCCTCCTAGCCAAGCCAACCCCGGGAGATCCCTGCCAGAGAAACGCACCCCCCGCCCAGGCTCCCTCGGCTGCCTTGCCGAGCTGAGTGTGCCAATGCCTTAAATTGTTTCATGTTTTTTGTCTCTGTGAATTAGAAGCCGTTAAGGGAAGGCCGCCCAGAGAAACGAAGCACAAAATATTTCTGGTCACAGATGGATGGGAAAGGTTCTTGTTGCTTTGTTTTTTTCCCCTAAGAGACTGAACATGACTTTTTTTTTCAACTGCTGATACATTTGGAGTCGGGTTCTTGGAGCCCAAATGGTGTAAGGAGCACATCCGCCTTGGTGTGGAGGAGATGTCCCCGCTATAAACATCCCGCCCGGGCAGCTGGGTTTGGCCCGGAGTCCCTGTCACACACACGGTCACGGTGAACCTTTGGAAGCCTGGCCATGTGGGCGTGCAGATGCTGGCGCAGGAAGGAGACGCTGCTGGGGCGGTGGCTGCATCCTGCCGGCCTCTTTCCAGACCCCTGGTCAGTGCCACACACCACGTGACCCAGGCTTTCTCCACTCCAGCTCCTGGTTAAGCGTGTGGATTCTGAAGTTGGTAACGTGAGTACAAATCCTGCCTGGTCCCCTCACCACTCGGGCAAACCGTGTGTGACTCAGGTTTCTCATCTGTGAAATGGGCATAATCTGAGTACACCCTGATAGTACTATTGTTACGATTAAACGAGAAAATGTGTAGCCCCGTGCTTGGCTCCTGCACTAGTATACACCCAATAAGTGGTGACTGCCATCTCAAGGTGTTTAACTCTGAGGTGCCTCCCTGTGCGTAGCTTTAAAAGGGAGATCATTGGGGGACTGTCCCGAAGCTAATTTAATTACATTTACTTATCAGACACCAATAGCTGAGTGCAAATTTTGTGCCCCAAACTGTGCTGAACAGTCTGCACACTTATCCTATTAGAGCCTTAGAGTCACTGAGAAAGGTCAGCATTCCCTGAAAAATTAGGAAGTTGAGGCCCAAATAAGATCAAGTCCTAGTTTGAAATCTGTCTGATCCCAAGGTCAGATTGGAAAACCGAGCTCTTTGAAGTCTGTCTCCGTCTAGGATGAGATTGTACAAAAGCTTCTCTGAGATCATACCTGCTTCTCTCCCTCTGAACAGCTTTGAGTCTAATTTGGTTTCCCTGCCTCAGGACCGTAAGGCTGAGAAACTAGACCCTAGAATAGGTAAGAATAAATTTCCCCATAAATGACCCTACTGTAGACTGGCTTCTATCTCAGGCTTGTGGAAATTTGATGAAGATGTCACTTTTTCAGATTCTTATCAAGTTAGTTACATTGATCAAATAAAGTTTCAGTAATGTACTGACCCTACAAAAGAACTGCCACCATCTCTCCACCATTACCATCACCAATCCCAACACTATTAGCTCCACCTTCACCAATCCCAACAACAATAGCTCCATCACCACCACCATCAACAATCCCAACATCACCACCACTGTCTTTCTCTAAAAATCAATAAAAACTTATTAAAATAAAATAAATAAAATGCTGTAACTTACAGCTTGAACATCACCATTACCATAACCAATCCCACACCAATCAGAACCAGCATCACCACCATCATCATCACCATTTCCAATCCCAATACCATTAGCTCCACCATCACTTCCACCATCAGCACCACTGCCACCACTATCACAATAGAAAGCCTTATCTGAGTAAAAAAATCTAAATTTTGGAGGTAAGAAAGAATATAGTTGAGAAGTAGGATAATTGGATGCATTAACAAAAGTCCTAGAGATGAAACTCAAAGTGTGACTCCATACATAATTCCCTGGAGAAGTCAGCTTTGGCTCCTATGCCCAGTTTCCTTTATTTCATCTGAGCCAGAGTTTCAGCCAAACCAGATGTAAGTTAAGGACGAGAAGAGATAACAGATGCTGCTCAGGAAGATGTCATGCACGGTGTCCGCAGGCAGAAAATGGGTCTTAAAATCAGGCGAACAATGTGGACCTGGCTCTGGGGTTCACTGGCTGAGCACCCTGGAAAAGACCCTAGACCACTCTGATCCTGTCTCCTCGTCTGTAAACTATGGATGATGATGTCTGCCCCGCAGGCTTGGCGTGAGGGTGAATTACAATCACATGAGTACAGTGGCCAACACCATTAGGCTCTCAGTAACGACTTTATCATATTATTAAACTCCAAGATGGCTAAAGAGTCTCACTTTGTACACACACCAAAAATAGCTTTGTGAGATGCAACGAAGAGGATCACTATCCCAGAGGTAGCATGGAGACATTAATTCTGGAGAAATTAAACATTAGAAAACAAAATGAAGATTTCTTATTTTTATGGGAGGGAAGGAGAGGGAAAGGAACGGGAGAAGAGGGGAGGGGAGGGGGAAGAAAGAGGAAGAAAAAAGAAAAGAAAAAGAAATGCTGCCCAGCCAGTGTGGCTCAGTGGTTGAGTGTCGACCCAGGAACCAAGAGGTCAATGGTTTGGTTCGTGGTCAGGGCACATGCCCAGTCTGCAGGCTCAATTCTCAGGGGAGTGCTGGAGGCAGCCAATCAATGATGTTTCTCTCGTAGATGTTTCTAGCTCTCTTTCCCTCTCCCTTCCTCTCTCTAAAAATCAATAAAAACACATCAAAAGAAAAAAACGCTGTAAATTATAGCTTGATCAGCTGTACAAAGGAGAGACACCTCCTTAGAGATGTAATCTCCTAAGAAAGGGTCGCCCGGTGTGGCCGAGGATGGCAGAGCTGTAATTCAGGGGCACTGACAAGTCCAAGCAGGTACGAATAACAAGCTCTCTTGCTTCTTCAGTCCTGCTTCTTGTTATGTTCTCTTTCATTTGTATCTCCCTCTCTGGGGGAAGGAGGCCCATAACCCGATCAGGGAGGTGGACTTCGCTTTTCCCAAAACGGATCCCATACAGCATGGAGTTTATTTTCTGGCAATGAGAGGGCTCAGCCCAGAGCTGGCATGCAGGTGGGTAACACAACAGAAAGGTAGACACAGGTCTGGAGGGTAGATCATCTGGTTGCTTTGCAAGGGCTTTGTTCAGTAGGGGTTCTGGGTACCTGGAAAGCAAGAGGCAAAAACACACCCAGGAAAGGCAAACCAGAGAGTCCCTAGTTTCCTTTGGCCAATGGCAAACTGAAAAGGAAGACAGCGTCAAATTGTCCACCCAGGTAAGTTTGCTTGTATGAAGAATGGCCTTTATGTTGAGATTCTGTCCTTCCAGTGTTGATTGTTAGGAAGATTCTCCCTCAGGCAATGAAGCAGGAGTGGTGAGTACCCCCAGCTGTTCTCTCCTTCTCCTTCCTGGTCCCAGGAGGCAGCTGCGGCCCTCTTCTGAACTGAATCCTCTGAGCTAAGTATGGATTCACAAACCTAGAGAAATCACACATCGCAACTCTGAAAATATTACTTGGCAAGAGAAAAAGTTGGCAGCCCTACGTCAGTGGCCCAAGTAGTCCAGGGTGGCATCATCCGTGACATTCCAAAGAGCTGCTTTGGCACAGGAAGCTCCCTTCCCTCCAAGGGCTGCTTTTCTGTTTATTCTGGATCTAATGGGGTCTCTTCCCAAAAGGAAATGAAGGAGGGGCTACCTTCCTCATTTAATTAGAATAACGACATCTTCATCATCTTCAAAGGCTGACTGTGGACTCAGGAAAGCCTTTATGAGCCCAGGTTTGGGGATAATGGAAGCGGATGGTCACACTGAATGTGTGGGAATGACTTGCACAGGGCAGGCGCTGGTAACCTTGGGTAGGGAGCAGGAGAGGAGGTGAGGAGTCTTTTCACAAAGGGACATTGCAATGAATGAAAGGGGAGGGAGAAGACCAAGGGATCAAAAGGACTCCCAAGTTTTATCTTAAACTACTGAGTTGACATGGGGATACCTTAAGCTAGGGGTGTCGAACTCAATCAGAGAAGGGGCCAAAATCTAAAATCCAACCTAAATCGCGGGCCGAATGGTTTACTGAACAGTCATAAACTGTCATTGTGATGGAAACGCAGCGGAGTGCAGTGATGACAGCGCGGTGCGGGCTACATTGCAAGGCCTGGCAGGACGGATTTGACCCGCGGGCCTTGTGTTTGACACATGTGCCTTAAGCTAAGGAACATGATGTTAAGAGAAAAACTATAGGACTAAGGAAAGAGTAATAAGTCACTTTACTTTTATATATATATATATATATATATATATATATATATATATATATATATATATATTTCATAAAGGAAGAGAGAGGGAAAGATAGAAACATCAATGATGAGAATCATTGATTGGCTGCCTCCTGCATGCCCCCTATTGGGGATCCAGCCCCGAACCTGGGAATTGAACTGTGACGATCCTGGTCTATATTCAAACCCTTAGCCACACCAGCCAGATGTAATAAGTCATTTTACATGGATAGAGTTCCCAACGCCTGAGAGATAGCCAAGTGCCAGTGTCAAGAAGACTTGAGGATAAACAGATTGAAATCTAGGAGAGATACGGACCAGAAATTTGGATTTCGACATCAACCATGTACATAGTCCCAGGGAATATGTACCTGGAGTGTAACTCTACCCACCATCTCACTCATTTCATGTTTTGTCCAAGTATGGACATCTACCCATCTTTGAGAGTTTCCTATGAAAAGCCTTCTTTGGAGTAGGTCCTCTTCATCTCTTGTCATTTAACTCTCAGTAGACAGTCTTGAGAATCATCGTCTCTCTAACCAATATCACTGCCAGGCGAGTGGTTTCCAGAGCAGTTTTACATACTACATGCCACTTCTGTAACAGGACTCTTTGGGTTGCAAATGACAAAGAGTTGATTCAAAGTAGCATACGCAAAAATGGAATGTATTGGGTCGTGTGTTAGTTCAGTTCCTACAGGAAGCAAAAGCCAAGACAGAGTTAGATGGTCAAGAAATTTCTTGGGGGAGTTTTAGAGAAATTAAAGGCAAGAACAGCCAGGCTGGGCCTCCAGACTGTGTCACCCTGGTCTGAGCTCGGGGAACTGAGAGAGGGAAGGAAGGAGGGTTGGGAAATGCAGCACCAGCCAAACCTCAGCGAGGCCAATGGGGAGCCCCAGCATAGAGAGAAAAGGCCCTGCGCTGAAAGCTCCACTGTGCGCAGTCACTGGCGGAGCAGCAGCAGAGGCAGGGTGACTGCAGAGTGAACAATGGAGAGATACGAAGTTTCAGTAGCTGGAGACTTCCAACCATGCTGCTCACAACACAGAGACCTGAATGGCACATCTCCATGGTGTCCCAGGTAGCTGAGAGAGAGGCTTCAGAAACAGTGGATCCCAATTTGATTTTTAGGATGTCATTAGGTCTCTCTCTGCCTCTCTCTCTCCCTCCCCACTTCCCTTCTTTCTTTCCTCCTATCTATCTCAACCTATCATATCTTCTTTCCTTTAAAGTTTTTTTTATTATTTAAGAGAGGGAGAGGGAAAGAGAGAATGAGAGAGAATCATTGATGGGCTGCCTCCTGCTCACCCCACAGTGATGATCAAGCCTGCAACCTGGGCATGTGCCCTGACCCGTGAATCGAACGTTCATAAGTCAACACTCAACCACTAAGCTATGTCAGATGGGGTATCATATCTTCTTTGCTCTCCAAAGTCTCCATGGCTTTATATTGGACTCCACTGATAACAACCTAAAGATGGCTCTCAGGCTTAGATTATTCCTAGAGAAAGCTCATAATTTTTAAAGGAGGGATGCCCACTCCATCACAGCCTCCATATTGATTTCAGCAAAGGACTCATATGTCCACCCTGAACCAATCCACTAAATCCAAGGTGAGGGAGACCCTATAGATGGCCAGATATGGTAAGGAAGGAAAGAGGGACCCCTGATGGAAAGTCCCAACAGAGCGACACGGAGCACAGAAGGGCAGTCCAAAGGCAGGATAGTCACTGAAAGTAACACATCCACTATCACCTCCAAGGCAGGTGGGAAAGCAAGGGAAGCAGGTTCTTCTCGCTGGGAAGAGAACACACAGAGCAGGCAAGGTGGGCACCAGTTTTTTATGGACCACTAGGTGAAAGCTAGCTTGGCCAAATTATTAAGGCTGGAATTTCTCAGACATTGGGTCAGGTATAAGGGAACAAAAAAATTTTCAAAATAAAATCAAGTAGAGACCTGGCCGGGTAGCTCTTTTTGTTGGAGCATCATCTTGTATACCAAAAGGCTGCAGGTTCAATCCCCAGTTGGGGCAGGTATGGGAGGCAATCTATCAATGTTTCTCTCTTATCTATCTTTGATCTCTCTCTCTCTCTTTCTCTCTGTCTCTCTCTCTTCTCCCCCCCCTTCCTCCCTCTCTCACCTTTCCTCTCTTCCTAAAGTCAAAATATATCCTTGGATGAGAATTTAAAAAACCTATTTTTTTTTTTTTTTTAGAAAAATAAACAGATATGAGAAATAGGATGAAATCCAAAATCAAACCTCGATGGTGGTATTTACCATTTGTGAATGAAAAATTTTCCAGGTTAAACGCATGGGCTATAGAATTCTCACCTTAGCTCTACTACATCCTATCTCTATGGTCTTGGGTGAGAACCTCCTTAATTCTCTATCTCAACAAGGAGGGAGAAGAGGGAATCAACCAATTTTATAATAAGGTCATTATAAGAATTCGTTGCAATCATGAAAGCACCCAGAACAGTGCCTGGAACTTAGTAACTGCTCAATATGTTGTGTCTAATACTATTAAACCTGATGGATTCCATGCCCTTCAGCCAACTCTGGCTTTCTGCCCTCTATCAGCAGTCAGTCACGCCAGCAGGCTGAACAAGCCCTTTGCTTCCTAATCCGATAATCCCATGGAGCCCTAAAAGGGGAAGAAAAGTGTTCCAAGCCCAAAGGGCTACTTTTGGAGATGAAACATCATTCCATTATTTGCAGGAGAAAAAGGGAATGGGGCGGAGGGTGGCTCTTTGTGTTTTCCTAAGCCTACAGTGAATAGCGCCTTGGGGAAGGTTCCATTAGACGCAGAAAGATGTTTCAACCTCCTAGAGCACAAAGCCCCTTTACAATTGTCCTTGAGTTATGCTTCTCAGAGGATGTCTTCTAGCTCCAACCACAATCTGTTTGGATCTGCCCGAGTTTCTGCTCATGTAGATGCGAAGGCACAGCTGCAAGCCTAGGGGAGAGAAAGGGTCCCTAGGATCTCCTGTTCTGCTCTTTGGTGGGCCCCTCTCTTGAAATCAGGAGACACACCATATTTTTTCAGAGTTTATTTCTCACATCTTTTAAAAGCTCGCCTTGCTAATTTAGGTGTCATTTTAGAAAAGTGATTTTAAAAAAAGGGGGAGGAAAGCTCATTTTTGGCGATCATGGTCTGTGGTCCTATGGGGTGGAAGTTAGTAGTGAAGCATGGCTTTCTCTGTGGTCAGATGACATAAAGCAAATGGCTAAGAGGTGTTCCCTGAATAAGTATTGATGGGGGGCCCGCTGTTAACCTTGGCTGGTGGGGAGCGATTGCTGTGCTTAAACTTTCCATGCAGAACCCACCCAGAGAGGTACTGATATGATCATCCCCACTTCACCAGGGTCCTTCTAGCACTAGAATGGAGAGTTGGCAGAGGTTCAATGCCTAGTAGGGGGTATGCAAGTGGCAGTCAATGTTTCTCTCTCTCTCTCTCTCTCCTCCCTTCCTCTCTCTAAAAAATCAATAAAGGTATTTTTAAAGAGTTTGACCAACACAGCATTCTCTAAGATCATAGCATTAAACCATATAATTAGAATAATTTCTAAAATTATTGAGTGATCATCATGTGTTAGACTATGTATCTCATTTAATCCAGGCAGATTAAAGAAGGTAAGTCTGGCTTTAAAAACAGAAGCAAAATGCCCCATGAACTCCACCCCTAGCTGTCTACCCAACAGAAGTGATGGTAGATGTCATGAGAAGACAAGCACAGAATGTTCTTTATTTGCAATAGCCACAGTGTTGCTTGTAATAGCCAAACACTCAGAAATGATGGAAATGGCTCTCAAGAGAAGAATGGGCAACTTCACAGTATTGTACTCATACAATGGAACACTATGCAAAAATAAGGAGTAAACTATTGCTGCACACAACAACATGGACGAAACTCAGGTAGTATGTATGTTGAGTGGAAGAAGCCAGGCACAAAGGAGTACTTTCTGTGTGATTCTGAATTCCACGGACAGGACAAACTAAGCAATGGAAGATAGAAGTGATTGCATCTTGGGGGGAATACAAATAGAGCAGCAGCATGAAGGAACATTATCAGGGGATATATCCTGACCTGGGTGGTAGCTACACACATGTGATATATTTATATGTGAGACAGATACAGATATATAGGATATATAGATATATAGATATATAGATATATAGATAAGTACTAGAGGCCTGATGTACAAAATTCATGCAAGGGACCCTCACAGCAGCAGCCCTGGAAAGACGTTCAGAAGGACGTCCAGTTTAATTAACATATTATCCTTTGATTTTTATAGATTATTATCGATATAGATATAGATATACATATAGATATATGGATATATGAATAGAGATAGTCATGTAACATTGCTGTACTATATGCACTTTAATTTTTCTGTGTTATCTATATTAATAAAAGGCCCGTGGTCATAATGCTGTCACAACCAAATGAGCAGCGGCTCTCGCTGTGGGCAGAAAGGGGTGAGAGCTATCAGCAGCAATGGGTGGGATGGTCAGCTGACGCAAGCAAAGTGAGCTACTCACGTGATTTCGTATGCACTGGGTCTCTAGTACCCAAATAAATTTGCAAAGAAGGGAGGGAGGGAGATAAGCAAAAGTATTTGCACAAATTCCCACAACTATTAAATGGCAGAAAAAGAAATCTGACCCAGGTCTGCCTGGATGCAGAGTATACTGTAACCCCAGGCATACTGCTGCAAAGCTGGGCCGATGTTGCCTACTGAATAACCCTTTGTGGATGGCTGGTTACCTGTTTATGGAAACTCAGCCCCATTGGCTCAGTGGCAGTCAGGATTTAGGTCCCGGTGAGTTCCCTCTGACCTTCCCTACCACCTTCCACATCTCCTGAGTTTCTTGACGAGGACTGAGCCACAAGCTGGAATGAGCTCCCCGCCCAGGCTGAGGGTGAAGGAGAATCTGGCCTCTGTTTCCAGGTCCGCCATCAAGGGAACATGGACAAGAAGAGCAGAGACAGGTATTGATCCTGGTTCATTATTTAAATGCATATGGCGGCAGGCAGCCCTGCTCAATAAAATCTGACAGAGACGCCGCGGGCCTGAGTGATGGCCCGGCAGCACCAGGGCTCCTCGAGGGACCTGAAACTCAGTTTCCCCAACTAAGAAAACAGGAGTGTTGCTAGGTCCCTCTGGTCAGACCAGATGGCCTGGGCAGCTGCTATGGTTATACCCACAGGGTGCAATGGGGTCACTTTGATGAGTTTGTCTTCATGGAGTGGGGAAGCACTCGGTAATTTCTCTCCTGCTGAGTTTAATTTTCAGACAGGGTATCTGAAACACTGTGGGTTTACAGAAGCAGCACAGTGATTAGGAATGCCAACCCTGGTGAGACCAACGTTTGTTTTTCCTCACCCACTGCTTGCCAATGGCTTCCTCTCCTCCCCCATGGGCTCCACTTTTGAAACTGGAGGAAGAATTCCATACACCTTACAGGGCTGCTGTAAGCATTAGACATGTACAAATGCTTATCACGAATGATACAAACTAATTTCTCCTTAAGTAGTAAGTCAATAGTGATATGGTAACGATGACATTAATAACCAGGACAATTAGTATTATAAACTCTAAAGTGAGCCTTTAGCACTTCAACTAACCAGGTACAAGAAAGAGTAAACTTTAAGATGTATATATTATATTTAAATAAAAGTCAATTCAAGCCCTGGTCAATTCAAAGTCAATGAATCATTCATTCATTCCACATGCATCTGAGGTGCTTCACAAGCCAGTATTGCTATTGTGCTCATTTTCACTTACAATGGGCAAAGAGTACCAGGAAGCCACAGGTGGGTCATCTGAGTGAAATCTGCACTCCTGAGTTTCCCGCCCCGACTTCCAGGAATGGGTCAAAAATTCTTCTCAATATGATAACTACTCACTTCCTTGTTTCTGGACCCAAGGAATCCAAAGTCAGAGCATCATCCCAATATGCCAAGGTTGTGGGTCTGATCCCCATCAGGGCACATACAAGAATCTACCAATGAATCCATAAATAAGTGGAACAAAAAAAATCAACATTTCTTTCTCTCTCTCCCTCATTCCTTATTTTCTAACATCAATCAATCTATACTAATAATAGATGAATATGCAAATTGTCTAGGACACCATCATGTAACAACCAATCAGGATGGGGGCGGGGTCACAGCAGACAGCTCTCAGCATGCCTGCACAGGGGTCCAAAAGGCTCAGAGAGGAAGGGAGAGCAGATAGGCAGTTAGGGGGATTAGGGCAGGAGGGGAGAACAGACAGGCAGTTAGGGGGATCAGGCCAGGAGGGGAGAGCAGTTTGGGTTATCAGGCTGGCAGGGGAGTAGTTAAGGGCATCAGGCAGGCAGGCAGGTGAGCAGTTAGGAGCCAGTGGTTCCGGATTGCAAGAGGGATCCCGGATTGGTAAGGGTGCAGGCCAGGCTGAGGGACTCCCCTTCAATGCACGAATTTTGTGTGCTGGGCCTCTAATAAATAAATAATGTTTCTTAAAAGTAAAAGAAAATTCTAAAACACTCCACAATGACTTTTGACAAATTATCTAATCTTCCCAGTTCTTTGTTTTTTCACCTATTCCCATGGTTGGCAAACTGTAGCTCGTGAGCCACATGCGGCTCTTTGGTCCCTTGAATGTGGCTCTTCCACAAAATACCACAGCCAGGGCGAGTCTATTTTGAAGAAGTGGCATTAGAAGTGGCGTTAGAAGTTAGTTTAAGAAATTTGGCTCTCAGAAGAAATCTCAATCATTGTACTGTTGATATTTGGCTCTGTTGACTAATGAGTTTGCCGACCACTGACCTAGTCTAAGAGACCTGAGGGCCTATAGAGTCACTTTTGGCTTAAAACGTAAACATCTCTCAATAGATGTTTCTATGTAACATTGAGGTTTGAACTTCACTTTCTGATGAGTTCAAACCAGTAGAATGTGGAGTTCTGGAATAAGTCTCAAGTGCGAATGCATGTACACATATATTCACTCACAGATATATTTTAAGAGGCTTATATACAAGCTCATAATTCTTCCCGGACATCAAATGGCTCTTTATAGGCTCTGTTTTGATGACCTAAGTATCCTACAAATTAAACAGAAACATAAGGATTAAATTTCCCTCAAAGTACCAGGGCTTTGAGGAAAAATAAGGAGAAAAAAGAAATGCCTGGATGATCACGTTGTGATTTTTCCTTTCCTTTATGATTCCCACACTTCGCAAAAGTAGTCTTAGAGAGCATGCCAACCGAAGTGACATCAGCCACCACACATCACAGCAACACCCGCCCCTGACCATCTCCTCCAGGAATCTTCCATGGGCAAGAAGGAAGTGAGAGGAGATTCACATTCTTGTCCCCGTGAATTAATGAGTGGAAGCAGAGTTCACAGACTGGCTGGGTTTTGGAGAAAGGAACTCAGACACAACACCCTTTGTTTCAATCTGAGAGCCATGAATTCATGATGAATGAGGAGTGACCAACACTGGATAAAGGCAGGTCCGTCTTACACTTCTCTAACATTTGGTAATAGACAGCTGATGCTTTAGCCTTGTTGGTTTCTACTTTCCCCTTTAATGGGGAGGTACCTCTCCCAGTCCACACCTAGTCCCTCTTCTGCATATGTGAAGCAGACCCTACCAATCAGAGCCATGCCCCCCAATACAGTGATTGGTTCTGAAATGAACATGTGACAGCTGACAGCCAATCAAATAAGTGAGTGATTTCAGGTCTTTTGTTGGCTCTACTGGGAGAATCCTATATAATAAAGGCTAATCTGCAAATTGTCCCCTTAATGGGGAGTTCAACCAGGTATTGGGATTGGCCGGCCAACCATTCTCGGCCAACCACTCTCGGCCCCTCCCCCGAACATCCCTGCCCCCAATTGGTCCCACCCCGATCAGGGGGTGGGGCCTGCTGGCCAGTCTCCTGTGTCCCCTCCCCACCGGCTTGCCTGTCCCATCAGCCGACTGGAGTGTGAAGAGAATAAAATCAAGTCTTGACTATATCAGTTGAATCCTTGGATTCACTGTTACCTTTCAGTAACTTAAACCTTTAAATTTCTTTCCACTTATTCCTGCTGAGTTGCAATTCTGTCACTTACAACTGAGAGTCCTGATTAAGCTAGCCTTTTGGAGGTGCCCACAATGTTATATATATTACTTGTGTAAACTATTCTTATCATTTCACCCAAGGATTAATGACAATAGGAATCTTTCGCATATGGACAACACTTCATCCTTTCCTGAATGTCTCCACCAAAGATAAACATTCAGAGTCACTACCCTACTGTGTCCAACATCTGTTCCAATGGGTCTATCTCATGCAATGCTGATTGCTAAATATTCTGAATGTCACCTTTGTATCCACCTACATGATTGCATTTATACCATAAAACAAAGTGGGGACAGACTAAAAGCTCATTTCACAGATGAGCAAGGTAAGACTCCAAACTGACTTCTCAAAGCCAATCAATGGCCAAACCTGACTTTGAAATTGGGACTTTCGTTCCATAGCTGTTTGCCCCTCACTATGCTCTACACAGAATGTAGAGACTTGCTAATTAGATTTTTCCATTCTTATTCATCAGAAACTGGACTACGGAGTTTATATTCATTGAATAGCTACAACCAACCAACTATTGAGGTTGATTTTTATCTTCTTCATTTGGCATCTAAGGAACCTGACACTCAACGAGGTTAAGTTCATTATGCTAGGAAGTGGCAAAGTCAGAATTTGAACTCAGATCTGCTACTCTAAAAAATGATGTGGCTCCTACCCTCAAGAATCTAGTTGTAGACAGGATAGGCAAAACTTTATTAATCATAGGCTTAAAAATATAGTGAATGTGACTACTCAGAATATATATATATATTATATGAGATCAGGATAAGGAGGGGTCAATGGAGTTTGGGTCATCAGGAAAAGCCTGATTCATCAGGATTTCAAATCAACTCAAAAATACTATTTGTGATTTCATGATATTGTGGGTACTTATACAATAGAAACTCAATGAACTGTATTAAATCCTGAATGGTGAGTGGAGTTTATTCAGGCAGAGACAAGAGAATTCTGGTAAGCCCAGAGGCATGAGTGAATGCTGAGGAAAGGAAGGCAGTCTGCCCATGTCAAGGATGGCAAATCAGCTTTATTCTGCACACCAAGTTTCGCTATTTGAAAATGGTTTCCTGGTTGAGGACAGTGGTGAGGCTGTGTAAGAAGTCATGAGGCAGAGTTCTGAGATTGCTTTGTGATGTCTGCCATGGACATGGTATGGGAACCAGGTAGCACAAGTACTACATATCTGCCATCATAAGATTGCAGCATACAGAGCATATTAAAGGATGAATAAGCAAGAAGGCTGAAAGGACACCTTAGGGTAAATCACAAGACTTCTTCTTCTGTGAGGACATGGACTTTGGACTTGATTGAATGGGCAAGGATGATTGTAAGTGTGAGTTATTCAACAAAGGAGGCTCCAAATAAAATCACTGTGTGGATGACTCGAAGGCAGCTATGTGAAATGTGGTCCTGGACCATTGACAACAGCTTCTGAACCTGATATTCTCATGAAGCAAGTCATCAGGTATCAAAGTGATGCCTTATATATTCACGATTGGGTAAAAGCTCAAGTTGTAGGCAAGCATCTGGCTTTCATGTGAACTGTAGGATTGGCTAATAAAATCCCAGCCATCACTTCCACGACCCCGGCATCTAAATGATAGGTTATCGCAATGGTGTTATTGGATGTGTGTGGAGAATGGCTACAGCGTTTGAACAAGTTCAAGCCTCAGATTAATGAGAGGGCATGGTCTTCTCATGGCAAAGCCACATGCAGGTCCCAGCTTGGAGGGCAAATCCCTCCCAGCACAATTATAGCCAAAGGCTATGGTTGTAAGCTTGACCTTATGGCCCAAACCTGTGGTCCCAGATGGCTGAGTGATGTAGGCTGCGGGAAGTGCAGCAAGTGCTGCCAAAGCAAAGCTTGATAGAGTTCTTAGGTTCATATAAATAATTTGAAACTCGCAAAAACACTGTAAACAACTGTGCCCTCGCCTTGCCTCATGGAATATGACTATAAAATAAAGACTTGGCTTACAGGCTATGTCACTGTCTATCCATCTGAGAAGTGTCCTACCTGGCCCCAGCTATATTCTCTTGTCTGTTTTCTTTAATCCTTCACTGCCCACCACCAACCCCTCAGGTTCTCCACTGGACATAGTTCAGATATGGTGTTCCACTGAGGAAAATTATGTCACTAAAATCCCAAGTCTGACCTGATCTTATCACAGGTTGATATCCCATGACATTTTATCACCATCATCACCCAGATTTATTGAGCATATTCCACGTAATAGGATGAGCCTGACTTTATATTTTTATTTCAGTTTATCCTCACAACAACCCTAAGGTGAGCCAATGTGTCCATTACAAGGCTCAGAGAGTTCATGTAAATTGCCCAGGGAAGAGTTGGAGATATAAACTGAGGTCTCTGGATTGCCATTTACTATTATTGTCACTGAGGCCATGGCTCTGCACAGAGGGGCTCCCACTGACACAACATTATGAAAACCACAGACAAGCCTACACGAGTGCCCAGCAGACTGAGACCTCTGTCCCACCTCTCTCTCAGATGACATCAACAACCAGGCCACAAGAACCTGGACGTTAATTTCTATGTTAACCACACACTCCAAAATACCTACTGTATTGGTATTTTGGATGGGACGAGCCCACAAAAAAAAAAAAAAAATCATCTCCAGGGTCATAATAAAAATATCTGAAGTATCACATACATTTCTGAAATTGGGGGCAGGGGAGGGGGAGAACCTCATAGATCATGATGGCTGTTAAACCCTGAGTTTCCCAAGATCCACACACTCTGGAAGCCTCAGCTTTAGCCTGATTTTCTGAGACACCTAAAACTCCCGTTTCTAAGTCCACATCTCTGCTCATGTGTGTTCTGTTTAGGATGCTGACAAAAAGAAAGCCTCTACAGAAACCTAATGCCCTATTTTAACTACATCTCTGAAAAGTTGGATGGAGACCGGAAACCCCTCTCCCATTCTGGTACAAGATGCCCCTGTTTATTTAACTGATACATAATAAGCCCATTTGCTTTTACCTTTGACCTCTTAAAATGTTCTGTGGTTTCCATAGATTTTCTTTTCACATGTACAGTGATGTCCACTTCCATTTTCATTATATATAAAAGCCGTATACTTTCCATTGAGCCCACTTTTTTTCAATACAAATCCATTTCACGGTATTTCCGCGCTGAGTAGCATCTCTCTCCAAAAGCTAAAGAAGTGTGTTGTTGTTGTCATCTTTATTTGGATCTGTACAATGGGGTTGCTGTAAAATGTGACGGAGGGAGGAATGGACCTCTGAAATATTTATTTACAGAATGAAGATTCGGAGGGCTCATTTTGCAGGCCCATCACTGTGTCAGTCAGAATAGGACTAATTTTCGTGCAACTATGGTGCACCCTCCCTCTCAGCCCAGCCAAGCCCTGTGGTGGCCTCAGGAGGGAATATGTCCCTCTCCTGTAGCTCACTGTTCACATGGGGCACATTCCATCTGCTGAAGGAGGGAGGGGCTGACCTGCCCCAACACATGGAAGCAGAAGAACCCAGGATGCATGCTGGGACATGGCAAGCCATTTTTCCTCTGGGCCCCATGAGCCCCTCCCCTCCCATGGAGGCACCTACAGATGCTATGGTTCTCCCAGCTCCAAACCCAACGTGTGGTCACAGCCTAGTTGTTTGCATTAAAACAGCAAAGCTCTATTCTCCATTTGCACAAGAGTCCTATTGCAGATCAGATGGGGGCTCTGCTCCCCATGACCTTGCTCTGTTACTGGGCTGACAGATCAGCCAGGACCTTGATGGCCACCATGGAAGAAAGACAGACAGATATGGTAAGTTGCACACTGGCTCTTAAAACTTCTACCCAGAAAGGACACATCACTTCTATTTATATTTAGTGGCCAAAGTAAACCATGTGGCCATGACCAGCCCTAACGCCAAGCTGCAGGGGAACAAAACCCTTCCTGAACTAGAGCAGGACATACGGAGACCAATGATGACCTGCCCTGTGGCCACAGCACATTACCTACGGGGAAGGTGTGCAGGACAGTAATGAGAGCTCCTCTGTCCTGAGTGCTTACCACAAGCACACGTGGCTTTAAACGCTTTGCACACACCATCTCATTAAAGCTTTAAGACAACTCTCTGACACAGGCACACTCCTCCCCCACTTTAAAGATGAGGAAATTGAGGTACGGACAAGTTAAATCATTTCCCAAGGTCACGTAGGCAGTAAAGAGTTGTGCTGAGAATGCAACCCAGGTAGGTAGCTTGGGATAGATCTGCATTCCTAATAGGGCTGCAGTAATGCCTCTCAATGTCACAATTTCCACACCTCTTAGCTCACTATCTATGTAACCATAACGACAATCCTTGACTCTCATGGTTCTTGTGTGGGTGACCTGAGGAAATAAAGCAAAACTGCTCCTGCAGCAGCATTTAACCACACACTATCCAGTCTGATGGATACATAGAGACTTGGAAGCCACCAACCAAAGGAAAAAACAACATGTAGACTGAGAGGAGATTTGCAAACCACACATCTGATAAGGGGTTAACATTCAAAATGTACAAGGAACGCATACAACTTAATAAAAATAAATAAACCAATTAAAAATGAGCAAAGGAACCAAATAGATATGTTTCCAAAGAAGCCACACAAGTGGCCAACAGACATATGGAAAGGTGGGCACATCACTAATATCAGGGACACGCAAACACAAACCACAGGGAGCTGTAAGCTCACACCTGCTAGGATGGACCATCAAAAAGAAAAGAGATAAATGCCGCTGAGGACCTGGCGGGAAAGGAAGCCTTGTGCACTGCTGGTGGGAATGCAAACTGGTGCAGCCACTATGGAGAACCATTCGAAGGTTCCTCAAAAAATTAAAAATAGAACTAGCATATGATCCAGCAATCCCACTAACTAGGTACCCATCTAAAGGAAATGAGACCTCTGTGTCGGAGAGATAGCTGCACCCCCATGCCCACTGCAGCATTATTCACAACAGCCACGGCATGGAAACAACCTGCATGCCCATCGGTGAATGAATGGAGACAGAAAACGCGGGATGTGTATAGACAACAGAACATTTCTCAGCCTTTAGAAAGAAGGAAATCCTGTCATCTGCAGCAACATGGATGAACCCGGAGACATTATGCTAAGTGAAATAAACCAGACACAGACAAATCATACTGCATGATCTCACTGACATAGGGAATCTAGGTTGAACTCAGAAACAGAGACTAGAATGGTGTTTGCCAAGGGCTGGTTGGATTTGGGGATAGGGAGGGGTTGGTAAAAGGGTAAAGTTATAAGATGAATAAGGTCTGAGGATCTAATGTATAACATGTTGACTATAATGGGTAAATAATGTACAGTTAAAATTTGCTGAGAGAGTAGAACTTAAGTGTTCTCACTAAAATAAGGGGGGTGTACATGGGTGAGGTGATGGATATGTTAATTAACATGATAGTGGGAATCCTTTCACAACATCTATGTATGTCTAATCATTGCAATATATATTTAAAAATATATTATAATCTTGTTTCTATCAGACATCAATCATGCTAGAGGGGGTGGGGAAACCATTATCTTGAGTCAGAAACTTTATAGCCTTCTTTTTGGTTGAGGAAAAAGAAATAACCTATCTCCACCATCTAGATGTAAAAGCCATACACTTAGAAATTATCCCCCCTTTAGAAATGTTTTTATTGATTTCAGTGAGGAAGGAAGAAGGAGAGAGAAAGAAAGAAAAACAATGATGAGCGAATCATTGATCAGCTGTCTCCTGCACGCCCCCTACTTGGGATCAAGCCCGCAACCCAAGCATGTACCCTGACAGGGAATCGAACTGTGACCTCCAGGTTCATAGGTTGATACTCAATCACTGAGCCACGCCAGCTGGGCAGAAATTATTCTTGATACCTCTCTTCCTTACCCCCAATCCTCCATCACCAAGTCTTGGCAAATTATTTCATCTGGTTCTCACAGCCATTCACTTCTTTCCCGCCTCACAGCTGCTTAGTTCAAGCTCTCACTTGGATTACTATAGCGGCCTCCCCTGAAACTGGCCTTCCAGCTTCGGGTCCTGTCCCGGTCTGACCACGGGACACCGTTAGTGTGGTGATGTGCTAATGTCTGCCTGAGCCCCAGCCTCCAGCAGGGCCTGAGCCAGTCTTCCTCCACCATTCCGGACCCCGCTGACTGATTTCAGACCCACCAGGGGCTCGCCCATGCCAGCACGCACCAGTCACTAAGTGCGCGCTGGCCAGAGTGAATGGATCTGATGCTATTCAAAGTCCTGCTCAAGATCAAAATGGGGCCTCAAGAGGGAAAGTCTTGGGCTTTGGCCTTGAAAAACCCACAGAAACGTCACTGCACAGAGACACAAAAGTCAGACATAACGCTCGACAGTGAGTGGTGCCACCAGGCCTCTGCTCCATCAGGCGGTTTTGAAGAGCAGTTTAGGGAGTTTTTCTCACTCCCTTAAATGTGGTTTTGCTTACTTACTTCCCAATCCCGGGAAAGGCTCTCATCTCCTGGGCCTCTTTCATTTTCAAGTCCAGCCCGGAAAAAAAAAAAATGTGCGTGTATAAAGTCCTATAATTACCGAATCTGATTCTCATTTGAACTTTTCCTCTCTGACATCACCGCGGAATTGTTTGGTGAATGGTGGCCGACAGGGCTCCAGCGTGTGTCTGTGATAGAGAATCTGCCAGTGTGTGTGTGTGTGTGTGTGTGTGTGTGTGTGTGTGCGCGCGCGCGCGCGCACGCTCGCGTGTGTGTGAGGTGTCTTTGTATGTGTGTGTTCGTACAAATGCATGTTTGAGCATTTGTACTTTCAATTCCATTAACTTGCCTTTTGTGTGAAATCCAATTTCATGTAGGGGGGTGTTTGTTCGTGAGTGTGTGTGCGCAAATGAATGTGGTGTGTAAGGGAATGTGTTTGGGATACATGCATGTGTGCTGAGAGTGAGCACATGTGTGTGAATTAGGAGGAGGCTATGAGTGAACATGGGGTTGTCTGTGTGTGTGTCCGTGTGATGAGTGTGTGTGAGTGTGAGTGTCTATGTAAATTAGAAGAGCTTTCCAAGGTGGGGTGCCCTGAGATGATGTAGGAGGTGCCAGGCAACACGCCAAGGCACGCAGTGGGGGTGAGCACAAAGTCACCAGGGCGGAGACGGGGGGGGGGGGGGGGCCCTCGGCTCCAGGCAAGAGGAGTCCACGTGAGGAAGCAGAGACGCGAGGGCACACTGAGGTGGGGGGCCCGAGTCAGCCTCAGAGAATGACACCAAAGACTCTGCCCACAGAGTCCCACCAGAGTCCCCAGCCAGTCTCTGAAGAGCGCAGTGACATACGAATGTTTCTTGCATTCAAAGGACATCCGCATGAGTGGGAAGACAGTGAGTTTTGATCGTAGATAACCCACGAAGGTAGAGAACCCACGCAGATTGAATGTGTTCAGTGAAATGATGCTTATAGCTCCCCTCCCTTTTGTCAACTGCTGTGAAGACTGCCGAGTGGGTGTTCTCCCGGCCCTGACCTGTGTGGTAGCGTGGGCCTGATCTGTGCAGTTTTTACCGGTAAGGTGACCAGACGTCCCACTTTCTAACAATTTGTCCCGCGTCCCGCGGCGTTTTAAAACAGTCCCGATTTTTGGACTTTTTTAAAACGCCGCGGGACGCGGGACAAATTGTTCAAAAGCGGGACATCTGGTCACCTTATTTACAGGGCACATTGGAAGCAGATTCACCAGTGAGTGTGGGGTGTCTCACAGAAGCGGGGAGCTCTCACAGTTGACAGCTTCACCTAAGAATGCTGCTCACTGCAGTTCTGTGTCCTGGGCTTGGTGCTTTTTACAAGAGTTGTCAGTGTTGGAAATTCTTTTAAAAAACTGATTTAAATTTTAAAAACTAACACAATGTTATATGTCAATGATATCTCCTTTTTTTTAAAAAAAAAATTGGGATCTTTGAAACATTGAGCTCCTAGATTAAGAAACGCCTTACTGCTAAACTTTCAATTCCATTAACTTGCCTTTTGTGTGAAATCCAGTTTCATGTGTGTTTACTAACACTTGAGCCTGAAAGATTCCCATGGCTGCAGCCCTTTAATCTCTTTGTGCCTCAGTTTTCTCATTTGCCATACTGGTATGAACACAGGGGGGAGGCAGGAAGTGTTAAAAGCAGACACTTTGGAGTCAAAAGACTAGATCCAAGTCTGTGTTCCATCATGAGCCAACTGCAAGACCTCAGTGGGTCACTTCATTGCCCAAGCCTCAGTTTCTTCATCTGTACAATGGGCACAGTGCCTACATAATGACGCTGTGAGAAGTCTTAAATGAGAAGATGACAGAAAGCTCTGCACACAGCACACAGCACAAAGCAGGACTCATTAAATGTTGATCGGATGTGAAGCTTATCTCCCCCCTCATCAAGATTCCTACTTGTCAGGTGAGTTAAGTGACATGGAAGCACATCTCTATGTCACATAGAACATTAATAGTAGTAACAAAGCAAACTGATGTGCAGAGCAGAAGACAAAGGGAAGCAAGATTGTTCTAGAAAGCAAACCAAGGGAAGCAGGTGGGCACAGGAGGAAGAGCCGGGCTTTCAGGCGAACACAGATGTTGTTACTGAGGAAGAGAAAGGTTGGTGCAAAATCGAAGAGTATTTTCATGCTTTAAATGAACTGTTTTTCCTTCCACTCAATTCAGAGAAGAGTGCAGCCCCATCTCATCCAGGGCAGGCACAGAGCTCCATATTTATTCCGGTGAAAACACTCTCCGCTCCCAACTCACTGGAAACATTTCCTGCTTTCTAAAGACACGCTTAAGAACGCAGAGCTGCAGCCGAAACCAGTTTGGCTCAGTGGTAGAGCGTTAGTCTACAGACTGAGGGGTCCCGGGTTCGATTCCGGTCAAGGGCATGTACATTGGTTGCGGGCACATCCCTGGTGGGGGGTGTGCAAGAGGCAGCTGGTCGATGTTTCTCTCTCATCGACGTTTCTAGCTCTCTACCTCTCTCCCTTCCTCCTCTCTGTAAAATCTCAATAAAATATATTTTTTTTAAAAGAAAAGAAGAAAAGAACTCAGAGCTGCAAAGAATCGTGTACCTTGAAAGTAACTGTGGGCTGTGAGGCTGCACTGGGCAAAGAGGCAGGTCTCGACCCATCCTCTGCACCCCCGCCCAGCCCCTCCCACCGAGGGCCCTAGTCCCCTGTCTGCTGGCAGCCCTGCTCCCACAGCTGCTGCTCCCATGTGCTGATGGTGCCAGCCCCACTCACATCTGCTGACAGTGCTGAGGGATCAGGACCAGCACTGGGCGCCAGCAATGGGGCCGGGGGTGCGAGCACTGGGTGGGACTGTAGCATGTCATAGCAACCGCTTGTTCGGTTGTTCAGTTGTACCTCTGTTCAGTCTATTTGCATATTAGCCTTTATTATATAATATAGGCCAGTAGGTTAAAAGGACAGACCTCCACTTTTTATTTCAGGAGTATGAATTTTTTTTTTAATATTTTTTTTATTGAGTTCAGGGAGGAAAAGAGGGATAGAGAGATAGAAACATCATTGATCGGCTGCCTCCCACACGCCCCACACTGGGGATCGAGCCTGCAACCTGGGCATGTGCCCTGACCAGGAATCAAACTGTGACCTCCTGGTTCAAAGGTCTTTGCTCAACCACTGAGCCAGGCCAGCTGGGTTGAATTTACTTTTTCAAGTATTCTGATGTCCTTGGTCTTGATAATAAACATAACTCCCATAAAAACTCTTACTGTGGATCAAATACTAACCAAAGTGCTTTCCATGCATTATCTCATTTAATAGTCAGTCTCATCCTATGAAGTAGGTACTATTGTTATGACCATTTTATAGTTTGGAAAACTGAGTCTGGAAAAAGGCAAAGAAACTGTTCAAGGTCATAGGTCTAATAAATAGGGGAGTCTGGGGTGGGACCCATGTCTTATCAGTCTCTGGAGACCCAGCTTTATCCCTTCTTTATTCCATTTCACTGATGAGAATGTTTGACAAAAATGGTTCTCAATAAAGTTCTGTCTTTGTTTCTAGAATACAAGTTCCCATAAGAAGCCTTGTTCATTATTGAACACCCAGCACTTCCCACGGTGCCTGGTCCCACCGTGCCTGGCACAGAGGGCCTCAACCATCCAATGCTGAATGAGTGAGTGAATGAATGAATGAATGAATGACTGGGATGTGCTGTCTGAGATCTGAGGAGGCCCAGGTACATGAAACACCCATTTCAAGCCAACATCTAAAGCATTCCTTCCAACTTCATCAGGATGTATCTTAACAGCTCAGACATGCTTTCCAGTTGAAAACATTCATTTAATTAGCAGGCATTTTCCAAAACGGATGTGCCTTTCTCAATCACGGTGTCTGCCACGGACATTTGTTGAAAAGGTGCCCCCTCCCCCAAACATCAAAGCATATGCTCTGCAGACCTTTCTCCCCCAATTACTTCCACTGGAGAAGGACAGCCGGGCGGACGGCAAATCGGTCACAACACGCACGATGTTTTCCCTTCGCAGGAGAGATGCTTGCGGTGTGAAGTTCTTTTCGGGGAAAGAAACGTATTTCTTTTTGAAACCTGTGTCTTTTTAAATGCTTCTCTTGCCAACATGGGCTGCAAGCTGGAACTGCCAAAAATCACTTCTCATGGAGATCTAGCTTCCCCTCCTGAAAACAGTACCAGGAACAGTCTATGTGCTGCCATTTCACCGGGATTGCTGTATTTCTTCCTGGGTTTGGTGGCTACTGGGATGTGCGTTCTGGCCCATCCTTGTTTTATGCTTTGGTTTGACCAGCACATTCAGCTTGAATAGAGACACACTTTCCTCTCTCTCAAGTCCCTGCATCCCAGACCAGGGGCAGCTGCAGCTATGAAGCGGAGGAGGCACCACAGTCCTTAAGAAAATGTGACTCTCCAAGTCCACTGAGGTATGGCCGGAATTGGTGGGTCAGTCCCTTGTCCTAAACGTTTCCATCGCTCTCCCCGCTGCCATGTGGATAATGAGCGAATGTCTTATCGCGGCCCACAGACCTCCTACTCTCTGCCCTCCGCTCAGCCAGGGCCCAGCCACAGCACTTACTGGCTGTTCCCAGCACCTTGCTCCCTCCCCTCACCACCGCCTCTGGCCCATTTGGATGTGCTCTTCCCACTCCCTGAACATTCTCTGTCCCAGCTTCTTCACCGGGTTAATTCCACTCAGTGTCAGGTCTCAAGTGAGATACCACCTCCTCCAGGTAGCTCCCTGCTCCTTCCCTCCACTTCCCTCCCAAAGGACTGAATTAAATGTCCTCCCCAGCCCGATCACAGCGGCCCCTCCAGCACTGACAGCCCTGTTATAAACGTCCACTGATCTCCTCAGCACCCTCCCTGGGCCTGGATCCCTTGGGCTGAGTGAGCCTCAGAGCCTGGCCTTTAACAGGCCGCCCAGGATGTTGTGAATGAACAGGATAAATACACACATGAGGGCGGGGCCTGCGAGGGAACGCAGCATCCAGGTAGAAAGTACTTCCATTGTCCTCGGTGAGATGGGAGTTACAGAGGGCTGAACCTGACCATGAGGCAGTCACTCTCCAACCCTCACCCCTAGCTCCAGCGTGCACAGGAGACTTAACCTGCCTGCCATGGTCCCAACACGAACCTCACCTTGTAAGTACAAGGTAATTCCAGCCAAACAGTTCTGCTCATAGTTCCCCAACGAAGAGAACTTTGCCCTGCAGCTTAAGCCTCGTGGCACCAGCCTTCGCGGTCCCAGAGAGGCCGGGTGAGAAGGCAGAGCACACGTGAAGGTACGGAGTCCTGGGCCAGGGGGCTCCCTGTGCCTTGACTCCAGCCACTTCCGCTTGAGCGCCAGGGCTGAGTCACAAAGACACAGTGGGACAGGGGAGGCAGAGAACCTGAACCCTGCAAGAGTCTTTTCCTTCCAAAGCTCAGAGCCCCCAGAAATGTCATTTCATCCTGTGTTTGCTCTGTCCCACGTGGCACATGAGCAGGTAAAAGGGCTCTGGGTGGTGGTTTTTCGCCTGCCAGTGAGCACTGTGATGCCAAGTTCACTGCCAACAGGAACTGCTGGCTTCTCTCGGCCTCCACCCACATGGCATCTCTCTGGGGCACAGTAAGTTGACACGTCCGTCTCAGTGTCTCAAGCCTCTTTCCTGGGCCGTCACTCTAAGGCAGTGGTCTGCAAACTGCGGCTCATGAGCTGCAGTTTGCCACTCTATTGACTATTGAGTTTGCCGACTGCTCGAAGGAAATGACAAGTGCACTTCTGGGTCGGTGGTTCTCCTCATTAACAGAGAACACTTTCTTGCCTCAAAATGCAGGCTTGAAAATCATCTTAGAAAGCCCAGGAGGGAGCTCACTCTGCCAGGTATTTGAACTCGACCTTTGCATCTTTCAGGCTGTGTGATCATGAGCAAGTGACCTAACCTCTCTGAGACTTAGTTGCCCTGTCTGTAAAGTGGGATAATAAAAGACCTCTCCCATGAATTGTCGTGAGGACTGAATGAGATGCTACATGCAAAGCACCAAGCGTGGTCCCTGGCTTTAACGAAGTACCTACGCCAACAATTATCATTCCTGCTTTGGAGCCAATAGCCTTCTGGAATGAGGGCTTGCATTAGGCCCGTTATCTTCTCCAATTCAGATTTTGTTATCCTAAAATAGTTGTGGAATACACAAAAATAGACTTCTCTGCCTGCCATAAGTATGGAGCCTTAGAAAACGCCAAGGAGACAAAGGACTGGTTTGCGTTGCCTCCAGGATGTGTCATGAAGGAGTTGTGTTATTTCTGTCGTTTAATACATTCCTGATAGCCACCGTTTCCTGGTTGCTCGCCTCTATGGCTCTGATTGGCCGACTTCCAGTTTCTTGAGGTTTTGACTACATTTGGAAGCTATGTTATGAAAACCTTGAAGCCTCCACACAAATGAAAACTTCCTTTTCTTACCCTCCCTCCCCGAGGGTGGTGGCCAAGTACCCCTGGTTTTGGAGGCCTTTCCAATGTCAAATGCCTTTCAGCAATGAGTCTGTAGCCAGCAGTTGTCCCAAAATGATAGCGCTGTGGGGCATCTAAACGGTAATGGGCTTCCTTACCTCTCACACTGGGAACTAGTCAAGAAGAATGCACTGAAGATTCAAGAGTCCCCAGTTTTGATGCAGATCTTTGGACATATATCCATGATATTTCTCACTTTCCCTTCATGCAGCCATCCCATCATCCAGCTATTACATCTGTCGTTGATCACCTTCCCCCGTTCTAACTATGTCACACACATACACACGAATGCGCGCGCACGCCCACCTCTCTCCTTTCCCTGCTCCTCCGTGGGAATGCCCATCATTACAATTTATGCTCAACAGACACTTCGGTTCTACGGTTTGAGGAAAACCAAAATGCCTTTCATTACCACAGGGTGTGTGAAGGTGTTTTAATGACACCACTAACCAAGAAAACAAAACAAAAACAAAACACTTTTCCCTCCCCAAATGCCTGAAAGGATTTAGGTAATCTTACAAAGTCCCCGTCTTGTTTTCTGCTCAGTGGTGGGAGGCCAAAACACACCCACACCCAGACATCCGGGTCTGGTTTAGCTCCAGCAAACTTCTCCAACGCCAGCCAGCCCCGCGACCTGCAAATACAGCTCGTTGGCTTGATTACCCTTCTCCTTCTCTAAGTCCCCTGAGATACCGTGGACTATATAAAATCCACCCCAACTGCCTATCCATACTCTTGCTGGAAAGACCAAGAGTGGCACCAAAATCAGGCTCAGGAGTAGTAGCCAGGAGCGGAGTGCCATCTGCTGGCCATTTTGATAAGACAGCTGCCTGCTTCGTCCACACTAGGAAATGTTCCCCGTTTCAAAACTGCAGGGGAAAAATTTCATGGTCGCTTCATGAGATGGGAACAGATTATTTTTTGCTGTATTAATTTCCTACTATGGGGAATAGGCACTTAGAAATAAAGCCTCCTTCTCTTTCACTGATTTTTAGGTATTTAAAAGCAAAATCAGAAATCTGAGAGACCCTGACTGCTTACAGTCGCTTTTATTGTTGTGATGGTGAAAGTGTGGTGTTGATGAATAATAATAATAATCAGTTCTTTGTCATTTTGGTTTTGCACACTCATACTCAGGACCCCTCAATCGGCATATCACACTGTGCAAAGGGATTTGTGATCCTCAGTGAGTTTACAGACCTTAACACAACAAAGGGGGAAAACAATAAAACTGAAATGAATGAGCCCGTTTCCAAAGGAGCAAGAATACAGCTAACAAATGTCTATTTTTGCAATTAGGTGGACATGTTTCATGCAAAAATAAGATGACACAAAAGCAGGATTGGGGGGTGGGGGAGGGAGTGTTTTAAGATGCAAAAGTATTATTTGAAAAGTTTGCTCTTTGCCTAACTTAAGCTCACATGGGCTCATTTCTTTTTCCCTGGCAATGCCATTTTTGTGGTCTGCTAAAATCCAGAGAAAACACCGGTGTCCTCCTTTCCAGGCAAGTCTGCCTGTCCTAGGAGAGAGCACAGAAACTCTCGTGCCTACGGGTGCCATTTCCAAGCCGACTTTGCCTATATTCCTTGTTTTCAAATTAGATGGCGAATTGGCAAAAGTGGCAGACGGGACGAGGATGCCTTTCTTGAAAAGAAGCCCTGGCATATTTTTGTTTGTAATATTCGCCGGGAAGAGTGTCTGATCACACACAAAAGTCAGATGTTCTCTTTCCCACTACACCATATGGAAGTTTTCCTTAATGAGCGTCCACACAAGTTTAGACAAGCAGATACAGTACAAATTGCATGTACACACATACACACGCTGCGACCCGCCATGCTCCGAAGCGCTGCCACCGAGGGGCCTTGCTCTCCGGGCGGAGGTCCAGCCCTCTCCACCCGAACATCCCTGGGATTCTGAGGGCTCCTTTCCCGTGTGCTTCGCTCCGGCTTCCAGAGATCCCGTGCACGCTCCCACCTTTCTCTGAGGGGAGGTTTGGTTCATAGTTCCTAGTATTTTCAGCCCCTTCATAGATTTCCTTCCTTTCTAGTATTTTTAGTTCCTGAGACAAAGAAAACCTCATTTATAATAAAGTCAAAGTCCCTGGAAAACATTTCGTCAATGAAACATCTCGCTTTGTTGTTCATTATTTTATTGAATGAATGTGCTTTTTCTTGATCTGCCTCTGATGACACAAAAGCAGGATTGGGGGGTGGGGGAGGGAATGTTTTAAGATGTAAAAGTACTATTTGAAAAGTTTGCTCTTTGCCTAAAGTTCGCTAGGACCAACTCATTCACTTTAGGAGACAGACTATGTCATTGGCAGAGTCCATTTGGAAGGTCCTACTTAAACATCTATCTCCAACTCTTTTTAGCATTGGTCCCTGGTCTAAAAATGTTGAAATTTTGAGGCAAGATCAAAAGACATTTTTAATTAAATTAGTCAAATCAGTAGTTCTATATCTTTTCTGATTTTTAAAGTCCTATTTCTTTACAGGGTTCTTTCATTACTTACCTAGAAATTTGGGGAGGTTTTTGCAATCATCGTACATTTGAAATACCAGCTGCTAACTTCAACTCAATTTTCTGCCCTGTTTGAAAAGGATTTTTTGTTTGGATTTAGAGGGGTTAGGAGTGTGAGAGTGTGTGTGTGTGTGTGTGTGTGTGTGTGCACAAAGATAGAAAAAAAAACAGGGGGGAAAGCACACAAATAAAATAGTTTTGCTTTGAAGTTGCCACATAATTACTGTTAAGATCTATCACAATGTACGGAGAGACAGCGCTCCTTACTCCAATCTGATGAATGAACAGGCAAGCAGCGTCCAGGAAGTCTTTTTAAAAGAATGGATCAAATTAAGAACAAGAAGAAATACAACCAAGGTAGGTAGAAAGATGCACTTTTTGCTGTTGTTTACTGGTAGAGAAGGATTAGGAAAAAAAGAAAAAGAGGGAGGAAGAAGGGAAGATGAAAAAAGAAAGGAAACAGAGGAGGTGGAAGGAAGGAAGGAAGGAAGGAAGGAAGGAAGGAAGGAAGGAAGGAAGGAAGGAAGGAAGGAAGGAAGGGGAGATTGAAAGAGAAATATTTTCTGAGCTGTTTTATCTTTGTTTTTTCCTATTCTAAACCTTGTGTCCTTGGTACCGAAATTAAAAGCTGCATATGGAGCACAGAGAAGGGGGTTGTAGGTTCCCCTTTTCATTTCCTTTGTTGGAATACTGGCTTGGAACATCTGAAGAGAAAATGGTTGCAAACTTGGAAAATTTTTCTCTTTTCAGCAATGATCAAACTAGCAGCCTCTTCCAGCCAGAGTTCTTAATGCCACAGTGCCCCCTGGAGTCCCGCCTGGAAGGGACCCCGACTTCCCCTCCAGCTGCCCCACTCCTGTTTTTCTTACAATGGGGAGGAGAGGGGAGAGGAAGGGGATTGGAAAATGTTTTAACAATCTCAGCTCTTTTGAAGGGTTGCCACTGGCCAGGGGAGAGGAGGATTTTGAGAAATAACTTCCAATTTATTTCAAATAGCTAGGAGAAGGGGGAAGGAGGGAATAAAACCCTCTCTTCATTTTTTTTTTTTTTCCCTTCCCCCTTACCCTCTTAATCCTATTTTAGTTGAGGTCTGACCTTGGAAATTTCCAAAAGACTTTAATCTCTTGTACTCCAAATTGCTAAAGGGAGCTGAAAGAGAGAGTGTGTGCATGTGGGTAAAGGCGGTTTAAGACTGTTTATTTATGAATGGGTTAGACTTTCCTGATAGTAAGAATGTTAACTAGTTCATTAGGCGCTCTTCGTAAATTTAATTTTTTTTTCCTTTTCATCCCCCCCCCCCTTTTTTTTTCCAGACAAATGCATTAAAATCATTAAAACTCAGCTGAGGAAAAATGAGCTTAAGCCATTCCTTCCGCCTATGGGCAGACCTGACCCGCTCAAATGCTAATATTCTCAGATAGCTGGGAAATGCCTTTTGGTATATTTTTTATAACTATGCCAGCTCATCTCCACCCTCCCAACTCTTCTAGAGAAAACAAATTACCTTCATGTCAAAAGAAGGGGCAGGGGAGAGAAAACAAGGGAAAGAATCATTTCCATAAATACGTTTGAGCTACAAAAGAAACGCAGGCACTAGGCAGATCTCACGTTTGGGGAGGTACGAACTCATTGAAATCATTAAGTATTTCATTTTTCAGATGAAAGGCTCTCCTTTTGAATTACCGTGTAGAGTTCTGATGTAATTTGAAGTGTCACTTTGGAGGGGCTTTGGTGATTAAGTCTTTTTCATTTCTTTCATTAAAGGGCCAATTTTCCTGATGTGGGTTATAACTTCGTTCCGATCTGAAATTTCACCCCCTCCTCGTCCCCCCTTGAAAAGGGTCTATATGTATGACTGATTTTGAAAGAATAACAAATCCAGTTGGATACTGATTTTTTTTTTACTGCTTTTGATTTTATTGACCTACGCAGCGCAGAAAGCCCTTCACCATCATTGTCGAAGGCCCGTTTTCAATCGCAGGCTGCGTGAAGGTGCAATCACTCATATTTAAAACATTCTGTAATTAGAGGAAGAAAGAATGGAAAAATGGCCCCCCCCCCTTTTTTTAAGAAAAGGATTATTGTAAGCAATTGACTCTCCAGAAACGTCTGCCTTTTATAAACTTTATAATTTCCCAGTAAATTCTTTTAAGTTAATAAACATCTTGAGCATGAAGAACCTTAAAAGCTACCCCCACTCCCCAATTTGCCACCACACATACACAAACAGGAAATAAAAAACCTAAAGTCTTTTAAATATGCATTTTTTTAAGACCTCAGAGACGGAAATATTTCTCAGGAAATGTCAAACATGAACGTCTACATAATATCTACATGAAATAATAAATCAAAATCAGCTTTTGTTATCTGACAAAACACAATAAACGGGTTCGGAACATTATTTTTGTGCCTGTTTTTGAACTCTCCAAAATACCCAATAATAGAGAATGCCCTTTTGGGAAAGATAACGTGTGTTTTCTTGGAACTTGGTGGGAAAAGTTTTTTTCGTCTTCGTAAAGGAAATTAGATATATGGGGGGGGGGGGGGGGATATAATGTTTCACTATGATACATTCCAACAAAAAACCAGGAAATTCGAAGTCCATGTGATGCTCTGCTAAAAATTCACACCATTGTACCCCTTAACTGCCAACAGATTTAAAAGCCCAGAATGTCAGGGTGAACCTCAAATTTCCTGACTCTCACCCTCTCATGTCTAAATTCCAAACTGTTACTTAAACATCAGCTAGCTAGAGCAGGGCTGCCATTTTTGGTTCTTCTTTTGTTCCCCTAGGTATATCCTATACCTCGCCGGCCCTTGTTTGGGGTCATCTGAAATATATATATATTGCGTTTTAACCTCGGTCAGGGGCTGAGGTGCTTGCTGGGGAAACCGCACTCTTTTTCCAGTGAGAAGAGGATTTAACAGGAGAGGAAAAGGATCATGCAGTTTCCGAGCTGGGAGAAGCCAAGGCTATAGAGCAAATAGCAAGGGGGGAGAGTGAGGAGGGAGGACCCCCCAGATTTGCTCATAAAGCAGATCTTTCGGGCTGTGCTTAGAAAAACATTCACTGCCAGGGTGTCACGCCTTTGAGAAAGTTTCGGTTACAAAATCAAATGCTAGGAAAAGCAGCCCGCTGCCAGGAGCCCCTTCCGTGTATCTAAGCCCTGGAGTTCCACGCCATTTGCGGACTCCAGACCATCAGTGCACTGCTGGACTGTTAATTACAACGGGGGCATGGAAAACCGGGCTTGTAGCTTTTATGGACACGGCTTCTGTGCAAGTAACTGCCGCTACAACCAGGGACTAAAAGCTTAAACTTTAACTACATTGTAAGTAGCTGGGGCTGGGTGAAGGGTTCCTGTGAGCAAATGCGTGGAGCAGGTAAGCAGTTAGTTATTAAAATGGGCTTTGACGCTCTCTCGCTATACATCTGCATATTTTAAGGGTCCCAACAAAACAACTTTTTTTTTTTTTTTTTAATGCGCCTAATTTGGATTTCATTGAATGTTCTGCATGCACCGATGTGAGGATTTTTGGGTGAATTTAATTCTCCCAACTGCTCCGTATGGAAGAAAAGAAACTCGCTCTTGGAGAGATTTAGAAAAGGAAGGAAACCCCTTGTTTAAAAGGCTTAGGGGAGAGTGGGGTGGGGAGGCTAAGTGGGAAGGAGGCTTTCTTTTCTAAAGCTCAAATTCCAAAGGAGGAGGACTGTCTGTGTCAGAACTGAAACTAATTTACCTGAGTCCTTTGTCACTGCTCGGCTCGACTATCAAATGATTCTTTCCGCTAGCCCATAAAACCAAAGCCAAAGTGCGTTTGGGGAGCAGGGTGGTGCCAGGCAGGCCCCCATAAATGGAAAGCCAACCGTGCAGGCTGCGTTTGTTTTTATTTCCCCAAGAGGGCTTTCCTAGAGGGAGCTAGGGTTCCTCTTTGATGGGGAACATGGGGGACTCCTTGGCTCTGGCCTGTGAACCAAATGCCTCTTCGGTGTTCCCCAGAAAGAAAAGAGAAAGGACCAGCCTCCCAGCCAGGTCGGCAGACACGTTTTCTCTTTGTTTCCCCCCTCTCAGGCTGTTTTGGGATCTCTGCCAAATGCACGGGGTTGGGGAGTGTTTGTTCCTCCTCAGAAAACAGCTCCGACTTTCTGCACCTCATTCCCTACCTCTCCCAACCAGCAGCCATGCTCACTGCGGCCGCCCCGGAGGCGCCGAGAGGAGGTGTGGGGAAGGCGTGGGGAGCCTTAGAAACACGGAGCTATGACACAATACAGACTTTTAAACGCACCTATGACACTTCCCTTTATTCCCTCTTGCATCCTGTTGGATCGGATGACAAAGAAGACGTAAGAACTGCACGAAAAGTGCCTGATAACTAATAAGTAAGCAAAAGCACCCAACACAGAGTAGGCATTAACGGGTAATATTTCATTTTAATAGAGGCAATAGGCTTTTGGACTTTCTTCCTGTCTTCAAGCTAGAAAGGGTTTTTGTTGTCGTCGTCGTCGTCGTCGTCATTTTTGTTCCTTTTATCGCAGCAAACACAGTGGAGGGAGAAAGGGCGGTAAGGCTGCTCGGTAGTGACTTCCCCTGGATTTTTCTCGCTCGAGCGAGGTGTGGAGGCTTGTTCTCAAGTCTCTCCTCCAGACAATGACCTGCGCCCAATTGAAAAAGTGGATGGAGGAAAGCTTTCGACATTCTCCTGTTCCAAATTGGATTGGTTACCCAATTTGACTGAGTGCTTAGAAATTAATAATTTGACGGGAGTGGGGGGACACAAGTCAATTTCTCAGCCTCACACGTGTAAGTCGGGGGCGTCTCGAGGCACCTCACTGCATGATTCCAGCACTGCCTCGCTGCATTGAAAATGTGCAGTGAAAGCAGGAATTTCTTTAGGCTTTTCTTCCCAGTGGAATGGTATTAATACATTGGAGGGAAATTAAAAAAACAACAACAACAACAAAAAAAACTACAATACTGTGAGAGATAATTTAATACCCAAGACACAGCAGTAACAGATTCTCTGTGACCTATATTTATAAACTATCCTGCACAGTAATAATGATAGTCATTATATCATGATGTAGCAAGTGTCCAGAGACAGTGTTAAGCAAGTACCTTAAATAGATTATCTTCTTTAATCCTGATGATCCCACAGTGAGGGAGGCACTGTACTCTCCATTTTATAGATAAGGAACTGTGGCCCAGGGAGTTCAGCCACTTCCCAAACAAGATCAGACAACAGGAAATAGTCAGGAACTGCGGCCCAGGGAGTTCAGCCACTTCCCAAACAAGATCAGACAACAGGAAATAGTGAGATTTTTTAACTCAGACCTGTGATTTCAAATCTTGTTTTCCTGCCCCTTCTATCGGGCCATGGGTAAAATCAAACGGTGGTTTGTAACCAACTGTCTTCCGTCCTGCCTTGAGGAAAACGGAGGGGCCTCCAAAAGGGCCCTAATTTGCTATGTGGCCGTGGACAAGGCGTGTCCCTCTAGGCCTCAGTTTTCCCTGAATAAGGTCATGGAGGTCCACCAGCGGTGGGTCCACAAAATAACCTTGACCTTTGACACTCCTGGCTCTACCAAGAAACATGTTTTTGAGAAACCACACATTCTATCTTTACTCAGACAAAACTTGAAAAGACACTAGGGTTTTTTGTTTTTGTTTTTAATCTGGAATAGACCTTAAGGAAGAGTTTGGAGAGGTTTCATAACTTAGTTGTTAAGAACAAAAGCAGACTGGGTTTCATTCGGGTTCTACTGTTCACTCAGAAAGAGGGTCGCACCGCCCTGAGCCTTGCTCTTCTCATGTGTAAAACTGGAACAACAGCAGTATTCATAAAACAGCAGGTCCTTGAATATCATCGCGTTATAATGTCAATGAGATGCTACAGGAAACTTAACTCTTGTTTATATCAATGAGACTGTGTTAAAATTGGTTTCATTATACGTCACTTCACTTAAAATTGCAGAATCTGTGGATGATGTTAAATGAAGATTTACTGTACAAATGTGTAGACGTACATGCCTCATAAGATGATAGTGAGACTTAGGTAAAAAGATGCTTCATACAATAAATAGATAATGTTCAGTACATCATACAAGAATAAGGACAATGAGGGTAGCAGTGGAGTTGATGATGGTGGGTGATGATGACAATGGTGATGATGGTGGTTATGATAAAAATGGGGATGAAGATGATGGTGGTGGTGACCTTGGAGATGAGGGTGATGATGGTGATGATGATGATGATGATAATGGTTATGGTGAAAATAATGATGAAGATGATGAGGGTGGGGACGATGGTTTTAATAGTAAAGAGGATGATTATGATAATCGTATTTACTCAGATTCAGCGGAGGAAATTGAGCCCCCCCCCCCCACACACACACACACACATACACAATCTTATATATACTAATCACTAGCCAAGCCAAAACTAGAACTCCATCTGCTCAGGCCGGCCACTGTCTCTTCCATGGCCCCAAGCTAAAAATAGCTGGCAGAGGATTCACTTGGCCACAGAAAGCTGGGAGCTGCAGGTCATGGCTGCAGTCAGCAGCTCGGGCCTTCCCTCCTCCCCAGCTCACTTTACAATGCCAGAGACATCACTTTGTCCTCACCAGACCTCGTTCACTGCCTTTTATGGATGATGATGCCACCTCCTGCTGCTTCGCTGGGAATGAGAGGCCAGGGAAGAAGATGGGTTCCACAGACCTGCTTCCCCCGAGCAGCTCCTGGGACTCCCCCGCAGCTGGTCTCATGCAGCATTCTGAGAAATTCTCCCTCTGGGAACTGATTTACATTCCAGTTTCAGCCCAAAAAGACAAAAGAACCTCCTGAATTTGTCAATTTAGCTTTCCAGATGGGGCTAAGTGGTCCCTCAAGGGGCTCATGATCAAGACTATGAGAAACCAGAGTTGAAGGGAAAGAGGAGAATGAAAAAGGGAAAAATTACTTATGTTTCATGCCAAGTAGTAGCAGCAGAATTGATATTTTGCATCATCCTAATAATGAGAGAGGGCCGGTTTCAGGACTCAATTGAGTTCTGCTGTTTGGAGTCATAGCTAACCAATAAGCATAGGTGATGCTGTTTCCTTAAGGTGTCCATGGCAGACTTGCTAACAGATAGTAGCATTCTCCACCATGCCCACAGCAGCCTTCTAAAAGAACTTCAGGCAGCCATGAGCAAATTGATCAGAATGGACACAGGGATTAAAATGATTTTCCACTTTTCATGTGGAAGCAAGATCAGTAAAGGATTCATAAAATCTTGTGCCTTCTCAAGAAGCCATTAAGTGACTATGTCAGGAGAGGGGTGACCCTGCAAAACACCAGGTGGCAAGGGCTAGATTTTGGCCTCCCAACTTAATCACATTCCAAACATTGTGGGTGACATTTCATTCATCCACCCATACATACATATATACATTCATTCATTCATTCACTCATGTATTCATTCATTTACCCATTCATTTACTCAACTAATCACTCATGCTATCATTCATTTTCATTTATTCCCTCAGTCATTCATCCTTCAATCATTGATCTACTCATTCCCACTATCATTTTTTTAATTCAACCAATATTTACTTATTGTTGCATAAGTGCCAGGCACTATCCTGGATACTGGGGACATAAAAATGAATGAGAGAGACCCAGCCTTGTCTACATGGAGTTTACAGTCTCACAGAAAAAAAATTAAACAAGTGCACAGTCATCATTGCTGAATGCTTTAAAAGCATAGATCGGGGACTTAATCCAGCAGGAAAAGGTAGAAATCAGGGGAAATTATCTAGAGAAAGAAACATTTGAGGGGAAAGCTTAAGGATGAGGGGCAAACTCCACAGAAAGAGGGAACGGGTTTCCAGGTGGAAGGAACGGTTTCGGCGAAGGCCTGAGGCAGGTAGCAGCCTCACACATTGCTGAAAGCAAGAGCCGGTCAGGTGGACCAGAGTCCAGAGAGCGCAGGCAGGAGTGATGGTGCTACAGAGGTGGGCAGGGGGCAGTGCCACCAAACAGGAGTCCGAGTGGGACCCTTACCTGCTTCAGTGGCTGTCCTCAGCCTCAGAATGAACTCCAAACCCCTCCCCATGTTCTGGCCCTGCTCACCTCTCCTTACCCCAGACCACCTTTCTCACTGAAGACCCTCAACCCGACCAGACATCCAGCTGGTCAAATGGGAAACACTGGAAGGCCAACCCACAGGAGCAGATGCTAAATGCGTTTTCTTTCCTGCTGGATCCCCAGGGCCCAAGGCCTTGACATAGCGCCAGATACCTAGATGGACTTGAGAAATATCATAAATGCACAAATGACGGATTCTTTGACCCACCCTTGGCACAATGCCTAGTGCAATGCACTGAAGGTTTTGATGCTGGAAGAGAGGAGGGAGAAAAGAGGGAGGGGAGGCGGGAGGAGTGCAGAAGGAGGGGAGGAAAATATCCTCTGTGAGTATTAGGAAAAGGGCATGCCATAAACAAAGGTTCCCAAAAGCTCTAATTCCCTTAAAAGATCCAGTCATTTTAAATCACTTCCAGAATAAATTATTTTAAATTTTTAAAAAGAGTCAGACTCCCCAGCCTGGCAATGCAGGGTCCAGTAGTGAGAAGGAGGCCTGACTCTGAGCAAGGGGGGTGGGGCCCATTTGGATGCTTCAGGCCAAAAAGCATTTTTGTGGCCTCGTAACTTCTGAAAGCTCTTGGCGAGGCGAACTGGCTTCTGGGCCAGCCTCCTACGAAGACCTCATCATTGCCTGTACCTCAGGTCCACCTCGTGTACCTAACACAGGCCAAGCTATCTATTGGGCCTCAGTTTCTCCATTTGTAAAATGCAGTCACTGGTTAGATCTTCTTTACTCCAAACCTAACACTGTGTGTCTCTCTTACATCCATTTCTCAGAATTCCTTTCTACCCATCCCCCTCGATCCCCAAGACATTAATGATAACTATGATGATGATGATGATGATGATGATAACAGCAATTATTATTATACTAGCTACCACTTACTGAAACACTGTTTATTGCATCTTCACAACTGTTATATATGGTAGGTCTATGACCTTTATTTTACCTGGAGGAAACTGAAGTTCAGAGAGTTATGGACCTTCCCCAAAGTAACACAGCTAATAAAGGGGGAAGCTGGAATTTGATCTCAGACATGTCTCAGTCCAAACCCACACTCCCACCTCTATCCACAGCCCTAGCAGGTCCTGGCAGGGTCCATGTTTACCAAACACAAACACAGAGTCCCTCCCCAGTGTGAAAGGCAGGGAGAAAAGAGAGGGAATGTTTGTGGTCATAACATCCTTATTGTCTGCCCAGCCTCCTTCCTGGTTTCTTGTTGGTTTTTGTTTGTTTGTTTTCTGATCAAGGTTTCTCCCACACACATACAGCATTTTAGGAGATGCCCCTCCTTCACTCCAATTCCACAGGGACATTGCAATGACCTGCATACCCGACAGTGGTCCCACCAGATTACAAAGGAGCTGAGAAATTCCTGTTGCCTGGTAACGCTGTAGCTCTTGTAACATCTCAATGTATTACTCAGGTATTCGTGGTGATGCTGGTGTACTCAGATCTACGGCACTGCCAGTGGCATGAAATACAACACCGAGAATTACAGCAGTACCATCTAGGTTTCTGTAAGCACACTCTGTGATGTATGCGTACTGCCCAAGGCCACATTTCTCAGAATGAATCCCCTGGCATGACTGTAGTTCTGATGGAATCACCAATCACAGCCCTCCATGGGGGTGGGTGGGGGGCACATGTGGCCTAGGTTATGTGACTCATGCCCCTACCACTTAATATAGTATGCCACAGCCTGGCCATAGCCATTGGTGATTGGTTCAAGAGTGAACATGTGACCAAAGAGAACCAATCAGAGCCCTCTCTTGGTCAGAAGTCCACAGAAAGGAGCTTTCTAGAGCTCCTGAGCTGAGATAATAGAAGCGTAATCTCCTGTGACCTTGCCCCACTGCCACCCCAGGCATGTAAGCCTGTTGCCCTCCTTCCTCCCAGCAGTCTCTGCCACCCCGTGCCTTCCTGCCCATTCTTCCTGGCTGCCCCACTCTTCCTCTTGCGAAAGCATAGATGTGACCTCTGCAGGCGGCTTCCTGACACACCCCCCCCCCCCCCCCCACACACACAATGGTGTTAGGCCCCATAAATATTGTTGCTTTGTCAGTCTCACAGCTCTTTTCCTCTTTTCTGGTATCAGACAACCCTTCCTCCTTGGAAGAACACATCCCATGGATTTCATGTGGGGCTACCCTGAGCCCCCTACTCCACCCCCTGCCACAAGTGACCTCAGCCACCCAGAGATGACCCCGGCCACAGGTGGCTCCAGCCTGGCTGTCACTGAGCTGAGTAAGACCCTATTAGTCCTACAAGCCGCAGGCCTGTTTGCTTCACTGATCTGACCTCAGCACCTGACATGGGCAGATAACCTACAGGCGGGCTATCAAATAGATAAAAGCAGAGAACTTAAGAACTGCTTTCAAATTTGTCCAAAAAAAATTGGTAAAGTTCCTGCCACCCAACATTCTTATTTTGGTCACAGAGGACCAAATTTCAGTGTAGAGTAACTGAGGTCGCAATCCTAGCTTTGCCAGCTAAGAACTCGGTGGTCTTGGGAAAGCAGCTTACTCTCTTCAAGGCTCAGTACTCTCATTTGTAAAATAGGATTAAAAATGAACCTAACTTGTCGTGTTGGCGTGAGGGATAAATGAGATGGTATGTGCAAAGTGCTTCGAGCAGGGGCTGGCCCACAGTGTGAATCAGTCAGCACACGGCAGCCGTCTGAGATCGTACTTAAACCAAAGACAGAGCGAATGGATGGCGGATACTGCAGGGAGCAGGGGGCACCCTCTGCAGATTCACCTGCGCAGAGCTGGATGAGGGGACACTTTGCAGAGGAGCAGACAGGGCTAAGAGAACCAACAAGGTTTGCTGGCGCACCCATGAACCAGCCACAGCGGAGAGCTGGTTCCACCCGCAGACCGAACGGCGACGGCTGGGAGGTAGGAATGGAGCTGGGTAAACGCTGGCTCTGAGGAAGGGAGGCCCCTCGCAGGCAGCCACTGCAGGGAGCATGGTGAGGCAGAGCAGGGAGAATAAATGTTTCGGTTTCTGTCTCCTCTCGCCCTCAAGCTCCGGCTGCTGCCTCCCTCTGGCCAAACCCAACAGTGGGCACTGAGCAGGGCAGAGGAGGACGAATATGGAACAATCAACATGGTCCATAAACCAGTCTTGGGATGGATTTCAAAGAAGGGCCAGAGGTACTGTATGCGTCTCTGGATAGTTACTGAGTTATTAGCATCGAAGAGGAGAATTAAGGAGAAAAAAATGAAACTGTATTGTAGGGTAGTGATTGGTGAGGATCTTTCAACCAGCACGGGGCTGTGATATTTTCTCCATTGGTTTCTAGAGAGTGGAAGGGAGTAGGAGGGAGAGAGAAAGAGATAGGAGAGAGAAGAATCAATGTGAGAGAGGCACGTTGATTGGTTGCCTTCTATACACCTCCTGACCTGGGTGAGGATTGGACCTGCAACCCAGGTACATGCCTTTGACTGTGAATGGAGCCTGCAAGTCTCCAGTGCACAGGCTTATTCTCTAACCACTGAGCTCACCAGCCAGGGAACATTTTCCTTTTTTCTTTTTTTTCTTTTTAATAAGTGGGGTATATGTTGAGGTGGTAGGTGGGCCGGGGCAACTAACTGCTGGCCACATCTTACCTGTCTGCCATGTCCTACCTGGTTTTTGTTTTGTTTTGTCTTGTTTTTCGAGTAAGCTGTAAGGTTGGGAGTACAGTGGGCTTGGGGTATATAATTCACCCTGGGAAATTGGCAAGCATTCACATCAGCCTCCAACTGAGAATCTCCCTGAATTTTGGATTCAAGTCCTGCCAACTGCCTCGCACCTTCACAAGGTCTGTCCAGTTGGAAGGAGTTTCAAAATGTGTCTTTTTCTTCACAGCTGCCTCCACAGCACTGTGGTCCCTCTTACTTTTCAGAAGAGTTGACAACTGGACACCTGTTGACCATCAGAAAGTGCACCCTGAGCCCGGTGGGCATGGCGCAGTGGTTGAACGTCGACCTATGAACCAGGAGGTCATGGTTGATTCCTGGTCAGGGCACATGCCCAGGCTGCGGGCTCGATCCCCAGCGTGGAGCTGATCAATGGAGACAGCTGATCAATGACTCTTTCTTATCGTTGATGTTTCTATCTCTCTCTCCCTCTTTCTTCCTCTCTGACAGCAATAAAAATATATTTAAAAAAAAAAAAAAAAAAAAGGAACCCTGCCAGGCATTGGGAATTGAATAGGCTAGAAAAGATACCCTTTTCAACCTCAACTCAGCTAGCCAGGAATTTCCCATGGTGCCTCAAGGAGCATCATTTGGCCACATCCTCTACCCATTCCATAGCTAAGCGTTGACCTGGATTGAAACTGCTACAATGCAAGATAGAGGAAGCCTGCTAATTAATTCTATTTTGTGGCCTTTGAAATGCTGCTTCTCCCATACTCTTCCTGTGGGATCTGACTTAGTGCTGTGCTTTAATTACCTAGAAAGTCTGAACCGTGGGTGGCATTTCTTCAGGTTGTGTGGTTGTTCCTGAAAGGGACGACTGGAAATAAGGCTACTTTTAGGAGAGGAAACTGGCTCACTCTCCCCGTCAAATCTGATTAGCTTTTTCCACAGATCAAAATGCAGCACTGAACAGGTCAGAACCCCGTTGCTCGGTGCCCATCTGGGACCTGAAGTCCTGCTGGGAGAGGATCTCTGCCTTGTGGTTAAGAACATGAACTCTAGAGTCCGAAAGACCAGCTGTGTGACCTTGGGAAACTTTCTAACCGGTAACACGGGGACTCCTGGTCCTCCTAGTTGGTGTCCTAGATGTCCTGGCTGCTTTGTTCCCGGAAGCAGAGCCTAAGCCATGAACTCACGGGGCGGTAACTTACTGGAAAGTGATCCCATTGTGCTAAACATATTTTATCTCAATTTCTTAACAGTCCTCTGAGGTGCTCCCTGTTCTTATACCCATTTTACAGAAGCAGAAACTGAGGCTTAGAGGAGTTTGATAAGTTGTCTAGCACTACTTAATCCGCCTACAGGTTATCTATGTGTTAGGTGCTGAGGTCAGAAGCAGGAGTGAACAAGTGAGGAAGGAAAAAAAGCCATTTTTATGAATATATCAAGGTCTCTGCAATAGGGAACAGGGCATCTTGAGAAGTATCCAGAAGGTCTCCTGGAACTGTGTCCCTGTAGGTTGGGAAGCTGGATATTTATTCAGTGGCTCCCAGTGTCCCTGGCTTAAGTCCCTGCACTTCTAGGCAGAGCTTGGGTGCCACCTAGCAGGCTCGAGGAGCGTGGGAGAGGAGCCTGGGACAAATGCAGGAAAACGGGCAGTGAGGCCTTGAGTCTGTCACCATAAGGCATGTGGGAGTCCACAGGGAACTGTCCTCCGCGGCTGAGGCTGAAACCAGAACTGAGCAGAGGGGCAGTGAACGGGCGTCACGGCACCTATAACACCCACCTGGAATCTTTCTAAAAAAATCCATGAGATGGCGATTTATCCCGGCAGATAATGGCAGCTCCAAGCGGTAGTGTGGAGTGACTTGCTAATCACAGATACTAACCGGGCAGCTCAAAATAACAAATGGGCTTCCTTTCATGTGCCAACCCTCATCAGCCTGAGCCTGTGTGGCGAAGATTCGGAGACACCATCTGAGCTCAGTGGGAAGGAGTGTGCGGAATACATTGTTTCCTTCAAGTCTTCCATTTCACACCTGGAAGTTAAATGTCCTCATCTGTAAAACGAGGGTAATATTATACTTGACCTTGCCTCCCAGGAAGACGCTGAAATCGTAAAGTGCTTTGGAAAGATATGGATATAACACATAAATGGAGGACTTCCCAGCCAACGCCCCGCTTCCCCGGGAGGTGTGGGGAGCTCTTGGGAGTAAGATGGCTCTCTAAGCAGACAAACCTGGGTTTCTCCTTGCTATTTAAGGGCACTGAGCAAGACTGATTGATGGCTAGGGGAACCTTATGTGATACTCATAGGCGATAAGTTGTTTGTTTTTTAAATATATTTTTATTGATTTCAGAGAGGGAAAGAGAGAGAAACATCAACGATGAGAGAGCTGCCTCCTGCATGCCCCACACTGGGGATCAAGCCCACACCTGGGCATACGTCCTGACTGGGAATCGAACCGGGACCTCCTATATCATAGGTTGACACTCAACCACTGAGCAACATTGGCCAATTAGTTCCTTTTTTTTCTGCCCATCCAACCTTTAAGTTTCATGGTAAAACAGTGCCCCAAATTTCCTGTGAACGCCACACACATTGGGTCCACCTGGTTTGGGTCCATCTCTTTCCCAAGATGGGGCTTTAATTGTTCTAAGCCAGAGAAGACAGGAGACTACCCCCCCATGGGTTAGTCTGCTGCTTTTGTAAGTAACGTTTTATTCAAACACAGCTATGCCTATCTATAATGATAAAAGTGTAATATACTAATTAGACTGAATGATCTTCCAGAGGCTCGGGCTGCAGCCACAGGATCAAGGCAGCCACCGTGGCTGGGAAGGCCTATTCTTGCACGAATTTCATGCACTGGGCCTCTAGTTCATTTACAGATTGCAAATGACATTTTCATGCAATAACAATAGACTTGATCATTGTAACAGAGATCATATTGTTCATAGCCTAACATATTTACAATCTTGCCTGCCAAGAAAAGGTTTGCCAATCCTGAGTCTAAGCTAACCATCTTACCCATCCCCTGGGTACTACAATGTGTTCATAGATAAAATTTGACCCAAATAAAGCCAGTGAAGCTCAAAGCTCTCTTTCCTGCTGGACATGAAGCTGAGAGGATGTGAGGGCTGGAGCTCCTGCAGTCATTTTGCAGCAATGAGAAAAGACTCACCTCTCTGACCTCAAAGATCAAGTAGAGGAGGCAAGACATATATAACTGAAAGCATAGAACATAAATATGTAACACAGCAGCCAACCACAGCCTGAAGTTCAAGGGTTTTCCTCAGAGGGGGTGTCACATCCCCTGGCTGGGGGAGTAATGGAGCACATGCTGTGCTAAACATATTTTATCTCAGTTTATTTCCTAACAGTCTTCTGAAGTGCTCCCTGTTCTTATACCCATTTTACAGAGGCAGAAACTGAGGCTTAGATGAGTGTGATAAGTTGACAGTGATTTGAACCAAGTTCACTACCACTGACGCTCAACAAGGTCCCTTCCTTTCCCAACCTGGCACCTTTGTTAGGTTGGCCCTTCCTTGTGTGAAGGGAGTTGTAGAAATCCCCACCACTCTATTGCTTCTCTTCTGCTCCCCTCTCTGTGCTCTGGGGCTCTTGTTATCATAGGGGGCCGAGTAATGACATTCTGCTTAGCTGGAATTCCTGGGCCTTATGTAGGAATTCCTGCACTTGAGAAGGTTGTCTGGTAAGTCCCAGCTGGGAGAGGGGCCAGGGGTATCCCAGCATCCCCAGGGGTTCTGAGAGAACCTCCATTGCCCTTTCCTGGACTAGGCCATCATCCCCAGAACAAAATCAGGTTCCTTACCATGGCCCACCATGGCCTTGCTTCTCCCCAACGTCCGGCCCCATCCTATCCTACATTCCCCTCCCCCTTGGGCGACAGCCACACTGGCCTCCCTTCCTTCTCTCCCACACTCCGCACATCAGATGAGGGCTGAGCTACATGGCTACTGCTCAGGACTTGCTCCGTGGCTTTGGCTACAAGTTGTCCCTTGCCACAGAATGTCCTCTTCCATTCATCCTTACCTCGAAGTTTCTGTTCAACATGTCTGTGAACAGTGCGTGAGGATGCTCCACCCCTGGAAGTCAGACCCACAAAACTCTGTCCTGTTTCCCTCCCTCCCTGCGGAGTTCCTTCTCCTTTCCCACTCTGGGTCTTAAGTCCCGGCAGAGGGCTCTGCCCCAGGCTCCCCAGGGAGCAGTGGTCTCCACTCAGAAGCCCAACCAGAGTGGACCAGACCCTTCCTGCCTGGAGATCACTTAGACCCGTAGTCGGCAAACTGCGGCTCATGAGCCACATGCAGCAATTTGGCCCCTTGAGTGTGGCTCTTCCCCAAAATACCACGGCCCAGGCGAGTCTATTTTGAAGAAGTGGCATTAAAAGAAGTTTAAAAACTTTGGCTCTCAAAAGAAATTTCAATCGTTGTACTGTTGGTATTTGGCTCTGTTGACTAATGAGTTTGCCAACCACTGGCTTAGACCCATGCCTTAACTTTTGCTCCAAGTTCATAGTCAATAGTAATAGTCACCTGTAATTCTGCGGCTTTTCTTATAGGCAGATAGCCCCGCATTGGGCAGGCTCACAGCTCCAGGTGATGCAGGTGATTAAGGGGCTAGAGAATTGAGGAATCACACCTGGAAAGCCCCACCTGACAGAGGAAGCAAGGGAGGGGCTGGTTTGCGTCCTCCGTACCTGTCTCTCAAATATGAGCATTGTCACCTCTCTCCATAATATATATTGATGACTGTTAACATTTAAATTTAGAGAAAATAAAAGGTGCCCCCAATCCCACTTCCAACAGATATCTGTAGTTACCAATGTGATGTATTTTAAAGGCTTTTAATAGAGAGATAAATGTCTAATAGGTATGTTATTTTGTTACCTACATTTACCACTTCAGTATAAGACAGGCATCTCTCCCTGACAATATAAACATACCAAACCTCATTTTTCTGAATAGTTTTGCCCAAATATTCCGTTGTTTGGATATACTGTAATGTACTTACCCCATTCCTAGTAATACACTAAGGTTGTTTCCACTGTTTCAATGTTATAAACAACACAGCAATGAACATCTTGATCCGTATGTTTTTGTACCCTTGTCCTGCTTTTTTGTTTGTTGTGTTGCTTTGTTTTGAGTCTGTTTCTGGAAATGTGATTGCTAGGTGAAAGGGGCTCACCTATTTAAGGCTTTCTTAGATATTGCTCAGTCCTCTAAATCTATTTCTCAATTTGTGACCCTACCAGCAGAGCATGAAAACTCCAATTTTTCCACACCCTTGGCTTACAAGTAAATGAGATTGGTAGATTAACACGAAGTCTACTCTAGACAAGTAGGTGCAAGCAAGGACACCCATCCTAGAAGGCACAGGTGCCAGGTTGCCCATTCCAGGTCAGTAATATGCCAGTCTCATGCATGAAGGGAAAGGCTGGCAAGAAAAGGCTCCATGAGCTCGCTCACTCACTCTCTCTCTCCCCTCTCTGGTCACCTTTCTCCTCTCCTCCCTCATGTTCTCTCTTTCCTTTTCTTTCTTCCTACGAAATTACTTCACTCCTCTTGCCTCAGTTTCACCATCTGTAAAATGGAGATAACAGGAGTACCTACCTCACAGCATTGTTGGTAGGAATCAATGAGATCATGGCTGTAAAGCCTTCCAGCCATCCTCCTCCCCATCCCACCCCCACCCCCTCACACACACCTTTCCCACGGGGAAACTGAGGCTCAGAAGGATGAGTCACCAGTCACAGGCTAAGCCTTAGGAAGAGGGTCAAGCCGGAATGTCAAAAGCAGGCTCCCGCCTGCCTGTTCCCACGCTCAGCCTGGGAGGCGTCCTAGAGGAGGAGCCAGGCTGTGTGCACAGCCAGCCCAAGGCTCTGGTCTCGAGGCCTCCAGGTCCTCCAGTAATGAGGCCACTTGGAAGCCGTTAGTGCAGATGGGAACCAGCCAGCAACAGGTGAAAGGCCGCTCAACCTATCAGCACTGCCTTCAGCTTTAACACGCTCCTGGCTTCCTCTCCCGGTTTCCAGGGGCCCCACATGCACCTGCCAGCAAATGAGCAGCGGCCCGAGGGGTGACTTGGGTCTCCCCCACTCCTATCTGGCTGCCATGTCCTCCCATTTCCTGGCGACCCCTGGGAGAACAGTTTCTCCAGGTTAATATGTGGTGCTAATGAGGGGTAGCCGGTGGGAAAAGGCAAGCTCTACTTGATCCGGGGCTTGGAATGGAGCCAGGGCCTCTCTGGCCGTAGATTCCATCTCTCTCTCCAGGTTAGTGTGCCGTGCGGGGAGATTAAGATGTATAGTCTGCAAATGGATTAACCTTTTCCAGGCCTCTTTAATGAGGCCTCCTATAATAGGGCCATTTCTCTTCCTTATGTGTGTGTACACATTCACACACATATGCACACACGTATTTCTTAACATAATCCATATGGAAATAAAACTCTCTCCCTTGCTCTATTTTTTTAAGTGGACTCCATAATGGGCAACGCTTTTTTCCTTCAAATGAAAATCCATGGTTCAACAGCATGCATTTCCCATAAATGAAGAAGGTAGTTTTAGCCAACTAGCGAGGCCCCTCTGAAAGCTCAGCTTTATGGGTAGCAAGTAATCCATCCACTGGACCGACAGTCCCCAAGGGTCAGGGGAGCCAGCACAAGGCACATACAGTAAAGTCCCCAAGACACATACTCAGTCCTGGGACTCTCTCGGGATGAGGCAGCATGAGCCTGCATTTCTGAAGCAAGGGGACACTATGTTCTCTATCATTCCAACCTTCATCTGTCTAAAGCACATGTGTCAAACACAAGGCCCGCAGGCCAAATCCGTCCTGCCAGGCCTTGCAATGTGGCCCGCACCGCGCTGTCATCACTGCACTCCGCTGCGTTTCCATCACAATGACAGTTTATGACTGTTCAGTAAACCATTCGGCCCGCGATTTAGGCTGGATTTTAGATTTTGGCCCCTTCTCTGATTGAGTTCGACACCCCTAGTCTAAAGGGAGAAAATTCCAGCCTCTGATACTGCTCGGTACCTTCCAGCTTTAAAATGTACAAGGGGATCCCTGGTCAGATGCTAGAGCATCAGCCCTCAGATAAAAGCGTTGAGGGTTCGATTTCCAGTCAAGGGCATGTACCTCAGTTGCAGGTTTGAGCTCCAGCCCCAGTCAGGGAATCTGCAGGAGGCAACTAGTCCATGTGTCTCTCTCATACTGATATCTCTCTCTCTCTCTCTCTCTCTCTCTCTCTCTCTCTCTCTCTCTCTCTCTCTTTCTCCCCCCCCCCATTCTCCTCTCTCCCTCCCATTCTATCTAAAGATAAATGGAAAAAATATGCTCAGTTGAAAATTTAAATAAATAAAATGTATATGGGGAAATAGAGAACAGATTGGCAGCTGCCAGAAGCAGGGGGGTAGGGAGAGGAGAAGGGGCTGGTGAAAGAGGTGAAGGTGGTCACAATATACAAAGTTCCAGTTGTAAGATGAGTTAGTCCTGGGGGTGTAAAGTACAGTGTGGTGAACATAGTTAACAATACTGTATTATTTATTTGACAAGATCAGGCACCTTCAGGGTAGTATGGCCACAGACTGTACTGTCTATTTCAAAGTTGCTAAGAGAATAAATCCTAGAAGTTCTCATCACACACAAAAAATTCTATAATTATGTATGGTGATGGGTGTTAACTAGGTGCATTGTGGTAATCACCTGGCAATATATACAAATAACAAATAAGTATGTTGTGCACCTGAAACTAATATAATGTTGTATGTCAATTGAAAAAAAAATTTAAGTTGCTTAAACTACACAAGAAATGAAATCCTAAAAAAATGTATATGGGGAAGAAAATTTTAAAACATTCCAAAGTTGACCTACTAGTCTTTGATTTCTCAATTGGCATCACAATAAACCACGTGAGGGCTATGGATAGGAGCCCTCTGCAGATTTAAGCTCTTTCAACTCCATTTGGGTCCGCGTTCTTTCTGACTTTTAGTTTCCAAAGAGGAAGGGCATTCTCAAGCCTACCTCAGGTACCAGTGTCTGACCTCAGGATGGCCAGTGATGAGCAGTTGCTCAAAATTGAATTGTGTGACCACAAGATAATAAAACTTGAAATTACTTGAAGTATTTTTAAAATCCTTGACCACTTATAAATTTAAAGCCATATACCCCATTAACCATTTGTACACCATTAAGCATCTATAGATGAAAGTGGGTGACCTTTTTAATTCAAAATATTGTGGCAGTTAACTGGTTAACTTGAGTCAAATTAAAAATCAAAGCCAACAATTACCACGGGAAAATAACAATGGGAATACTGCATATTTTTTAAATCTCATGGGAAGTGACCAAAGCTGTAATCAGAAGAGCAGTCATAGTTTTAATGCTACCATGACTGCATTTAAAAGGACACAAACAATAAGCTGAGCATCAACTCAGGAAGTTAGAAACAAACAACCAAAGAAAAATTCAAAGAACTATTAGCAAAAAGAAAAAGCAAAAATACATGAATTTAGATTTCAAAAATCCAAAGCAAAGATACAAAACTCTAAAGATCTAATTGGGGAGGGCGGGGGCGGGGGGAGAAGATACACATAATTAGGAGGAAGAAGTTGGTGGTATAATCACAGAGATGGGAATGGTTAAAAATAGCAAAGCCTCACCTAGCCGGTGTGGCTCAGTGGTTGAGCATCAACTTATGAACGCAGAGGTCACAGTTTAATTCCCAGTCCAGGCACATGTCCAGGCTGCAGACTCAATCACTGTGTGGGGTGTGCGGGAGGCAGCCAATCAATGATTGCATCTCGTCATTGATGTTTCTCTCTCTCTATCCCTCTCTCTCTTCCTCTCTGAAATGAAAATATTTTTTATAAATAGCAAAGCCTCTTGATCATGTGCAAAAATGTCTCAATAATGAATATTATGAGAGGGGTTGTGGCCTCCAAAATTCATATGCTAAAGTCCTAAGCCCCAGTACCTCGGCATGTGATCAGTATATGGAGACAGTCTTTAAAAGAGGCAATTACACCGAAACTGGTTTGGCTCAGTGGGTAGAGCTTCTGCCTGCAGACTGAAAGGTCCCAGGTTCGATTCCGGTCAAGGGCATGTACCTTGGTTGCGAGCACATCCCCAGTAGAGGGTGTGCAAGAGGCAGCTGATCGATGTCTCTCTCTCATCAGTGTTTCTAATTTTCTATCCCTCTCCTTTCCTCTCTGTAAAAAATCAATAAAATATATTTTAAAAATAAAGATAAAATAAAAAAATAAAAGAGGCAATTACTAGTAAGTTAACATAAGGTAATTAGGGTGGGCTCTAATCCAGTATAACTGTTGTCATTATAAGAAGGAATTAGAATAGACACACACAGAGAAAACCATCTGAAGACAGGGAGAAGACGGCCATCCACAAGCCATGGAGAGAGGCCTCAGAAGAAACCAACCCAGCTGACACCTTGATTTTGCCTCCAGAACTGTGAGAAAATAAATATCTGTTGTTTAAGCCCCCTAGGCTTCAGCACTTTGTTATGGCAGCCCTAGAAAATTAATACAGTGGGCATGTTAATAATTTGTTAGATGAAAAAAATTAAGTTAGAAAGGAGTACATGAAATATAAGTTTTGTGTAATTATATCATGTATCGAGTATGTATCCAGGGTGTGTGTGTGTGTGTGTGTGTGTGTGTGTGTGTGTTAGAGAAAGTATACAACTACAAAGGAAAATGTTTGCAATATTAAAGGCCAAAATGTTCACAGTGGCTCTTCTAGATAATAGAATTGCAAGTGATTTGAGGGAGTGAGAGGGGTATGGTTTATTGTCCTTGCTAGTCAATACTGCTTTTTCCATAAAATTCTAGAAGATATACTTGAGCTCATTTAATCCTCACAATCATCCCACTGTCTCCATCATTTTCCAGATAAGAAAACTGAAGCACAAAGAGATTCAGTGACTTGCCCAAGATTACGAAGCTTGCACATGGTAGAGCCAGACCTCCAAACCAGGATGGTCTGGCTTCATGTTCATGGCCTTCACCACAAAGCTGTCCTGCTATCTACAGATGTCTGATCAATTCACTGCTTTCCTTAGCATTTATCTGAACACACTTGGCTTTGTGAGTGATTAATACATAATAATACAAGCATATTAGTACACACACACACACACACACACCCACAAGCATTCAGGCTCGTTTATCTCTGCTTCGTGGTTCAGCAAATTACTAGAGTCCTTTCCATTTGAGGTTCATAATGTAATTGGATTCAAGACCCCATACCTGGCAGGGTAAACCCCTCCCACAAACACACAGAGAGAGACCTCAGAAGCCCCACTGGCCGAAGAGAAAGTACACACCTCCAAAGGAAAATGCGACATTCCAAGGGGGTGACCCTGATGCACTTACCCAGGAGGCAGGGTAAGCAAGCCATCCATATTTTATAAGGTTGTTTAATGGAGCCTTCTTTTTGGCGTTATGTATTTTTAAAGACCACGGAGCTTAGATGGATGGAGACACTACTCTGATTCTCCTCTGAAAGCCAGGGAGCTGGGAGCAGCCAGCCCTACTGGGGCCGAGGAGGGACAAGGAAGAGTCGCAAATGGACAAGTGCCCTTCAGCAGAGAACTGGTCAAATAAATTATGTTCAGCCCCATAATGGAATGTGTGCAGCTATTAGGAAGAAGGAACTAGTGCCAGGGGCCCTGTTGAGGAAGGGTGTCCATGACATGCTGGTGAGAAGGTACGGTGAGCCCACACCACTAGAGAGAATATGTTCCTATATGGCAAGGCTGGGAGCTTTTTTCCCACCAAGGGCCGTTTGGATATTTATAACATCATTTGTGGGCCATACAAATTATCAACTTAAAAATTACCTGCTATATTTGGTCATATATTTCATTAACTCACCCCTAATGCCTTGTCAGGGCCAGACCAAATGATTTCTCAGGCTTTATATGGCCCGCAGACCGGATGTTCCCCACCCCTGCTATATGGTGACAGAAAGGTGTTGGGGGGAATGCATATGTGTGTGTGCCTGTGTGCACGTGTAATAATGACTAAGAATATGGGCCCTGGTGGAGCAGTTCACACCCCAGCTCCACTAACTACTAGCTGGGTGACCATGGTTTTCTTAACCTCTCTGAGCCTCGGTTGTTTTGCTTAGAAAATAAGGAGAAGCTCTAGTGCCCCTCCCATCCACAATATGGTGTGAGGGTAAAATGAGAGAATGCGGGGACGGCACTTTCTCTTGCTTGACACACCTTAAGCTCTCAGAGAGCGCTTCTTGTTGTTATTCTATAGAAAAAGTCCATAAGGAAACCTGGCAAAGATTATTGTAAGACAAGACAGAAAATTTTTAAGGTAAGTACTAATAGATCCCTTTTAGAAGTGGCAGCTGAGGCTCAAAGAGGTGAACACTTGCTCAAGGGCACACAGCTCATAGCAACCAAGTCAGAATTTGATTCTAAGTCTACCTGGCCACAGCAATGACCTGTGTACTCTGTCAGAGTGAAAGGGGATAGACAGATCTTTACCATGGCTAATTAAATACCTAAATGCACTCCCCAATCTAAATAATACCAAAGATGAGTGCAAATTATTTTATATTTGTGATCTTCCTTGATAAGAAAAGAGTTTCTAGATATAACAACTTTAGGGAGTTATAGGTTAAATTAATTTTATTTAGTATGTTCCTTATTGCAGGAATTGTCAGAGCCTTTGGTATGCCAAGTATATTTGATTCCCCAAGACTATTGGGATTGGCATTGCCCAAACTTATATGATCACAGAACCCTTTTCTTTTGAAGCACATCTCAGAACAGAATTCACTTTGGGAAATGCTATTCTGAAACAAACATGCCTTCTTTCTCCTTGCTTGCCTTTCCAAGCACATTAAAAACAATAAGACAGTTAAAATATGTTTAAATCTAAGTCCATAATAAAAATTATCCAGGTCTCTCCTGAAATCATCCTTGTGTTTTCTAAAATACCAGGATCTTTAGCTATATAGCTCCAATATAAGATGACCTCACATATAAGGCTAGCCCATTCTTTACCCAATGGGAAAAATCTAAAAATAATATTTAAAAATTATGTGTGTGTGTATATATATATATATATAATATATGTGTGTGTGTGTGTGTGTGTGTGTATTACACACACATATATATACTTGAGTTTACAAAATTTTAGGGACTAGATGGAGTCACATGTTTACTTATATATAATTTATTAAGTTTGACATATATTTTTTAAATGTAAAATAACATTAATGCAGAAAATCTTCTTCCTCCCACTCACACATATCATGAAACAATTCCATGCGAACTCTTTGCCTGCATCTTCGTCCTAAGAAAGCCACTCCTGGTGCCACCTCACATGGCACTCCAGTGCTTGTCGTGTCCCCTTCTGCCTCAGTTGTTTGGAAACCAGCCCGTGCATTGTGCTGGTCACTGGATGGGTTAGCCCAGGACACTCCTACCACAGGGCAGTGGGGACAGTTGTGTCTTTCCCTCATTCACCCTGTAGGTGTCTGTCTGTGATCTCCACATCTTGGCTCCAGCGCTGACTCGAAAGCGAGCTTTGGAGGCTTGTGTCCATGACCTTGAACATGGGCAGCTCTGAATCACAAACTCCTGGCGTTATGGGTAAGTCTCTTTGGTCCTGACAAGTGGACGCTGGATTCTGCAGAGGCCTAGCTTTGAAGTTTAGATCATTCCTAGCTAGAGTTTTGCTAGTCTAAACAACAATGACGGGAGACCTTCCAGGAACCTGAGGATTCCCAACTGTCTCTCCTGCAGGATAAGAGAGCGTCCCCTCGTGTCACAGCTGGGTGTGTGCAGTGTGTGTAAAGGGAAGACCTCTCTTCCCAGAGGATGGCTGTGCTCAGTCGGCAGTGAGTGGGTTAAGCACGGTTTTGCACTTCGGCTCGGGAAGCAATCAGACCTGGCGTGGCACAGACCTCCTTATGCCCGGGACCAGGAAAGTGAGGGCAAGGAAGGAAGAGTTATTGACCTAGGAGAGCACTCAATTGCAACCTCATGAGTAAATGGGCCATTTATCCCCGGTCCAGAGCTCCTTGAAAAGGTGACCGTCCATCAATCCCTCCTCTGAGCTGCCCCTTGATGAGCTGTTCTATCAATGGGCTAATTTAGCTGATTACAGAGGAATCTGAGAGGAATGGGCCGCCAGGGCCTGGGTCTCAGCCAGCGATGCATTAAGTTCACCAGTGTCTCCATCACCCCCCACTTGGGACCGATAGGGGAGTCTTATTCCTGAAAACATGGCCCATCTGATGGGCTTTCGTTAAACTCAGCTCCAGCTTATCAGGTGCTAGGTGGAAAACCTCCTGCTAAAGGGCATGGAGTGTTCTGTCCTCCGAGTCCTTGTGGAGAACGATGGCCTCTGGGACCAGTGCCAAGCTATTCTCAGCTGCCAGTCAGCAGCATGTTAACGCCCAGCCCCAGTGGATGAGAGGGCAGGAAGAGATTTTGTAGAGGCCCAGGTTAGGCTGCCATTGCTCCTTTGCCCCCATCTGACGTTTTACAGCACAAAAGGCTTGGGAAGTGTCCCCACCCTCCTCCAACAAAGCTTATATGTAGCTAAAACAGATGGAAAAAAAAAACATGTTGGAGCTCTACCCACTCCTTCTAAAAGGAATTGCCTTCATGATCTCCTCCAATAGCTTCTAACAGTTCCTATAATTCCCATTTTTTTGGATCAGAATTCTGCCCTTTCCAATTATCCCTCTTAAAATATTTAGTTATTAGCCATTCACACTTTAGTATAAGTTAGTCTGTTTATTCTACTTAAGGTTCTGGACAATCAAGAATAAATTCAGAGGTCTATACAGAGGAAAGAATGGCTGAAAGATGTTACATCGAAGATGACAAAGACATTCAATTCTCTGCACAATTGGAACACAGCAAGTTTTAACAGGGGGAAAAGGGAGAATGTACTAAAAGAGGAAGAAAGAGGGCCCAGCAACAAACTTATTACATTCCCAGTTTGACTGAGAGGCGGCCCAAAGACCATGCACCTTCCAGCTCAAAACCCTATTTAAAGGGATAGGAACACAGGCTTATATAGGTGGTTATAAAGTACCTAGCATATCAGTCATTTCCATTGAGGTGGATCTGAAAACAACCCTACCCCTTCTAGTGGACTTCTCTATTAGGACTGCATTGGTATATAAGTAATGCCACTTGTTTATTTCTCCAGCTTAAAATCCAAAGCCATTTGTATTAAGCAAAATATTTTGATTATAAATGACAGAAATGAAATTGAAAACCAGCCTGAGAAAAAGAGCCACTTTGTTGGCTCATGTAAGCTTTAAAATTTAGAAAAATGGATTTCAGGCATGGCTGGATCCAGAGGCTCAAATGATATCAGCAACTTCTTTCCAGCTTTCAGCTCTTCTCCTCTCTGTTCATTGACTCCAGTCCTATAGAGGTTTGCCACATGGTGTAGCTTCCACCAGGAGCCCCAGACATTCTGCCAGCTTAAAAACTGCGGGAAGGCAATATCTGAGAGCTCCAGCAAAGTCCCAGAACCAATTCTCGCTGAACCATATGTGTATTGCAACCATCCCTCAACCAATCACTGGGGCCCAGGGATGGACCTCCCAGTTGGCCAGACTAAGTCCCACACCTAGTTCTAGATCTGATGGGTGCAGCCCCATCTCGACCACGTGACCTGTGACTGGAGAGGGGTGATCCTCCAAAGATAAATCAGGAGGCTGCTTCCAGATGAAGGAGAGAGGAATTCTAGGAAGGAATAACTGGCTTCCCGTAAGGCTCACGAATAGATTAGTACAATAAATCCTTTGGCATTCCCACATGGAAATTGTAGATCCCAGTGGAGAAACATACAGACAGGACAAATTTTAATGCCCCCATATGGCCTAATCAAGACAGGTTACTCCCCCTGTAAGTTTTACCTCATTTCCTAATATTCTGAAATCTGCTGATTTCCAATTTGGTTGGCTCATCGGTGCTTAAATGGCACAACGACTACCAACTGCTAATGGGAAGAGGCTTGACCTCTGAGGAAACATGTAGAGTTGAGAAAGACAGGTATCTTTCTTCACTTCAAGGAAGAGTCATTTTAGCCAACCAAATGCCCTCTCTAAGCCCCTCACTCGACTCAACCCATCAAGGACCAGCAGGGAAGAACTTCTTCAGAATCAGAATTGTGTTACCTGGGGCTAGTGAAGTCTCTGAACTTCAGTTTCCTCAACCATAAAAAGAGGCTAAATAACCTCTGCCATATAGAATGTTCTGAGGGTTAGAACATTAACTGAGCATCCATGCCTGCCTGGCACAGTGCTAGGCAATAAGGATTATAAAAGAAACAAAATTAATAAAATTCTCTGCCACAATGGAGCTTATATTCTAGCAGGGAAATAGACATTAAGACATAAATTATTTTGAGTGTAAAAGGTAAGTTCTATGAGGTTGGGGAAGTATAATAAAGTATTATAAATTCGTATACCTTGAAAGGAACAGTGGGCTGTGAGGCAGTGGTAGGCACAGGGACAGGTCTCAGCCCATCCTCTGCACCCTGCCCGGCCCCTCCCTCCGCAGCCCCGGGTCCCATCTGCCCACAGCCCCACTCCCACCGCTGCCGCCCCTCCCACGCACTGACAGTGTGGAGAGATTGGGGCCAGCACTGTCAGTGGGTGTGAGTGGTGGGTGCTGCTGTGATTTCCCCTCAGGAGCAGGGTGGAGAAGCTGTCAGGGGGGATCAGGGTTGACAGCCACTGCTCGCACCCACTGATGGCGCCAAGCAATTAGGGCCAACACCAGGCACCAACAGCAGGGGCAAGCAGCGGCTCAAGCACAGGCAGGGGGTACAAGCACTGGGCAGGACCATGATGCACAGGAGCAGAGAGGTTTCAGTAACCACCAGAGGCTCAACCCGATGACAGCAACCAGTGTCCTGCCTTGGTCTGGCGCCCCTGCTCACCTGTTCCACTATCCCACCATGGCCAATGCCCGCCATGTTCTGCATGTGCCCCCTGGTGGTCAGTGCACATCATAGCGACTTGTTGTTTGGCCCTTCGGTTTATTTGCATATTAGGGAAATATATATATATATATATATATATATATATATATATATTGCATATATATATGTGCAGCAGTTATGGAGGAGAGAAAAGTTTTAGCATTAAATAGGAAGGTCGGTGAGTCTCACTGAGAATGAGATAACTGAGCAGAGTCGTGAAGAAGGTGAGTGAGGGAGTGACAGATGTGAGGAAGAGTGTTCAAGTCAGAAAGGACAGCCAGTGATCCTGTAGCGGGCATGTGTCTGATATCATTAAACAGCTCAGAAGCTACTGTGTTTACAGAAGAGTGGACAAGGAGATGGACAGAGAAGAAACAGGGTTCAGATCCTCTAGGGACTTTCGGGCACTCCAAGGACATGTGCATACAAAGTGGTTAGCGCAGCTTGGCCCCAGAAGATTCCGAGAGGTGGAAGGGGGTGGGAAAGATGGTGGTGAACATGGTGCTGCTGCCTGTGCTGATGTTGATGGCGATGATGACAGAGATGTGACATGATGGGGTACCCCACACTCCAGCACAGACACACTCTCGCCTTTCGCCTTGCCTTTGGAAGCTGCTCTGAGGATTTCCAAATTAACACAAGCAATTTGCACTTTGAACCCATGCTGAGAAAATTGCTCTGTAAACACGGGGTGTTTCCTGCCATCACAAGTCTTTATCATGTGCCTGACACCATTATCACCAAGAGGTCACCAGGTGGCACCCATTAGCAGGGCTAACACTTGCTCTGTGCCTGCTTCCCTGTCCTTCACTTCCTCCTGCTATCAGCAGAAATGCCCTGAATCTAACCAACTGCCTCAGGGATACTGCGTCCCCTCTCATGGCCTTTTGCGCAAACTAAGTGAGTCATAGCCTAGGCGATATGTAGGCTGTGGTCCAAGTTGCCTGAATATTAACAGCAACTGACAATGCTCCAGGCAATCAGTATTGACATCTTCAGACCAGCGCTTGCCCCATTGGCTCCTGACTCTGGGAAGCTATTCCAACGTGTAATAATTCTTCTCCCGTGGCTACCGGCCCAGCTGGCTGGTTCCTCCACACCGTAACTCCCGAGGAGCTTCTCAAACAACTCAGCGCCTGGACAAACGCATGGAGATAGCCTCTGAGGATGTGCCCTCCCATGACCTCTGATCTGGCTACATGGCCTCCTCTCTTCATCTCAATTCATTTTCCAAATTCCTTGCAGCAGGAAGGTTTCCTCTGGAATTGAAGTCTGACACAACCAAACTATTCAGTGTCTTCTGAATGGCCTCAGGAAGGTCCAAACTTCCTAGAACAGCAACAAAGCTCAGCCTGCCTGGGCTTCTGCCTCCGTCTCCGGGGTTATGTCCCCTAATCTCCCCAGCCCGGTAGTGACCTCGAGAGCTACTGCACAACCAGTTCCCCCTGCCCATGCTGTTCCCTCAGACGGGCCAGCTCCCAGGTGTCCTTCAACCTAGCCTCCTCCACCTTGGCAGGCATTCTTTGTAGACAACCCTGGCCCGGAGCTCCTGCCATGTGTGCCCAGGCAACCTGTCCATTTCCTCACTGCATCTCTACCCATGTTATGTTGTGCTTTCATGTGTCTCTCACCTGTTGAATGTGATGCCTCATTCACCTTGGTCTCTACCTCTGAGGAACGGTCTACACACATGGCACATGCTCAATAACTACTCAGCACTTGAACAGGAGAACCAGTTGCATGTTTAGCCATGTACCATCCTTGCCTTATGCCCTGAAGCTGCCGCAGATTGACATTCCACAATGCACTGCAGCAGATGGTTTGGCACCCCTGCCCCACTCTGCTCCACCTCTCATCAGCAGTGACCTTAGGTAACTTGACCTCTCCAGTTCCAGTTCTCCCATCTCTAAAAGGGGGTTAGATATTGCCACTCATTAAGGGTGGGGTGAGGATTAAATAAGATATTCTAGTGTGTGGTCAATGAGTATTTATAATCAATATTCTTATGTGCTCCACAATCAATTAAGTGATCCCCATTTCCACAAAGTTAGCAATGTTTGTCTATTTGTTCAATGATGTATCTCTGGTGACCATGATAGTACCTGGCTCATACTAGGTGTTCAACAAACCTTTGTGAAATGAATAAGCTGGTCTTACTAGACCAAGGGAGGCACTCCCTGTGTGCTTAGAATTGTTGGCATTACCACCTGTAGGATTCTCAAGATATCATTTTCCCATTCCAGAGGTAAGGATTTGGAGGGTGTGGGGGGCCCAGAACCCTGCATTTGAATGGGCTCCCGGTGATCACCATTCTCCTTCAGCTCAGGCACCTCAGCCTTGGATGATTCACGTCTCCATTACCCTCCCTCTTTCCTCCGCTCATCCCCTTTCTAAATGCATCATCTGAGAGCCCAACCTAAGGATCAGTGAGGATATCACGTGGGGACTAGTATTATTTTTGTGAGGCCCAGAGGCCAGTAGAGGCTTTTAAGTGAATACTTGGTAACAGAACAATCAAGTTAAAAGATCAGTGTGACGCAGAGCATGAAATAGGCAAGTATCGTGGCCAATTGATTTGGACCACACTGATTGGTCTGGGAAATGAATTCCATTTTCGGGACCGAATGGAAGCCCATGTGATAAATCACTGCCGCTCGACGATTAATAAAGGAAACAGGCCTGATTAGGAACTCAGAGCACTGGACCCACTGCGGATTTATAGACCCAGAGGTCTTGCCAAAGGGGTTTCAAGATGTCCCACCTCTTACATGTCATTTAAGACGATGAACCCTGAGCTTCTGGCAGAGACTGCAGGGCAGAGCCCAGCCCTGCTCAGGTGGTTAGCCAGATGCCACGAAATAGACTCCGAATGTTTCCAACCCTCCCCGACAACGGGCCAGCCACGTGACCCCTGACAAAACAGTCTGTGGATGTAGACCCAGATTCCTTCTGCATAAATAAAATAAAATAAAAATGAAGCAAAGGCAATGGGGTGGGGGTGGTGCTTAATGAAACCCAATGGACGCAAATGAGCCCCACCGGCTCTCGGAGACTGCACACCTGCCAGGAAAGGCTCCCAGTGAATGCTGAGATGTGGGTGCCCAAGAGCATCTTTTTAAAAGTATTATTTTAAAAATTCAATATTATATTATTTTCAGGTGTATGACATAGGGTCAGACATTTATATCACTTACAAAGTGATCTCCCTGATAAGTCTAGTAGCCGTCTGGCACCATACCTAGTTATCACCATCCTATTGGCTATATTCCCTGTGCTAGGCTTCACATGCCAGGACTATATTGTAGCTGCCAGTCTGTACTTCTTTCACCTAGCCCCCCAACTTTGGAATTCCTGACCAGTCAAAGGCTGTCTATTCAGGATGAAAAAGATAGCAAACTTGTGAAGCCAGAGGAGAGGACCATGGGACAGTTTGCTGAGACAGAACCAACTCCTGTTATTCGGTGAAATGTCCCACTTTGGGATGGATATTTGCAAATCTGTGCTCTGCAAATAGGGAGCCATGCTCTTTTAGCATTCTGCTTTATAATGGTTTTGATGCTGATGGTTTCAAATTCAGCAAAACCTAGAAGTCAGGAGGCATTGGTTATGAAGAGAAGGATATAAAGTTAATATTACAATAGCCAAGATATGGAAACAACCTAATAGGTGAGTGGGTAAAAAAGAGATGGTGCATATATACAACGGAATACTACCCAGACATTAAAAAGAATGAGATCTTGCCATTTGCAACAACATGGATGAACCTTCGGGATATTATAAAAGTGAAATAAGCCAGAGAACGACAAATACCATATGATTTCACTTACATGTGGAATCTAAAGGACAAAACAGAAACCAACTCATAGACACAGACAGCAAACTGGTGGTTGCCAGATGGGAGAGGGGTAGGGGGAACGGGTGAACAAGGTGAAAGGGATTAAGTACAAATTGCCAGGGTGGATTTTTTTCTTTGCCAGTTATTTGTAAAAAGTCTCAGGGATGTAAAGTCCAGCACAGGGAATACAGTGAGTAATATTGTAATAACTATGTATGGTGCCAGGTGGGTACTAGAAATATCAGGGGGATCACTTCATAAGTTATATAAATGTCTAACCACCAGGAAGTACACCTGAAAGTAATATAATATTGTATGTCAACTGTAATTGAAAAATAATTTTTTAGAAAATTTTTTTAAATGACAAGGAAGAGGAGCATACGGGAAATTTTTGAAGCGCAGGTAATGTTCTGCTTCTTGGTCTCTTTGTGCTCAGTCTGTAAAATGCTATTAACTTTACACTTAGGATATGTCTACTGTATTTACACTGATTTTTATACTTCAATAAAAAGTTAAACATTGAAAAAAAACAGACAAGGCTGTTGGAACCCAGTGAGTGAATTTAATTATTCTGCAGCACCCTGACAGATCACTTATGTAAAAACACCAATTAGAAAGCCTTGAGTATAGTTTGTACTCATTCATTCAATAACCCCTTATGCCTACTCTGTTTATTTTACAATCTGCTGTACCTTCTTCAGGGAGCTGACAGGGAAATTCCTTTTGTTGACTGGTGTCTCATCTGTCTCAAGCAACCTCATGAGGGCAGAGGCCTTGTCCTCGTCACTGTGTTATTCCCAGAGCTAGGAAGTGCCTGGCACATAGTAAATGCTCAATGAATATTTGAAAGAAATCAAGGTCATGCCCTAAGTTCTGGAGTTTCCAGACGCAATCCTGTATTGCAGCATTTGATCACATGGTCATTTTAAGTCAGAAAAAAAATTACTGAGCACCTTGAGGCTTTGAGCAAAACTGAAACAGTCCAGTGCAAACTCCCTGCCTTTGGGAGCTTAGAGTTAAAAAAAAAAAAAAAAGTGGACTGGTAAGGGGAGACCAATATTTATCCAGTTGGACACCATTTATTCACATCTTATCGTTCATAGATATCAGTGATAAGACGTGTGAAGGAGGGGAAATAAAGTGCTGCTGGAGACCAGGGAGAGTGCAAAAGCAAAACAAATAGACAAGTGGGACTAAAAAGCCTCTGCACAGCAAAGGAAATAATCAAAAAGAGGAAAGGCAACCCACAGAAGGGGAGAAATTATTTGCAAACCATATATCTGATAAAGGTTTACTATCCAAAGTACATAAGGAACTCCTGCCACTCAATAGCAAAAAAAAAACCTCATTAGAAAATGGGCAAAGAGCCTGAGTAGACACTTCACCAAAGAAGGCATACAGATGGCCCACAGGTTTATGAAAAGATACTCAAACATCACTAGTCATCAGGGACATGCAAATCAAAACCACAGTCAGAGATCAGCTCACACCTGTTAGGGTGGCTATTATTAAAAAGACAGGAGCTAGGTGTTGGCAAGGATGTGGAGTAAAGGGACCCCTTGTGCACTGTTGGTGGGAATGTAAATTAGTGCAGCCACTATGAAAAACAGTACGGAGAAAACTGAAAGTAGAAGTGCCATGTAATCCAGCAATTCCACTTCTGAGTGTGTATCTGAAGGAGACAAAATCAGGATACCAAATAGATAGCTGCCCTCCCACAATCATCACATCCTTATTCACAACAGTGAAGACATGGACAAACCTAAATGTCTATCACAAATGAATGAATAAAAAGAGATGACATATACGTACAGTGAGATATTATTTAGCCTTAAAAAAAAAAAAAAAAAAAAGGAAATCCTGCCATTTGTGACAAGGATGAACCTGGAAGATACTATGTTAAGTGAACTCAGCCAGACACAGAGGAACAAATGCCACGTGATGTCACTGATGTTAAGAATCTAAGACGGTCAGTCATAGCCAGAGTAGAATGGAGGCTTCAGGGGCCGGAGAGATGGGAAACAAGATGCTGGTGGTCAAAGGGTCCAAAGTTCCCACTATGCAAGAGGACTCAGTCCTAGAGAGCTACTGCATGGCGTAACAACTGTAGTTAACGACACCGCACTGTATACTTACAATTCTGCTGAAGGACAGATCTTATGGTAAGGACTCTTATCACAAAAAAAAAATAATAATAATAAATAAAATAGGGTCTGAGGAAACATTTGGGAGTGATAGAGATGTTTATGGCACTGAGTATGGTGACAGTTTCATGGGTATGAATATATCTTCAAACGTATCAAGTTGTACTATAAGTATTCACTTCTTACTGTATGCCAATTATACTTTAATGAAGTGGGTTTTGTTTTGTTTTTTAAAAAGAGGGAAACAGCCCAGCCAGCGTGGCTTAGTTGAGTGTCCACCTATGAACCAGGAGGTCACGGTTCAATTTCCGATCAGTGCACGTGCCCAAGTTGTAGGCAGGATCCCCAGTGTGAAGCATGCAGGAGGCAGCTAATCAATGACTGCCTCTAATCACTCATGTTTCCCTCTCTTCCTCTTCCTTCCTCTCTGAAATCAATGAAAAAAAAAATATTTTAAAAAAGAGAGGGGAAAAAGTGGTTGCTCACTGCAGTGCTCACCTTAATGATGGAATTAGAATAGACATCACAGAATAGCTTCTGAGAACCCAAGCATCCCACCAAGAAGCTCTCTTGTATTCTCCTAATGTTCCTATCATAAATACGTTTATCTGGAGTTAGCCTGGGTAAGTCAGAGTCTCTTAAAAACAAGCATTATAAACTGAATTGTGTCTCCCTTCTCTGCCCCAAATTCCTATATTGAAATCCAAACCCCGCAATGTGTATTTGGAAATGAGGCCTATAAGGAAGTAATTACGTTACGTGTGATCATAAGTATGGGGCCCTAACCCTATAGAGCTGGTGCCTCAGAGCTCTCTCCACGCACTCACACAGAGGAAAGGCCATGTGAGGACACAGTGAGAAGGTGTCACCTGTGCACCAAGGAGAGAGGTCTCACTAGGAACCAACCCTGCTGGTACCCTAATCTTGGACTTTCAGCCTCCAGAACTGGGAGAAAATACATTTCCATTGTTTACACCCTCCAATTTTGGGTATTCTGTTATGGCAGCCTGAGCAGATTAATATACCAATTGTAAGTGGGTCTGTGGCTTTCAATTAATTTCACAGATTAGCTGGGACTCTACTAATACCTACGGACCACAGAGGTCCTCAAAGGAGCAGCTTTATCAGCCCAGCCAGAGTCCTTCACCATCAGTATATTAGTAGATGACCTATAACTCCTGCTAGGTCAGGGTGGTCAGAAGGGATTCTGGAAGTCGTTCAAACACTGTCCCTGTAAACTTTCTTCTGGGCTGTTCATTCATCTGGCAAACATTGACTGAGCACCAACCATGCACGGGGTACTTCGCCAGACTCAGGAAAAGCAGCAATAAACAAGACACACAAGTCCTCTTGTGGGGCTGATGTTCTAATGTGGAGAGACAAAATGAACAAATGAACAATTTTAAAGAGAGGTAAGGTTTCTGAAAGAAGCTTGATGGGGTAACAAGATGCAAATAGAGGAGGGGATGGTACTTTTGATTGGATGGTCATGGAAAGTCCCTAAGAGGAAGTGACATTTGAGCTGAGCTCTAAAGGCAAGCAGTGCGTGGCCAAGAGAAGCCTTGGAGAAAGAACATGTCGGGCAGTGGATACAAGAGCACACACCCTGAGATAGAAATGAGGACATGTAAAGGCCCCATTGCCAACACTTGGCATGGTCACTGGATTTGAAGGGAGGAGTGGGTGCTCATAACTATCTGTTGCCTAAACAGAACCACTCACCTGTTTAACCATAGGTCACCCTCACCTTGCTGTCTCAGGCCGATGGAGGTATACCAGAAGTCCCGAGCACTGCAGCAGGCTGGTTCAGCAAACATGGGTGTGCATCTCTTTCCCACCTCTTGTCAGTATCAGGGGCTATTGAGGGTCTAGTGGACTTGTAAGGGGAGACCAATACTCATCCAGTTGAACACCACTTATTAAAATCTTGTTATGTTAGCCAACCTTGTTATTCAAAGTGTGGTCCTCAAACCAGCAGCATCAGCTGGGAGCTTTTTTGAAATGCAGATTCCCTGTCCCCACCCAGACCAACATAATCAGAACCTGCACTCTAACGATTCACGTAAACACTATAGGTTGGGACCCATTGCTCTAGAAAAGACTTTGCACCCATCATTTGACTTCATCCTTAGAAGGAAAACATGAAAAGATGTGGACCCGTATGCAAAATATGACAATATCATCCTCTCCCTCGTCTTTGAGTGATGCCAACTTATGCTAATAGCCCCAGAGAAACACAGTGCCACGTGGGCTGTAGAGGCACCACTGGGGGCAAGACTTGGATCCAGAAAGAGCTCATCACTCACAAGGGCTCAGAAGGTTTGGAAATGCAAAAATGTTTGGTCTTCATTTTCTGTTCAGCTCATCTGGAAAATCAGAGTCAAGTGAGGACAGACTCCCCCAAGGAAAACCAAGACAGACCAACCGCACTGAGTCATGACTAGTGTGCTTTAATGGCGGGGGGTGGGGGATCCTCTGTAATAAGCTCTTGGAATGCCCCAGAAAGGGGGGGGGGAGGCAAAGAGGGGTCATTGGTTACACACTGCTTCAGGGTCTCCAGGCCTTTAGGACCAGTGGCCTGTCTTCCCACGGAAAAGGATCGTGGCCACTCCTGATCAGTGTTATCTTTGGTGGGAAGAAGGCCCCTGCAGTTGATTAGACACAGATGGTGCATCAAGGGGTTGTTTGCCTGGGAAACCAGGGCTGTCTTATCCACAGAGCCCGAAGTGCCGAAGGTGCAGGGTCACTTGAAATGGTTTCAGCATCCATGAAAAGGCAAAGAGAATATAATCTATAATTCAGGAGCCCAACCAGAACAAGATAACTCCATCAGAGGGAAAAACAAGCACATATGCACGCATGCACGCATGCACAGGATGGGCCCTGATACCTGAACATCTTCGGGAAGATGATTATGATTATTTTGCACAGGAAAGAAAAATGATTCCAAGAATCAATGAAGAATGCTGTTCAGAAACATCTATAAGCAGCATAAGAGACAGGACAGGATGAACCTGAGTATGTATTTTACAGATCCTTGAAGGGTGCTGATGGCGATATCAATTCCTTGGGTGATACTCTGGCTTAAGAACATCATCCTAATGGTGGACTTTTCCATCCCCACCCTCAGATTCCTCCTCCCAGCTGACTCTGCCCACCCTCCAGCAGCAGATGAGGAGAGTCACAAGATGAATCATTCAAGAGAGGATCACAGTTCAAAGGCCATCCTTGACCACTTTTCCTCCCCATCCTGGGTTGAGATGGGGATCAATCAGGGAGGAGAATACAAACCCTACCCCCAAGATCACAGGATTGGAAAACCAAGCCCTATGCAATACAGATTCCCATATGGAATTCAACTCAGAGTCCTCTAGACCAGGGGTCAGCAAACTTTTCCTATCAAGGGCCAGAGAGTAAATATCAATATTTTAGACTTTGCAAATCATAATATCTCTGTAGCAACTACTCAACTCTGCCAGTATGGCAAGAAAGCAGCCACAGATACTATCTAAAAAATTAGTTTGGATTGTCCCAATAAAACTTTATTGACAAAAACAAATAGTGGGCCAGATTTGGCCCACAGGCCAGAGTTTACCAGCACCTTATCTAGAATAATTTAGTCCTATCTTCAAGGCTTAAGGGGGAAATAACTTACCCAAAGCCACATGCTTCAGTCAAAGCAGACCTTAGGTTGAAAGTCTAAAATGACTCCATCTTCTAAAGCTCTCTCCACTGCACCACACCACCCCTTTCTGCCTCCCTTCTTGCCTGTCTCCTTTTATTATGTGCTAATACTGGATACCATATACATAGTCCTTATATTCCCAAAACTTCAGCCTAGTACTAAATTCAGAAACCATTCTTTAAATAAGCTTTAAAAATCATCATTGTTTGTGTTGGTTAGTAAAAATATTAATATTCTAAAGCCAGTGAAGTTAAATTATTAGACTAATACTTGACTTGACTTGAGATGTGCAATAACTTGGAAAATACATTTTCTCTTTTCATAGGTATTATTTGATGATTAATTCTACAATTCATCATGGTCATTGAAGAGAAAAAATGGTTAATATAACAGGTGGAAAGAAAAATTGCCCATTATCCCATTATTCAAATATATCTGCTTTATCAATTTGGTGTATATTCTTCTACTTTGTTTGTAATGCATCTTGACATAGACATGGACATATATGATAGAATGTGTGTATGAGGATAAGTGTTTAGGAGGTAAAGAAATGAGATGATTTTATGCTTACTACTCTGCACAGGTGTAACAATGCTTCTATGGTAAAATGCATATTCATTCCCATCATCTGAGTTACCATGTTTTTGAAACACAGCCTGTTCATGAATTGGCATTTGCCTGAGATGTTTAAGAGCCCATGGGGCATCAGGTGGAATGGTGTTGGTAGAAGGTGGAATGACACATGAAAATCTGCAGAGTCACTCCTCATTTTACCCCACGTTATGAAAGATACAGGGAACAACCAAATCCTTGAGTGAAACTTTTTATCTGGTTGGCCTAATGGGCCCACTTTCTAGGATGACTTTGACAGTCTGGATATAAGCATGCTAGCATTAGTAGAGGGCAACCTTCACAAAGATCCAGACCAATGACCATCCGAAGATAAATCACCATGACAAGGAGATATTTGGCGTGAGCCTTTAGGGAGTGGACTGTGTGTGTGGGTGCGTGTGTGTGTGTGTTTTACTCTTCCATCTCAGATTTATGCCTCTGACAAGCAAGTAAAACATGAGATCCCCTTGGGCAGAGGGACTCCAGTTGTGACATCTAAAACCCATGAGCTCAGTGGTTCTCTCCTCTTTGCATGGCGCCTAATGTCACGTAAATCATCCACGTCCCCATCCAACTCAAACATGACCACTTTCTGAAGCTGGCAAGGGGAGGTCTTTATGATTCATAATGATTAATTCCACTCATCCATTTCTGAGCTCTGACTATACAAGAGTATTCATTTAGGATTTTCTCAGTTGTAAGCAACAGATGCCAACTCTGGATTACATAAGCAAAGGAGGACATTCCTGGAAGATGACAGGGTAACTACGAAACCCTAAAGTATGGACCCAGAAAAGACAAGACACAGGGCACTGTGGCCAGGAGCTAATGGAGGCAGTCTTCAACACATGACTGTCTGGATGAATCAGAGCCAACCAATTTGAGTCTTCACATCATTCCATCAAAAAGGCTCCCATTTGCACCCAATTTTACTCTCCACATGACAAACAGGGCACTGTTCCTAAAATTCAAATCCAGTCATGTCTGCCCCCAAGTTAAAACCCTTCGCTGGTCTCCCATTGTCCCTTACGTGGATGCCACATTATGCATTAGTGATGCTGGGGTATGGTGTCCACCTGGACCATCTTCCACCCATTGTCTCCCCTTGTTCCTAGTTCCACATCCTCAAATGTTTCAATTTCCTCCTCCCTCTGAGATTTGGCACATGCCCTTTCTTCTTCCTGGTCTTCTCTTTTTCCACCCTTCTTATTGCTTCCCGCTCCCTCTCCTAGTTGCTAATACCTTCCCACCTGTATGTGTTTGCTAGGCCATGAAAAAGCACAATGCAGCCAAAAACCGTTTGGCTAAGTGGATAGAGTGTCGGCCTGCGGACTGAAGGGTCCCAGGTTCAATTCCGGTCAAGGGCATGTACCTTGGTTGCGAGCATATCCCCAGTAAGGGGTGTGCATGAGGCAGCTGATTGATGTTTCTCTCTCATTGATGTTTCTGGCTCTCTGTCCCTCTCCCTTCCTCTCTGTAAAAAATCAATAAAATATATTTTAAAAATAAAAGAGAAAGAAAAAGCACAATGCAGTCCTGGAGTTGTCTCACAACTGTAGATGCTGCACATCCAAGTTCAAGGTGTGGGCAGGGCCATGCTCCTTCTGTAGGGGTCAGGAAAGGACTATTCCAGGCAGCTCTCCTAGCTCCTGGAGGTTTGCTACCAACCTCAGGAGTTCCTAAGTTTCTACATATCTCACCCCAATTTCTGCCTTTATGTTCACACATCTGTCTCCAAATTTCCTCTTTTCAGAAGGACACACTGGATTAGAGACCCACAGGACCCCAGTATTACCTCACCTCAACTAATTATACCTACAATAACCTTATTTCCAAATAAAGTCACATTGTGAGGTGCTGAGGGTTAAGATTTCAACATATAAATTGAGCACTTCCCAGGCTCAAGTAAATGACATCTTGTCATCTTCTGCCACCAGATTAAGTTCCATGCAGGCAGAACCTGTCCTTCCTCCTTGATACAGTATCTCCTGTGTCCAGCACACAGAATCTCCATCCCCAGTGGTTTAGTGAATGAACCAGTCACCAACTAGCCACACACAGTGTGGTATAAGGTATACAGGCTCAGGTGCTGGGAGCAGATGAACTGGGTTTGAATCCCATCCCCACTCCTTTCTAGAAACATGAGCTTGGACCTGTTACTCAGCTTCTCCATGACTCAGTTTTCCCCTCTGTAAAGCAAGGATAATGACAGTACCTCCTTCACCAGGATGTCAGTGAGTTGAGAAACACGAAGGAATAGACGTTGGTAGTCAAGAACACAGTGATGTCCACTCTTCAGACAGGGAACACTGGCATAAGGACCCTTCGTGACTTTGCTATGACATAAAACATGCAACTTTTACTACTATTCAAGGCAATGCTTTCTTGTGTCACAAGGTCACCGTCCTCGGTCTTCTTCCATCCCTGCATTTTTGTATTTCTGGCTGGTCTGGCCATGCTTCTCATGGGAATGCAATTTCACGCAGTTTGGGAAGAGATGATTTTCCTTGAAACTTCCTCCCACTGCTCTCCCGAGATGTCTCAAAGATAGAAAAAGAGATTTGGCTCCGTTCAGAACTTGTTTGAACATTCGCCGCACAAACTTCCAAAACCCAAGCCCTTTGGACTTCTCACCCATTTACTCTTGGCAAAAAGCAGCTTCCTGCTTCTGCGAAGTTGAGCTTTCAAGCTTAAGGGGGAAAGGCTTTTTGGACAACAAACGGCCCTTTAAAAACAATATTTTGATGAGTTAAGTGTAAATGAATCAGAAACACATGGATTAAGCCTCTCTTGATGTCCACATGGGTTTAATAATAATTCTAGGTGGGGAAGGGAAATGGGGCTGGAAAAGCTGTGTCTTGGGTTTTATCAAATCTAAAATGTTTGAGAAGTAATTCAAGACATTCCACACACCCCCAAATGTAGCCAGATTTTCCGATTCTGCTTCCAAGGAGCCACACAGGATCTTTCTAGTAACGACTGAGTGCTCCGAAGTGCCAGGTTTCCGTGGCTTCTGATTGGCTGGGCATGGGGCTATGATTTATGAGACCATTCAAAGATTTATATATTGCCATTATAACAAATTCCTCCCCAACTCAATGGTACCCAAATGCAACTTTATAAATATCTTTCCTGTTAGAAGCCTCTTTCTATTCAAACACTCTCCCTCTCTGCCTTCCCCAGCCCCCCTTTAGGCCACAGATCCCCCCATGAGGTCTCAGAGCAATGAAGAGTGAAAGAATTAATTTTACCATGGCTGAAACGTGTTTCACTTTGGATTGAGTTTTAAATGACTTGGGTCTCTATAAGCTGCGGGTCACGAGAAGGTTAGAGTTAAAGGGCTCATAAGTTAGGTGGAGGGTGGAAGCGGTGGATTTTTATAAATGCTTATTGCTTTCATAAAAAGAAAAGCTAAGTTTGTTCGTGCCGAACACAGTCAAACACTCGATCCATCTGGCCATGCCGTTTCCTGGAGGAAATGTCCCATACTGGATTGGCTTCTGTCTTCCTCCGTTTCCATGACGTCACTGATGTTGCATAAGTAACTTCTTCCACATGTCCCCCCTCCCTGTGTCCTTCCCCCAAATAAATTTGGAGCCACTCAAAGCTCTGAGGTCTCCTAAATTACATGGCTTAATGGGCAACAGAAAAGTTAAGTGAAAGGTGGGGGGAAGGTCTTCCTGCTTTTCTAATGCATGATCCCATAGGGCTTGTTTCCAATCACATGCTCACAAGCCCCATCCGTCCTAGAGAACAGAGGTTATCAGGAAAAGGAATTACAGAGTTAAGTCTGCATGAGGGTCAGGGGAAGAAGGCACATGATTGCAAAACTGGAATGGGACAGTGGACAGTTTTAGCAAACACAGGAGTAATGATCCTTGTGTAACAGTGCCACATGGGAGAACCATCGTCCAAGTGACTCAAGCCATCTGTATTTGTCAGCTATGCCACATCATGCTGCATAACAAGCTATCCCAAAAATTTAATGGAATATGGACTTCAGGCCCCAGATTCTGACACTGGGCTCTGGGCTGTAAATTGGGCTCAGATCTGTTTAAACTGTCTTTCATCCCTCTTGTACCAGTGGTTGCCAGGTAGTGTAACCTGCTCCACATGTCACATTTTGGAGCCCAGGTCTGCAACTTCTTCTCAGCCACAAATGCTATTATCTATGACTCATGACTTAAGTACTGAACCACCTAGTTGACATATGTATTCCTGGGTCTATGAAGAGGAGACACATGATGGTAACTAGATCCAAGGAAAGAGAGTTGTGTAGCAAAGTCTTCCTGGATAGAAGTGGCGACCTAGAAGCCAAGACAACACAGAAGGCAGGGAAATAATGGAGTAAAGAAATCTCCCTCTTCCTCCTCCCTCTCATCTCCTTCCAAGGACACCACTGGTCAAATCCAAAGAGAAGACAGAAGACACAGGAACTCATTATTCCATCTGTGTAAGTTGGCTATCTGGATAGAGAATGACGGAGAGCAGAACCAGATGAGCAAACAGAAAGGACCCAGAATGAACAATGTGCTCAGAAGAAGAAGGACAAGAGGATTCTGGGTGTGCCTGCATCAGCAGCTGCCAGTGATAATAGAGTGGACACCACAAAAGAAGTCCAGAGACCTGACTCCCCAACCCTGCTGTTGACATACAAGCTGGGTACCTCGAGTAAGTCACTATACTTCTCTGTCTTACTTTCCTTTTCTGCAGAAGAAGATAATCTGCCCTGCTCACCTCAGACAGTCACCTGAAGTTCAAATAAGTTTAAATGACTGGAAAAACAAATATACTAGATAAAAGCAGCTTTTTGTTCCCTGCTCTTTCGCAACCCCTAGATCAGGGTCTAACACAGTAGATGCAAGCATATTTTGTATTCTACCTAATAAAGAGGAAATATGCAAATTGACCATCACACCATCACAAAGATGGTGGCACCGATAGCCACAAGATGGCGGCACCCAGTCCCCTCAGCCCTGCCTGAGTCCCCCAGTCCTGGAAGAGGAAGCAGGAACACACCTGGCTGCTTGCCTGCCGCTAGAGTCCCCCTGTCCTTTCTGCTTCACACACCTGCCACCGGAGTCCTCCAGTTCTTTCACAGAAGATGGGTTGACTCAAAAGTTGGCTAAGCTTCTTAGGACAAAAAGCATTCAAAATCTTTGAAAATGGAATTCCAATATTTATAAAAGTTTGGACTAGACAGTTCGGGGTTATTTCCACTATAATCTTCTATGATTTTGTGATATTAACATTCTAAATTCACATAGTATCAGCTGTATTGTATGTAAGCAGATATTATTTAAAGGAATGGCCATTATTATTAAAACAACTCATAAAACAACAGTTTGTATATCGAGGACATTCTGTGTGATTTTCCTCATGGCTGTTGTTAATGCCCCTAAACCGGCAGTCAGACATCCCCCAAGGGGTCCCAAATTGGAGAGAGTACAGGCCAGGCTGAGGGACATCCCCCGTGCACAAATTTCATGCACTGGGCCTCTAGTAAATAATAATTAAACTGAAACCTTATCAATGGCTTCCAGAATCCCCTTGGGGTAGAGTAGGGGTGTCGAACTCAATCAGAGAAGGGGCCAAAATCTAAAATCCAGCCTAAATCGCGGGCTGAATGGTTTACTGAACAGTCATAAACTATCATTGTGATGGAAACGCAGCAGAGTGCAGTGATGACAGCGCGGTGCGGGCCACATTGCAAGGCCTGGTGGGACGGATTTGGCCCGCGGGCCTTGTGTTTGACACATGTGGTGTAGAGCATAGCCCTGTCTGCCTGACAACGGGGCAGACCACACAGACCAAAACCTCCTTGAAGCTTCAGCCGTCTGATCTAGCTCCTCAGCAAGCTATGCATTTGGGGGTTGGTCATTTCATCAGTGAAGTAAGTCATGATGGTGGTAATGAGTGCTCGTGACAGTGACAGTCCTACCATCTCAATGCTAATTGGCTTAACAAAAAGGGATATATTGGTCCACAGAACCAAAAAGTCCATGCCAGGTCAGGCAGGTTAAAAGAAGGACCCAGAAGTTAAACTAGTTGCCCTCCTTCTTTCCATTCTGTCTAGGGAAGTGTTAGCTTTGGAGAACATTAGCTCACCTTGAGACCTCCACACAAGCCCCTCAGGGCTCCAGGAGCCTCCTTTCTGCTGGCAACATGGTCTTGGCATGGCTCCTTCCCCATTCTGGGAAGAGGGAGCACCTCCTCTGGTGGAAAGGAAGGGAAAAGAAGCCTGTCTTGGTCAGAAACCTTACCAAGTGCCTTCTTGCATTTTACAGGCTCTGATGGGTTAGATACTTATCCCTGGGCCAACGGCTGCAGTCTGGGTAGGGGATTCACTCATTGTCTGTACCAGTTGGAACTTAGAGTGATGGATGCAAACCACATGCTGAAGTGGAATGAATCCCCGCAGGGAAATGCTAGTGGGAAGACTGGATTGAATGCTGAAGCCCTCACTACACGCCTCCAGCTCACACTGGGGTTACCACTGGCAGCGCTCTTTCCCGCAGGTTGTCCTTATGGGACTGTTCCCTCCACCAGAGCTCTGTAAGGAACATAATACAGTGTTTTGGCTCTGCTATCTCCCACCACATTCACCAAGAGGGTGCGCATCACTTTCCAACTGCACTCTCAGCAACATCATGTTGGTAGCTTGAAAGCAGCCACCGTGCCAGTATTTACACTATGGAAATTGGCAAAAGCTACAAATCACAACCTTTGTTTTGTTTTTAATATATTTTATTGATTTTTTTTTTTTTTTACAGAAAAGAAGGGAGAGGGATAGAGAGTTACAAACATTGATGAAAGAGAAACATCAACCAGCTGCCTCCTGCACACTCCCTACTGGAGATGTGCCCGCAACCAAGGTACATATCCTTGACTGGAATCGAACCTGGGACCCTTCAGTCTGCAGAGCCTCAGTTAGGGCCCTTTGTTTTGTTTTGCTTTGTTTTTTTGGGGAGAGCCAGCACATCACTGGATGTGCTTAAGGCCTTTTGGCTCTCAGATTTTCCACCATGTCCACCAAGAAGATCAGAGAAGGCTGTTTACCATCTTCTCCACTCTACCTCCACAGTAGTCTTTAGACAATACAAATATGACTAAGACATTCCATGGAAATCCTTCCATAGCTACCCATCGCCTTCAAATTATCTTTCCAGACCTTGGCCGGGTGGCTCAGTTGGTTGGAGCATCATCCCATATACCAAAAGGTTACAAGTTCAATTCCCAGTCAGGGCACATACCTTGGTTGCTAGTTTGATTCTCCAGTTGGAGTACATATAGGAGGCAACTGATTGATGTTTCTCTCTCACATCAATGTTTCTCTCTGTGTGCCCCTTCCAATCTTTCTACAATTCAATAAAGAAAAACAAACATATTCTAAGGTGAAGATTTTTTTTTTAATTATCTTTCCAGACTCATTCTCTCACTTACCTTTAAGCTCTTGCCATAACATGCTATTTGCTAGTCCCTAAAACACCTGGCATTTTCTTACCATATGACTTTGCACATGTTGTTCCCTCTCTTGGAACACCCATGTCACCATCCTCCACCTGATGGACACCCCTCTCCTATCAAGACCCAACTCAAGTACTTGTATCCTGCAATTCCCCCAGGTGGAACTGTGGTCCTCTGTGGCCCCATCAGACCTCCAGCCCAGGACCTGCTGCAGTGAATCTACTTCACTACAAATCTGTCATCCCGAAGAGACTGCCTGTTTTGTTCACTGTTATATCCTCAGAGTCTCGCTCAGAGCCCAGCACAGTACCAAAAACAATTCTCAAATTAACAAAGAATAAGAAAAATATGGATTTATCAGCCCATTATGTGCCAGGCACTGTGCTGAACACTGGACTTTGGGACAGGGATCAAGCACGGTCCCTGACCTGAAAAAATCTCCAATTATGCAGATAAACAAAACAGGCAGACACTTCCCCCAACCATCTTTGCATCCCTCCCACCTAGCATTTACTTGCACATCTGTTTATGGTAAGTATGAGGGTCTAAACCTTCCCTTGGCAGCTTCAGACCAGTGTGGGGAGCATTCTTGACTCATCTGTCACTTGCGATACACTATCGTCACCAAACACTCTTAAGCATCCCTGTAGTATAAATACAAAGCAAGTCACTGCAACGCAGACCCTGATGTCGGGCGCCTGCATTAAACTAATGACATCAGCGCTGAGCAAACAGGAAAGAACAAACAAGCAGAGAGAGAGCCGTGTGCTGCTGAGTCTCGGGAGGGAATGGGAGCACAGGGACATGGAGTACCAGGAACTGCCCTGTCTGGGTGGGAGGAGGAGCATGAATCACCACCTTACTCCCACTCTCAGGAGAAATGACACGATGAAGACAGATAAGAAGTGTGCAAGGCAGGGAGATCACAGCAATAGCCACAGCTAACACGTTTTGGGTGCTGTCTATGCACCAGGCCCACTAACTCTACCAGGCTGTTGAAGACTCACAACAAGCCTGATGTCAATATCCGCTTTATACAGATTGCAAACACTGAGGCTCCGAAGTGTTGAGTCACTTGCCTATGACTGCATAGCCAGGAAGAGAGAAGGCACGGTTTCAATTCAGCTCTGATTTACCATCATCTGAGCCTGATTTACCATCATCAAAATAGCACCATATTTCCTCGAAGTTAGAAAAGAGTCTAAGACAAACTTTGACCCCCTTTTGCCAAGAGGCACCGAGTTTAGGGTAAGTGGGCATAGGAGTCTGAGGATCAGCCAACTTTTAATCAATTCTTGGCTCTAAAGACCCTGTTTGACCCCTCACTTCCTCACCAATATGTTTTTCTGTCTTCTTTCTGGGCTATTAGAGAGGTACATTAAAAAAAAAAAATTCTAAGGTCCTGGCAGGGTAGCTCAGTTGGTTAGAGCGTCGTGCCAATATGCCAAGGTTGCGGGTTCAATCCCCAGCCAGGGCACATACAAGATGCAACCACTGAATGCATGAGTAAGTGGAAGAACAAATTGATGTTGGTGCTCGAGCTTCATGCCTATTCCTGATGGAACACCTAGGGGTGTAATGCAAGCTGTGCAGATTTTAAGCCTGAGTTTCTGTCCTGGAAATTCTGTGAGCTTTCTGGCAACCTCTACACAATCCTTTAGTGCAAACACTAGCTAAAGTGAATGCAGTTTCTGGCAACAGTGAGTTCTTACAGATGCACTCCTCTACTTGAGAAGCTTCTCTAGCTCCCTATTACCGCTGAAGAACTAAATTCCTTCCCAAGCTTGTCCAGGACCTAGATCAAACCCAACTTATATAATATGCCAAGCCTGTATGAAATCCTCTCTTCACTCCCACCCCCTTCCCCTCTTCCAAGCCCCTGTAAGTGCCTTGCCCTCCAGCCAAAGAAGTCACTGTGCTCTTTATCATCTCCATGCCTTTGTACAGGTTCCCTGTCTGCCTACACTAGTAGTGCCATTTTCCCTCTTTTTTATCTGAAAATTACAGCCTTTGAGAATGCAGTACAAAGTCGCCTCCTCCATGAAGCCTTCCAATCCTGCCTCTAGGAAGGTTTATGTGATCCTTTTTCTGTGCTCCTTTAGTGCTGGGCTGAGTTGTCTATGACAAGTCTTATTACATTTTCATGTGTTTATGTGTCAAGCTGCCTGAAATGGATGCAGAATCTATGTCTTAGACTCCATATTAGTTTCCTAGAGCTTCCACAGTAAATTACTACACATTGGGTGGCTTCAAACAATGGACACATATTCTCTCCCAGTTCTGGAGGCCAGAAGCCAAGGTGCCGGAAGAGTCAGTTCCTTGCTATGCTCAGCCCTCTCCTGGTTTCCAGTGTCCTTGGCATCCCATGGCTGTTGAATGCACGCTCCCACCTCTGCCTCCACAGGCACCCAGCACACTCCCTGCGCCTGTCTCCTCTCTCTTCTTTCTCTTATAAGGACACCGGTAGTTGGATTTAGGGCCCACCCCAAATCCAGAATGGAATCCTGGAGATGGTCTCATCTCAAAGATCCTTGACTTCATTACATGTGCAAAGACCCTATTTCCAAACAAGCTCACATTCACGGGGGCCGGGGGTGAGGACGCAGACTGACAGTGGACCCCTTATTTGAGGGGGATACATTCCAAGACCCCCCAGTGGATGCCTAAAAGTGCGAACAGTACAGAACCCTGTCGATGCTGTGTTTTTTTCCCTACGATACGGATTAGTTTGTAAACTGGGCACAGTAGGACAGTGACAGCAATAACCACTAATGAAACAGAAGGACGATCACGGTAGACTGTACAGGTTATGAGAATGGGCCTCGCTGTCTGGAAACACCGTATTGTACTGCACTCACCCTTCTTCCCCTGGCGGTGGGAGACGACCCTGTGGCTCCGTGATGAGCGGGAGCGGGAAGAATGATGCAGGTGCTGCCACCCAGCCCGGCTGCCGCTACCCTTCTGACGTCACGCTAGACAAGGATGACGTCCTTCCTCAGGACTCTGTCGCCACTTCCGGCTCCACCGTGCGCTTAGCACGTGGTCCGGCCGGGACTTCCGCAGTTTGAGGTGCCACGGCCAGACCAGCGGGAGCATCTTTCCTTCCTCACAACTTCACGGTGGAAGGTTCTTTCTCACCGCAGGGTCTCAGCAACATCAGCCTCCCCCGGTTTTTCTCTCCTCCTCGAGCCCAGAACGTTCACCTTGGCCCTTACAGGGGCACCTGTGGGCTTCTCTCGGGTGTGTCCCTTCGGACCAAGATGGCCACTGCTCGGCTGGCTGAAGCGGTGGCTGCTGGGAGAAACTCCAGGGAAAAGGGGCGGAGTCACGTGAGCGGGACAATGAAACAACGCGAGATTTCATGACTGGCCTCTGCAAGTGACTTCCCGCTTGAGCACGGTGCTGCACACCGGAAACCAAGATAAAGTGATGTTGGACGTTCGCTGTGGTTGGAAAATAAAATCTAAGAAATTAAAAAAAGAAAAGAAAAAAAAGGTTTCAATAGGAATTGTTTACTTCTGGAGCTGTCCATGTAATATTATCGGACCATGGTTGACTGAGGTAACAAGCCACAGAAATCAAGACAGTGTTAGGGAGGAGGATCACTTACCTTTTTGGAGAAGAGGAGGCATTCAATCCTCTTCAGACATTGGAGCACTATGAGGCCAGGGCACTCGAAATAGTGTGGGGGTGAAAATACTGACATTTGGTTTACTGTGGAATACCAACACTAAGAACTGCCTGGTATACGGTGGATGCTCAATATATGCCTGGGCATCCCCGTTGGAAGCGTCCAGCCATCACCAAAGATGTTCAGGAGCACAAACCTATTTTATTTGAGGCGGCTAAGACGGCGAGGGCTGCCGTGGAAAGGCCTGACAAACCCGGGGCGCAGAGTGTGCCAAGCGGACTGAGCCCTCACTGTTGCTACCTGAGGATTATTCTGTTCTCAGCATCTCTCAGAAGGATGGGAGCTGACCTCAAGAACTCTCCTCATACAAGAGCCAAAGGTAGTCACAAGACAAGGCATGGGGCCATTTTGGAGAGTCTTTAACAAGCAAGCTTTGAAGCACCCACAGAAAATGAATGATCTGATGAACCCCTGGTTAGCCCGGGGGGAAAGTGTATATGAACTTAAATCTGTGCAGCAAAGCAGATGTTATACTCCTTCTGCTGCAATATTGTGAGTGGCCCCCGTTCACCCTGTCCTAACATCCCAAGGGCCTTAGGTCCCCAATGGACCTCTGAGCTCCTATAACGATGTGAGGAAAATTGGATCAGCATCCTTCTTCCCAGGTATCATGCGGTGTGTCCATCCACTGACATACATTACATCTCCCTTAAGCTTTGTACAACTTCCTGAGGCATACATTCCTATTACCCCCATTGTATAGATGGAAGCACTGAGGTTTCTTAAGCCAAGTTCTGAACCCTGGGCTGTTTGATCCTACACTCTTCCAATGTTTTGCTCAACAGCCCACAAGTCACAGTTCAAGTCCTTTCTGGCTCTAACAAAGGCACAGTTCTCAGGTGTAGACCCCACCCTGGGCCCTGCTTCCTGGAAAGCCCCTTATAACCATTATTCTTTCCCAGGTCAGCCTTGGCAGCTGCAGGCAGGGGCAGGGGCAACCAGACCAGGGAAGGTGAGTTTCTCAGGCATAAATCCCCAGTCTTCGACACGCCTCTTCTTTGGAAAACGTGACCTGGGATAACCAGGGGGATGGCAGACCAGGTCGTATAGCAGCCACCCAGGGGACACGGGGTGTCAGGGCTATATTCCTGACATTGCGACTGGTCAATGGCAAAAGACCCGCCTACTCTCCCCCACCCCCCTGTAAAATGCCCTGACCCATTGGGATGCCACAGGGAAACCACATAGGTCTTCTCTATCTGGCCCTAAGGCATCCATTCTTGCCAGATCCCCCGAGCCATTGCCGGGGCTGTCCTTCATCCTCTGATTCATTGCAGATGTGTGAATATGCTAGGAAAGCTCCGATTTCAAAGCCCCATGGACGGAGCCTCCGGCCTCTTGGGCACTGGCCTCTGCATGAAGGTCCTTCCGTGGATGGATGGATGGATGGATGGATGGATGGATGGATGGCTCACCACACCTCCCTGCAGGGGCCGTGCACCCAAGGCCTTTGTCCTCCTCACAGAGAGGACACAGAAACCCCTCATCCCCGAGTGAGGCACGTTTGGGGGGTTAGAGATTTCCTTTTTTCCATCGGCAACTTACCTGCCTTCTCTGGACCTCATCCATGAAATGGAGACAGTTCTAGTCTCCTAGGAATACCGGGAGGATTAAATGGGATGGTCTACATAAAATGCTTTGCACATACTAAGTACTCCATACATGTTAAGGACTCCATAAAACCCCTGGAGTGGTTTATCCTTTACTTTGAATTAACAGCCAGTTAGTGAGCACCCACAGTGAGCATCACCCACAGCGAGCATCTCTCCATGTTCCACTCTTGCCGCCACCCGTGTAGCCTTGGCTCCACAATAGCTCTCTGTCCCAGAGCATCTCCTACAAGGGGGAGGGGTGATGTCATTTGAATTCAGTGCCTCTCCCGTTGGACCACCCACGCTGCAAGGGCTTCGGAGCCACACGTGGCCAGTGGCTGCTCTACGGGAAGCACAGCTCACCCTGGATGGGAGCGCCCCTGAGTCACTGACATCAGAGACCAGCAGCCTTCTCTCTCTAGAAGTCCTTCCCTCTACCTGGAAATCTCCCATCTGCTCACAGTCAGCCGGCTGCTCCCTGTTCCTTCAGGGACCCACAGGGGGGGCAGAGTCTGGCTCCGGAGTGGTCCAGCCGGGCCCAGACCAGGCTGGCCTCTCCAGCAGGTGAAGGGGATGGTAGGCTCTGCCCACGCTGCCTGCACTGCCCCCAACGCTCTGTGCCCGTCCTTGTGTGTGTCCTCTCCCCCCTCATCAGCACCGAGTGGGGAACACAGAGAAGGAGGCAGGCGTCTGAGCGCACACGGCGGAGCGGTGAGGACTGCAACCAGCGCGCCCCCAGAATGCGCTGCTTCTGCTCACCGTCCCCCAGAGGCTGCCAATCAGGACGTGAGCCCAGTGAGGCCGAATCGCTCACCTTCCTGAGCTGAGGAATTGTGACTGTGACATGAAATCTCCTGATGGATAGTTACTTCTGGCTCAGTAGATGTTTTTCTAACAGACTTGCTTTTCAGAGCACTTTTAAGTCATGGGAAAATTGGTTGGAAGGCATAGAGCTTCTATATACCTCCTGCCACCACCCCCCTCCCCGCCCCCCCCCCCACCGGCCACACACACACACACACACACACACACACACCCTCCCCCACTATCAACACTCCCAACAGAGGGGGACATTTGCTGTAATCAATGAACCTTCATGCCATGTGATTATCACCCGAAGTCCCTGGCTTACACAAGGGTTCACTCTTGGTGCCGGGGACTGTACAGGTTTGGACAGGTGTATACTGACATGTATCCATCATTACTGTGTCATACAGAATAATCTCCCTGCCCTACAAATCCTCTGTGCTCTGCCTATTCATCTCTCCTGACCCCCAACCCCTGCAGCCACCGGTCTTTTCATTGAGTCCATAGTTTTGCCTTTTCCAGAATGTCATGTGATTGGAATCATACAATATATAGCCTTTTCAGATGGGCTTCTTTCACACAATATGCCCAACCTAAGTCGATACGCATGCATTGACAGTACGTGTGCAAAAACAATTAAAATAGTTTTGGAAGGGACTTGAAATGACATATAGTCATGTGACGAGTTAATAGCACAGGTGGAACAAGAACTGAAGTCCCAGATTCTGTTATTTTTTCACCTTAGCCCTCAAATCCAGCTCCTCTATTATCTGTCTGCCACCACCAGAATGTCTGTTTTGTTCGTTGTTCTGTCCCTAGTGCCCAGATCAAAGCCTGCACACTGTACGTGCTCAGTAAACATTTGTTGAATGGATGAACAAATGATAATGCTCTGTATTTAGTACTTTCTTTTTGGTTTCTTTGGTTTGTTAATCCTCACCCACGGATATTTATTCATTAATTTTTAAAGAGAGGAGAAGGGAGAGAGAGAGAGGGAGAGGGAGAGGGAGAGAGAGAGAGAGAGAGAGAGAGAGAGAGAGAGAGATCAATGTGAGATAGACACATTGATTGGTTGCCTCCCGCATGCACCCTGACCAGGGCAAGTGGTTGAGCCTGCAACTGAGGTATGTACCCTTGACGGGAGCCAAACCTGGGACCCTTCAGGACATGAGCCAACACTCTTATCTATTGAGCCAAACCGCACATGTGTCAAACACAAGGCCCGCGGGCCAAATCCGTCCCGCCAGGCCTTGCAATGTGGCCCGCACCGCGCTGTCATCACTGCACTCCCCTGCGTTTCCATCACAATGACAGTTTATGACTGTTCGAGAACCATTCGGCCCTCGATTTAGGCTGGATTTTAGATTTTGGCCCCTTCTCTGATTGAGTTCGACACCCCTAAGCTAGGGCCTTAGTACTCTTCTTATTCCTGTCTTACTAAAGAGGAAACTGAGGCACAGAGAGAGCAAGTGCATGGTCAAAAGACAACATGCCAAACACAATCACATCATCACTAAATGCTGCCAACTGCACTCTTGGCTGTTGCTGGACTTCTTTGGATGAATTCACGTAATAAATAGTTATTGGGTGTCTACATTGCAGATCTGGGCAACAATTCAGTCCCTGCCTTCAGAGCAACTCACAGCTTGGTGGATAAGCAAGGTTAGGAAAACCACAGTGACAAGGGTGAGACTATCGTAGGGTCAACATGAGGGGCATATATGAGAGAGACTTGGAGATTAGGAAGGCTCCCTAGAGGAGGTGAGACCTAAGGATGTTTGGAAGGAAGAGCATTCTGGAGGAAGTGTGAGAAGGGGGGAGAGGGGGGAAAGGGGAGGGAGCACAGAGTGAAACAGATGAGCAGAGGTCTGGAGGCAGGAAGAGAGTGGCTGAGTAAAGGTACTGATGGCATTTAGCAAAAAGTACTGCCCTCTCCTCTCCTGTGTAGCCCCAACCATTCCCAGCCTCAGCGATGGGAAGAGCCAAAGACATTTTGGTGGCGCTTACGCTATCCCTGACACTTCCAAACGCTGCGGGCTCTTTCTGCTTTAATCCAAGGAATTAGCTTCTGGCCCCACCAGTGCCGTTCCCTGAATTGCTGGAGAGCAGAGGTCAATGCATTAAGCAGGGCAGATTAATACCCGGCTGTAAATCCCAGGAGCAGCGCTTCGGCAGCAGTAATATTTCACACGGGCCGTCCAGCCCTTGATCGGCCCATCCCGGGAGGGTGCGTGCTGCGTCCCGGGCCAGCCATGTTTACGAGCCCCGCCAGGCCCTCCTGGGCAGCGCCCCCCACACGCTGCCCTTTGATCAGGGAAATCCAATACCTGAGGTCTGGGCTTTATAGGCAAGCGAGTCTAGATTAAGGGAATTAACCACAGTAGATCACAACTAATAAAATGGTGCCTGGGCCCCACCACAGCGTGGCCCTGGGGGACAGGTGGGGGGGGGGGCACAGGGCGGCCCAGGGTCCCACCTAGGGCCACCACTCCTCCCTGAGCCACGCTGTGCAGGGAGGCTGAGTGTATGTGTGTGTGTGTGTGTGTGTGTGTGTGTGTCCGCACGCACATACAAGGGCATGTGTATGTTCATCTAAACTCTCCCATAAACTTATTTTGCCCTTTCTCCATCCTCCATGGAACATACCAATGTAGATTTGCTGTCTCCTGGAGACACAGGGACTCCCAGACCATCCACTTAGTAAGGAAACCAGGTCATCCCGCTTTTGGCAGGACAGTCCTGATTGTTAACAATTTTTCCCACGTCCCGCAGCATTTTTTAAAAGAATATTTCCAATCTTTCTAAAACTCGGGACTTTTTTAAAACACCACGGGACGCAGGAAAATGTATTGAAAATTGAGATTGTCCTGCCAAAAGCGGGAGCATCTGGTCACCTTACCACTTAGTCACTATTTCTCCATGCAGTCATTTATTCACCAAATATTTATATGAGTAGGTGCGGTAGGCAGTGTTGTGGGTTGAGTATTATCCCCCCAACAAAGGGATCCCAATCCTAACCCCCAGTACCTATGAGTGTGGCCCAGGAAGTCACAGGGGATGACACTGGGCACGCATCCTGTCAGGAATACTGCAGGGCCTCTATGGTTACCTTAGGAGTCAGCTTGGCTAGGCATGGGACCTTGACATTTGGTCAAGCATCGGTCACTGGAAGGTTTTTTTTTGTTTTGTTTTGTTTTTTTCTGAGAGTAACATTTCAATCAGTAGACTTTGAGTAAATATGATACTCCACAATGGAGTGGGCTCCACCCCAGGAGCATCAGTTAAAGGACTTAAAGAAAGAAAGACAGCCCTCCCCCCCCCCATCCAGGGAGAGGAAATGCTGCAATGGCAGCTCTTCTCTGGATCTCCAGCCAGCCTGCTGGCCAGCCCTAAAGATTTTAACTTACCACCAGCTCCACTGCATGAACCTATTCCTCAAAATCTCTCTCTCTCTCTCTCTCTCTCTCTCTCTCTCTATATATATATATATATATATATATATATATAATATAATATATATAATATTTTGTATATTTATGTTATATAAATATATAATTCTAAGGTATAAATAAATTGTATACATATTATGTATAAAATGATTAATTTATATAAACTCCATTTTTAATGTGCATTCTTTGTTGAAGGAAACAAGTCAATTTTTTGTTTCCTGTTTCTGCTGTAACAAATGGTCACAAACATTGGTTTTATCATTTATAATGATATATTTATATATACTATAAATTATATATATTTCTTTGTGTGTGACTATAAATATGTATACATATATATACATAGATATAGATAAGATACAGATAGATATAGATATAGATATAGATGATATAGATATTTGTTTTGTTTCTCTGGAGAGCCCTGACTCAGTCACCAAACCAAACCAAACTCCCTTCCTCAAGCCTTTTCTTCCTTCCATTGTCGTTTCTGAATCTTTAATGATGACCTTCCTTTGCCTGGAATTTTGTCCCTCCCAATTACTCTCTTCACCCCCCCCCCACACACACTCTGGTCCCAGACTGAGGTGACCCCCTGAGATCAATCAAGATCCCTGGTTCATCTGATCCCAAAGTCCATGCTCTTCACTATGGCTGCTCAGCGGCGTGTTCCTAACCTAATGCAAGTGGGCATTTTTAAATTCTGGAAATACCCAATGTACAAAAAAGCATAAAACAGTACAAGGAACCCCTTTTCCCATCTCCTAGCTCCCAAGTTTTCAGCTTGTGGCTTTTTTTGCTTCATCTATACACACACCTCCCCAACCTCAACCTATACATTATTTTGACACAAATCCCAAATATCAAGTTTCTGTTCAATTCATTCATAAATATTTCAGAAGAGGAGAAACCAAGATGGCGGCCTAGAAAAGCTGGCTGAGTGGGAAAATCTACAACTAGAAAGAAGGAGAGAGGCTCACGGACTAGGGGAGCCACAAAGCGCTAAGATAGGGAGATGCTCATGCACAGAGAGGAAGGGCGGCTGAGTGCCTGGCTGGCAGGAGAGGAAAGGAAGCCCCCAGCTGCACTGAACCCCAGTTCCGACTGCACTAAACCCCAATCCCATCCGAAACCCTGTGGACCTAGGCTCATAAGGGTGGAATCTGGACTGTAGAGAAAGGCATCAGGAGACTCAGAGACTGGGAGACTCGGGGCCACTGGAAGCCACATCAGGCAGGGTCTACAGTTGTGCGAGAGAGATCTGACTGCGGAGGTTGCCGAGGCCTCTCCATAGTGGAAGGACTCAGAAGCTCCAGACTACAGAGACCTAACCCAATTCTGGGCAAGCCCCTGGGGCACCCACGCTCTTACAGGGAGAATCTGGACTGTCTGGTGGAAACTCAGGGGATCCGTGGAAGGCAGAGGTCTGAGGCACACACACAAGGTCAGGACTGACTGGAAGCCAAGACTCTTGGCTCAGTCCTGAGATTCCGCCTCATGCAAGCTGAGCACAAAGGCTTTTGCAATTTTGCAAATCTGATCCTATAAGACTGTCTCCAATACAGAAGGTATCCTGGAGTAGACACAGCTGATACTCACACCCAATTGGCGGGAGGTCAATTCCTCCCAGTGATACCAACAACAATCAAGACTTAATTACAACAAGGCTGTAAACGCAGTCCACTAAGGGAAGCACCAAGAGTGTCTACCTCAGAAAACTGGGAAGGCTGACCCACCAGGCCATATAGGACACCAAACACACAAAGCCATCCTATCAACTCAGGGAAGCAGCAAAAATGCCAAGACAAGGAAATAGATCTCAAACAAAAGAAATGGAAGAGAATAAAAGACTGGATATAGAGTTCAAAACCAAGGTTATAAGGTTTTTCAAGAATTTCCTAGAAAAGGCCAATAAATTTAACAAGACCCTTGAGGATATTAAAAAGGACCAACTAGAAATTAAACATACACTGACTGAAATAAAAAATATTATACAGAGACCCAACAGCAGACTAGAAGAACACAAGAATCAAGTCAAATATTTGGAATACAAAGAGGCAAAAGACACTCCTCTAGAGAAGCAAGAAGAAAAGAGAATCCAGAAAGTTGAAGATAGTGTAAGGAGCCTCTGGGACAACTTTAAACATACCAACATCAGAATTATGAGGGTGCCAGAAGGAGAGAGAGAGCAAGATACTGAAAACCTATTTGAAGAAATAATGTCAGAAAACTTCCTCCACCTGGTGAAAGAAACAAACTTACAAGTCCAGGAAGTGCACAGAACCCCAAACAAAAGGAATCCAAAGAGGACCACACCAAGACACATCATAATTAAAATGCCAAGGGCAAAAGACAAAGAGAGAATCTTACAAGCAGCAAGAGAAAAACAGTTAGTTACCTTTAAGAGAGCACCCATACAACTATCAGCTGATTTCTCAACAGAAACTATGCAGGCCATATGGGGGTGGCAAGAAATATTCAAAGTGATGAATAGCAAGAACCTATAACCAAGATTACTCTATCCAGTAAAGTTATCATTCAGAATTGAAGGGCAGATAAAGAGCTTCACAGATAAGAAAAAGCTAAAGGAGTTCATCACCACCAAACAAGTATTATATGAGATGCTGAAAGGTATTCTTTAAGAAGAGGAAGAAGAAAAAAGATAAAAATTATGAACAACAAATACATATATATCAACAAGTGAATCTAAAACTTAAGTGAATTAAAATCTGAGGGACATAATAAACTGGTGAATATAATAGAATCAGAGGCAAAGAAAGGGAGTGGATTGATCATTATCAGGGGAAAAGGGGTGTGGGGGTGCAGGAAGAGACTGGATTAAAATCGTACACTTATGGATGAGGACAATGGGAGGGGGGTAAGGGCAGAGGGTGGGTGGGAACCGGGGGGAGGGGGGAAGGGAGGTATTGGGGGAGGGGAGGAGAAAAAATTGTAATAATCTGAGCAATAAAGATTTATTAAATTTGAAAAAAAAAAGAAAAAAATTTTCAGAAGGTAGTGGTAAAAGACAAGAACTTTTTGTCTTAACATAACCACAATACCATTATCAGAACCCCAAACTGAACAATCATCCTATCTAATAAAGAGGGAATACGCTAATTGACCATCATGCCCACACAAAGATGGCGGTGCCCACAGCCAATAAGAAGGGAATATGCTAACTGACTGCCACACCCTCAAAGATGGCAGCACTCACAGCCACAAAATGGCTGTGCCCAATCCCCTTGGTCCCGCAGGGCAGCAGTTGTGTGGCAGAGCTGGGTCCACCCCCAGATGAGTCCAGCCACTCCCACACCTGCCACTGGAGTCCCCCAGTCCCCTTGGCCCCCCAGCCACCCAGGGCCACCCAAGGCTCAGATAACCAGGGTCAACCAAGGCTTGTGCTGCCAGTAGTGGCAGCAGCAGAGGTGTGATGGGGCATCACCTTCCCCTGATCACGGGGTTGCCTCCTGCCCCTGAGGGCTCCCGGACTGAGAGAGGAGGCAGGCTGAGCTGAGGGACCCCCTAGTGCATGAATTTTCATGCACTGGGCCTCTAGTTTCCCAATATTACCAAAGGTTCAGTCATCTCATACATGTCATTAACATTTTTCCCCCCCAGTTTTTAAAATTTGTCAGAATCGGGATCCAAATAAGATCTGGCAATCCAGGGCAGATTGTGGCCGGGTGATGTGCCTCTGGGTCACTTTTAAACTATAGGTTTCCCTCTGCCTTGGTTTGAGTTTTCCCCCAAAGCAGCGCTGGAAACATGGATTTGGGCACAAATGGTTGATTTTGAAGGTGATCCCAGGAAGCACAATGAGGGAGTGCATACGTGACCAAGAGCTGGTAACGTGCAGGTTAATAAACCACAGCCATTGGGGCAGCTGGGGCTCAGTGTCCCTGAGCACCCCTTTCAGAGCAGCCCCACCAAGGGGACAAAAATGGGAGCCCCTACCCACCACTTCCCCATCCTGTCTTGGTCCGGAGTTACTCCTGAGACTTTTAACACCAGAGCAATTCCCACCTGCCCCAGGCACAGAGCCAGCAGCTTCAGCAGCCAGAGGGGCCCTCAGGCAGAGACACAACACAAGAAGCCACTGGTGTGTGAGGAGCTGACGTTCAAGGTGGACCACATGAGCAGGCACCGACAGTATCAGCTCCCAACTGATAGGCATCTTTTTGTGGTTGCTGGGTCTTCCTTTTCCTGTTTCTCATGTCATTCTGATACTGCCTCTCCCACCTCCCTCTTCCGTGTATAATTATCCTGTGATTACCCTGCACCCATGCCAACAATTCAGTGGAATCTCCCATCTCAAGGTCAGCTGATTAGCCAACTTAATTCTACTCTGCAGGTTATTTAATATATCCGCAGGTTCCAGGGAATGAGATGTGGACATAATTGAGGGCCATGATTCTGCTGGCCCCTGCTCCTTCTTTGGGATGGTATTCACATACCTCCCCGTGGTGTGCTTTTAGTATATTCCTCTGTCCCCTGTGTTTTCTGCACATTTCAGTGGGATTTAGAGGCTTCATTGGTTCAAGGTTGATTTATTTTTGGCTAGCTATGTCACAGGTGGTGGTGTGAATGTGAAAGTTGTAAAGCATTAGTTGAGGCACACTTACATGTACCAAATAGACTGAACATTTACCGCTGCTTCTAACCACCCCTCCCTGTGCAACTCACAGCATGTCAAAAATTGGACTGAGAGAAATTTTCAAAGGAAGACAACATCCAGAAACCAAAGATATACACTGAGTGGCCAGATTATTATGATCTTTGAATGCATAATAATCTGGCCACTCAGTGTATATTCTATATAATAAAAGGCTAATATGCAAATTGTCCCCTCGACCAGGAGTTTGACCATCAGGCAGTCTGGCCAATCGCCCATATCCCCTCCCCCTGGCCAGGCTGGCCAGACCCCACCCATGCACGAATTCACACACTTGGCCTCCAATACACACACACACACACACACACACACACACACTGAGTGGTCAGATTATTATGTGTTCAGAGATCATGATTATCTGGCCACTCAGAGTATGTGTCGTTTATTCTTTATTCACTCAAAAAAGTTCTCCCCATTACAGCTTTTAGGCATAAATAATAATAATCAAGAAAGAGAAAAGGTTTTCAAAAACATGTTTAAGTGGTTTAGAAGAGAAAAAATGAATTTTCTAAACAAGGCAAGGAATTTGCACACCCAGCATGCTCTGATCAGCGCATTTTATCTGAACTTCGTTTTCTATGCCTTCCAGGGTCTACCTAAGATGGCTAAAGCTGCACCCAAGCAAGAGAGGTCCAGACTGCCTTCAAAAACAAAAATAACACAACCCCAAACCAGGGTGATATCACTTCACCCCCAGCAGGTTGACTACTACCAAAACAAACCACATAAAAGTAAATAAAACAGAAAGTAGCAAATGTTGGCCGAGGTGTGAAGAAATTGAAACCCTCAAGAAACTAAACACAGAAGGACCCTATGACCTGAGAACTCTACCTCTGGATGTATACCCAAAAGGATTGAAAGCAGGGACTCGAACATACACTTGTACATCCATGTTTCTAGAAGCCACAAGGTGGAAACCACCCAAATGTTCATCAAACGATGAACAGATAAACAACATGTGGTACTTCCATACAATGGAATAGTATTCAGCCCTGAAAAAGGAAGGGAATTCTGACAGCTGCTACCACCCGGATGAACCTTGCAGACAGTATGCTGAGTTACATAAGCCAGGCACAAGAGGACACATGATGCCTTAGTCCACTTACATGACCCAGAATAGGCAAATTCATGGAGCTAGAAAGTAGCGTTGCCAGAGGCTGGGGGGGGGGGGGGGGGGGAAGAAAGGGGGAGTGAGGTGTAGAGGGAAGGGAGTTAGGGTTTAAGAAGGATGGAGTTTCAGTTTGGGATGATGACAAAGTTCTGAAGATGGATGGTGATGAGAGCTGCCCAGCACTGTGAATGCACTCCCTGCTACTGAACTATAAAATCGTTAAAATAGTCCACTTTATGTTATGTACATTCTACCAGAATAATAAAAAGAGAGAGAGAGAGGGAGAAATAGAATTGTATCTCATTTCCTTGCCACTGGAAAAGCCCTGCTCTAGGAATCAAGGCAGAAGCAGCAGCAGCGTTTGCCAAGAGGCGTATAAAGAAGAGATTGTTCCCGGCAGGAGGAGGCCCGCTTTCGACCCAAGACAGGGAGTTATTTTCGTTTTCTCCCTTTGTTGCCGCTCATGTTTTCAATTTTCCGAAATTGCTACATCTCCGGGTTTTCAAATGTCAGAGGCAGGAGGGTTCTCACCATACAGAATCTCCCAGAACCCTGTCATCGAATTACACATTGGTCAACCGTGCCATAAACATTCACCCCTGTCACAGATGGACATCATATTTCACAGCAACTGGGCTTTTAAAAAAAAAAAAAAGCAACTTTAGACCAAAGGATGTGAACTTGGCCAGGAGAGTGGAAAAAGAAGCAAGCCGAGAGGGGGAAAATGCTTTTCAAAGGCTTTTAGGATGGCGATAAAATGTGGATTCCGTGGGATGGAAGTACCATAATTTAACAGACAGGGTGGATGTAGCTAGCCACTCTCGTACGCTGAGGGAAGCGTGCCGGAGGATGCAGACTCTAACACAGTTTTATGAGTAAAAAAAAAACGTATTGCCATCATATATATTTAAGTCATGTTTCGTCGTTTTGGGTTCTTCATGTTGATTGGTTTTCTGATTTAAAATATTCCATCCAGCCAAAACCGGTTTGGCTCATTGGATAGAGCATTGGTCTGCGGACTGAAGGGTCCCAGGTTCGATGCCAGTCAAGGGAATGTATCTTGGTTGCGGGCATATCCCCGGTAGGAGGTGTGCAGGAGGCAGCTGGTCGATGTTTCTCTCTCATCGATGTTTCTAGCTCTTTATCCCTCTCCCTTTCTCTCGTAAAAAATCAATAAAATATATTTAAAAGTAAATAAAATAAAATATGCAACCCATGCAGATATGCATAAATCAGAAAATGGACATTTGTCACGATCCTATCGCATGGAGAAAGCACCTTGAACAATATTGAATAAGCTCCTCCCCAATTTCTTTCTATGCAGAGAAATGTGTTATCACATATATTCATGTATTATATATGCAAAAATGACTACCTACATTTATAGTTATATATAACATATATAATAAATCATATGTTCCATTTTTTGTATGACCGGATTTTTCTCTCAAACAGAGGATCCTGTGAGCCATTGTCTTCCAGCTTGCTGCTTTAAGTTATCAAGAAATGATGGATACCTTTGCATATGGACACCTGTCTGGCCAGCTTGGTCTTTTGAATGGCTGCCTGGTGTTCCATGAGGAGCAGTGCTCAGCCACATAACTTACTCCCCATGGATGGGCAGTGGGGTCATGATCTCCCTCATGTCCTTCTCGGCCAGTGGTCGACAAACCACGGCTCGGGAGCCACATGCGGCTCTCTGGCCCCTCGAGTGTTCTGACGCCACTTCTTCAAAATAGACTCGCCCAGGCTGAAAACCGACTTCCGCACATGGGCCACGAAGTTTCAATCGCACTGTCTGTGCGCGCCCGCACGTGGTATTTTGTGGAAGAGCCACACTCAAGGGGCCAAAGAGCCGCATGTGGCTCGCAAGCCGCGGTTTGCTGACCAGTGTTCTAGGGGAGAGAGAAGGGTGTGTTTGATCCCTTCTGAAAGCAAAGCAAGGTAAAATACACTTTCTAAAACCCTCTCTCTTCAGCTTGCTTCAGGGAACTCTGAAGATTTCAACACCGTCCCCTCTTAACTTGGGTTCCACATGGCAGTTTTCTAGAACACTGTTACTGGTTTTCTGATTAAAAATATTCAATCCATGTGAATACTTAACAGGTGTCGAACAGAATACTACAATAGATACTGTTCAAAAGAACAAAATAGTCCTGGCTGGGGTGGCTCAGTTGGTTGGGGCCTCGTCCTGTGCACTGAGAGGTGGCCGGTTCCATTTCAGGTCAGGGCACATACCCAGGTTTCAGGTTCGATCCCCAGTCTAGGCGCATGTAAGAAGCAACGGATTGGCCGAAACCGGTTTGGCTCAGTGGATAGAGCGTCGGTTTGCGGACTGAGGGGTCCCAGGTTTGATTCCGGTCAGGGGCATGTACATTGGTTGTGGGCACATCCCCAGTGGGGGGTGTGCAGGAGGCAGCTGGTCGATGATTCTCTGTCATCGACGTCTCTAGCTCTCTGTTCCTCTCCCTTACTCTCTGTAAAAAACCAATAAAATATATATTAAAAAAAAAAAAAAGAAGCAACAGATTGATGTTTCTCTCGCTCTCTTTCTTTTCTTCTCCCTTCTCCTCTAAAGTCAATAAAAACATATCCTGGGGTGAGGATTGAGGGGGGAAAAAACAAATAGTCTATATGGATTATAATGAAATCATCTCCAAGGCTTATGAAATGATATGAATAAGAGGTACTATATAATGCCACATGCCTTACAAATATATTTAGAGCTATGTAAATTCTTTGCGTGAGTTAGTTCCATAGAATGTTTCTGGAAGGAAGCAAAGAAACAGGTGGCTGATTGCTTCCTAGAAGGGGATGTGGGCGGGGGACAGAGCAGAAGCCCCGTGGGGAGCCACACGTGGGCCCTGTGGCCGGCCTTCCCCACCAATTATGGGACAGACCTCTGCCACCACCACCACCCAGCTCCGTGCATTGGGTCCTTGGAAGTCGGCTAAAATGCTTCAGGCCATACACGTGGCGTGGCTCAGTGGTTGTGCATCGACCCAGGAACTAAGAGGTCACAGGTTCGATTCCCAGTCAGGACACATGCCAGGACTGTGGGCTCGATCCCCAGTTTGGGGTGTGCAGGAGGCAGCAGATGGATGATGTTTCTCTTTCATAGATGTTTCTATCTCTCTCTTCCTCTTTCTCTAAAAACACATTTAAAATAAAATAAAATAAAATGCTTCAGGCCAACACATCATCTGAACCCACTGCTGCCTTAATCTCCAGTCCCCAAGACTCAGGGTACAGACAGCCAGGGTGGGAACCCCCCTCAGTCCCAGCCAGCAGCTTGGGGGGCTCTGTTCTGTACTGAACAGAACGAGGCAAAGAATTGGAGTGGGGTGGCTCCCCAGAGCAAGGCTGCCTTGGGAACGTGGGCAGCTCACAGCCGGAAAACAGAAGGAAGACTGGAAAGGCCTGCATCTTCTCTACCCCTTTAAGAAAGACACCTCTGGACCTGGCTGGAGGTCCCAGCAGGAAACCGAACACACACAGAAGGGCTGCCCAGCCAAATAAATACTCATTTATTAAGGTACTTGTCTCCCAGCAGGAAATCAGCATGGGGGAGGGGTCTCTGTGGAGGACAGCCATCTTTAAGAGAGAGGGGAAAATCTTTGATTTGAAACACTCCTCTCCAGATGGGACCAGTAAAAACTCAGGCCCCCAGCCTGGTTCCAAATCTCTCAGGCAAAAAAAAAAAAAAAAAAAAAAAATTAGCAAAGAACTTTCTAGAACCTTGTTTCCAGGGCAGGAAGCAAGACCCTCCACAGGCCACCATGCAGGCCAGTTCACCTCAGCTTCCCCCCGACTTGTGCCTCCTTGGCTTCCTCTGCATTAGTGGCTGGGGCGAAGGTGAGCGCCCGGCAGCACGTTTGGTTTCTGCAAAGCAGGGCTGTCTGTGGCACGGAGCCAAGACGTGGTCTGAAGAGGGATTTTCCGCCGGGACTCTGGGCAGGGCTCCGGGCAGCACACCCAGGATGGGGCTTCCCCGCCAGGCTGCTTGAGCCTCACGGCTCCTTTCTCTTGAGAGAGCCACGCTCTCTCCTTCCCTGGAGCCTGCACAAGGCTTTCCTGCACTGCCTGGTTTGTTCTCTCCCCACCACCAGCACCACCATCACCACCACCAGCACCAGGCGCCCAGCAACACCTCACCTGCGAGCCCAGGCCACCTGGGAAGGCATCTCCTATCACTCTGACAAGCCCAAAAGCCTTGTTATGGGCTCTGCTGTACCCACCCTCTCCCCAAATTGCACGTGGTCAGGGCACCTCACAGCGGGCATCTCAGTTTATGTAGGGGCGGCTGCCGATTGCTGTTCTTCTCCACTGCTCTGTCATTTACCGGGACAGCCATAGAGCATGGCCCATAGCAGGCCCTCAATTTAATGTGTGTGCAATGAATGAATAAATGAACCTCAGAAAAAATAATGGAGTATGCCTCAGGCTCCTAGGCAAGTGCTCAAACACTTGAATGCATGCATGAATGAGGGAATGAATAAACGAGTTCATGAGTGAGTATGTGAATGAGTGAATGAATAAGAGTGAGTGATTGCCGAAGCCGGTTTGGCTCAGTGGTAGAGAGTCGGTCTGTGGACTGAAAGGTCCCGGGTTTGATTCCAGTCAAGGGCATGTACCTTGGTTGCGGGCATATCCTCGGCAGGGAGTATGCAAGAGGCAGCTGGTCGATGTTACTCTCTCATCGACGTTTCTAGCTCTCTATCTCTCTCCCTTCCTTTCTGTAAAAAATCAATAAAATGTATTTTTTTTTAAAAAGAGTGAGTGATTAAGTAATGAAGGAATATGTGAATGAAAAAGTGAACAAAGGAATGAGTCAATAAGTGAACGCTTAAGTGGAGTAATAAATAAGTGAATTAAGTGAGTGAGTGAATTAATGGATGGGTGAGTGAGTGAATACATGAGTGGAATAATGAATGAGTGAATAAATGAATGGGTGGATTAATGAATGAGTGATTGAATGAGTGAAAGAGTAAGCAAAGGAGTGAGAAGGGTAGAGATGGGGCCCGGCGCGGGGAGGGGTGGCCCTGTCAGGTAATACCCTTTGTCTGCCTTCCTCTGTGCAGTCAGAGGAAGAGGCGGGAGAAGATGGCATGAATATGACTCCCACACATGGCAAGAGGCGGGCACTGCTCTCAGGGGCATGTGGGGGCAGGGAACTTCCAGGCAGAAGCTGACCCCCAGAGGGGCAGCTCTGTCCCTGACCCTTTCCACCTTCCCTTGTTCTGATCTTTATGGGGCCATCTGCCTTTTAGCATCAAAGGAGACAGCGGGGCCGCGATTTGTCCCACAACAGCTCTATAAAAATGTAATTACCCAATAACCCGCTGTCTGCAAAACAAACCATCTTCCTGTTTCTTCTCCCATAAAATGCCCTTGACAGCCCTGTTCTATCAGCTTATAAAACCTGGAGAGAGTTGACTTAGCCCTCCATGGAATGGAACCCTGAGGGGGAGAGGCCAGGGGCCGGAGAAGCACACCTCTGCCCCCCACGCCGTCAGCGGCCCCGTTGTTGGAGGTTTCCAGAGAAGCGAGGGGGGCCCATTGTCTCCGTGGGGTGCAGGAATTACCAGTGCGGGTCACGCCTGGAGAGAACTGGGGCATGGAGACGCAGGGAGCCCCGGCCTCCTGCTGCCAAGGCAGCGTCCCCTCACCTCCAGGAAGGCCGGTCCTTCATTCAGCCACTCAACAAACACCGGCCAGGTGCCTACCGCGCATGAGGCCTGCAGCGAGGGTTCAAGTGTGGTCCAGCGTGGGCAGGGCTTTCAGGAAACCCGCATCCACAATATGCATGCACTTATTTTAAATGACGGTGGAACACTTTGATCTGAATTTATTGACATGCAAAAAAGTAGGTTTAATCCATTATTACATGGATGGGGCAGGTTTATAAAACAGGATAGATGGCTCCGTTTTTATTTATGTCTTAATTAAAAGGGAAAAAAATAAGGGAATTTGAGTGTGGGGGGATGACAGACTTGTTTTATATGTTAATTGTGGAGCTATGCAGCGGGGTGAATTGTGTCCTCTTTCCTCAAAAAAAGCCATGTCCAGGCCCCCACTCACCTTACCGCTGGCTGGGACCTTATCTGGAAATGGGGCCTTTGCAGATGTAACCAAGGCAAGGATCACGATGAGGTCATCCCGGGTTAGGGAGGGTCCTGCATCCGCTGAGACAGTCCTCTGAGGGCAAAGGAGGGAGATTGGATAGGCTCACAGGGGAAGAGGCCACGTGGATCAGGCAGAGACTGAGGGAGCCGCCACCGCCCAGGGAGCTTGGAGCTGGAAGAGGCAGAGAAGTCCTCCTTGGAGCCTGCGGAGGGCGCATGGCCTGCGGACACTGGGATTTCAGACTCCGTCCTCCAGGGCTGGGAGAGAACACATTTCTGTTGTTTAAGCCACCAAACTGGTGACGAGGGTCACAGCAGCCACAGGATGCGTTTGTCATTGAACCGCTCACTAAAGTGGGTCGCCAACCGATGGTCCATGTGGTCCGAAAGGTTGGCGACCGCTGGTCTATTGTATTTAAATTGTACTTTTAAAACAATGTATTTTATTGATTTTTTTTAGAGAGAGAGGAAGGGAGAGGGAGAGAGAGTTAAAACATCCATCAGCTGCCTTCTGCACCCCCCCCCCCAAAGGGGATAGAGCCAGCAACCCGGGCATGTGCCCTGACCAGGAATCGAACCTGTAGCCTCTTGGTTCCTAGCTCCAAAGTACTCTTCTGAACAGGGAGAGCCAGGACTCAGAATAAACGTGTCTTTAAGGAAAACATGCAGGTGGCTAATAAGCCCTTGGAAAGGTGCTCAACACCATTAGTCACCAGGGAAAGGCGAATCCAAACCACAGTGAGACGCCACTTCACACCCACCGGGATGGCGACTGCCAAAGACGGAAGGACACGTGTTGGTGAGGATGTGGAGAAACTGGAGCCCCCGGGCACTGCTGGGGAATGCAAAGCGGCCCTGCCACTGTGGGAAACAGCTCCTCCAAGAGTTTGGTGGAATGACTGTCTGATCCAGCGAGCACGTCTCTTGGTATACACCCAACGGGACTGGCAGCAGGGACCCAAACGGGTATTTGTACAACCACATTCTTAACGGCATTAGTCACAACAGCCATAGGTGGAAAGTGTCCGTAAACAGATGAGTAAGCAAAATATGGGATGTACAGGCATACCAAAATGTTATCCAGCCTTAAAAAAAAAAACCGGCATGTTGACATATGCTGCAACATGCATGAACCATGAAGGCATGATGCTGGGTGAAAGAAGCCAGATAGGAAAGGACACATCTAATAGGATCCCACTCCCAGGAGGTGCCTGGCACAGGGCGCTCAGGGAGACAGAGTAACAGAGAGATGACGGGGGTTGCGGGGGCGGTGGGAGGAGATGGGACTTGGTGTTCAAAGGGTATAGTTTCCATTTGGGATGATGAAAAGACTCTGGAAATGGATCGTGGTGAGGGTGTAGAACACTGTAAATGCACTGTCAATAAATTGCACATGTAAGATGGTAAACTTTGTTATCTATTAGATCTCTATACTATACATTTTGTTATCCTATCTAATAAAAAAGGTTATATGCTAATTGACCTTCATGCCATCGCAAAGATAGAGGCGCCCATGGCCAATAAGGAGGGAATATGCCAACTGTCCCGCCCACAAAGATGGCACGTGGTGCCCATAGCCAGTAAGGAGAGAATATGCTAATTGATTGCCCAACCTTCAAAGATTACAGTACCCATAGCCAATTAGGAGGGAATATGCTGATTGACTGCCCTGCCCTCAAAGATGGCAGTGCCCACAGCCACAAGATGGCAATACCAAGTCCCCTCAGCCCCACCAGAGCAGCAGATGCACAGCAGAGCCAGGCCCGCCTCCCAGTTGGGTCTGGCCACTCTGCATGCCTGCCTCTGGAATCCCCCAGTTCCCTCAGCTCCCCAGCCACCCAGGACTGGCCAAGGCACAGGCAAGCCTTGGATGGCATCTGCCCAGCCACCCAGGGCCTGACGAGGCTTGCGCTGCCAGCAGTGGCAGCAGCAGAGGTGTGATAGGGGTGTTACCAGGTCACCTCCCGCCCCCGAGGGCTCCCGGGCTGTGAGAGGGGGGCAGGCTGGGCTAAGGGATGCCCCCCACACACACTCCAGTGCATGAATTTTCATGCTCTGGGCCTCTAGTTTATTATATAAATCTATATATACGTAAAATTTATCATTTTTACAACTTTACTTTTTTAAATATGCTTTTTACTTATTTCAGAGAGGTAGGGAGAGAGATAGCTAGGTAGAAGCATCCATGATGAGAGAGAATCATTGATCGGCTGCCTCCTGCATGACCCACACTGGGGACTGAGCCTGCAACCCGGGCATGTGTCCTGACTGGGAATCGAACTGTGACCTCCTGGTTCATAGGTGTACCACTCCACCACTCAGCCACACCGGCAGGGCTATTTTAACCTCTTTGAGTTATAAAAACCTAAAATAGGAGAGACGCAGAGATATTAGCAGGAACTTCAGGTGCTTTTTGTTTTCGTCTTTATGCTTCGCACTCTTTTGGTGCTTCTAATGATTGTTTTACTGTAAATGTATGTTGTATAAGGAACTCACAGTCTGGTGGGGAGTGGATAAGGAGGTCAGCTAGGACAGTAAGTAGTAATATACACACCGCATGGACCCATAGAAGGGTCCCGAGAGAGAGGACGATGAGCAGGGATGAGATAGGCAAAGGCTTAAGGATAGCGGGCGTTCCAGGTGAGAACTCGCATTGAGAGTGCAGAACCGTCAGGTTTGATTCTTAGCCTGGCTCCAATCCTTGCTGTGTGTCCTCGGGTGAGTTAGTCAACCTCTCTGTGCTTCACTTTCCTCCTCAGTAAGATGAGGACAACTGCACTTCCCCCATAGGTTGTTGTGAACGTTAAGCGAGTACATATACATAAAGCAGCGATGACAACAGGGTCTGGCATATGGTAACGACCATATAAGAATTAGCTTTTTATTTCACTGACTATAAAGGACAGGAAACTTCTGGAAATAGTACAAAGGAGCGATGGAATGGCTAAAGGAACCTGGGCAAAGAGCAATGGTAGAATCATCTCCGTTGAAATAAAAAGCGAGTCAAGCCTTCGGAAAAGAACAAAACAGAGGGGAACCGTGACTCCGGTCTCATGACGAAGGGATTATGTTTTGGACCCAGATATTTATAATATTTATAGCGGACAAAACTGAGTTCAGACGGGCTTGGACTAAGCAGAAAGATGCTGAAAACGCACGAAGGAGTCAACCTCTTTGTTAGAGAAAGCCCCACTGTATTCGACATTTGGAATTGATGAGTTGGTGGTTTCCTTGGGGGAGGAAAGTGTCTTGATATTTCCGAGTCAGTGTTCCTTCCACCCACTCACTTGCGACAACCTTCTACCCCAGCCTAACGCCCCTGCTTGAGCACTGAGGGGTGGAGGGGGGGGGGGGGTTGGAGGGGGTGGTGACCGCAGACAATATCTGGAATATTAGTCGTTTGGAAGCTCAGAGCGGGATCTGTCATCTTCATCAAGACGCAAGCAACTCCTCTGCGCAAGCATCCCTAACAGTCCACAAATGGCCATTCAATAAATCCCCGGATTTCAAAGCTGCGGTGTAAATTTCCAAGCCAGAGCATCATGGAAGCCTTAAGTGCTGGGTTTCAACCCTCTAGACTCCCTGGAACCGCTGTCTGGGGTTCTGGCAGCGTCCACATGGCCCTTTCATCCTGCCCAGGGATATGGATGGTGTGTGAAGCCAACGAGAGACAGACAGCATGTGGTCTCTGAGCGGAAGCCACAGCTTGGATCCGCTGTGAAACTGTAAATGGCGAATCTCTGCTCCTCATTCCTCTGCATTGTCGTCTTTTAAATGGGTGCAGCCATTGTTTCTCCTGGCACAGAATAAAACATCTTAGAATCTTGAGGGAAGGACACCTGGGTCAGTTTAAGCCTAGAAATCTTAAGACTTTATTTTGCATTGGAAGGAAGGTTTAGAATTATTCTTCTATCCATTCAGCTTCCGGTAATAGCATATCTCCCTACTGGACCTAAAATGAACACAGATTTGTTTTTTCTCACATAACGATAGCTCTGGAGGTGGTCAGCTATGCGTTCTGGTTCAGCCATCCAACCGTGTCTTGACTGAGGCTTTGGCAACACAGCTGCTGTGGCTCCAGCCATCACATCCAAGTTCAAGACCGAGAAAAAAACTGGAAGGGAAGCATGCTGCATCTGTGCCCTTCTTCCAGGAGAGTACTAATACCCCCCCTCGCCCCCCCCCCTCCCCCCAAATCTCTTACAACAGACCTTTTGGACAGAAATGAGTCACAAACCCTCTCAGCTGCCAAGAAAGCTGGGCAGTTAGGGACCAGAACTGAGACCAGCTAAGAACCGTAGCCTGATTCTGGGCTCCTCAGGAGACACCGGACCCACTTCCCAGGGCGGTGGGGAGAACGGAATGAATGGCCCATGGGGAGCTGCTGGCACTGTGCCCGGCACACAGCACGTATTCAGTAAGTGGTAACCGTTACGCAGATTCCAAGTTCCTGGGGTTCGTTTAGTCTCCTTGTTTAGCCATCTTGGCCTGGGCAGTCTTCAAACCCAGCCGTGCCAACCAATCCGTCCTTATTGGATATTTTGAGTTGTCTGAGATCAAAGTACTTTTCCTGTCCACGAAATTCAGGAAGCACCTAGATCCATGTCCAACAAACTCTACAAGAAGAAGTAAATCCAAGAGCGCTGAGGAGTTCAAAATAAAGATAAAGCAACCCCCAGATTCCTTCAAACCACTGGTGGTCAGGGGAGCTCTCCCAGTTAGCCTCAGAGACATCCTGCCTGTTTGGAGCCACGAAGAAATTTCTCCAGTGATGGAACTGGGAGCGTACGCCTTGATTCATTTGGGTTCTGTGGCCACATTAAGCCAAGACAATAAGAGGAGTTATTTAAGCAAATGAATAAAGGCTGTTTATTATTTAGCATTTTGTATTTGCTCAGGGCTGATCTGTTCTCTGGCCTTACCTGTTCTGGACCCCACATTGCTAGTTAATTTTTTTCACGGATGGACAGGTACTTGGAATGAGGAGCTAGCCCATTTTACAGATAGAGAGAGTGAGGCAAGGAGAAAACCCCCTCACATGAGAAGGCTGTTTACCAGCTACAGAGATGAGAACGGAACTGATTGGGAAATTGACACAAATGTGGGTAAACTTATCCCAGATCAGCCAAGACGGCCACCCACAAATTCTACCCTCAAGGTCAAGAGACTCAGAGTCCTGTCCAGGGATCAGACCTGTGTGCGGCTCAGAGGGCTCTTCATAGCAACAACGGCGATAGGAAGGGTAACAGACACTGCTGTTCCACCCCTGAGGCCTCACTCTGATCCAAGCACTGGGCTAAGTCCTGTGCCTTCTCTGCCTCCCGATCCTCCAACAACCTTCTGGGGCATTCTATAATTAGACCCACTTTACAGAGGAATAAGCTGACGCACAGAGATGATATGCGTCTTGCTGTACATTCCTCAAAGCAGCAGCTTGTCAGCGTCCCGGCCACAAAGAGATCACAGACTCACGCTGGACCAATTCAGGAGGGGACAATGTGCGATGCTGTGTGCAGGGGGGGGAGGGGGGGGAGTGTGGGGGGGAGGGAGGACACAGGGACTGCGCATGCCCCAGCCAGCGCCATGGAGCGCTGTCACCACCCTAAGGCCTGAAGGGCTGGGGAGGGAGTGGCTCCTGGGACCTCCAGAGAGGGCTGTCAGGAGCTGTGACCTTAAGCTCAGGGGCATGGCAACTCACAGTAAGCCCCACACCAAGGGAGTGGGAGCAGGGATAAATGCCCCAGTCCCACTGAGCCCCTGCTGATGCCCCATTGGCTGAGCTCACAGAGGGGTCAGAGGGCAGGGGTCCTCAGAGAGGGAGGTCAGTGCAGTGGAGAAGCACGGACGCTAGACTGATTAGGGCAAACAGAAGACCGAACCCCCAGCTGCTCAGGGACCCTGAAACCCGAGGCTGCCATGTCCCCCACTTGTTCTCGGGTTGTGGCCAGTAGGGGTCGTTGTGACGATGGTGAGAGGGGGGTGGGGGGGGGCTTGTACAGAACACAGGAGAGAAATCTCCTACCATGCACGGTCCCTGCCCAGAGCTCTGGCGTCATGGAGGATTCAGATGACAGATGGCAGCAAAGTCACCACAGACAGAGCCCTGGGCACTGGCAGGGCCACGGCAAGCTCCCTGGGCATCAGGACCACTTCCTGGAGGAAGGGAGACCGCCTGGGACAGGAAGACAGAGAGGATGGGTCCTGTGAAGGGACAAGAGACCAGGGTCGATGTCCTGGGGATGAGAGAGAGAGAGAGAGAGGGCAGAAAATGAACTTAAAGGAGTTCACCTGGCCGGAGGGTGGTGTCTGAGGCAGAAGTGGGTGAGGTGAGGCTGGAAAGGTAGGCTGGGGCCAGGTCATGCAGAGGCTCCCAGACCCTGGCCATGAACTTGACCAAGAAACCAGGGCAATAGTGAACCTTAGAAGAGATTCAGTCAGGTGAGTGAGAGAGAGCGAGGAAGGGAGGGAGGGCCAGAGAAAGGGAGGAGGGAGGGAGAGACTGAGCACATGTGTGGAAATAGATCCGGGGCGGAGGATGGCGCTCTGCCTGGAGCGGAGAGGAGAGTGGGAGTGTGTCTGCTCTCTAATTTCTGCTGGCGTGTGCGGCCGGAGAAGCACATGCCTGCCCTGACCTGGGAGGAGGTCAAAGTGACCGGCGAACAGCTGAACATTCCTGATGGGGCTGTTTCCAGGAGCTCAGCAACTTCTCCCGCCCGCCCGCAGCGTCCACCCCCGGCTATCCTCTCCCATACCCCTGCCCCCTGCCCGCCCCCCCCTCCATTACCCCCGTCCCTCCCCTCACCCCCTGGCTCCCGGAGGCTCTCCCAGCTGCCAAACGCAGCGGCCGGGAGGGGCGTGGCCGGGGACACGGGACTCTGGGGATGACACGGGTCTCGGGATGACACAGACAGCTTACTCAGAAGCCCGAAAGTGATCTGTCCTTCGCCGCCAGGCCCCGCGAGGGGCCAATGAGCTGTCAGGTATAATTAGACTAAGTCCCAGCAACAGGCCCGGTGCCCGCTCATGTCAGCACCCTTTTGGCCGCGTCTGCTTCTGCGGCCTGAGCGCCCTCACGTGATCTGACCCCTGACCTAGGAGCCCCCCGGGCACACCGGGGCCTGGGCTTGCTCTCAGAAGGACACGCTGCGCTCGGGACCCTGGAGGAATGAGTAACGATCAGTAGTGAGTAACAGAGAAGGGTGACGGTAACAGAAACAGTAACGATGCCATCGGTGCGACCACCTTTGGAGGGTCCGCTGGGAGCCAGGGGCCTGGTGAGGTCCTGAGCGTACGTGACCTCATTTAGCCAGCCCCACGGGAGGGAGATCTTGTCCCGGTTTCCCGCGCGATGACAGTGAGGCTCCGGCCTTTAAGTGAGAGCAGCAGACACGGAACTCGGGTTTCTGGACTTGCAAGCACAAGGGGGGGTTTTCTTGTTGTTTTCTGTTTGTTTGTTTGTTTGTTTTGGTTAATCATCACCTGAGATTATTTTTTCCATTGATTTAGGGAAGGGAGGGAAGGGAGGAGGAGGAGGAGGAGGAGGAGGAGGAGGAGGAGGAGGAGGAGGAGGAGGAAGAGAGAGAGAGAGAGAGAGAGAGAGAGGGAGAGAGAGACGTCAATGTGAGAGAGAGACACATCAATTGGTTGCCTCCTGCATGAGTTCTGACCAGAATCGAACCTGTAACCCAGCAGGTGCCCTTGACTGGAAATCGACCAGAAATCGAACCCAAAACTCTTTGGTGCACAGGCTGACTGCACTCTAACCACTGAGCACACCAGCAAGGGTTCTTTTCAAAAATTTTTAAAATATCTTTATTGATTTCAGAGAGAAAGGGAAAGAGAGATAGAAACATCAATGATGAGAGAGAATCATTAACTGGCTGCCTCCAGCACGTCCCCTGCTGGGGATCAAGCCTGCAACCCAGGCAGGTGCCCCTGACTGGAATCTAACCTGGGACCCTTCAGTCCACAGGCCAGCACTCTATCCACTGAGCCAGAGCAGCCAGGGCACAGGTCCTTTTAATATTTTTATTGATTTCAGAGAGGAAGGGAGACAGAGATAGAAACTAAATGAGAGAGAATCACTGACCAGCTGCCTCCTGCTTGCCCCCCACTGGGAATCAAGCCTGACCAGGAATCTTACCCTGACCTCCTTAAGCACAGATTCTTAACGGCCATGGCTGATGGGTCCTTCCTACTGACTCGGGGTGGCTTCTAAAATGCACTGCCCTCGTCCCAGTTCACGAGTGAGTTCCGATGCTCACCTTGGATTCTGGGCACTGACCCCACATGACTGGCTCAGCATCCGGGCTGAGGAGCCCAGCAGGCGAGGGGCGAGCAGTCGTGAGAGGCAGCCTGGCCCCGATCTCGGGAGGCACGGACGGGTTGACGAGACAGTGAGTACACTGAGCTGGCCTCCCCGGGACCCATGTGCTCTGAACCCTTCCCCAGCCCTGCTTGGTACCGGCCACACCCATCCGTGTGCTCACACCCGCAGAGCACTGAGGCAGCCCCCCGGGACACGGCCAGCTGTGCAGACAGGGCCCAGCGCTGACCCTCCAGGAGGACTGATCACCCACCCAGGCGGGCACCGTTTCTCCGGGTGACGCTACAGAAGCCGCTCGGGGGCAGCGGCGGGGGCGGGCGAGCGGGACCAGGCAGGTGCCCCCACCTCCCAGCCTCAGGGTCTCCGGCTGCCGCCCATCCTCACCCACACCCTCTGCCTCTCCTTCCTGCTCTCTCCGCACACCCTCCGGGCGAGATCGCCTTCCGCCTCTCACTTCACAGACAGCCGTGTCCTCCCGACGAAGCACGTGGAGGCGGACAGTCTTTCTGATGGGACCAGCCCAGTCCCTCCGTGTCAGATGACCTGTTTACCCATCAGCGGCGCCCTGGCCACCGGGCGCAGACAGGCTGGCTCCGGGGCTTTAAAAGGTCACGAATGAAGCGCCCGGCAAGGCAGGCCCTGGGACTCTGGTCAGTGGAGTCTCGGGGGTGAGTGTGGCTTTCTAAACACACCAGCCAAGAGCACTGTCCTCAAAGAGAAGGAGACACACGGATCAGAGAGGCTGGAGCAGCCGATCATCCTGGGAGGCCTGCCCTCAGTGGCAAAGGTTGCCTGAGGCTTGGGGAAACTGAGGCAGCCTTGGGGCAGCTTTCTTGGGAACACTGTCTTGGGGAAGACTGAGGCAGGAACCAAAGGGAATTCTGCGGAACCCACGGGTTCCTTACCAATACCCTCTAATTCCCACCTGGCGGCAGGGTGTGCGTGTAAAGCTGACAAGCGGAGCCTTTCAAAATCCCCGACAGCCCCGGCCAGATGGCCTGGTTGGCTGAGCACTGTCCGTGCACCAGAAGGTCGCCGGTGTGATGTCTGGTCGGGGCGCATGCCCAGGGTGCAGGTTCAGTCCCCGGGTGCAGGAGGCACCTGATGAATGTTTCTCACATCGATGTTTTTCTCTTCTTCCCTCCCTCCCTCCCTCTCCCTCTCCTTTTCTCTTTAAAATCACATTAAAAACAAACAAATAAAATCACCTTCAGGCACCGCCTTCCTGCTGAACTCTACACGTATTATCCCATTTAACACAACAACTCCACGGGCGTGTCCTCGAACCCCCAGGGGCCAGGGGAGGCGGAGAGGTGAGGTCCTTGCCCAGAGTTACCGGCTCATTGAGGGGTGGGACGGGGACTCGGCCCTGGCCTCCGGAGCTCCAGGCTGGCCGGTGAGCTCTGCCGGAGGAAGCACAGCAGGTGAGGAGCGGACAGGTGCGGCAGAGCTGGGTGACACCGGGTGGGGGGGGGGGAAGGGGTGCTTTTCTCCGGTTTGTCCCAGCACAGGGCAGGGGGCGAGGCGCCTGGCCGGCCCAGCTGGTCAGACAGGGGTGACCCTGGGAAGGACCTAGAAGCCGGTGCTGACTCACCACGTGGATGGGTCACAACTCACAGGAAACACAAAGCAGAGGACCCGCTGGCCAGTGTCTGCACAGAGGAGACTCTCCTCATTGTACAGACGTGGAGGCTGACACCGATGGGAAGTGCCTCCTCCCACACACAGCCCTCCTTACGAAAACGCTTCTTCTCCCAAGAATAACAACCATAACAATTATTCCCGTCGAAACAATGACAGCAGCCAGCCTCTTCCTGAATGTGCAGCACGTGTCAAGCTCTGTGCTAAGTGTTATCCATACACAGTGTTCAGCCTTCACCAAAGCCGCAGGGAGAAGTTCTAAGGCTCAGAGAGGTTGGGCCGACTGCCTACGTCACACAGCAGCCAGTGGCGGGAATGAGACTTTAGAACCGAGCCTGGCTCCGGAGTCGGAGCTCCTCGCTCCGCGGCTGTGCTTCTGCTGCAGGAACACTGGGCAAACACCCACAGTGTGCCGGGTGCCCCCGGATCATCAAAGAAACAGACACACACGTAGATACTCTCACATGTAGAGGGCCCCCTGGGAGAGCACATGGACATTTCTTTAAATTGTCAGCTGAGCCGAAACCGGTTTGGCTCAGTGGATAGAGCGTCGGTCTGCGGACTGAAAGGTCCCAGGTTCGATTCCCGTCAAGGGCATGTACACTGGTTGCGGGCACATCCCCAGTAGGGGGTGTGCAAGAGGCTGCTGGTCGATGTTTCTCTCTCATCGATGTTTCTAGCTCTCTATCCCTCTCTCTTCCTCTCTGTAAAAAATCAATAAAATATATTTTTAAATTGTCAGCTGAGCCTGAGGCACTGGCAGAGTTCTCCCCCTCATCCCCCCACCCCCAGAAGGCGGGTGTTACTCAGTTCTGGCTTAACCTTTGCCCAGGTGTTGGCAGGGGTGGGTCTACCATGTTTCCCCGAAAATAAGACATCCTCCGAAAATAAGACCTACTTACAGGCTTCCTTCTGAGTGAAATATAAGGCATCCCCCTCGAAAATAAGCCCCCCCCAGGCTAAACATGAGAGATTTGGTCCACTGATTCTGAAAGAAATGGAGTCACTAGAAATTCACCAGGAAATTCAGGAATTGGATTGTTATGATGATGTTCCAGAAGATGATGACATGATTGTCATGGAATAAATGAGTAAATTCTTGATCCTGTAGGATTCACAGTTTGTCTGGTTTGTGTTGACAACTACCATACTACCGTACCGTATACAGGTAATAAATTTCCTTTATTTTCATTTAACAATAACTGTGTACCGTATTCTTCTTCATGGAAAAATAAGACATCCCCTGAAAATAAGACCTAGTGCATCTTTGGGAGCAAAAATTAATGTAAGACACTGTCTTATTTTCGGGGAAACAGGGTAGATATGTAAATCCAGTAATGCTAGAGCCTACTTAAGAATGCATTAAGCTGCTTTGATCCTATAAAATAAACCTGCTGCGTGGCTCAGGGTGCTCATCTGTCCCTCCATCAGAGTGACAGCATCCCACCCAGCTCCCAGCTTACTTCTATTCCTGCCTCTTGTCTCTTTCTTTCTTTTATTTCTTATTCCCCAGCTCTTCCACTCAGCTCCTCCAACTGCCCTGTTTGAAAAGAGAGAAACACCCCCACCCTCACACAGTGTGAAAATGTTTTAATGGGGGAGGAAGCCAATAACAGCCTGAATTGGACAAAGATTTCCGCGCGGAGTTACAGGAGCTGAGTTTTGAGGGATGAGTAGGAGTTTGCCAAACAAAGACAGAGAGAGGTATTCCAACAGAGAACAGCAAAGCATGAGGCAGGAGGCATGAAGCATCCTCCGTCTGCCTCCAGAGAACAGTGGGAGGTTCCAGTTAGCGAGGATGTGAAGTGGGGAACGGGGACGGATGAGACTGAGGGGCAAGCCCCAGGGCCTACCAACAAGCAAACCAATTTTTAAAAACTGTGGTGTCACTAGACAAGTGGTAGGCAAACTCATTAGTCCACAGAGCCAGATACCAACAGTACAACGATTGAAATGTCTTTTGAGAGCCACATTTTTAAAACTTAAACTTCTTCTAATGCCACTTCTTCAAAACAGACTCGCCCAGGCCGTGGTATTTTGTGGAAGAGCCACACTCAAGGGGCCAAAGAGCTGCATGTGGCTCGGGAGCCGCAGTTTGCTGACCATGGCACTAGACATTGGAATATTACTCTGCAATAAAAAGAAGCGAGTAATCTAAGCAACAGTATGGATGAATCTCAAAGCCATTATGTTGAGGGAAAGAAACTACAACCAGATCCAAAAAGACATATGCTGTATAATTCTATTTAAATAGAAATTCTAGAACAAACACAGAAAAACATGAAGCGACACTGCTATGCATCAAACCCATGCTTGCCTCTGTGTGTGTGTGTGTGTGTGTGTGTGTGTGTGTGTTTTGGGGCAGGAGTCACTAGAATGGCACTGAGGGAAGCTTCAGGGTGGGGGGCAGGCCCATAGCTTAAGTGCAGGCCTGGTGGCATGGGTGTGCACATTTGTCACAACTCATCAGGCAAAACTGGTAAGATTCCTGACCTTTAGTTTGTGTAATTGACACAGTGTTTGGAGAAAGAGAGGAGGACACAGGAAGAGTGAGAGAGAGACTGAGCCTGTAGGATGAAGGCTGTGAGCTTCAGGTCCCAGCTGGGCACCAGGCAGGAGCCGCCCTCAGTTCCTTGGCACCTGGGCCTCCCCAGCATGGCAAGTGGCTTCACCAAAGCCGGCACGGCAGAGTCTGCCAGCCAGAGAGGCTGCAATCGTGTATAGTGGAGTCAGGGGAATAACATTCGTGCCCTTTTCTTTTTGTTTTGTGTGTGGGTTATATATATATTATTTTTTTAATTGATTACAGAGAGGAAGAAAGAGGAAGAGAGAGAGGGAAACATCAATGATGAGAGAGAATCATGGACTGGCTGCCTCCTGCACGCCCCCTCCTGGGGACCAAGCTTGAAACCATTGCATGTGCCCTGACCTGGAATCAAACCAGCGACCTTCTGGTTCATAGATCGACTCTCAACCACTGAGCCATGCCAGTCGGGCTTTTAATATATTTTTATTAATTTCAGAAAGGAAGGGCAAACCCTATCCAGGGCATGTGCCCAGACCGGGAATTGAACCCTGACTTCCTGGTTCTTAGGTTGATGCTCAATCACTGAGCCATGCCTGCCGGATCCATTCCCTTTCTCTATTCCACTGGTGAGGAGCAAGTTACAGGCGCCACGTGTAGCGAGTGGTGAGGCCCCTGCAGCATGGCAGACCAGGCTGGCCACCGGCTGGGAAACACCAGCAAATGCCCTGCCCTGTCTGTGGACAGCACCGAGTGAGCAGAGAGCCACATCCTGGAACACAAATCCACATGTGCTGTTGGATCTAAGAAGATGTGTCGTCTCCCCAAAGGGCAGACTGGAGCTTGCTTACCAATGCTTTTATAAGATGAAGGTGTCCTAGTGGAGATCAGAACTCAGGATGCCTCTGAGCCCAAGTTCCATTTTTCATCCAGCAAATTTTTATTGAACATCTACTTAGTGCCAACATTGTTCTAGGCACTGGGGATACTGTTGTTGTTTTTTAATCCTACATAATAAAAGCCTAATATGCTAAGTGTCCATGGTCCGGTCAACCAATCAAAGCATAATATGCTAATGATATGCTAAGGCTGCTTGCTATGCACTGACCACCAGGGGGCAGATGCTCCTACCCAACTGGTAGGTTAGCTTGCTGTTGGCTGGGGTCCAGCCTATCGGAACTGAGAGAGATGGGCTGGACACACCCTGGAGCCCTCCTTCAGTCCCTTCTCAGCTGGCCAACCTCCTATGTCCCTCCTCAGCCCTGATTGTGCACCAGTAGGGTCCCTCAGCCTGGCCCTCTCTCACAATCTGGTTCCCCTCGAGGGATGTCAGAAAGCCAGTTTCAGCCGATCCCGCAGGGCAAGCTGAGCGACCCCACTAGTAAATGCATAAAAAGATAAAATCTCTGTCCTCATAGAACTCCACTGTCTGTTGACAGGACCAGAAGGAGGGGCTGGGGAGAAACAGAAAGTGAAATAAATATGTAACACTTTGTGCAATATCAATAATTCATCAGTGGTGACTCCATTATAAATTTAAACATAAAAATTAAAATCCATGGTTTACTTCCAAATATTCGAACTGCTTTACAGCATTTATTGTCAATTCCAGGAACTATTGCCTCAGCAGAACAAAGTTTCTCCAAAATGAAATTAATTTTAAATAACTATGGCAATCTTAATGGAGGTGGTAACTACATGAGCATATATATTATATATTATACATTTGTCACAAGTCATTGAAATGTGACGTTTAGATGTGTGTTTTATTTTATGTAAATTATACCTCAATGCAAAAACAAATAAAAATTCACTTCAGAAAAAATCTACCTAAGAATTACCATGACTAAAGAAAGATTTTTCTAATTTAGCAATGTCACCGATAGATCACACATTATCTGGAGATATTTTTTTAAATATATTTTAATTGACTTCAGAGAGGAAGGGGCACCTCCTGCTGGGGATGGAGCCCACAACCCAGGGATGTGCCCTTGACTGGAATCGAACCCAGGACCCTTCAGTCCAGAGGCTGACATTCTATCCACTGGGCCAAACCAGCAAAGGCTAAAGATATTGATTATAATCACATATTAAGTCATTTTGCTGAAACTAAGAAAATACATTTATACATCATCAATATACAGCACCTTTTGAATTACATGTGCCTTTATTGCTTGTTCAAACATCATCAACCCACTAGCAGGAAACTGAGTCTTGCATGATTGTAATAAATAAATTCAGTCATCTGTGATATTTTGCTAATTTGTGGTTATTAAAAACCGTATTATCACACACACACACACAATATCTGTATTGTATTGTATTGTATTGTATTGTATTGTATTGTATTGTATCGTATTGTACTGTGAAGAGTCATATGTGTCAAGATGGGAGCCAAGGACATATTTCACTTAGCAGTTTGTTAGTTTGCGTTAAAACATGGTCAGTTTTAGACACTGAGTGAGGTGCCCCTGTGCCCTCTGGCCCCGGGTCTCACAAATGTTCAGGGCAGGTCCCCCAGGAGTTCCGCCGCCGCCACCTCTGAGGGTGACCCAGAGCAGCGGTTGAAAATGAAGCCACGAGAATCACGGGGTTAAATTCAGCTCTGCCGCTGCACACCTGTGTGACCAAGGCAAGGCACTCACCGCGCTGAGCCTCCGTTTCCTCACCTGTGAAATGGAGCTCACAACACAACATGCCTGGCGAGAGGGAGAAGTGAAGGAGACAGTGGCCTGCAAACCAGTGTGCCCTGGTCCTGACAGGCAGTGCCCCCGCCCCCTCCAAATGAATCAGCACCCCCTCACGGTTTGGTGGAAGCAAAAGCCCTAGCCTATTATTATTATTATTATTATTATTATTATTATTATTATTTATTCTTTTTGGGTGTTTGTGGTAGAGCAAGTCTGGGAGGCCAAAAGTTTAAAGAGCTGGGAAAGATGATGGGGGAGTAGGTTAAATTAGAACTCAGGGCACAGGTAGGAAGGACCAGCAGAGAGACCTGAGGGACAGTGGTTGTGAGCTCGCAGGGGCTCGGTTCTGTTATTGCTCTGAGGGCGCGGATACAATGGGTGACCCCACAGCACACGCTGGTCCTCACAATCACACGGGACAGCAGGAACAGCGGTGGTTGTGAACACCACACGGAACAGGGCATGGCCAAGTTCTGTAAAAGTCCAAACAGTAATATTTTCAGCTCTGTAGGCCAATCTCCGTGGCAACTATTCAACTCCAGGACAGTGTGCAAAAGCAGCTGTAGGCAATACGCAAACGAATGGCGTGGCTGTGTGCCAATAAAACTTTATTCACACAAATAGGCAGTGGGCCACATTTGGCCCTAGGGCTATGAGTTTATGAACCAGTGGATCTGCTGTGAAGTCCCAGCCCCACTGTGCGGGGTGTCTGCATAAGTCACTTCACTCCTCAAAGTATCAGCCTCCTTGTGTGCAGATAACGGTACCTGCCTGCCAGTGTCAGCATGAGAATCCTCCCATTTTTAACACAAAGTATTTCACAGCGTTTTTGGAACTCAGTACCAGTAAAAGCCAACTGTTCATACTACCTAAACTGCAAAGCTTCTACACTAGCTGGTTGGGCTCAGTGGATAGAGTGTTGACCTGTGAACTGAAGGGTCCTCGGATTGATTCCAGTCAAGGGTCTATGCCTGGGTTGCTGGTTCAATCCCCACTGGGGGCACGTAGGAGGCAGCCAATCAGTGATTCTCTCTCATCACTGATGTTTCTATCTCTCTCTCTCCCTCTCCCCTTTCTCTCTGAAATCAATAAAAATATGCTTTATAAATAAATAAATAAACCGCCACGATGCTGACCCCTTCCCAGCTGGGTGACCGGGGGCTTTGGATGAAACCTCTCTGTACCTCAGTTTCCCATATGTGGGGATTAAATGAGATAGTAAGTGCAAAGTGTTTAGAATAATGATGTAAAAGCACTTGAGTGTTAGCTTGAGTTATTTTTAATATCATGATTATAAATTATTGTTTTATCATTATTATTATTATTATTATTATTATACTAGAGGCCCAGTGCAGGAAATTTGTGCACTCAGGTGGCGGGGGTGGGGGGTGGTGGAGGGGAGTCTTAGGGCCTAAGTCGTGGGGAGCGGGTCTTAGTTGTCAGTCAGACATCCTTAGTGCTGCTTCAGAGGCAGGAAAGGCTCCCGCCACCACTGCTGAGCTCACCAGCCATGAGCCCAGCTTCTGGCTGAGCGGTGCTCCCCCTGTGGGAGCACTGACCACCAGGGGCAGCTCCTACATTGAGTGTCTGCACCCTGGTGGTCAGTGCACGGCCTAGAGACTGGTCACTCCGCCATCAGGTCAAAACCAGCTCTCTGACATCCCCTGAGGGGTCCCAGATTGTGAGAGGGCGCAGGCCAGGCCAAGGGACTCCACAGGTGCACAACCGGGGTTGGGGAGGGACGAGGGCGGTTGGTCAGCCAGGGAGGGACTGTGGGAGGGCTCCAAGGTGTGTCCGGCCTATCTCACTCAGTCCCGATCTGCTGGACCCCAGCAGCAAACTAACCTACCAGTCAGAGCGTCTGCCCCCTGGTGGTCAGTGCATGTCATAGTGAGCAGTTGAGCGGCCTTAGCATATCATTAGCATATTACACTTTGATTGGTTGAATGGCCAACTGGATGACCAGACACTTAGCATTATTAGGCTTTTATTATATAGGATCATATAGTTTCTCACAGGAGTGAAACCCTCACAAGCAAAGATAACAGCACCAAGAGCTCTGACTTTTCCAGAAGCTCTGGGATTGTGAAAACACATTTCTTTACCAAAGTCTGGGATTTGTGAAAACATATTTCTTGGCGCCCACAGGCCAGTGTGGAGACAGTCTGTGATTATATCATCATACTGAGCTCTGCCTCTGGACTCCTACTGAAGAGGAAACACATCCTGGACCTCCATGGGGGCTTTGAGACCGAGCTCTGAAGTAGGAGGAAAAGGGAGGGGCCTGTTTTAATAAATAGATGGCTTTTTATCTGCTGTTAACTTTAATTTCACATCCGTGTCATCCTTACTTCTGTCTGCAGAGTTTGCCACCAGCCTGTCCCACGGCCAGCAATGCCGCAGCAAGTGGGTTCTGTGGTTTCTGTAGCCATGCAGGTCTCTTTGGACAGGGGTTCCCCTGACACCCACAGAAGCCAATACAATCAACTTTCACCAAGGGGATCCCATCGCCGTGGAGAAGATGGTGCTGGAGCCTCTCCTCTGGGTTCTCTCTCTCTCTCTCTCTCTCTCTCACACACACACACACACACACACATACACACACACACACACACACAGTCCAAACAGCGCTAAAGTAATTAAAGTAGCTGGGATTGATTGGGGTCCTGCGTGACCTTTTGGTAACTTACCTACGCTTGCCATTTAGAGGAAGAATAATTTATGATGCGAGTCAAAGTGCAGAAAACCGAGGCAGACAGAGAGAATTCCAATTAGCCTTAGAGGGTGAGCTGTCAGGAAGAGCCAGGAGCCCCCGGTGAAAACGGGCGACAGGAGCAGTAAAGGCCCGGGTTCGCCCAGACACAGGCGCCTGTGGTTGCCAGGGTGTGTCTGCTCTCCTGATCTGTAGAATCCAGGAATGTCAGGGCTGGGGATGTCTTAAAGGTCTAACTGAGCCCATTCATTTGACAAATGGGGAAACTGAGGCTCGGAGGAAACTCGCTCTGGATTCAATCACAGGTCATCTGTCCCCAGTCAGGGCACATGCCCAGGTTGCAGGCTGGATCCCCAGTAGGGAGCGTGCAGGAGGCAGTGGATCCATGATTCCCTCTCTTCATTCATGTTTCTATCCCTTCCTCTCTCTGAAATCAATAAAAACATATTTTTTAAAATTATGGAAATGTCAAGTATGTCAGTGTCATAAAGGAAGCTAAAGAAGCATGCCAGTTAAATGCACAACAGGAAGTCCTCACTGAACATCACTGTTAGGTACTGTGGCTTTAAGTGAAGTGACGTAACATGAAGCCAGTTTTCCCACAGGTAAATTGATATAAACAAGAGTTAAGTTCCTACAGCATCTTATCAATATTTTGATGAAATGACTTTGACTGAAATGATATTATTCAAGGGCCTGCTGCACCTGACCCTTGTCTAGGTCCAGGTAGAAATAAGAAGGACAGTGCTGGGCCCACTGGCGATGGATGGTCAGTGAACCTATTGTTCAACATTTAATTCTCGAAGTTGGTACCTGCGATGTGGTTATACAAGGTTATCTGTATTCTTTGGAAATAGACACTGAAATATTTAGGGGTAAAAGGCGCATATGACATGAGCAACTGACTCTCAAATGTTTAAGAAAATTACACACACACACACACACACACACACACACACACACTAGTGGCCTGGTGCGTGAAATTCATGCACATTAGGGAATTAATTAGAGGAAATAATTTAATATTGCTATTTGCCCTTTCTCTATAAGAGAAGTGTCAGAGATGAAAGAAAGTTAGTAAAATGTATACGAAAATATCCCTCCTATCAGAGTCTGGGGCAGGCCATGGGGCCTAGAGTCAGGTCCCCACCCACCACCCCGCACGCACTTCAAAAACGCAGACCCAGACCCGGCTGACCCAGCCCCATTGGGTGAGACCCAGGCTGGCCAGTCCCACTCCATCAAGTCCCTCTGTGTTTGGGGGGGCGGGGGGAGGGGGCCCACAAAGCCTCAGGCTGGTGCTGGGCAGGGGTTGCAGCCTCAGGTCCCCTGGCCAGGTGCCATGCAACCTCAGGTCCCTGCTGTTTGGTCATGATGTTATAACATCCTGGCTAATTTGCGTATTCCTCTATTAAATAGGTAAATATACATACGCACACACACATATATATGAAAAGGTAAAAAGCAAATGGAGTGAAATGTTAACAATATCTCAATATCGGACCCTGGATAAAGGACATACAGGTGTTCTTTGTGCCATTGTTATAGTTTGAAATTATTTCCAAATGAGAAGATTTTTGCAAATTGTAGGGTGAATCTGGAAACACCTGGTGCTATGGTTCTGGGTTTTCACATCATCGTTACATCTGAAAAGCAGCCTGGTGCACCACGGGCCTGCCGAGGAGGCCAGCCCAGGACTCCCTCCCTCTTCACGGCACACAGGACTGATCGTGATGGCATCCCTTCTCAGTCCCTCCAGACACGGCCCCAGAACCCCTCTCAACACGGCTGCTGCCACTCAAACTGTGTCGGCTCCCTGGAGGAAAAGCCATGGACCTGGCCCCTCAGACATGGTTCTGCTGCAGCTGGAGAATCATCAAGATTCAAAGCCTTTGTCGGGCCCACGTGGCTCAGCGGCTGAGCGTCAACTTATGAACCAGGAGGTCACGGTTCAATTCCAGGGCAGGGCACATGCCTGGCCTGTGGGCTCGATCCCCAGTAGGGGGCGTGCAGGAGGCAGCCGATCAATGATTGTCCCTCATCGCTAATGCTTTTTCTCTGATCATTAATGTTTCTATCTCTCTCTCTCTCCCTCTTCCTTCTGCTCTGAAATCACCAGGGGGGTGAGGGCATGAGTGGGGGGAGGGAGGGCAATGGGGGGTAAGGACACATATGTAATGCCTTAATCAGTAAAGAAAGAAGACAAAAAAATCAAAATATACATATATTTCTATATTTTGATTTTTTTGTCTTCTTTATTATATATAATATATAATATATAATATATAATATATAATATATAATATATACACATTATTTTTAAGATTCAAAGCCTTTTTAATGAAAGCACGTAAGCTCCTGAAATACCAAGGTAGACAGTATTCAGACAGCAGCTCTGAGACCTCAATACTCGATCCCTACCGAAACACAGACCTGCTTTTCCTTTGGTGGAGGGAGCTCCTATAATAGGAAGATCCTAGCAGTCAGGTATCCCTGTTTGAATAGCGTCTCTGTCATCTTCCAGCCTCACAAGCTGCTTTCACCGTCCCGTGCCTCAGTTTCCTCGTCTACGGAAAGGCGCTGACGACCCCCGGCTGAGGTCACCCCCATGAGCAACTCGTACCCTTTCCAGCCCAATTATCTGATTATGGAGATCGTGATTGCCAACCGTCATCATCCTCTCCCTTTGTCTTCTCCCCGATTGCCCCGCTAATGGAGGCCCGGTGCTCTGCGGAGGGCGGGAAGCCGCCTCCGCTCCAAGCATCTCCAGCTCCGGTTTGTCAACAGCCCGCGGAGTCCTCCTGCCTTGAACCCGAGCCGCGCCGGAGCTTGGAGAGAGCAGTTACATGTCCATTTTCTTCGATTATCAGTGAAAGGTTAAGTGCCCGGCCCTCGGCCCCGGATGCCCATCTCGGGTTTCCATTATGAGCTGGAGGACCTGGGTGGGCGAGCTCTGCCTCTGGCCCCGGCCCTCCGGCTAATAGGGCCTCAGCCACTCTCCGGAGCATAAAGCTCTCTCCCCGGGCACAGCCGGCCCATTTAAATGGCACTCACAGCCCATGCCCTCATGTCCTGGGCTCCGAGAGCTCCAAGGAGCCCGAGCAATAGAATCTATTAGGCCTCCTTTGTCCCATCTTGTCGTGAACTTCTAAGAAAAAAAGGCACTAAGAAGATCGGTACCCAGAAAAAGCTCCGTAATTGTGGCTTCTACACAGCGAATGAGGACAATTACCAAGGCAACCGGCCGGCCGTTCCGGTTAAGGGCAGAGGGAGTGGGAGTCAAGAAGCGGCTGTTGCGAGCCTCTATTGTGCCGTAATCAGAGAGTAACCAACGTTTTAAAAGGTCCTTGTGTAAAAACAGGAGCGGGGCCGCGCAGGGGAGGGGAATTAATTTCCTCTCATTTCCTGCCTGCCCCATTGATTGTGGTCAAAAGGCAAAATGATGCTCCGTACCCTTGCACCTGGGGCCACAGGAGCGGCCGGCCGGGCGGCCGGGGTGCTGTCTGATCGCATGGGTGCGCTTGTTTGTTTATTTTCCCCTCTGGCCCGGCGTCCGCAGCGCCCACCTCATGACAGGTGCAGCGAGGGCATCACCGAGAATCTTCATGGGCGGGAGAGGGCCGCTTACCAGGACTGTCCAGCCCCGGGAGAGTCAGACTAATTAACGCCTTCTCCCCCTCCTCCTCCTCCTCCTCCTCCTCCTCCTCCTCCTCCACCACCTCCTCCTCCTCCTCCTCCTCCTCCTCCTCCTCCTTCTCCTTCCTCCTCCTCCTCCTCTTCTTCTTCTTCTTCTTCTTCTTCTTCTTCTTCTTCTTCTTCTTCCTCCTCCTCCTCCTCCTCCTCCTCCTCCTCCTCCTCCTCCTCCTTCTCCTTCTCCTCCTCCTCCTTCTCCTCCTCCTCCTCCTCCTCCTCCTCCTCCTCCTCCTCCTTCTTCTTCTTCTTTAATATATGTTCTTATTGATTTTTTTAGAGAGAGAGAGGAGGAAGAAGGAAGAGGGAGAGAGAGAGAGAAACATCGATGACAGAGAAACATGGATCAGCTGCCTCCCGCACACCCCACACTGGGGATGGAACCTGCAACCCGGACATGTGCCCTGACCGGGAACCGAGCCGTGACTTCCTGGTTCATAGGCCGATGCTCTACCACTGAGCCACACTGGCCGGGCAATGCATTCTTCTTTAACCAGCTTTGGTCCCTCGGGTGCTGGTTTGGGCAGATCATTGTGTGAGGAAGCCGTTTGTCCCATCAGAGCGTCCCCAATGCATGCAGGTTAGAGATCCAGGTAACGCTGGAATGGAGTGATGACTGGGACATCGGAGGACGGAAAGCTCCAGATGCTTTTTCTGCCCGGGACCCAGGGGACGGAGGTTGGGGCTGAAGTGGGGGCTGACGTCTCCCTCCTGGGCCTCGAGGGGATCCCGGAGGGTTGCTGAGAATTTGCCTTTGGCACAGACTCCTGGTGCCTGAGAGGACACGCATCCAACCAAGACACACCCACTGGGCATTTTTTGTCTTTTTTGTTGCTAGCCATCCTAACAGGGTTGTACATTTTAAAAAATGTATCGTGCCCTAGCCGGTTTGGCTCCGTGGATGGAGTGTTGACCTGTCGAAGAAAGGGTCCCGGGTTCGATTCCAGCCAGGGGCACATGCCTTAGATGCGGGCTTGATCCCCGCCCCCTCCAGTGGGGGACGTGCGGGATCATTGATGTTTCTGCCTCTCTAGCTCTCTCCCTTCCTCTCTGAAATCAATAAAAATATATTTAAAAAAAGAAAAAAAAAGTGTATCATCCTTGCCCAGACAACATGGTCCAGTGGTTGGGCATCAACCTATGAACCAGGAGGTCACAGTTTGATTCCTAATCAGGGCACATTGCCAGGTTGGGGGCCTGATCTCCAGTGGGGGATGTGGAGGAGGCAGCCGAGAAATGATTCCCTCTCATCATTTATGTTTCTATCTCTCTCTACCTCTGAAAATCAATTTTAAAATATTTTAAAAAAATAAATAAGTGTATCATCCCTAAAACAAAAATAGATGAACTGCATAAGAGGCATATAAATTCTAACATAATATCATATACCAAGAATGACCTCATTATTCCAGTTTCCTTGAATAACAAGAAGTAGAACCACCCGGAAAAGAAGTAAACACGGAACAGATGGGGTGTCGGCAGAATGCACAACCCCTGAAACAGCCATTTCCTGAGCCGCTGCTTCTCCCTCACCCCCGATCCCGGTACTCATTCTCCACAATCAACGTGTGTGATCTTCTCAAAACATGCTTTAGACCCCAGCACCCCCTGCTTAAAGCTGCCCAGTGATTTCCCATCCATCACATTTAGAAAAGGATTCAAGCTCCGTCAGGACCAAGGATGGACCATTTCCATAAAGGGCCACACAAAAAATACTTTCAGACTGACGAGCCACGCAGGGTATGTCGCCACTGCTCACCTCTGCTGCGTGTCACCGTAGCAGTCATAGACAATATGTAAACGATGGTGCATAGCACTGTTCCAATAAAACTTTATTTACACACACAAGTGGTGGGCCAGAGTCATGGTTTGCCAGGCCCTAATCAAGATTCTTGCTACTTACTCAAAGTGAGGTCCAAGGACCAGCAGCATCAACATGCCCGGGGACCTGCTGGAAATACAGCTATCACCCTAGAGACCCGTGGTCGGCAAACTGCGGCTCGTGAGCCACGTGTGGCTCTTTGGCCCCTTGAGTGTGGCTCTTCCACAAAACACCATGGCCTGGGCGAGTCCATTTTGAAGAAGTGCATTAGAAGAAGTTTAAGTTTTAAAAATGTGTCTCTCAGCCGAAACTGGTTTGGCTCAGTGGTAGAGCGTAAGTCTGCGGACTGAAGGGTCCCAGGTTCGATTCCAGTCAAGGGCATGTACATTGGTTGTGGGCACATCCCCGGTGGGGGGTGTGCAAGAGGCAGCTGGTCGATGTTTCTCTCTCATCGACATTTCTGGCTCTCTATCTCTCTCCCTTCCTCTCTGTAAAAAATCAATAAAATATATTTAAAGAAAAAAAAAAAAGAAAGAAATTTAAAAAAAAATGTGTCTCTCAAAAGAATTTCAATCACAGTTTTACTGTTGATATTTGGCTCTGTTGACGAATGAGTTTGCCGACTGCTGCAGACCTACTGAATCAGAATCTGCATTTTAACCCGTGACCCATACCCACAGATCCAGACCAATCTCCTCCTCTCTCCCCTTCCTTCCTTCCATCCAGGCCCACTGTCCTTTGCGCCAGTGTCCTTTTATTGGGATAGGCTGGATATATAGCAACATGTTACTTTCAGGTGTGCAACATAATGATTCGATATAGGTATCTACTATGAAATAATCACCACGATAAGCCCAGCTAACATCCATCACCACCCAGTTACACGTTTTCTTTCATGTGACGGGAACTTGTAAGGGCGACTCTCTTAGCAGCAGGCAGATATGCGTGTACGGCGTTACTAACTATAGGCTCCAGGCTGTCCGTTACGTTCCCGGGGCTTCCTTACTTTACAACTGGAAGACTGTACCTTTTGGCCGCCTTCTCGCTATTTCTGAAATGTTCCAGGCTTTCCCTCACTTCCAGGTCCTTGCACTCGCCTCAAATGTTTTCCCTCCAACTCTCCCGATGGCTCCGTTTCCAGCAGAGCCTTTATCACCTTCTCGAATTATCCTGCTGGCTTTTTTTTTGCTGTTGTTGCCTTGTTTATAGCCTGACAACAGAAGCTCTGAGTCCACGGAATTTGTCTGGAACCTTAGCTGGTTCATCCCTTGAGTCTTAGAACAGTGCCTGACACAGGCTGGTCCTCAGTAAATGTTTGTGGAATAAAAAATGAAAAACAAGGCCCGACGGGCATGGCTCAGTGGTTGAGCAGCAACCTACGAAGCAAGAGGTCACAGTTCGATTCCGGTCAGGGCATGTGCCCAGGCTGTGGGCTCGATCCCCAGTGGGGGACATGAGGAGGCATCCAATCAATGATTCTCTCTCATCATAGATGTTTCTCTCTCTCTCTTCCTCTCTGAAATCAATAAAAATTTAAATAATAAAAAAGATAAAAAACAGGATACAGATAACTCTTTCTTTTCCTCAAGGTAGGGAGGACAGGGACATATGAGGGAGACTGAGAAAGAGAATTTAATTATAAGAGCTGCCTGCAAGCCATCTCACCGAGCCACAGGTTGTGGGTTTTCCTAAAAACATCACACACTCCCGTCTTCATTCCCACGGAGGACTGGAAATCTTGGCTATATTCTGCCCCCTTCTCATGGAGGCGCAGAGTCCACAGCCTTGTGATTTGCTTGGGCTGATAGAAAATGGTAGGAGTGACATTTGGGGGTCCCAGAACTTAGCTTTTAAGATACTTTTAACTTCCACGTTCATCTTCTTGGAAGCCAACACCATGCCAGGAAGAAGCTGGCACCCGGAGGAAGAGGGGGCACAAGGAGAACTGAGGCCCCAGGAGCCGGAGCCGCCTGCCAGGTGTGTGGAGGAAGCCGCCCTGCACATCCCAGCGGACACACCCTCAGAGGCGGCTCCAGCCTGCAGAGGGTCCCAGCCCAGCCCTGAACAAAGGGCAGAACGGAGAGCCACTAAGCTATGGAAGCCACGTGTCTTATTTACACAGGAGATAACTGAAATAACGCCCTATGAATATTCATCCCAAGGAAGGGCTGTCCAATCCGTGTATTAGAATCTCAATTATGCAAATTGGTGACGCCCATCCCTGAGGGGGGCAGAGGGGGGTGCGGACGCGAGGAGCCTTCTCTGAAGGGACTGGAAGGACCCAAGCTTTTTCCTCTCAGCTCACCCGAGCTGTTGGTTTAAAACCCCGGTAAAAGCCACGCAGTGCACAGGTCACCATTTTAACCATTTTTAAGAGTCTCATGCTCTACCGACTGAGCTAGCCGGGCGAGACTTAACCATTTTTAAATGAACATTTCAGTGGCATGAGGCCCATTCACAATATTGTGCGACCACCACCACCATCTAGTTCTAAAACATGTTCCACAAACAGAGCCCTGATACCAGTTGTTTGAGCATCACCCCATGTACCAGGGGGTCTCGGTTTGACTCCAGGCCAGGGCACATGCCTGGGTTTTGGGCTCAGTCACCAGTGGGGGGCTCTCTGGAGGTGACTGGAGTTTTTCTCTCACATTGCTGTTTCCCTCTCTCTCCTTTCCTCTCCCTTTCTCTCTCTCTGAAATCAATGAAGTCATATTCACACACACATGCACACGCACACACACACGCACACCAGAAACCCTATACCCGTTAAGCAGTCTCACAGCCTCACGTAACCACTAATCTACTTTCCGACTCCAGGGATTTGCCTTTTCGGGACAATTCATATCTATGTGGGAGTTATATGGCATGTGATCTCTTATGCCTGTTTTTTGCAGTTGGCATAATGCTTCCAAGAGCATTCCATGTGGTAGCATGGATCAGTACTTTATTCCTTTTTAAAATATATATATATTTTATTGATTTTTTTTTTATTTATTTATTTTTTTTTTTTACAGAGAGGAAGGAAGAAGGATAGAGAGTTAGAAACGCTGATGAGAGAGAAACATCAATCAGCTGCCTCCTGTGCGCCTCTTACTGGGGATGTGCCTGCAACCAAAGTACGTGCCCTTGACCAGAATCGAACCTGGGACCTTTCAGTCCACAGTCCGATGCTCTACCCACTGGGCAAAACCAGCTGGGGCACTTTATTCCTTTTTACGGCTAAATAGATATTCCTTTGCCTGGACAGACCACGTTTTGTCTGTCCATCCCCCTGCTGGTGGACATACGGGCTGTTCCCACCTTTTTGATGGAACCCAGTGGTGTTGAACAGGAGGGCCTGTGCCCCACTCCCCAACCCCCACCCCGGCCCCCGGGACATGGGACAGTGTCTGGAGGCAGCGCTGATTGCTGCAAACGAGGGAGGTGGCAGTGTCCAGGACCATGGCCTGGGGTGCTGCTCAGCATCTTACAGTGCAAGCCCCCCGACCCCCAAGACGTATCCAGCCCCAAATGTCACGAGTGCGGAGGGCAGGGGGTCCTGCCTCCAGGGGGGTGCAGAGATTACCCCAAACTTTCAGAGCCCCCAGTAAACGGGACCTGTGCCTCCTTCCCATCTCAGGACTCACAGCCTGGTGGCCGGCGGAGACCACGTGTGATTCTTTCTCGACACCCACCATCGCCGAGAGGGAAATCAAAACAAAACCCTCCAAACCAATTTGCAGGAAAAATAAAAGGATATTTCTGATGTTTTTCTAAGCTTTTCATCCTTTTTAAAAACCGGGGGGGATAAGTGGCAACTGAGGAATAAAAGCGAGTGTTCAAAAGCATCAGCTGCCAAAAAGTCCGCAGAAAATTGAAACGAGCCCGGCTCTCAGTGTGCGTAATTACGGGCCAATCAAGTCATGAAAGCTTTATTAGTTTAATGTGATTCCATCAAGTACCAAAAAGTGGGAAGGAGCGGGGGGGAGGGGAGAAAATGGATATGAAAGGAGAGGGAGGGGAGGAGAGGGCCTTGCAGAGCAGAGGGGTTAAGGGAGGGTCAGGGTGCATCTGTCACTAATTCACTGTCCGCGCCGCCCCGGGGGAGCTAGGCAGACCTGGGCGCCTTTCCCGGGACGTGTGCCTCTGCCTGCTGTCACACACCATCCCAGGCCCAGGCCCTCTGCCTGGCTCTGGTGCCGGCGGCGAGAATCCCGCAATGAACAGCAGAGAAAGACCAACCCTCTCCTTTTGCCCTGCAGCTTACGTCCCAGGGGGAGAAGGAGACGTGAAATGAAGCCGGCAAGTGCACCAGGCCTTGCCCGGAGGAGACAGACACGGAAGGGGGCGAGGCCGTGTCAGGGCTGGGGACATCACATAGGACGTCTCAGCAGGTGGCCAGGGAGGGTCTGACAGGCGAGTGAAGACCTGGAGGAGGAGCCAGGGTGGCGGTCTAGGGAGAGAGTGCTCTTGGCAGAGGGTACAGGCTGGGCAGGTATCCTGGGTGGGCCTTGCTGTGAGGCTGAAGCCGGGACGAAGCCTGGGAGGCAGCGGGAGATGCGCCAGACAGTGAGGGAGGCCAGAAGGAGGGAGCTCTGGGAGGGCTGCAGGTGGAGGAGGAGCAGGGGTCCCTCTAGCTGCTGGGGAGAGGGGAGAGGGAAGAGGGAAGCAGGACAGAGACTTGGGGAGGCGCCTGAGGCCAACATAACAGAAGGACACAATCTCGGGGTGCGAGGGCCTCACTCCTGTCATCGGCGCTGCCCTGGAGCGAAGGGTCATGGAGACCTTTATGCACAGAGTCCGGGGTGCACAACGGCCACCCAGCCAAGGCCGTGAATGGGGGTACTGCCGGCAAATGGCCTCTGGGTGGCAGCACCCATGGGGCCTGAGATGCCACTGCCGCCCTCCCCAGGCCGCCCTCCCCAGGCCGCTTGGAAATCTGGGTTATTATTCCGGGTGGGGGGCCCAGCAGGTCAGGAGATGACTGCCGTTGAAATGACAGCCTGTCCTGCTCACATATCCCAAGAGGAGGGGTTCGCCATGCCTGGGGCCCCTGGGAAGCACCAGCTCAGACAGGAGGCAGAGGGAAGGGGCAGGACGTGGACAGGAGCCATTCGTGTCGCTCCCACAGGAAGGCGCAGGTGAGGCAGTGAGCAGGCTTAGGGTTGGCTGGGCTGAGTAATTTCAGGGGTTCAGGGGGTTGGGACGGTCTCCAGGCCCGGTATCTGGCTCTGGGGAGATGGGGGTGAATGGTGACCCAGGTGTGACGGCCCATAAAGGAGGCTGATGGGGGTGGACTCTGGGCTGGAATGTTTGAACATAAAAGGCAGGCCTGCAGGGGCCAGGCACTGTCCTAGGAACTGGCCAGCCCGTGGGCAGGGGCAGTGTCTGCAGGGCCGGCAGGGCCCCAGATAGCAAAACATCCGAATAACAACACCGGCTTCACAAAGGCGCTGCCCACATCCTCCGTGACGGGTCCATGCCAGGGTGCAGGGCCTGGGCCTCCCGTGTTCACCGCTGTATGGTGTCCCTGGCACAAACACACCCCGGGTTCTACTCCGCTATCACCAACATTTGGCTCGACGGGCAGGTGGCCAAAGACCGTCTCCAAACAGCGGATAAACGCACAGAAAAGATGCTCAGCATCATCAGGGACCAGGGAAACGCCAGTGAAGGCCCGGAGGGGAGGTCACTGCCACCAGAAGGGCTAAACCTCAAAGAAAGCGGAGAACGCCAAGCGTCCGCGAGGACACCGCGCCACGGCCTTGCCCTCTGCGAGCCGAGCCCTGTGACAGCCAGGCTCCGGGCTGAGCCCCCGGCTGTGCTCACCAAAACCCAAGGAAGGCAAGAACCGCGGTGGCGAACCAGAGACTTGGAATCCTCAGAGCAGCTCGCCCACGTGAACACCAGCCGGGCAAGCCCACCTGCCTCGCCCCCACCCCCGCGTTCTCCGGCCTGAGCCCCATCCCATGGGTTCCCTGTGAAGGCCGTTACCCCAGGCAGCGCTGAGCAGGGGCATGCATTGGGCCGCAGCTCAGCTCCCACGCCAGGAGCAGAGGATGGACGTGTCCTCTGAGACCCAGCTGCACGCCCCATCCCCCCCCCCCCGGCCCCCCCCCCCCCACCCAGTCTGCGGAGCTGGTGGGTCCGCGGATGGTCACAGCCCTTTGACGTATCGCCTGAGTCAGAACAGCGCGGAGCCGCGCTCGGGCCTGGCTGTTTTGACACGCGTCCAAACGGCTTTCAGAAAATAAAAATAATCTAAGCGGTTACAGTGATGGATACTGAAACCCAAATCCTAAAAGCCCCCTGACTGCGGTGCTCCAGGTGGCGCAGGGATACGGTGCCTTTGTGTGTGTGTGTGCGTGTGTGTGTGTGTGTGTGTTTCCTTTTAATCTAAATCATGTTCCCAGACAGCACAGAGCCTGGTATAAATTGTCTTCTGCACTAATCTTTTATATACTTTTCTGCTTGTCTGAAATGATTGAACATGACTCACTCACGGTTCTGTTTTCAACCACCGCTGGGCTCCGCCGGGCGGCCACATCTGGTTTTTTGCAGCTGAAGGTTCCCTTTGTCGATCACGCACGTCTGCGGTGTTCTTAGGAGAAGGGGGCGGCCGCGCCAGGCCTGGGCCGGTGCCAGGAGCTGCCAGGCCCGATAGCGGCGGCCGGCGCATCTGCTCTGGTTATCGATGCTGATATGAGGCTGAACGTCAGCCGCATGGGAGCTGCCAGCTCTGTGGTGTGGACCCGTGGGCTTCAGCCTTTTTTATTGTTTTGGTTGCAAACTCCCCCATCCCTCCCCCCCCCCCTGTTTTATTCCCTCCCCACCAAACTGAATTGAAAGAAAACTCTGAAAAGGATTCCTGGTCCAGGGAAGCGCAGCCTCCTTGGGAACTCTCCGGAGAATTCCCGGCGCCCCGTCCCTGACATGCCGGCTCCTCCGGAGAGCTCCCGGCGCAGACCAAGTTCATGGTCGAGTGCTGGCTCGCGCAGGTGATTTTGATTTTTTCTCCTGCTTGTTGCCGTGTTTTAAATTCTCTCTGATGAACATTTATAACTCTGTAATCATAAAATAAATTGAACGACTTAAAGAAAACGAGTATTGTTTGACGTTCCTTCAGCGTACCTCATAAAGCACCGGGCCGGTTCCTGGCGGCCCGTCCGCGAGCATTAACCGCGTGTGAAACGTGTGCCAGGCATCCTTCTTGGCACGGAAGACGCGCCGGTGCAGGAGACGGAGAGCAGCGGGGACCTGGCGTTTTAATGGCAGGAAGACAGGCGCGGGAATGGCTCTGCTCACCCTCACCTCCCAGCAACTTGCGGGAGGAATGTGTGTGCTTTTCATCCCCGCGGCGGGCAGGCGATCGGCGGCCTAGAGACCGGGGGACCCCCGGGGAGGACGCTTCCACCGGGGGACCCGGGGATAATCCCAATTAACGCGAACCCATCGTGGCTGCCTCTGGCCGCCCGGGGCAACGCACGCCTGTTGGCGGGAAGGCAGAGCAGTCACCATCCTGGCAACCAGGTGCCATCCATTCTCCTGTGGATGCACATCGGGGCTGTTTCCCAGGCTTAGCTGCGGTGAATGGAGCTGCCATAAAAATTCTTGCACAAGGTTTGTGGGGCGGGGTGTGTGTGTGTGTGTGTGTGTGTGTGTGTGTGTGGTGTGTGAACATTGGTTTTTCTTTCTCTTGGGTAAATTCCTAGGAAAGGAATGCCTGGGTCATCCGGTGGATGTGAATTTAACCATTGTAAGAAACTTCCAGACGTCTTTCCGAAGTGGTGGTACCACGTTGCACTCGCAGAGCAGGAGAGTTCTCGTTGCGCCAAATCCTCGCCAGCATTTAGTAGTATCAGGTTTTTCCTCTTAACCATGGTGGTGGGTATAAAATGATCTTTTCCCTAAAGGCTCAGGGCAGGGAGCACCTTTCCATGTGTTGGCAAGCCATTTCCTTGTCTATTTTCTTCTAACATGTCTTTTCAAGCCTTTTGCCCATTTTATGGAGTAGTTTTTCTTTTTTGTTATTGGTTTACGGGTGTTTTATACAGGACACAGCTATATTCCTCCTCATCTGTGGTTTGTCTTCTTAACGGGGGCTTTTGGTAGATGGGAGTTTTTTGATGGGGTGCAATGTATCTTGTGTTTGCTTTCATGGTGAGTGCATTGTGTGCCTTTGCTGATGTGTCTTCTGACTACTGCAAAGATTGGAAAACACTCTCCAATGTTTTCTTCTAGAAGTCTTATGATTCAGTTCTCCCACTGAGGTCCATGAGCCTTCTCAAATTAGCTTTCGTCTACAATTCAGGGAAGGGATCGGGGTTCATTTTTCAATTTCCGTTCATCTGTTTGTCCCAGTCTGATTGGCTGAGAAGACCTTGCTTTCGTCCTAATGGAATCCGGGTACTGGCTAGTAAATCACAGGTGTGTGAGTCGATTTCTGGGTTCTAGATTCCGTTCCATTGGCCTGTTTGTGCATCTCTGACATCAGGGTCTTGCTTTGCTTTCTGCCTTGTCTCGCCACGTGTCCTTCACCCCTCTCCCCTCCTGAGGGATTTCTCTTCCATCACTCAGATATCATCGTCATCACTGTTTCCAGGGACCTGGGCCTGAGACAGCTGACTTGAGCTGCGTTCACCTTGTGTAGTGAAATGAGATGCGTTCGTGTGCTCACTAGTGATAGGGACTAGACAGATGATGACAATGCCGCCAAAGGAACTGGCCTGGGGAGGAAGCGGGGGCATGCGGGCAAGGCCTCTGAGAGGAAGTGACCTTGAAGTCCAGCCCTGAGAGGTGACAACGTAAATGGGTGGTCGGGGTGGGACGAGGAATATCACCATTTGGGCCAAGAAGCTCTCAGAGCCAAAACCGGTTTGGCTCAGTGGATAGAGCGTTGGTCTGTGTGGACTGAAAGGCCCCGGATTCGATTCCGGTCAAGGGCATGTACCTTGGGTGTGGGCGCATCCCCAGTAAGGAGCGTGCAAGAGGCAGCTGATCGATGATTCTCTCTCATTGATGTTTCTAACTCTCTATCCCTCTCTCTTCCTCTCTGTAAAATATCAATAAAATATATTTTAAAAGAAAAAAAAAAGAAGAAGAAGCTCTAGGAACAGAGAGAGAAAATGTGAGTGTGAGATCCTCAAGGTCAGGGTTGAAGCCACCGAGGACGACGGTGAGAGGTGATGGAGAGCAGCCGGAGGACCAGCTGCGAAGCCAGGCAGGAGTCTACCGAAAAGCCCTTCAAATTAGCCATGGACTCTGAAGGAGGGAGGAGGATAGATGGTTTCAAAGCGTCAGAGGACACAGAGGACACCCCACAATCCCCAGTGCTGACCTCCCTGGGAACTGGGAGGGGCCACACCGCCCTGAAGAGGGCGGAGGGGAAGGTGCCCCAGGGAGCAGGCAGGTTCCATTGGGAGAAGAATTTGGTCAGCGGTTCTCCAGCATGAGCAGGGAGCGGGATCGCCTGGAAGGCTCGAAAACACCCAGATTTCCGGCCCTGCCCCCAGGGCTTCTGATTCAGATGGACTAGGTGGGACCTGAGAATTCACATCTAACAACTTCCCAGAGGATGCTGATGCTGGGGGTCTCAGGAGCACGCTCTGAGGACCACTGACGTAAGCGGGTTCAGTGACTCAGCACTGGCAAGGCCGCGGACGTTTTTGTTAATAAAGTTTTATTGGCACACAGCCATGCCCATTTATTCCCATGTTGTTCGTGGCAGCTTTCCCTGATACCACGAAAAAGAGGAGTGGTTGCAACAGAAACCACAGGGCCCGCAAAGCCTAAAATGTTTATTCTCTGTCCCTTTAGAGAAAGAGCCTACCAGCTTCCATTCCCTGCTCCTGCTGGGCTCTGGAGACGTCTTGATGTTGAGAGGTAGGAAGTAAGCACGAAAGTACCCAAGACAGGAGCCACTGCCTCGTCTAACCGAATCTCTTCTCCCCCGTTCTCTCTGAATGTGTAGGTTTGTGCTCTCAACGTTTATCTTACTGTCTGTTTTTAGTGTCTTTCCTAAAAACATATATACTGTATAATGTCAATCCACTGAGATATATACTGTATGTTGTCAATCCACAAGGATAACAAGTTAACTTCTTTAAAATATTTTTGTTGTTGATTTCAGGGAGGAAAGGAGAGGAAGGGAGGGGGGGGGGGAGAGAGAGAGAGAGAGAGAGAGAGAGAGAGGGAGATAAACATCAATGATGAGAGAGAATCATTGATCAGTTGCCTCCTACATGCCCCACATTGGGGACTGAGCCCATAACCCGGGCATGTGCCCTGACCAGGAATTGAACTGTGACCTATTGAACCATGTTCACAGGTCCATGCTCAGCCACTGAGCCATGCCGGCCAGGTACGATGTTAATTTTTATCAGAAGTTTCTATGGGTCCATAGAAAGCAGTCCTTACAAGCTCTGAGACGGAAAGTAATTCCTTCAGAGGGGAAGTTGGACACTCACTGCATCCAAGGCGGGCGTCTCCCTCTACCCACTTTGGGCCGCCAAGTCCTGCGATGTGTCAGGACCAAAATTAGAACGATATGAAAAAACATTTTGTTTTCAATAAAGTTAGCCATACTTGTTCTTTATTCTGACAGTGTCTTTCCAACTTTTTTTTGGTGTTAAAAAAAATGTTCTTTTTAAAATAGAAAAAAAAAATGTGCTTTTTAAATGGCAAGGCATTTTTTTATTTTTCAGTCTCTGCCCCACAAAAAGTTGGCCACCTTATAAGGCAGTCACTGTAGCTTTTAAAAAATCACACTCCTCTATAAAATGCCGAAGTCTGGGGACAAATATACTAGGGATTGATAGTAATCCTGTCAATACGTCTCCCCTCCCTGGCCCACACCCTGCGCCACTGGGTTGAGTGGATTCTGAGGTCCTGTCCGATCTCACAGGAGAGTGTGCGGTGATCGATAAGTGATGTCTGCATGGTGTGCAAAGTCAGAGTCGAGCCTCAGCTGCCATGCACCTGCCATCCTTTTTTAAACATGAATGTCACTTATTTGTTTGTTTGTTTGTTTGTTTATCTATCTATTTATTTATTTTTATTTTGTTAATCCTCACCCACGGATATTTTTCCATTAATTTTTTTGAGGGGGGGCTGGGGAGGGAGAAGAGTAGAAGAGAGAGGGAAAGACAGAGAGAAGCATCAATGTGCGAGAAACACATCGATTGGCTGCCTCCTCCTGAGCCCTGACCAGGGCCCAGGCCAAGGAGGAGCCTGCAACCAAGGCACGTGCCCTTCACCAGAATTGAAGCCGGAACCTTTGGTTCACAGGCCACCGCTCTATCCACTGAGCCACACCGGTGAGGGCTGCCCTTGCCATCGTTAATGAGTATCATACAGTCCACGGGCCTGGCCTGGAGATCCAGGCGGCTCCAAGGCCAAAGAGCACACTGCGGACGTGACCAGCCGGCTCCTGAGCATGCCGAAGGCTACGAGAGAGGGAGCCGGTCTGGTCCAAACACCCGCTGCAGAGAGCAGCCCGGGGGAAGGCCTCAGAGCACAGAAGCAACCACGTGACCATCAGGGAGATCCTGCTTCCCCCACCAAAACAGCGTGACAACTGGTGTGCCTGGCCAACGGGGCTCCCAACAAACCAGAATGAACCAGGCGACATCAGGAGCACTCGCGTATAATGTAAACTAGATGCCCCTTGCAGGAAGATTCCTGCAATATTGCTTCCTGCTGTGGTCGCTGCCCTGCCTGCTTTCCTCCCTTCTCCCCACCCCGCCTGCTTCCCTTCCTGCTCCCCACCCCATTTGCTCGCTTCTCCGCATCTCCGCATCTTCAGTCTTCGCTCTGGCCTGGATATGCAAATTAACCATCATCTTGGTTGGGTTAATTTGCATGCTGGCCCTGATTGGCTTGTGGGCATAGCAAAGGTGCGGTCAATTTGCATGTTTCTCTTTTATTAGGTAGGATAGCTTCTAAGACACATGTGTCAAACACAAGGCCCGCTGGCCAAATCCGTCCCGCCAGGCCTTGCAATGTGGCCCGCACTGCGCTGTCATCACTGCACTCCGCTGCGTTTCCATCACAGTGACAGTTTATGACTGTTCAGTAAACCATTCGGCCCGCGATTTAGGCTGGATTTTAGATTTTGGCCCCTTCTCTGATTGAGTTCGACACCCCTATTCTAAGATCTTGTCACAACCCTTCATAGAACCAGTTTTGCCACTTTGGGGATGACGGCCCCTCTTGCCCAGAGGATGCCTGGGCCAGACCAGGGCGGGAGGCTCACAGATACTGAGGGCCCGAGGGGCAGCGGCAGACGGGGGGGGGGGGGGGGATTTTAATTAACCATTTTCTTTTTAAGCCTTTAAACTGTAGACGGGAGTCGCCTATTCAAAAATTGATTTCAAAAACTGATCATTTCAATCATCTCCTAAGAGAAAGGGCTTTGCTGATTCCTGCAGAAAAAACATAAAGGACCCCATCCCAGTCTGAGAAACAGTCTTTCCCCCACAGAGAAGCCGTAGCCACGTGACACTGGATGAGAAACAAAGGGCTCAGCCAAGCTGTCATGTCTTTTTAAATGCAAAAAATAAAATAAAAAATAAAAAAATAAAATGCCATTGCGTAGCATTACATTCAATGTCATTACTTCCTAATAGAAGGCTGTTATTCGAAGTAAAAACTCATCCACAAACCCTCTCTCCCCATGACCGTGGCATCAACACCCTCAGTGCCTGCTCCGTCTGGACTATTCTGGGCGAAGCTGGAAGAACACAGGCACCAAGATTCTTAAGTCCCTGGCTGCAGCTCCGAGTTCTAGCCAGCAAGTGTTGGGATGAATACACATCTCTTAAACTAATTTACATTTTTAAAAACTAACCTATTAGTTCCCCTCCTGGGCATTGTAAGGGTTTACGGAGGTCTCAGAACAGCCATGTGAAGCAGCCACCACATCTCCGTTTCACAAAGGAGAAAGCGAAAGCCCAGAGCAGGTCAGTGACTTGCCCGGGGACACACAGCATGTACGCAGGTGGGACCACATCCACAGCCGGCTCAGCCCGGCGGCTGGCCTTCCTCACACAAAGGCCCGCACGCAGTAGGCACCCCCTCGGCGCCATTCCCTTCTCGCACCTGTACTCCCACCGGGTCCTGCCCGGAGCACGCCAGCGGGGGGACAGGGAGAAGTCGGGAGTCACAGGCCTGGGACTGTTCTTGCCTTTGGGGTTGGGAGTGGGGACAGGCCCTGGCCCCTCTTTGGACCTGGGGCTGCTTCCAGCGCATAGCCCGCCTCCGGCTGGGGTTCCCCGTTAATCCAGACCCCCGGGGGGCGCCCCCGGTCCCCGTACAAATAAAACCCGCCCAAAGGGACCACCCCGGGACGCCAGCCCCCAGGCGTGACGGGCAGACAGGGCCTGTGGATGACACACGTGTGAGTCCAACACGCAACTAGGCCATGCCTGCCTACCACCCCCCCACCCGACTCCGGAGCCTGGAAACCACTTTTTAAACATGGAAACGGGGTCTCTGAGCGGGAGATTAAACGAGAGGCTGCCTTCTTATCTCAGGTCGGAGATTCAGAGGCTCAGGAGGAACCGTAACCAGATCCCATCGGGAGGGGAACTAATCGCCCTGAAAGCCTTCGGGGGCGGAGGGAAAGGGGAAGGGGGCGCTGTGACAGCCACAACCAGCCCCGCCTCCCTCCCCCCACGACCCAGATCAGAGGGTAAGTCTTCCTCCTGGAACCTGTGGCCACAGCCGCAAGGGCCAGGTCTGTGCCTGGCGCATAGTACCATGTTTCCCGAAAATAAGACATCCTCTGAAAATAAGACCTACTTACACGTTTCCTTCTGAGTGAAATATAAGGCATCCCCCCGAAAATAAGGCCCCCCCTAGACTAAACATGAGAGATTTGGTCCACTGATTCTGAAAGAAATGGAGTCACAAGAAATTCACCAGGAAATTCAGGAATTGGATTGTGATGATGATGTTCCAGAAGATGATGACATGATTGTCATTGAATAAATGAGTAAATTCTTGATACTGTAGGATTCAGTTTGTCTGGTTTGTGTTGACAACTACCGTACTACCGTACCGTAGACAGATAATAAATTTCCTTTATTTTCATTTAACAATAAATGTGTACCGTATTCTTCTTCATGGAAAAATAAGACATCCCCTGAAAATAAGACCTAGCGCATCTTTGGGAGCAAAAATTGATAGATGACACTGTCTTATTTTCGGGGAAACAGGGTAGGTGCTCAGTGAATGTCACGGGAGGACATCGATCCCAGGGGACCAGAGGCTGCCTCTCTCCTCACTGTCCTGGGAGGCCGTGGGCTCCCTCTCAGCAGCTGTGTCGCCGGCCAGCAGCCGGACGGATGTCTCCTTGGGAGGAGCCTAGAGAGCTGGCCCTCAACCTGGCTGTGCCCTTCAGAACCGATGGCACCACGGGACCAAACACCTCTGAGGACTGCTCTGAGGGCCACATGAGAATAAACCTGTCCCCCAGAGAAGCGCACACTGCCCGGTCTCCCCTAGTTTGCCTCAGGCCTGCCTTCCCCAGGAACGGGGTCCCTTTCCTGCTTCGGGGGTCCTGCTGCCTTCAGAAGCTCGGTCCCTTCCCCTGCCCTGGGGGCCATGTCCCTGAGGGAGGAGGGACCTCCCTCTGGTTAGGGGCAGTCCGCTACTGACAGGCCTACACTCCGCTCCAGGCTGAGACACAGGCTCACCACACACACCTGGGGGGCCTTGGGCAAAGCATGGGACCTCCCAGAGGCTGGATTTCTTGAAAAATCCCCCGGAGCTGCTTCGGCATCAAAGGGAGTAAGAGTACGTACTGGGCAGGCCCTGGATCAATGGGGTGGTGGTTATTTTTATTTTACTTTTTCTTGGTTAGGCCTCACCCAAGGATTTTCTTTTTCCCATTGGTTTTTGTTTGTTTGTTTGTTTGTTTGTTTGTTTCAAAGCGATTGGAAGGGAGGGAGAGAGGGGAAGAAAGAGAGAGAAAGGAGAGAGGGAGAGGGAGAGGGAGAGGGATAGGGAGAGGGAGAGGGAGAGGGAGAGGGAGAGGGAGAGGGAGAGGGAGAGGGAGAGGGAGAGGGAGAGGGAGAGGGAGAGGGAGAGGGAGAGGGAGAGGGAGAGGGATCCATTGGTTGCCTCCACAGGGGATGGAACCTGCATCCCAGGGACATGCCCTTGACCTGGAATCAAACCTGTGACTCTTCAGTGCGTGGGCCGCCGCTCTGACCTCTGAGCGCACCAGTCAAGGGGGTTGTTATTTTTACTGATCACAGAACAACCCTACCGGTGGGCTCCGCGAAGACCCTCATTTCACACACGGGGAAACCGAGGCACGGGGTCATACGGAGGAAGCAGCAGGGTGGGCAGGTGTGTCCCTGGAGTGAGAGAGCACGGAGCTCCTGACTCATCCCGGCCACAGGCACTCTGCGTGACGCTAAGCAAGTCCGGTCCCCTCTCTGGGCCTCAGCTTTCCTGTCTGTAAAAGGGGCGCACAGAGCTCCGTGAGGTGCAAGCTTCTACGCCTGCAGCTCCCAAACACAGCTGCTCTGGAAACACCCGGGACTTCGAAAACTCCGATACTCGCCCAGATCACAGGCCGATTAATCAGAACGTCTGTCTTGTTTCGTCCTTTTAGAGTCTCCAGGTGATTCCAACATAAGGCCAAGCTGAGGGGCCATGGTTTCTAAGGACTCCACACGGCTCGTGGCCAGGCAGGCTGGGAGGGGAGACGGGGTGATGCTGGGGGGTGGGTGATGACAACTGGCACCGGGGACATACAGAATGCCACTGGGTGGTACACTTTAAAATTGGGGGGGTAGAGGGGGGCAGTGTCAGCAACCACAAAAACTCAAACTCTGCAGTAATACCAACGGGGAAAGAAGGGGTATCTGCGATACTTTCAACGAGATAAATAAGTAAATGATTCGATGATACATGTTATGTATGTTTTACCACAATAAGACAAATTTTAAAAAAGGGTATCAATAAATAGGAATGGAGGAATTCGATTAAAACGAAGGTGTGTGTCTTGGAAGGTCCGAACCCGGTGGCCCCACGGAGCGACAGGAGGGCGCAGACCTGGGCCGCTGGGGGACCTGGGTTCAAATCCCCACAGGCCGGTGGCTGGTGCTGTGACCCGGGCCCTCACCGCTCTGTTCCGGGCGGCTCTCCTGCGGGGTTCTGAGGCTCCGCGCCGGGAGGAGGGAGGTTACCATGACAACAGGGGATGCTAAGGGACCAGGATCCTGGGCCCGAGAGGCGGTCCCTGCACTCACGCGGCCGCCACCTCCCCTTCCCGCGGGCCGGGCCCTGACTCACCTGGGCCCGGGCGGGGCGGCCCACACCCGCACCTGCCTTCCATCTCCCTCCCGGGGCTCCGGGCGCGGCTTTCCCAATCGCCGGAGACGGCAGGCCGGGCGGAGGCTCCGGGTGCGGGGTGCGGGGTGCGGGGCGGCAGCAGGTGGGGCGCCGCCAGGTGAGGCCCCGGCCGAGGCCCGCCCCCCGCGCCGCGCCGCGCCGCCTCCTTCCGGTCTGTGGCGACACCTGCTGGCCGCCCGCGGCGGTGCACCCTCTGCTCCCACTAGGGCTCAAATTGCACAGATTGATGCCTAAACCCCACAGAACTGGGGTACTGGGGTGAGCATTGTCCAGGTGGGGGAGCGGCTGTGCAAGGGCCCCGGGAAGGAGGGAGCCTGGCTGTTCAAACCGCAGGGAAGGCCGGCCTGGCTCACAGCGGTGTGGTGTGTGATGGTGGGGCGCACGTGACCCTCTCTCCATCTGTGCCCTCACCAGTTCCAGGGAGCAGAGACCTGGAGGGGACAGACCCGCCCTAAGTGACAGGGAGGCAGTGATGCCAAGTGCAGTGGCCTCCTAGGTGGGGCCTAGCAATTTGTGTTTGACATCCACCTCCCAGGGGATTTTTTCCCTTCATTTTCTTTTATGATTGACTTGAGAGACAGGGGTCAGAGGGAGGCTCAGAGCTGCAAGGGGCAGGGACCCCCAAACCCAGCCTCAGGCCTGGCACACAGCGGCTGCTCCCCGGAAGCTGAAGAATGGTGGCCGAGCAGAGTGGGGCCAGAGGAGCGTCAGCAGCCTGGGCCGGGCCGGGCTGGGCCTGGGGGCGCGGGCAGGACGGCTCCAAAGGCCAGCACCCTTCCTCCAGGGGCAGCTCAGGATGGCTTCTGGCCGTGCCCAGGGTGAGGCAGCAGGTTCGCCTCTGTGGGGGTGCGGGGTGCCCAGAGACTGCTGGGTATCAACTGTATGCCTGTGGCTAAGGCGAGCCCCCCTCTCCACCAGATCATTTTGGGGGAGCTCCTCCCTGTCCCCCCCGGGGAAAAGCATGCGGACCCCGAGGAAAAGGCTCCTGGAGGGAAAACATTTGCCAGGTTTTCCCCCCAAAAGGCTCCCCTTTCCCCCCAAAGCTCCAAGGCCCAGCCTGTGAGTCATCCCACCCCAGGGAGAAGCTCTCTGTGCCTGGGTGACCCCGCCCCCTGCCCCCCAGGCAGTATAAAAACCCAGACCCACCACCACCACCACCACCACCACCACCACCACCCCCACCCCACCCCCGTCTCCCGGGTAAGCAGAAGTCCACGCGGCCTCTAATTGTGGGGCTGGCTGGTGTGCGTCCATTAGACCTGAGCTGTGAATTGTGCTCTTCCATCCTCCAGGTTCCTACGCTGCGTACACAGCTCTCCGCGGCTGAGCGGGGCATGTGAAAATCTTCCCCTGTGATGGCGGACCGGGCGCAGGTGAAGTGCGTACAAGTTTAAAACCGTTAGCGCTGCCTGTGAATTGGGTCTTCTGACCTTGGATGGGGGAGCCTGCTTCTGCCAGGGCTCTCTGCCAGGAAGTCTTTCTGGGTGGATGGGCACAGAGGCGGGCAAGCTTGCTCTCAGCATCTGCCAGGCTTATATGTTTGTAGCTGCAAATGCCTTAATCTTTCTGCGCCCTCACAGCTGTAGCTGCGTCTTTCCTAAACAATGGACGGGTGGCGGTTATTTTTATTTTGGTGTTTGATCCAGTAAGACAATGCTTCTCTCTTAAAAAATAATTTTTTTAAAATTGATTTCAGAGAGGAAGGGAGAGGGAGAGGGAGATAGAAACATCAATAATGAGAGAGAGAGGCATTGACTGGCTGCCTCCTGCACTCCCCTTTCTGGGGATGGAGCCCACAATCCAGGCATGTGCCCTTGACCGGAATGGAGCCCAGGACCCTTCAGTCCACAGGCTGACGCTCTATCGACTGAGCCAAACCTGCTAGACAACGTTTCTTATTGGTATTACTATAGAGTTTGATTTTTTGTGGTTGCTGATATATTTGTGTTTGTATCTAACTTTTTTTTTTTTTTACTATTTATTATGCTTTCTACACAGTTCTCCCGCCTCCCCACATTTATTTATATTTATATTTATATTTATTTATTTGTTTGTTTGTTTGTTTATTTTTTGCCTTTATCTCCCCCTTTTACTTTTCTGGGGTTGGAAGCTATACATTCTGATCTGAGTATTTCACTTACATTTTCCACTTGTCCCCTTGGTTCCAAGCTAACCGTGGGGAACTGAGTTGCTAATATTTCCACCTGCCTCTCCAGCAACACGGAGCCTAACGACATTTTTTGTGCAGGTTCCTCTGATGGACATCCTCACAAACACTCGGCGTTATTGTGTCTTCAATACAATTATTGCATTTCTTTTTGCCAATTTCCCCGTAGTCCAGGCTCCTCCTGCCTTGGGTTTCCTTCTTCTGAAAGCATGGACGTGAGCAGTTGCTTCAGCATGCCTGTGGATGGAAAAAAGCCTTATCGGAACTCCGTCAGAACTTCGATTTATTTGAATATGTCTGTTTCGCCCTCCTCCTTGGCTGAGAGTTTTATTTATTTATTTATTTTTTATTATTAAATTACTATTTTTGTACATATACCAATGCCCCCCACCTCCCGTACATACCCTCCCTCCCCAGAGTTTTGTTTTGTCCATTGGTTGTACTTATATGGCTGAGAGTTTTGCTGGGTATAGAACTGCAGGTTGTCGGTTATCACTGTGGTCTCAGCGCTTCTAACGCATCCCCAGACGGTAAACACCCCGCTGCTTCAGGGCCCGCTTTGAGAACCTCGGGGCGGGATTCAGACGCGCAGTGTCCTGGTTCACAGAGCACATCCCTCTCGGCATGAAATTATCGCTTTAAACCCCACCTGCTCCTTCTGCAGAGCTGCTCAAAGGCAGCCCTTCCCAGCCCCAAACGGCAGTGCCGGCCAGCGGCGCTGGTCTGTAAACCTCCTTTGGTTTGGAACGATCCAGGACTTCGGAGCTGGTTCAGAGTACGTTTGGAACAATGCCCCGACGACAAATTCTGCAGGACGATGGCCATGAAGGAGGGGCTGGGGGTGGCGTGAGCCCAGCAGCCTGGCCTGGGCGGGCAGTGTGGCCTGAGGACTCTCTCGCAGAAGGCAGAGGACACTTTCTCTGGTCTGAGAACGGGGACGAACTCTTTTCCTAAGACACAGCCTTGGAGCTTCATCTGCGCCCAGGACTCTGGCAGCTTAGGCTCCCCGCTCAGTCCGGCTGTGACCTAACGTTTCACTTCTTCAGTGTCTGAGGAGCTTTTCAGCTGGCTGCAGTTCTCCCTTCGGTCCTGTGCCACCGACGTGTTAGGACGTGGATTCATTTGTACGTATGCTGCTTGGGGATAGTTGTCCATGTTTAATCGGAGGATTCATCAACCGGGAAGACCTCTGCCCAATGTTTTCTAATCTCTCCAGCTGACATTTCTGTTTTAGAGCTGCCAGGCCTTCTCGTTCTAATGGCAAGGCCTCTGGACCTCTTTTCCCCATTTCCCGTCTCTCTCTCTCTCTCTCTCTCTCTCTCTCTCTCTCTCTCTCTCTCTCTCTCTCTCTCTCTCTCGATGGCATTCTGGGTATTTCCTCACATTTGTCTTCTGGTTCACTAGCATGTCCTGTTTACGGCAAGGTTGTGGCGAATGTGAACTCTGTGGGTGCGTCTTGTTTTCTGCCTCATTCATCTCATGAAAAAGCTCATATTTACCCTATCAGAGCTTTGTTTCTAAGACTTCCCTTTTGTTGACATACAGTGATTTGTTTTCTTTGAATTCCTCTGGGTTTTATTTAAAGCCTTTCAGAACGTCACTCAGAGGAGCGCCGGCTAAGCTTCCGGAGGCCGCCAAAGGGGATATGGAATAAAGAAAGCTGGGACTCCGAAGGAAGTGGTGGTTCTCATATATGATCCAACATGCACTTTGTAAGCAGGGGTTTGGCTTGGTAGTCCACGGCTGGGTTGCAAAAAGAAACAAACAAGGTCCCTCTAGACCCGTGGTCGGCAAACTGCGGCTCACGAGCCACATGCGGCTCTTTGTTCCCCTTGAGTGTGGCTCTTCCACAAAATACCACAGGCTGGGCGCGTCTATTTTGAAGAAGTGGCGTTAGAAGAAGCTTAAGTTTAAAAAGTTTGGCTCTCCAAAGAAATCTCATTCGTTGTGCTGCTGATATTTGGCTTCTGCTGACTGATGCGCTTGCCGACCACGGCTCTCAGAGATGCTGACACGTGTTCCCATCACCGCCGGGCCCTGGGCTCAGGGGAGATCTGCGGAGGGCACGGAGGCAGGACAGTCCTGGCCTTCAGGAGCATTGCGTCTGGCCTCCAGGCAGCCCCTGGCTGAGCAGGGCGTCGGGGTGAGGAGAGCGGGCGCAGAGAATGAGGAGGACACGATAGGGAGGAAATTCTCCGGGAGGAAGGAGCAGAGCCCTCGGCTGGGAAACAGGGATGTACCAGGTGTGGGTCCCACCTGAGGGAAGTTCACAGCCCAACATGGGGCAGGGCCCCTCAATGTCCTGGGGAGACAGAGGCTCCCAGTGCTGGCTTTTGAACTGCCAGCAAATGCCAGCCAGGTGTCAAATGAATGAATGAATGAATGACACCTGAATAGGGTTCCCAGAGGTAATATAAGACTCCTGTTTAATTATGAATGTCAAATAATGAAGTTTTTGTTTTGTTTTGTTTTGTTTTTGTTTGTTGTTGTGTTTTTGTTTTTTGTTTTTTTATAAATACTGTATGTCCCAAGCATGGCATGAGCTATGCTTACACTGAAACTCATTGGTTGGTTACCTGAAATTCAAATTTAAGTCGACATGTTGTTTTTTATTTGCTAAATCCGACAACCTTATAGCAAAGGCCTCTGGAGCAGCCAGGGACAGGAAGAGGTGACAGAGGTCAAACTTAACCTCAGGCCGGGCTTGCTGGGGAAGGGTCACCCGGCCAAGGCCTCGGTATAACCGTGGGCTCTGAGGTGTGGCCTGGACACACCTGACCCAGGGCCTGGGGCCCAGCCCCGCCTGTGACCTTGGAGAGGGACAGTGGGGGGCACGGAGGGAGGATGCCTGCCAGAGGGGAGGGAGGGAAGAGGAAGGAGTGAGGAGCGCACTGGAGAAGGGGACGTTCTTGCCCCCGAGCCCGGCGCTGTCTGTCAGGCACAGGGCCCCTGAGAAAGGTGAGTTCAGCCAAACACACAGACACCCTGCGCCCCAGTCTGTCTGCTCCAAACACCAGCTTCTGAGATCAGCGGGGGATGAGACCTTTTGTTTATGACCGGGAGACACAGCTGCCTTCCAACATTTAAAAACAAAAAACCACCAAGAAACAAGCAAGAAAAAACAAACAGCCGAAACCGGTGTGGCTAAGTGGATAGAGCGCCGGCCTGCGGACTGAAAGGTCCCAGGTTCGATTCCGGTCGAGGGCATGTACCTTGGTTGCGGGCTCATCCCCAGTAGGGGATGTGCAAGAGGCAGCTGATCGATGACTCTCTCTCATCAATGTTTCTAGCTCTCTACCTCTCCCTTCCTCTCTGTAAAAAAAATCAATAAACTATATTTTAAAAAAAGAAAAAACAAACAAACCTGCCCCCAGCCCTGAGTCTACTAGATCCACAGATTTTTCAAGTGTAACTCTTCATTATGGAATCCTTCAAGCATCCGCCCTGAGAGAGGCCCATCATAAACTTCCAGTGGCCAGCACTCAGAGGAGCGACCATCGGCGTCTGGCCCACCTGGCCGCATCTCGTCTCACTCCTGCCAGGCGCACGCTCTCAGACATCATATCCTTTCATCCAACTTGACAACTAGTCAGGGGCCTGCGCCCCGCCCCGCAGCTCTCTCCGAGGGAAGGTGATGGGCGTTGTAACCCCACTTACACCTGTGGACACTGAGGCTCGGAGCCAGTGACAGGGGTGAATAGTGGGGCTCGCCCCAAGCCCCCAGGACCCCGAGCCCTCCGGTGCCCTCCCTCCATGAGGCCCCAGGCCCAGCCCAGGGGGCACAGCTGACCCCCTCCCCAGCCCTCCGCTCCCCAGGGCAGGGCTCCAGGCGGTCAGACTTTGATCTCTGCCAGGCCGAATTCCAGATGGGGGCCTCGCCAGCCCGCTCTGGCCACACGATTGATGGGGTGTTAATGAAGTCAGGGTTTACAGACAAGCCCGGCGCTCCGGTGCGGAGGGCCGATTGTCAGCGGTGATGGGAACCAGACACCTCGCTGCCCGTGGCTCGCGAGGAAGGCGCAGGGAGAGCAGGAGGCCCGGGGGTGCCCGTGCCCCCGCAGACAGCGCCGGCCCCGGGGCCTCCCTCCCTCCGGGGGCAGGGGCGTCCTGGCCCCTCTGCAGAGGCTCCGGCGGAACAGGCTCTGGCCTCCGGCTAGGACAGCCCCTGACAATGACCTTGCTCTAGCTTGCCCTCTCCAGGCCACGGTTTGCTCATCACTGACGAAAGAATTGGGATTAGCTCAGAGGTCAGCACAGGGCCAGATGGCCAGTACTTCAGGCTTGGCGGCCTCTGTTTCAACCACCAGCCTCTGCCCGTGCAGCGTGAAAGCCTCCACAGACCAGCTCTGATCAGGGTAGGCACGGCTGTGTTCCAATAAAACTTTATTTACAAAAACAGGTGGTGGGGCCGGATGAGACCCTCCCTGGCCATGTGCCGATCCCTGGACCCAGCAGGCATTGAATTCTGAAAAGGGGCACCGGTCAGAGAGGAGGTCTCACCAGATCTATCGCTCTAGGGGCCAGGCAGGAGACACAAATGGACAAAGCCAAGGCCACCGCAGGGCATTCGGGAGTGGTGAGGACTGTGGCAAACTGGAGAACCCAGGCCTTGACTAAAAAGGGGGTGAGTCTCTACTTGGCTCCAGCCGATTGTTGCCAGATGAACACACGGACCAGTTGGCTCCCAGATAGAAATGGTTGTTGGAGGGAATCTGCTTTTTTTTTTTTTTTTTAAATGGGAATTTGCTGAAACTGGTTTGGCTCATTGGATAGAATGTCAGCCTGCGGACTGGAAGGTCTCAGGTTCCGGTCAAGGGCATGTATCTTGGTTGTGGGCACATCTCCGGTAGGGGGTGTGCAAGAGGCAGCTGATCGATGATTCTCTCTCGTCGATGTTTCTAACTCTCTGTCACCTCTCTCTTCCTCTCTGTATAAAATCAATGAAATATAAAATTAAAAAATATTTTTAAAAAATGGGAATTGCCCAATTTTGACATGTTGACAATTAACGCCAACTGTGTGGCCCAGATATCCCATCCCATGTGGCCGGAGGCCGTGGGAGGCCCAGGGGGACCCAGGGCAGAGGCCGTGTTGGGAGCTGTGGAAGCTTACCCACGTGCGCTGGTTCTTCTCCCACGTTTGGAAGTCCGCAGACTCGCGGGAAGGCCGAGGACGCTGATAAAGGAGGGTCCGGCCGGGACAAGTGCCCGGTCAGGCCTCTCCGCCTGGGACTTGGGAGGGAAGAATGCACGATGGTCCTTGGCCCCAGGACCTGCGGTCCCCACTTGGCCACCGGCTCAGGCCCCCGAGCTCCGCCCTCGGAGCGGCTGCCCGGAGCCGGAGCCGGAGCCGGAGCTGCTCTTGGAAAGACCTCCTTCCGGCGGGGCCGGGTCCGCGGGGGCTTCGCTGCCAACTGTCTCCCAGGCAGCACCCACCAGGAGGCGGAGTTCCCGAAGTGGCTGCGAGAGGCAGGAGGCGGCCTGGGCAGCCGTGGGGCTAGCCCGGAGGGGGATGTTTATTTTTATTTGGGGGCCTGGAGGCCTGGGAACCATTAAAAATGCCGATTAATCTTCCTGCCGATCTCAGGGGGCAAACTCAGAGCCAGAAGCGAGGCTGGAGCTACAGGGATGGGGGGGGGGGCGCGGTATTGGAAGCTCTGCCTGTGTGAAAAGGTGAGCGAGGCGGGACGCCGCCCAGCCCCACCCGGCATGAGCTATCAAAGGTGTCCTGTGTTTTATTTTATATTTTATTATTTTTAAAATAAATTTAATATATTTTATTGATTTTTTTTACAGAGAGGAAGGGAGAGAGAGAGCTAGAAACGTCGATGAGAGAGAAACATCGACCAGCTGCCTCTTGCACACCCCCTACCGGGGATGTGCCCGCAACCAAGTTACATGCCCCCGACCGGAATCGAACCTGGGACCCTTCAGTCCACAGACAGACGCTCTACCACTGAGCCAGACCGGTTTCGGTTGTGTCCTGTGTTTTAATCTTCTTTTAAAATCAGGTTTACTGAGATATCATTTATTTTCAAGAAATGCACCCTTGCCGAAACCGGTTTGGCTCAGCGGATAGAGCATCGGCCTGCAGACTGAAGGGTCCCGGGTTTGATTCCCGTCAAGGGCATGTACCTTGGTTGCGGGCACATCCCCAGTAGGGGGTGTGCAAGAGGCAGCTGATTGATGATTCTCTCTCATTGATGTTTCTAACTTTCTATCCCTCTCTCTTCCTCTCTGTAAAAAATCAACAAAATATATTTTTTTTAAAAAGAAAGAAATAAAAGAAACGCCCCCATTTGGAGGCGGCGGCCACTCTGGAAAACAATATGGCCACCCCTCAAAAAATTAGAACTAGAGCTCCCATAGGATCCAACACCGCCACTTCTGCGCATGCACCCTACGGGATTGAAAGCGGGGTCTTGAAGAGCTATTTCTATGCCTGTGTTTGCAGCAGCACCATTCACAACCGGCCCAGGCGGGAGCTGGGCAAAGGGCTGTGAGTGGATGAACGGATGAGCCTGGCCATACAGTGGGGCCCTCAGCCTGAAGGGCAGGGCGCGCTGGGCCAGGCCACCCCGCGGAGGCGCCTGGGGGACGTTCTGCCCCGTGAAGCAAGCCCGTCCCCAAAGGACCAGCGCGGGGTGCCTCCCTCCCACAGGGGCAGGGAGGAGTCACGTTCATGAGACAGGAAGTAGAATGGTGGTCGCCAGGGACCGGGGGCAGGAGGAAGGGAGGGGTGGCCGCCTCACGGGTCCCGTTTCCGTTTGGCAACGGGAAAAGGGCTGGCGATCCCCGGCACAACCAAGTGCACACACCTAACACCGCGGAGCCGCACACACCAAGGCGGCACGCTCCACGGTGTGCGTGTTCCCACCGCAGTTAGAATGTAAAGGGGGTGGTGGACACACAGCACAACACGCAGGTGATGTGTTCTCGAACAGAAGAACGGAAACCTGTGTGATTTTATTAACCAATATCACCCCAATGAACTCAATAAAAGATAAAAAGAAAATTACAATGTAAAAGCACGCACCCATCTTCGGTGTGGAGCTCCTTAGATGTTGTCAAATGTGACATCCCCCCCCAATCAGAAGGGAAACATTACCCTCGCCCAGGAGGTCCCCTCGTGTCCCTCTGCAGCCGAGGCTGGTTTTACATGTTATGCTGACCTAGGTTTTAGTTCCACTGGGGGAGGGGGGGAGGGAGAGGGGAATCCCCTCTGGCCTGGGGTCTGGGCCAAGCCTCAGTCTCATGGCTGCAGGAGCCGCTGTTCATACTGAGGGTCCTTCCTGCCTGGGCCTGGGGGTGAGGTGGGGGGTGGCGGTGGGGACAGAAGGAAGGACATAGGCTTTGGCTTCTTAATTTCTTTCTTTTTTCAAAATAAATTATACAAGCTAGTTTTATTACTAATTTATTTATTTATTTATAATTCTCTATTGATTTCAGAGAGGAAGGGAGAAGGAGAGATAGAAACATCAATGATGAGAGACAATCATTGATTGGCTGCCTCCTGCACGCTCCCCACTGGGGATCGAGCCTGCAAACCAGGCATGGCATGGAATTGAACATGGGACCCTTCAGTCTGCAGGCCAATGCTCTATATCCACTGAGCCAAGCCGGCCAGGGCTGGCTTCTTAATTTCTAACTGGCTGTCGGTGTCCAGGTATTGAAAACAACAGCATTAACCATCCCCATCCCCACCCCAAACACACACACACACACACACACACACACACACACACACACACCATCCCCAGGACAGCTGCCCAGTCTTTGCTCACTCCGGGATACACTATACATTTTCAAAATCACCCCCATATTTGGCCCCGAAGCCCAGCCTGGGGTCTGTCCCCTGGGGCTGCTCCCCCAGGCCAGGGCTCCCCTGGGAGAGTGGACTCAGACAGCGCTCCTGACCTGCCCCTCCCACAGCCTTGGCTTCTTGCTTTCAAAACTCAGGACTTTGGCCCATAAAGATACATTGGCGAAGGTCGCCCCCTGGTGGACAATTTGGGACATAACAAAAATAGGCCCGCTTGAGGTGCTTTGTAGAACGCACGGGGGAGTAGTGACTTGGCAGTGGGGAAACCTAGAAGTCACACCTGAACCAAGCGACCAAGGTGGATGTCACCTACAGCCAGACAGAGGGACACGGGGGCCTCCTGCCCGTGCTGCATGGAGAAGGGTCCCTCACTTCCGTAGGATTCTCCGCCCCAAATAGATAACCTCAGCTTAACCATGGGAACACCTCAGATTAGCCCAGTGGTCGGCAACTTGTGGCTCGCAAGCCACATGCGGCTCTTTGGCCCTTTGAGTGTGGCTCTTCCACAAAATACCACGGCGTGGGCGAGTCTATTTTGAAGAAGTGGCATTAGAAGAAGTTTAAGTTTAAAGAATTTGGCTCTCCAAAGAGATTCTTCCGGGCCTGGGGAATGAACACAGGCGGAGGTCACAGCCATGATGTCAGGAGAGAATGAGAATGGACTTGGATGAGTAGGCATGAGAGGGGTTTTTTTTTGTTTATTTGTTTTTCAGAGAGGAAGGAAGAAGAATAGAGAGAAACATCAACGATGAGAGACAATTATTGATGAGCTGCCTTCCTCACACCCCACAACCCAGGCATGTGCCCTGACCGGGAATCAAACCCTGACCTCCTGGTTCATTGGCCGATGCTCAACCCCCAAGCCACGCTGGTGGGGCTACGAGAGTTTTGTTTGTTTGTTTGTTTGTTTGTTTGTTTGTTTAAAGAATGGGCACACATGAAACAGAAGGGGCGTGGGGTTTGCAGGCCGTTTTAAGGTTACCACTAATGGAATTCAAAAGGGAAGGTCTCTTTCCAAAATGCTTAGAAGATACATGCACACGGCGGAGCCCAGACACCAAAGGCAAAACTGAAAAGAGGAAGCAGATCAATGTGCCTGGGCATTTGTAAGAATTGGCTGGCACGTCCAAGTGCAACACCGAACAGGAAATGCAAAAGGCGAAAGTTACCCTACTGGCATGAAATTATGATTCTGTCAAAAGCTAAAAAGCAACAACTCATCTAAAGAACATCTAACACAGAACGACAGAGGGTGAAAATAAACGGTGGGCCAGAGGGAGAAGGCAGGAATTCTAGTCAAAGGAAGGGGGTGGTAATATTAATCCAAGGATGACTGGAAGCTGAAAGCATTAGGCAGAGGAAAGGGTCAGTTCACAGAGAGAAATCGTATCACAGAGACGTAACAGAAGCCGTTATGCACCCATGATGCAGTGCCAACGAAGACAGGGTGACCCGCAGTTGCAGGGGCGAGTTTCAGCTCCTGCTGTCAGCCTGTGACAGAACTTGGAGTCCAGAGGGGGGCTTAGGAGATAGGAAATATGGAATCTATAGTCTAAGCAGAATTATTAGGTCTAGTAATAATTAATGTCGTTTTCTAATACTTTTTTAAATCGAATTTATTTAAACAATACAACAAAATTTAATCAACAATATAGTTGCCGTTGTTTTCTACTACTTGTGCCCAACGCTCAGGAAGCATTTTAATCCCTCTGTTGTAAAATTCTTGTGATTTTGATGCAAAAAATTCGGTCAATGCATTTTTGAGGCATTCTTCATTATTAAATTTTTTTCCAAGAAGAAAATTTTGCAAAGAATGAAACAAATGGTAATCGGAAGGGGCAATATCAGGAGAATATGCAGGTTGAGGGAGAACTTCCCATTCCAACTGGCGCAGTTTTTCAGCAGTGATTCTCGCAGTATGCGTCGTGCGTTATCGTGGTGAAGAATTACGCCCTTCCGATTAATCAGCGCGGGTTCTTTTTCTCTTAAAGCTTGGGCTAACCTTTCCAATTGGGCACTATACACTGCACTTGTAATGGTTTGGGTAGATGGTAAAAGTTCATAATGAAGAATTCCTTTAAAATTCCACCAAACACACAACATCACTTTTTTCGCATGCAAGTCAGGTTTTGGCGTGGGCTGCAGAGCCTCATTTTTGTCCAACCATTGAGGCCGCCTTTTCAAATTAACATACAGCACCCATTTTTCATCTCCGGTAACAATTTGCTCTAAAAACGGCAAACGGTTTTGACGAGAGAGGAGCAAACTGCAAATTGTGACTCTTTGATTACGGTTGTTGTCGGTCAACTCATGAGGAACCCATTTTCCAAACTTTTGGACTTTGCCAAGTGCACGCAATTGATTGGAAATTGTTTTTTGTGAACAATTTAAAGTTGTCGCAAGCTCTTGTTGGGTAATTTGAGGATTTTGCACCAAAAGAGCTTGAAGAGCTTCTTGATCAAAATTGGACACAAGGCCTCGACCACTCTTGTCATCTAACAAAAAATTTCCCTCGCAAAATTTCTCAAACCAACGTTGGCATTTTCTGGCGCTAACTGCATCTTGACCAAGAGCACTACAGATGTTTTTTGCAGCCTCACTTGCTTTTCTTCCTAATTGGAACTCGTAAAGCATGCAGTGCCGAATATGCTCTTCATCCGCCATCTTCTTAGCCCTAGTTTTGCAACAAAAACCAAACCAAACACAAACTTTTTCAAGCAAAACTTGTTAACTGCACTTCACACGTTCTGTAGATACCACGTGTTTGAAGGTTATGTCAATACAAGTCAACGCCAAGCAAGATTTTAAACGAATGTTTAAAAACGACATTAATTATTACTAGGCCCGATAATTGCTTCCAGAGTAACCCTAAGATTTCCCCGTGCAACAGGAGAGCTGTGTCTGCTTTGAGATGTGGTGAGCATGGCTGAAGAACTAATTTCAAAATTTTATTTCATTTTAACTCACAATTGAAAAGCTGAAGCCTTTTCTGTGACATGCGACTGGATGGTTTTGGCAGAACTACATTTTGCTTTAACCATTGAAAAATTTAGCATCCGTATTTAGATGTGCTATAAACATAAAATCAATACTGGATTTTTAGGACTTTTTGTAAAAATAAGAGTGCTAAACATCTCAATTTTATATTATTTCATGATGATTTATTTAATAAGAATTTGGATATACACTGAGTGGCCAGATTATTATGATCTCTGAATGCATAATAATCTAGCCACTCAGTGTGTGTGTGTGTGTGTGTGTGTGTGTGTGTGTGTGTGTGTATTAGAGGCCCGGTGCATGAATTCGTGCACGGATGGGGTCTGGCCAGCCTGGCCAAGGGGAGGGAACATGGACGGTTGGCCAGTCTGTCTGCTGTTTTAACTCCCGGTCGAGGGGACAATTTGCTTATTAGCCTTTTATTATATAGGATATACATTGAGTGATTAGATTATGATGTATTCACAGATCATAATAATCTGGCCACTCAGTGTATAGGATTAACTAGATAAAAATGTATGATGAAAATTAATTTCACCTGTTTTTAACTTTTTGAATGTGGCTACTTCATGGCTCACGTTGTATTTCTATTGGGCAGCCCTGACTAAGAAATAGAACACACCTTGTTCGGAAAGTTTCAGAGTGGTTTGCAAAAAGCAGTTACTGCCAGATGACACTGTAGTAAACACACACACACTATATATATATATGGAAAGACTTTAAATCCAGAGAGAACTTTCCCTTATTTGTTTTTTAAAGAAAGGACTAAGAGTCTAAAAAAAAAAAACTTAAACATCAAAATTCTCAGGATGCAACCAACTTTAACATAGTCCTAAACCAGCCATTTCTCATTGCTTTCGGGTCAGACTCCTCTGAGCACCTGACACACCAGGCCCTTCTCCCTGGAAAATGCTCAGAAAGCCTTTTGCGTAGACTCTGAGGAGGGCCACTGGGGTCCGGAAGCCCCCGGCTACCAATGCCTGATCATCTAAAGTGAAAATAAATGAACTAAGCAGGCAATTAAGATTCAAGGAAAATGAAACAAAACCTCAAGGAAACTGGGAAAAAGAACTGCCGGATACAGGCCAGGATAAAAACACCAGAACTGTTCAATCCGTGAAGTGTTTCTTTGGAAAAAATCAAACAAAACAGAGAACCAACCAACAAACTGCTAACAAAAGAAAACCTCGAGAAAAAAACGGCATAGGTGTTGTAAGAAATGAGGAAGACCATAGATTTCCAAAAACCACGGTTTCAGAATTCGGGGAACACATACTCTGCACAAAACCCAGAGCCATATGTTGGTAAAACAAAACCTCCCATGAAGAAAAATCTACATGACCCAATTCGACAAAATAGAAAATCTACATCAACAACCACAACATTCCTGTATTTTCTAAAAATAAAAAAATATGCATTTTCTGCTCTCTCCACGAGATGCGATAGATTTGCTGGCAAATTACTTCAGATTTTTGAGGTGCATTCTATTTTTTAATTAATTATTTTTTATTTATTTTTTTTGCATTCTATTCTTTCAATGGTCTGTGTTCAACAACTCAGGCCACTCTGGGCCCGGCGCATAGTCAGCTTAATATAACACCCCTGTCTTGTCAGGTGAACTCTCACCAGTCACAGAAAATGGCTGGGAGGTCCTTGGTTTATCTTGTGAAGCAAATGTGACATTGATCCCTAGAGCTAATAAGGGAGAGAACGTCCTAAGCCTTGCGGAGACATAAGTAGCAGGGCCTGGCCAGAGTGGCTCAGGGTTTTGGACATCCTCTGAGCACCAACAGGTTGCTGGTTCAACTCCCCGTCAGGGCACATGCTCGTGTTGCAGGTTCCAGCCCCACTCAAGGTAGCTTATGGAAGGCAACCAATCAATGCTTCTCCTTTTCTCTCAAGTGAGGATTCACAGATAACAACAGGGGGGAAATGGGTGTGTGCAGGTATAACTATGTAAACATTATCTCCTCACCAATTCAAAATCACATGCTCAAAATTATAAGGAAGCTGACAGGAAATTATTTAAGGGAATGCTGCAAGCAAGATCAACATGGAGCCCTCTCAGTGAACAAAGTAAGATTTAAGTAGGAGGAGCTCACTGTAAGTGCTCATTGAAAGCATTCGGGCTGAAATTAAGTAAGACGAGGACTAAACGGATTCTCCTTTCCCCTAGCACAGTGGTCGGCAAACTCATTAGTCAACAGAGCCAAATATCAACAGTACGACGATTAAACTTTCTTTTGAGAGCCAAATTTTTAAAACTTAAACTATATAGGTAGGTACATTGTTATTAACTTAATTCGGGTTCTCCTAAGCTCGCCTTTGTTAAAAACTCAAGGGGCCAAAGAGCCGCATGTAACTAGTGAGCTGCGGTTTGCCGACCACTGCTAGCAAACATTTGCTTGTGTTGGCCTCTGAGGCTGCACTTCATTCAGCAGGAAGATTGAACAAGCCTGACCTGTGAGCCAGGAGCGGGGAGGGCGAGCCTTCGCCCGCCGGCCTGTTCCGAGTACTGGGTCATTTTAAGCTCTCTCTGCGGCAGACTTGCTTGGGCGCCTATAAATGAACAAATGCCAGTTTTGGATATTAAGAGAAAACCTGTGCTTGTCTCACATCTGCTTGTTTACAAAAAAAAAAAAAAAAAAAAAAGGGAGCACGACCCAGGGTCTGCCTGCGCCTCCCCACACCTGCTAACTAATGCTCCTCGAGGAAACAGCCTTTTTTCTGGAGAAAAGTCAATCCGTTAGTCTGACCCAAGCTCTTTCCCGGGGACCCAGCTTGCTTCCTCCCCAAGCCTATTTCTCACCGGCCCCATGCCTGTGGCGCGCCGGCCAGCAGCAGTGTCACAGCATCTTCTCGGAGCCTGACCCGAGCATTCCAGGGGAAGCGGTGAGACTGATCGGTCTGGTTCCAGGCGGAGTGCGGCGCCCAGGGCAATGGTTACAACCACGAAATCGCCGTAATTACCGGGCACTACGGGATGTTCAATGACGCCTCATTAGGTATGGACGACATGAAATAATTAAAGTGACCTCTATGTCAAGGGGATATTAGCGAGCGAACCGTTTAACACCGAGAGAACTCGGTCATGGACCCTTAAGACCGGGCCTCGCCAGGGCTTCGGCGCGCAGAGATGGCGAGGTGAAGTCTCCTCTATAGAAGGGCTTGCTTGTCTGAGTGACCAGCAGCAGGGACAGCTTGCAGTACGCGGCTCACGCTTGGACAGTGCGTCCCTTCTACGAACTCTGCCTTTAAAAACTCCCATGGGCCAACTGCACTTGCTATGAAGGTCTTCACCGGCTCATGGAGGCCAGCAGGAACATGCCCGGCGCTGGCATCCTTGGGCAGTGGCTTGGGGTTTAGCAGAATCCGAGCAAGGCCAATGGCTAACGGCAATACGGTTCCTGAGGACCACGTCAGACTTGGCGGCATCCACTTTGCAGTGTTTAAATGCATTCCACACAATCTCCCCCACCTCAGAGTCGGTCGCTGTTGCCCAATGGGTACCACTGGCAGTGGATGCGAAAGCAGAATTCCTAGTCGGAATAAAACAGACATGCACCGATGGTTGGATAAAGACCCACGGATGCCCAGCGGAGCATGCACCTAACGGATGCTTGTGGAAACACCGCCCAGTGCTGACTTTCCAGGGTCGCCAAGGGTCACGGGGCTGACACAGGAGCAGGAAGCCTGCTGGATTCCCTTAGTGACGCACCGAGTTCTCTGATGCTTCTGGCACCGTGGAGAGGTGCCCGGTGAGGCAGAGACAATTTCCTCTTTGATTTGAATGGGGCCTCCCTCCTCTCAGCCTCCTCGCCGGCACAGCGGAGGCCAGCAGGGACAGCGCCTTGTGGCTGGCAAAGCTTTTCCCACGGCCCCATCTTCATCCCCGTTTGGGGACCAAACTGAAGCTGAGTGGTCTCAACAGCTTTAGCTCTAGACTCAGGCAACCTCAGCTTCAGAGCAATGTTCATTTCTAAACAGATGGGGGGAGGCCAACATTCTGATTCTGACTGTAAGCGCTCCCACGTCCTGGGCCCCTGGAGCGTGCGGCTCTCCCTCCTCGGTGGGCTCGCAGACAGTGCAGCGGCTCTCCTGCTGGGTGGTGTGGCCCACAGCACGGGGGTGTCACCAGCCGGTGGCCCGGGAACAGGAAGGGAGCTGTGCCTGCTATCTCTAAGGAACAGCAAGAAGAAACTGGCTGGGGCTGCCGAGAGAACGGTCGAATTATGGACTTGTAGTTTGTTCTAGGATTGACCACAGCCTAGAGTTAGGACACTGTTAAATGCAACCCACTCCCAACAGCTGAAGAATTAACCACCAAGGCTCCTATACAGTGGTGTGAGTGTGTGTATGTGTGTGTGTGTATGAGTGTATGAGTGTGTGTGTATGAGTGTATGTGTATGAGTGTGTGTATGAGTGTATGTGTATGAGTGTGTGTATGAGTGTGTGTATGAGTGTGTGTATGTGTGTGTGAGTGTGTGTGTGTGTGTGTGTATGAGTGTGTGTATGAGTGTGTGTGTGTGTATGAGTGTGTGTGTGTGTATGAGTGTATGAGTGTGTGTGTGTGAGTGTATGTGTATGAGTGTGTGTATGAGTGTGTGTATGTGTGTGTGAGTGTGTGTGTGTGTGTGCGCACTGAAACTTCCAAGCGTGAACTTGCCCTTGGAGAATGAGAACACAGTCTGGGAACAGCGCTGGGGGGGATGGGGGAGTAATGGGAGCGGTACACAACTACATCCAGGCTCCTCGCGAGGACTGTCCAGTCCGTAACAGACACCTTCTGGGGAGGTGTTGATCGTCCTTATTTCAAAGGCAGGATGGGAGGGGGGGAAAAAGCCACTCAAAGTCTCAGTAATTCAATAATTTATTCCTCTAAAAAAGTGTGTAAAAGTATATAGCTCTCATTCACAAGGTATATATGAATGACATTTAAAATGGAGGCCTTTTAGTATTGTTTCTTTTTATCAAAGTCTTTTAGTGTACTGTACCAGCGCTATACTGCAGGGTTTTTTTCAATGAACTTCACATATTTTTGTATTCTTTCAAATTGTTTGCTATATATAAAAGAAGCTCACTGCAAAATGCTTGAAGGAAAAGAGAAAAAAAAAAAATTCAGAACTTCCCAGAAATGTACAGCTTTTACATTTAAAAAAGGCTCTGAGATATACATACAGGCATGCTGGATACCCCCCTCCCGCCCGAGTCCCCTTTTTAGTTCAAACCATAGTAAGAGTTCTGATTTCTGCAGGATTGCCAAAATTAAAAATTAAAAAAAAAATAAAATAACTTCTCACTCTGTAGCAAATCCAGGGCTTGTACATTTCAGATTAATTCAGTAAAAAACTCACAAGTAAAATAATGCATATTTAAGGGAAATATTATACAGACTTTCACACAGAAGTACATAATAAGATTTTTTAAAATCTATTGCCATTCATTTATTTTTGCACAAAAACGTATAAATATGTCACCAGCTTTTCTTAACTTAAAAAACTTAAATAAAAGACACCAGATGAAATCTACCCTTTGCTGACTTTTTTTTTTTTTTAATTTTTGTAGAGTTTTTTTTGTTTGTTTTTTGTTTTTTTTTTTTCTTTTTCTTTTTTTGCTTAGAATTGGGTTTCTAGGGAAGAAAAGCCCCTGCATTAAAAACAGCCCATTTAAAAAAAAAAATTCAAAGTTCTGATGAATTCTGGAAAAAAAAGCAACCCCAAAGTGGTAAAAGATTACAAATAACTACTTTACAATTTGTCTTCTCACCAAGATAATTTTATACAAGTTTACAATCTTCATCATCTTATGCTCTTCAAAAGGCCTTGAGAATTTTTCCTTTCTGATTAAGAAAAAATAGCACTGCAATATTTTTAAAGTCAATTTTACACTGTACACATTAGATACAAATGGTTTTGATATATCAGATTTTTTTAAACCTATACATTGCGAAAGTCAAACCCCCCCCTCAATTGGTGGAACAGAGAACAAAATTATCCATTTACAAGTTATTTCTCTGCTTTCACATTCCCACCACACCACTTTTTTTTTTTTTAATATAATGTTTTAAACGTTAGATTATTTCAAGAAAAATACTTTTACAAAATCCTATTGTTATTACATTTTCCTTTCTGTCAACAACCAGGACATGGCAATCTCTTGGAAGAACGTTCGCAGTCTGCAGGTTCTCTGCGCAGACGGCTAGCGCCCCAGGTCTGGCCGCCTCGGGCCAGCCCCCACTCCGCCCGACAACACGCCGCCAGCGAGGGCTGGACGGCATCTCAGAGACAACCCTCTCGGGCCTGGAATGAGGAGTCATAAAACACTTCCATTAGCCACTAATGCTTTAAAAAGGCATTTTTTTTTTTTTTTTAAAAGTCCCACCACGAAGGCTCAACTTCAAGTACTAATTTAATGGTTAAGATGTAATATTTCTTTGAAATAATATTACTATGGTCCAGAAAAAATTCACCATATTTGTAACTGATTTTATGAGCAAACACTTTCCATTGCAGTATGTACATGAGTCCCCTTTGACCTAATGAGAGGAGAGACCTGGCTTTCAATAAGAATTCACTAGAAAATATATCCCCCTGGCGACTATATAAAACTAAGGGAGGGGCGTGCTCCATGGCTCTAGGTTGGGCTTGACTGCCTTCGGTACAAAGTGTCACCTTCACGGAACGCTGGCCGCTTTCACAAGGAACAGGCAGAATGCTCACCCAATTTGTTCTTAGCAAAGCCTGCTGCTGGGTGGCTGGAAAGCTATTTCTTTTTATGCACATCTCCCCAATCTGTTTCCACTCCTGCTCTGGTTCTTAGGACAGAGGTATGTAGTCAAAGAATCCTATGGTGGGTCTGAGTTGGGTTTCAGCTACTGTACCTGGTCCTCGCAAATTAGAAAGAAAAAAAAATTAAAAGTCACAAAAACCCTACGACAATACAATTTAAAATAAATAAACAGAATGAAGATGTCTCGCCTCCAGACTTCTGTATCTACGCACAGGTGTGGAGTGAGCCACAGCACTCGCCCTCGCGACGGGCGCACCAGGGAGAGAAGCCCACGGTGAGATCATGAACTTGAGCTGGTTCTCATTTGGAAGAAGTCCTAGAATATGGAGTTCAGGTAACCCACAGGCCAAACACCAACAACCAGAGGATTTCATCCAAAGGGCTGACCTACCCTTAGTTTAGACAGAGACTGAAACACAGGCTCTTGTGTGCAAAAGGATACCGTCTCTTCTGTTTCCTCCTAAAACCACCGCCAGCCGGGACTTCCCGGGAGCCAGGGGTCCGGCGCCCACGCCACAGCCCAGCTGGCGTCCTGCCGTGGACGTTTCCAGTCCGTGAGGAAGGGTCCGTGAGTCACTCTGAGAGGAGCACTGCGGAGACAGCCTGTGCCTGCGGAGTCACAGTGCAGCCTGTGCGTGGTCTCGGAAGTGGGCGGGCACCTGCAGAGGGCAGCAGCTCCGGGACCGAGGCTGCAGGAGAAGGAACCGAGCCGAGGACAAGTGCTATTCCATTAGAGTATATTCATGATGGCATTGTACAACTGAGTGAGCACCACAAAGTGGACGGGAAGGCAGGAGGTGCGGTCCTGGGTGGCCGGATTGCACGTGAGCCAGGACAGAGCGTTGTACTGCTCCAGAACAAACCTGCCGAGAGAAGACTTGGGTCAGGGTGGGAGGGGATAGGCAGGCAAGGGGATCACAAATGCTAGCATCCTCCCTGAACTGCCCCAGGCTCTACTGTGTTCCTGCCTTTCACGGCCCCTCTTCCTTCTCGACCTGCCAGTCTCAGAGGGCAGCCTCTGGCCACAAGGGAACTCACATATGCTGTAAGCATAAAAGGGCCCTGCTTTGTAAAGACTTGGCATTTAAAAAGCATGTAAAATAGCTCCTGAATATCTTTATACTAATTAAAAAATGCAGAGAGCTGAAATATTTTGAATATATTTTATGTTAATCCTAATATATTTTTCATATAATTGATGAATTTGCCACTAAAAGTAACCTCACTCATTTTTTAAAATTATTTAATGTGGCTACTAGAAAAGTTTTCATTAGCTATGTGGCCCACGAGGTGAGGGAAGCCTAAATCATCATGAGCCGGTTCTTGCTGAACTGTAATTCCCAAATCATTTAAGAATCCGAAAACATTAGAAAAAGCTTGTATATTTTCTCAACATACATGAAGAATGCTTATGGCCTCTTAAAATGCAAGAAACTTTGTACACGCTTCTGAGAGGCATTCCCAACTATGGAATTTTTGTTATAATTAACTGCACTTATAAAATTGATATGAGAGGCTAAAGATGTTTGCTTTAAGTTCCAGACTGCCTTCTAACTACCCGCCCTTCACTCTGACCTCTCTGTCACCATGAAACGCCTACGCTAAGCAGGCAGCAGTGCCAGCTGCACCTGCAGCCACTGTCCCACTTAACAAGCCGCAGCCCTGTCTGCCCTGCGGCCTGGCTCAGGCTGGCAACGTGTGCCACTGCACAAGGCAGCATCTCTTCCCCAAACCCCGCACCTCAGTGAAAGCCCTGGGAAAACCAAGAGCAAAGGAAATAACTTCAAATGTGCCGGTATTGCCTGGGGCTGCACCCACCTCAGAACATCAGATGTGGTTTTGGAGTCGAGAGGATGTGGAACCCACTGGGAGTTGCGGGTGGGAAGAAGTTCGTCCGTCTGTGCTACAGAGATGTGGTGATGCAGTGACGCCTGCGGAGGAGCAGAGACAGTGACCTTCCTGGGCTAGCTGGCCCTGGGCAGAGAGAGGGCCCGCCCAGGCCCACCAAAGGAGGTGCTCTTAAATCAGGGCATCTATGAGCCTGTGAGTTTTCAGATGCTGAATAACCCCAAGGTGAGCCCACACACCTCCATAACCTAACGTTGAAGATAAAAGCTGGCATTGTCAATGACTACATCATGTGTCCCTCGAGGTCTTATTCTACTGCCCCACTTGAATTTAAGTGGTCACTGGATTCAGTAGGTGCCAGCATGCTCCATTCACTATAAAGTTCCCCATCCATTTTTAACTTAATGGTTTTAACACAGTTTTATTTATTAAACAGCTAAGAAATATTATATATAAAGGAGAGGCAACAAAGTTGCTGGAACCTTTCTCTTTATTTTTCAATTTTTAGGTTAATGAATTGCTGCTCTGGCAGCTACAATAGGTGACTGGCTTTCCAGCACCATTATGAGCCCATGGACTTATTTCATCTGTGCCGCCATCATTCTTTCTGATGACCAAATGGTATCATCCCTGGGCAATGGAAACCCCCACCGGGTCCCTTTGATAGGACTCTAATGATCTTGGGCGGGTTCCTTGCTTTGAAGGATAACAAGGTGTCTCAGATCTGAAATCAGTCACCTCTTCAAAGAATTCTGGTTCTTTTGAATGACAAATGGTATTCAGGAACTATGGTCACGGCAACAGAGGTGTTTATTGCTAGGAAGTTGTCATTGCTCCTAAGACTTCCAGAAGACAGAGTTGAAATATGTATTTACATTTTTAGAGAGGAAACAATAAATGTAGGGTCATACTGACAATTTTCATTCAAAAATTAAGATTACATGAATTTTCATATAACTTCTTTGAATTCATAATAATATGTTAAAGTCATTAGGGAAAAAAATTCCTTCAATTATTTTTGGTTTTAACATTCTAGGGGTGTGTGTATGTGTGTGTGTGTGTGTGTGTGTGTGTGAGATACATTACTGCACAGTAATCTATACTCCACAGATAATTACATAAAAATACTTCTCAATTTGTTATGGACAACTAGTATTCCACTACTATAGTTTATTCAACCAGCCCCTACTGGTGGATATTTCAGCTGTTTCTAATCTTTCACATATATCATTTTTTGTTTTTGCCAAAGTTTCTTTTGAATAGATTTCTAGAATTGGGACTGCAGCATCAAAAGAGAAATGTGTAGGTCATAGAATCTGGCTTCTCCCACAGCCTAGCAACAGAGTTCTGTTGTCAAACCTTGGGGTTTTTGCCAGCCTGTGGCTGAGAAATGGATTTCTTTCCAGTTTCCTTCATCCAAACTGGAAGTGGAATTTCTTTTGTATTTAACCTTTGATGAATGCAGACAGCCCATGGCAGGGAGGAAGGACAGCTAGCTGTCATGTCCATGCAGGCCAACTTCACTGACAACAGCGCAATGGGAACCGGGAGAAAGATACGATACAGACTCCGTGTCCATCCTAGAGGTGCCCTATGGGCCCCAGTGAGTCCCTCCTTGGGTTAATGTAATTCATTTCTTTGTGACATGGTTTTGGGTTCATCGCCTAAATCCTACTCTCCACTTATAACTGTAACTGAAATATCCTCAGAGTGCAAGTAGAATGTGAGAGAAACGGGGAACAGAATAAGATCATGGTGACAGAAATTTCTAACCAAAATTGAACTTCAGCAAAAGTTACTCATCCCATCGCCTCCCCCCAAACTTCAAACCTGATACCAAACCAACCTTTAGGAAGAGGGGACACTGGTTCTGAGCCTGGGGACACGATGACCAGAACCACTGGGGCAGGTTCTCCGCTTTGGCAGTTGACACGAAGTAGCCCAGGGCCAGCGGCTGCTGCTTCAGCTCCTCCGGAGCCTCTCGGGAAAGAAGGCGCTCGCCCTGGCTCTGCAGAACAAGCCCCCGCAGGTCAGCACTTGTCACCATCACTCTTAGAGTCAACTTAAACAGCACACTGAGATATCATTGACATAACACTTAGATGAGCTTCGGGTGTATCATGTCATAATTCATATTTGGGTATTTATATCTATTGCAAAGTGATCACACAGTAAGTGGTTGACATCCATCACCACACATAGTTACAAAACATTTTTCTTCTGATGAGAAGGCTTCAGATCTACTTTCTTAGCAACTTTCAAACATGTGACCCTATTAATTCCTAGTCACCATGCTGTGCATATGTCCCGTGACTGATTTGTTTTGTAACTGGAAGCTTGTACCTTTGACCACCTTCACCCTTTTTATCAGATCACCCTGCACACTGTGGGGAGCAATCCCCTTTCTGGCAGCATCGCACCCCCAAATGCCAGCTAACTGAGCAAGGCCAACAGGGGAGGCACTGTCTGCTGCACACAGGTATCTGAGGGAAAGTACTGCTTTGGCAGAAGGTACCAGCGAAACCAATGACATCAGTCAATTAAGTGCAAATTTTTTTTCTTTGGTTTCTTGTCTGCAGAATGTTAACTGTTGCGTGGCATTACTAGGTATCAAACAAGAACTGCAGAGAGCAAATCTCTGACAGGTAAAGGTATCTACTCTCATGTGCCAGAAGCCAACCTCAAATACAGAGTGCACCTGGCCATCTGCTGTCAAGGACACTGCCAGGACACGCAGCCCTTCCCCACTGCCTGCAGGGCGGGACACCGCCGACCTGCCAGCGGGGTGAGCCGCTGCTGGAGAAGCCTGTGTGAATGTCAGCAGACCTTTCCTGACAGTAAGAGACTCCTGTGCATTTCTGAAATTGGCATTTCCTCACCTTTGATTCTTTCAGCTAGCTTCAAGAGATGGAAATACTAGTATAGTTTTCATGTAAGCAATAATAAGTAATCTGTTTTCACGAGCCTTCTGTTTCAAAAGGGAAAAATTCCCAACTACTAAACCAAGTTGTATTATATCTGAGATGGTTAAAGATAAAAACTTACTACAATCTTGAACAAATTCTTTCCCCTGTTGTAATGTCTTAACTGGGTATCGAAGAATTTTAATGGCTCAGAAAGAGGAAATGCTAAACACCTCTCAGGGGTCACTGGCTATAGGTGCTATGGACTGGGAAAGGCCACCTGACCAGCTAGCTTCAAAGCAGTGCAGTTTACCTGTGGCTTTCAGTGAAAGGCTTTATTTAGGGTTGGGGGCTCCAACAGAGAGAGAAATACAGCACACCTGCTTCTTCTAAAACTAACAACACAATTCAATCACCAACGCTAATATATAAACTGAATGACAACTATCAGTAGTGGAGGCAGTGCTATCATCTCCATTTCACAGATAAGGTAATTAAGGCTGAGAAGGTAAAAGGAGCTTGCGCAGAGCCGCAGAGCTAGTCAGCCACAGACCTGTCACTCAGAGCTACATTTATCCATTTTCAGGGCATGCATTCTTGGCTGATGATATGCTTGACTTGCCTCTAGAATTCACAGTAATCCTACATTTAAACTATGCAGTGTAAAATTTGTGTTCCTATCACAAAAATCTCCAGGAAACTATCATTAGCTGGGAAATGACTTTCTGGGGAAATAAAGACATTTAGACTCTCTCCTTCCAGGAGGAGGTGGGGGCAGGCAGTCTCATGAGGGCAGCCATGGAGTGGACTTCCCTGGTTTCACTGCGCTGTGACTTAGGTTTCAATTCTTCTTTCTCTTGGTTAAACTCAGGGCTGGCGATAAAAGTGCCACCTGACAGAAACCTAAGTCCTCTCATACACCTTTGGGTCTAAATGAGTTGAGCAGGGTTGCTTACTATACTTGTCCAGTGTAATATATTAGACATAGCAGTTCTTCTGTGTCTTAACCCCTCAGTCTCTTAATATCTACTTTAAGTAAAAGTACAATACGGTGATAAAGCGTGAGTCCTCAAGCATTTAAACAAAGCATGAGTAATGACCGAGCCTTTGACTCTACAATCCATATCCCTATGACATTTAAAGATGAAAGTGCTTGTAAGCTCTGTTTTTTCCTTAACCCTCTAGCATCAACCTGAGCACTTCTCCAAAGGCAGCCTCCTGCGGGCTGGCTGCAGAGATGGGACCACATGCCACGGCACTGACACAGGAGTCAGGCTCCTTTCAGAATAATTACCCATAAACACTGTGCTCTTCCGTTAACATGGTTACTTTGCATTTAAATAAGCAGGACTATTGACCTAGCCTTTAAAAAAAACCCTCTCTGGGCAAAAATTAAAAATAACTGGGAAGCAGCAAGTAACCAAAACTAACTTTTGTTAAGAAAACAGTGATTGCACACAATCCTTCCGGCATTAATAAGACTACTCTTCTGAAAACTATTTATCAGGAATAATATACTTCTTTCAAATTCCCGCTTTTAATCGAAATGGAACAACTACAGCATCACTTTCCCATTTATTTTTCTTGTACCAAGGACCAAGACCAGTGAGAAGGAAGGTGCCTGGAGTAAAAAGTTGGCCATGCCTCTAGGCTATGTTCCGCAGACTGAGATGGTTTTACACAGCCCGCTTCCCAGCATCCTTACCCGGCTGTGCTGGAAGTGAGACCCCACGCCGATTCCAGAAGGAGAGCCGGGGGAAGGGACAGGGGAGGAGTTGGGGGAGGAATGGAGGTTCCCAGTAATTAATATGCCAATGTCATTGTCCATATCATCTGGGAATGGTAGGTCAACAAACATGTCATCTAGAGGAAAGGGAGAAAAAAAAAAGCACAAAAATTTAGAATATGATCCACATCCCCAATTAAACAATACACTCTTTTGGGGAAGCTATGATTATTACAGGCAGGTGCTGTAAACAAATTAGTAAGATTTAATGTGTGTGTACTGAGTGCAAGGTGCTGCAAATTATTCTTTTACTTTGCACCCTCTCTGTGATATCCTAATGTGAGTATTAATTGAATGAAGAAATAAAGAACATAAAATAAAACTCCACATTCTGTATAGACTCCAAAAGCACATAAAAAGGTTGCAAAACAACTAAAGAAGCAATTTAATTTTTAAACAAAGTAAACATTGACACCACCTAAGAAAACAACAGACTCCATCTATGCAGCCCATTAGCCTCTAAATCCTAAGGCTGAATGAATGCATGTTAATAGGTGTGAACTCACCCTGAAACTGGAGGCCTATTCCACAAGCAGATCAAAGCACACACTTTCATTAAGAAATCCTCTCCCATATTATAAAAGTAAGATACTCTCACAGCAGAAAATTTGGAAAGAAAAGTACAAAGAGGAAAACCACCGCCCATAGCCCAATCACCGTGAACACTGGTGCTATGATTCTCTTTCTCCTCTTTTGTTATCGCATTGTGCTCACACTACATATGGTATATAGGGTCCATATATAGTGTGGTGTCCTTTTACCTTCCCCCTTTAACAGGAGTAAATGCTGGTAGCTGTAAAAAACTCTTTAAGAAAAATGAAAATAGCTGCATAATATTGAGCATTTATAGTTATAAATAACCATTTCTTAATGAATGCCTTAATATATTGAATAAAAAAAAACCCTATTAAGAATAATCAAGTAAAAAGTTGTTTTTGAGCAAATCCTACTCACAGTGATTAGCTAAAGGCAGTTGCTACCATCACATTGCCTAGTAGTCTTCCTACTTTCAATTCAGATCAAGAAATATTTATTGAAAGAGTAACACCCACATACAGTACGCTACCAAGCAGATACTACTTTTGGTCTTTCATGAAAAACAAGAGGAAGTGAATTCCTCAAAAGAGGAAAGTATTTATTTGGTATTGGTAACAGAGCAGACCAATTAAATCTCAAAAACCAAACAGATTCTCCAACTTTCATAAGCCACTCTTCATACTTCATGTGTTATCACAACACAGACCTGCCTACAGCAGGCCCCTGACTCCACACTCTGGCTCTGTCTCTGGTGGAAGAAGCCGAGTTCTAGGCAAACATGGTCCCCACTCACCATTGTTGGGGCTAAACCCATCTTCATTGGGATAGTTGGCTGGAGCCACTTGGATGGTTGAAGATGTCGGGAATACCAAGATGTGTGTACAAGAAGCATCTTGAGGGGTGTTAAGCTGAGATGACTGCATGTTTAATGCAGTACTTCGGCCAAAAACAGAGCCCATTGTGACAGCATCTTAAAAAAAAAAAAAGTATTAATTCCTTTTGTGCAGGAGTGAACAACTCCAGAAAGGACGTGTTTATGAGGACCTGAGCTGGAAAGGTAGGAGCCATGATGAACACACATTTAAAGTTGAGCCCAAGTGTTTAAATATCTTTAAGAAACTGACTCAGAGCATATAGATACAATAACTAAAGCCTCATTTCATATTGGAAAGGTTAAGATAAAATTGGACTGAGTCTACCAAATATGTTTTAATTATTTATATAAGACGTATTTATAAAAATTAATCTCCCACGTCCCTTCCTCCTGTGGTTGCTCACAAATTGTAAAGTACTATTTTCCTAAATGATACAATTCTGTAGAAATGGTACCATTTAACTAATAATTATTATAACTAACACTTATTAAATGTTTACTACATCCCAGATTCTGTGCTACATTATTCATTCATGTCACCTCATTCAATCATCATGGCCACCTCAAGGTAAGAACTATTATCCCCATTTTGTGATGAGGACAGAGCACAAATAAAGTTTTGTAATCTGCTCAAGTGGTGCAGGCAACAATCAATCTAAGGTCTACCGAGCAGGCCCCTGTAGGCCACCTGTCTCACACCCAATACTATTTACCTTTACAGGGAGTGAGAGGAAAGGGTCTCCCATTTATTGAAAAAAATACCTGGGTGGTAAAAACAGTTTTAAAAGTATAAAATTGCTTTGCCATAAAATTATAATAGCTTAATTGCTAATTTGTTAAAACAACAACAACAACACACACACACACACACACACACACAAAAAACCCTCAAAAACACTCTAGCCTGGCCATTGTGGCTCAGTGGTTGATTGTCGACCTATGAACCAGGAGGTCACTGGTTCGATTTCCGGTCAGGGTACATGCCCAGGTTGTAGGCACGATCCCCAGTAGGGGGTGTGCAGGAGGCAGCCAGTCAATTATTCTCAGCATTGATGTTTCTATCTCTCTCTCCATCTCCCTTCCTCTCTGAAATCAATAAAAATATATTTTTAAAAAACATACCAAAAACACTCTGTGGCCACAATGTTTTGGCTATCCACGTACTGGTACTTGCTGAGAATTTACTGTGGTCCAGGCACTAAACTAAATGTTTTACCCGTATGTGCCTCAACATTCATCCTCAACTTTGTGAGAGAGACGGTGAGTATGCTCTCTCGAGGCTGCTTAGAGAGTCTGTCAAACACCTATCTCCAAAAGGATATTCAAATACGTATCATGCTGGTGTCCGTTAACCACTTTTGGAGGGTGAGCCTGGCAACCTGGCAACCAACTGGGGCAGGCAGCAGAAACCAGCCATGGCTCTAAGGCCTCTCAGTCATAGCCAGAGTGCAGGCTCTCTCCAAGGGGTGGACAACAAAGGTGAGAAAATCACAAACTACATCCCTGGGAAGAGACCAAGTGGTTTCCATTTTTGAACCTTAAGTACAATTTCCTCTTATAAAAATTAACAATACAGATACATTCTACACTTGTCTATGAACTAAAGTTTGAGGTACGAACTGATGTGATGCGTCATTAATTAAACTGACAAGAAGAGCTTTACCTGGCATCACTACAAAGGACCCCTGGGGCTCCATGGCAACCAGGCAGGCACTAAGGATAGAAGGAGAGTCTGTGGCAGAGATTCCACACATCCGGCACATGTCCTTGAGCCGTTTACTGATTGTCTGCAGTGAACATTCTCCAAGGAGGATACTCCAATCTGAAACCAAGTAGCACAGTTATTAGTATAAGCAGTCTGTAGGAATTCATGTTGCTGTGAGGTTTGCGTGTTTTACCAGTTTTGCCTGGTAAGTGAATTTCCAGGATTGGGCCTTCTGGGAAAGTAGCTTCCCACAGGTTCCTCTCCTTGCTACAAAGAACATGTTGCTTGACCTTTATGACACTTCATTAACAAAGAAACAAAGGCCCACTATTCTGCAGACTGCAGCGCCGACTGAAATGGCCTGTGAGCCTCCAGCACAGACCCAGGTCAGTTTACACCCTTCAGAAGCTCTCTGGTGAGGCCACCAGTCTGTTCTATCCCTCCTCCTCCTCCCCCTCCTCCTCCAGGTCTGGCTCTTTCACAGCCCCTAGCAGCACTGTCTTCACAGGTGAGGACCATTAGGATAACCAGTTTTGTTTACCACTTGCTGTAGGCTGGCTGTTTCTATGCAAGGCGAAAGGCAAGCAGCAGCAGCAGCAGGGGGAACCTTTCTCAGAAAGCCCCAAAGCGCTAACAAACAATGGGTGTGAGGGAAGTGCTCCAAATGAAGCTGCAATAATTACGCTGATTAAAAGTTGGCACAAATTTTCTTTCTAATACTTGTGTATTGCCCCCAAACAAATGGCATGATGTCGTCTCAGAGAGCTATTATGGGTTATGTTAACTCTGGGAAATAAAAAGTACATGGTCACACGCCTGCCGCCAAGTCACATGCCACTGATGACATGCCACTCCTGCAGGCTTCTCTAGCTCTACATGTTTTCAAACAAGCAGTTCTTTCCTGAAAGAGGAGGTGAAAGGAAAAGTTTTCCTATTTCATATTCCTAATGAGCCTCAAACTGAAGTGGCTGAAAAAAAAGTGGCCAGGAACACAAAGCAGTATTTTTTAAAACCACAGAAAAATAAAGTAGATTAAGGTTTGTATTTAAAAATCAAGTAAGAAGAAAAGGTGGTATAAGGATTTCTATCACAAACACACTGGTGATAAAGAACGAAAGTTCACCAAGCTGGCTGACATCTACAGGTTCCAGCTGACTCTGCCCACAGAAACGATGCGTGCAGGCCTCTGGTCCCTGAAGGAAGGACCCATAAGGCAGTGATTTCCTGTGTGCTGGGCTCTTCTCTGTGTCTTCATTCCTTGAAAACACATTTTCTCTTGGTCACACTTACACCCTTCCCTCTCAGAGGCAAGAGGAGTGTGCCTTCTAACAAATCACACAGGGCAGGCAATGGCCTAATAATTCCACAAAACACTAAGTGACTAGGCTACGTCTGGATCCCCTCTTCTTCTCTATTACATTCTAACTTTCCCCTAGGATTAAGAGTAGCTCAAAACCTTTAAGAAATAAGATTGACTAAAAGGCAGACTAGAAGAGAAGATAGGAATTCTGACAGAAATAAAATGACGAACCCCCTAATGTAATAGGCCTCCAGGCTACTGATATCAGATTCATTATAAGTATGATAGTCTTTAAAAAATGAAAATGGTACTATCTTCTATTAGTCTGCAATGTAATTTATTACTAAAACAATGTATGTACAATGGGTTCCTAAGAGAACTCATTTAATACATATTATATATTTGTATAATTGCTGTTATACCCTAATAACACACTCAGGCACTTGCTACAATGCAAGTTATACCTGTATCACTTATTTGCGAAATCCCTGAAATAAAATGTTTCATAAATAAATAATATGTGCACCCTAGTGCAAGTGTTAACAAACCATGGTCCCAATGCCAATTCCTGCCCAAGCTTTTGTAAATAAAGTTTTATTGGAACACAACCTTGCCTATTTACTAAGGTGTTGTCTGTGGCTGCTCTGAAGTTACAATGGCAGAGTTGAGTAGTTGTAACAGTGACCAGCTAGCTTGTAAAATACAAAATATTTACTATCTGGCCCTTTCTAAAGAAAGTTTGCTTTTCTGCTCTAATAGACTTGCAAGCACAAAACCACCTGTTTTTTGCTTTTGTGCCAACCTTAGAAAGAAACCACTTCCATCTCTATGCATACATTGAACTTTTTATAAATGTGTCATTAATTAGTAAGACTTTTAAATGAAATCTAGGCTTTTAAAACTGCACAAGTAGCTGCACTAGTTTAGTAAATGAGCTGGGCTTAAGGCCTGGCAAGACAGCTGCTAGTGATCAACTGTGTTATGTTAGTTACTTTCAGTACTTTGTGACTGTTATATTTGCAAGAAATAATAAGCAGTTGGTATCGTAATATATAAAAACCCTGGGTTGTTAACGACTGAGGCTCAACCAACCAGAAGTCAGTCTCAGTACCCAGCACTGACTGCTGAAGGGGCTGCGAATCAGGGCCAGAGAGAGGCCTGAAGAGAGAAACAGGGACTGATCCATTGCTTCTGAAGCAGCTTTTGATCCACACTTGCCCCTCTTTCTCTCCCAGTCTGGTCAGCAGCCATGCCTCCATTTGGGGCTGCTGATTAGCCCCACCTTTCTGATCAGGCCCCATTGATAGGCCCAGAGACACTGTCTGGCATAGGAACCGACCAATCATAACCAAATGTGGGTGAAGAACCAATGGTTGCCTAGAAGGCAGAGCTTTTAATGCTGACTAGAATAGAAACTGACCGATCAGAACCAAATCTGGGTGCTGTGGGGAGCCAATGGCTGCCTAAGAGGCAGAGCTTTTGATGCTGACTGGCATTGAAAATGACCAATCAGAACCAAATTGGCCAGCAAGGGAGGGCAGTTGGGGGCAAGATCAGGCAAGCAGAGGAGGGCAGTTGGGGGCAACCAAACTGGCAGGGGAGAGCCGTTAAGGGTGACCAGGCTGGCAGGCAGAGACAGTTAGGGGCGATTGAGCAGGCAGGCAGGTGAGCAGTTAGGAGCCAGTGCTCCCACATATTGCGAGAGAGATGTCTGACTGCTGGTTTAGGCCTGATCCTCAGGTTTAAACTGGCAGTCAGACATCCCCCAAGGGGTCCCCAATTGGAGAGGGTGCAGGGTGGGCTGAGGGAACCCGCCCCCTACATGCACCAATTTCCAGCATCGGTCATCTAGAGTGAGTGAGTGAGTGTGTGTGTGTGTGTGTGTGTGTGTGTGTTCAACTTCTAGACTGAAGAATATCAGACAGTGGCAAGGTGAATAAAGACCATTCCAATTTACAACTACTAATCCTTGTAAATCAGGATTATCTTGCTATTGTGCCGCCAAAGCAAAATCTAGAAATACCAAACTTGTCACTGTCAACCATCAAAACAAAGAACAAAAAAACCTGAAGGCTGTTCTTATATATGATTTCTTCATCATTAATAACCTCTGACATAAAATCTGTGTTAACACTGACTTGTACTTTTCTTTGAATCAATATAGAAGAAAAAAACCCAACATACATTAGAAAGTCTAATATACTGAGTATGCTTTTTATATTAAAACATTCTGTTTTACACAGTGTGGTTCACTAAGATTTCCTTTGATTGAGTACATGATTTTGTTACCAATGGAAAGTTTAAAAACCACTGGTTTCTTGTACACTTAAACGAACATGAAAATAACTGCTTTATTCTTACTACCAATTGTATAATGTTCCCCCTCAGCTCAGCCCTTTTCCTTTGTTTCTTGTACATATTGCCTTCAAGAACTTCTCACCTTTAAGCTCCCCGTGGCCAAGACGCCCGAGCCGCCCAATAACAACTCTCCAGGGTAGAGAGGTCATTTGGACAATACCTATGCACCATTCCCATAACTTTTGTAGTCCAATTTTACGTGCAGATACTTTACTCTTCCGTGATCTAAAAAAGAAAAAAATGGGGAAAAGGTCCCCAAATGAATCAAAGTTATCACTCGGACAAAACCAACAGGATTCCAAAGAACCCACCCACACGGTACCCAATGCATTTAGAAAGAGAAATGAGAAAGATTTATATCTCAAAAAGGCACAGCATCAATTTACATGCACCACAAACACCAAGGTCGCTCACCTGTTTGGTAAAGCAATATTTACAATGCAGGTTTCTAGCAACTCCCCATGGAGGTCAGTGCAGGAAGCCAAAAGCCAGCGCTGGTCGTGAGACAAACAATAGCCCACAAAGAGCACATTGTATTTCTGGCTCGCTTCACCAAGTATCTCTCCCAGCTCTGTCTGCTTGTCTTTGTTTGGGGCTTCTGTCTGCTTGTTTTTGATTGGGGCCAATATAAAAGGAGGGGAGTAAAGCTGGATGGGGCTAGGCCGCTGAAATAAAAATCAAAATCAATATCAACACAAAGCCACTCAACTTCATGTTTACAACACAATCCAGAGCAGCATTGAATGAAACCAAGAGGGAATAATGGTAACAGATTGCCCCCTACCAATACCATATATATAAATAGCAATGATAACACAAGCACCAAAAAGACTGTTTAAGTGATAGAAGCTAGGGCATCCTACCAAACCAATATTTCCTTATTAAAAGAAATTACTATTTTAGAAAGTAAACTGGCCCAATTTCATTAGTCATTAGAAAAGTAGAAATTAAAACCATAATGAGACACCACCACAAACCCACCAGAATGTCTGAAATAAAAAAGACTGACAACACCAAGTATTGTTCACAATAGTGTTAATCATATTAGCTACAAACAGAAAATGACCTAAATACCCATCAATAGTACTACCCTGTTTCCCCAAAAATAAGACAGTGTCTTATATTAATTTTTTCCCCCCAAAGTTGCGCTAGGTCTTATTTTCAGGGGAAGTCTTATCTTTCTATGCGCTAGGTCTTATTTTCGGAGGATGTCTTATTTTCGGGGAAATATGGTAGTAAGATGGATGATACACTGTGATATAGTCGCTCAACCAAAATATAAGACAGCAAAGGAAATAAAAAAAACTACCACTAAAGGCAACAAAAAAGGATGAACCTCAACACTGAATAAAAGCCAGACACAAAAGGTTATAAATTATATGATTCAATTTATATAAAAGTCAAAAAACAGACAAAACTATGTTGCTGTAAGTCAGAATAGTGATACTTCTGGACTGACCAGAAGGGAGAGCTTTTGGGGTGCTTGTTACATGGTATTTTTACTTAGTAAAATTCATTAAGCAGTACACCTAGGATTACTTTTCAGTTTGTATAATATTCGTGTGTGTATGTAAATTAAGAAATCAAAGCAACAGCTGTTACCTAAGACAAACATTATCGATAAACTGTGACAAAATTTAATCATCAACTTTTCAATATTTAATAAACAACATCTATGCTATGACATGGATAAACCTCAAATATTATGCTAAATGAAAAAAGCCAGACATAAAAGATAATACATTGTATGAATCCATTTACATAAAATGTCCAGAACAGGCAATCCATAGAGACAGAAAGTAGATCAGTTGTTGCCAGGAGCTGGAGGAAGGCAAGATGAGGAGTGACTGCTAATAGGTATAAAGTTTCTTTCCGGATTGATGAAATGTTCTAAAGTTAGGCAGTGATGATAGCTGCAAACTCTGTGAATAAACTAAAAATCACTGACCAATGTGATTTTTATAATATGTGAATTATGTTTCAATAATTAAAAAAAAAAAAAAAAAAAAAAAAAGAGTTCAGTCAAGGCTGCCTGAAAAGTTTTGTATGAAACAACAGGTTAAGTGTCAAATATATGAGATGCAATCAAAAAGAAAAATAAATATCTGAGATGCAATAGACAGCTTGTGATAAGACGCTAGGTAACACATTCTTCCTAGACTCTGTTTTTAAGACGCTGGATGTTCTATGAAAAACAAAAGTGAAACTAGTTTAAGATTTCTTCTAAAACTTGCTTGGTAAATTCTAAGATACAGTTTCCTTATGTGGCAACGTGCTTGCATGAGGCTGTACCACTGTGGAGAGTTACTTTCCAGAAGCAGGGGCCTGGTGGTTTGGTTCCCCACCCACTGCACCCTCATCACCTAGTACAGCAGACACTCGGCTTTGTTTAATGAATGAAAGGTGGTATTCTAGACTGAGGGAGAGGCAGCATTTGGCAATTCATCATTACTGCAATGCAAGTAAAAATGTACAAACATAAATAACTATTCATAACGTTTGGTTCTTTTCTTTTTAATAAAATCAAGTGATTTATTTCTCTCTTCCTGTTTCAAAGCAAAAAGGAAAAAAGCACATTTTTTTCACTCATTTTCCTCTAAGTCACACTTTATCTCATGATGGTGCTCTGCCACAATATTATAATATTTACTAATGTTACACTATGCCCTGGATTATCCTTTACTCTTCTCTATGAAAATACAGAACACTATTAATTACCATTTGAGGTTGTGTTAAGTTCTTATTAAAAAGCATAAGAAATGACAGCATCTGAACTGTGAAATAACCACAAGCAGTAAAAAATTAAGTTTATAAAGAAAAGCAGTAACTCATAATTTCTGAGACAAAATAAGAAATAGGAAAAAACAAACAAACACCTGATTTATTTAATTTCAGAAAAGCTAGTAAGAGAAAAATAGATGAATTGCTCACAAAAATAAAGATTCAAACTCAAAAGAATAAAACTGCCAAATATAGAAAATGTATATAATCCAGAAAGAATGTATGTTGTCAGCCAAGCAGCTTCCTCTCCTGGGACCACGCTGAAAAAAATGGGGAAAAGGTCCCCAAGTGACAACAAATGTAGTATGACCTCGAGTTGCATCACTTTTCCATTTCTAAGTTTTTACTTCTTGAAGGGAAAGCATTTTATACGGTTTTCAAAAAGAACCTAAAACACAAAACACTCTTTCATTACCAACTAAAATCAGCAGTTTTGTTGGCTTTTACTAATGGGTAATCTTCCTGCAATAAATTTGTGCAAACTGCATTCTGAAGGCTAAACTTTGCTCTGTGCGTCTACCTTTAGTGTAAGGAGATTAGAGAAACAAAAGAAGTGTACAACTTTGTTTAAAAAAGTTTGGTCTTGGTGTTTTGGAATCCCCATGAGGTGCCTATCTGTGGGAAGTAGGTTACTAAGGTAGAGAGAAAACGCATTCATTTGTATACAGAAGCCTGAGACAGAAGAGAAGAAAGCAGCCCCCGTAAGAATGTGCATCAGAAAACGAGGGGCCCTTATGAAAAGAACACCCACACAACTTCTGATCAAGAGAGAACTGGAAAAGGTAGAAAGTCAGTAACTGAAGACACAGATTCAGATAAAAAAATAAAGAAAGAACAAGATAAATATAGGAGAGGTGAACATAAGTAACAGTAATAAACATATTGTTGCCTTAGGCCCTAGATCAAAAAATAGCAAGAGTCTGCTTGCCTTTCTCAAAAAATCTTACAAGTTCAGAGGAGTATCTCTTCTATTTGACTTAAGGATTTAACTCCCATTCTTAAATAAAGGAGGAACAATCCAGCTCCCGACTCCCCTGGCTTTCTGCAGAGGTCTGCCCTGCTACTACCCACCTCCGGGTTCTTGAGAGTCATCTCAATGCTGGCGGCAGGCCCGAACCCTGTGAGGGACTTAATGTGGATCTGTGTAGGCAGAGGTCGCCTGCACTGGCAGTACACTGAAAATGCCATGGACTTCAAGTATTGAATGTAGAAAACTTGTTCATCCTTCATTGTCTGCAGCATGGACTGGCAAGGCACAATCTACAGACACAAACACAAATAAAACTAGAAACTGAGATCAAACATGCTAACAAGAAAGTTGAAAATGAAATGGCAGGAATTCTTTACTTGAATGGGGAAGATAATTTTAGTTATAAAATAAATGAATGCCAAACATCATATAATTCAATCTTAATTCCTTCCAGTGACATAAAATCCTGTATTCCAAACGCACACCAGCAATTTAAGAAGAGGTGCCATTGGTCAAGTTACACTGTCACTTAGAAATAACCCTGTTCCTATTTTAGGGGTAAATTCTTAATGTTCTGTATCTATGTTCCCCAATTTTAGAACTTGTTTTTTAATAGATTTATCATTTATATATAGACATAGTGTGCATAGCATCTTTGGTATTATTGTCTGGTCATTTGAGAGACAAATGTCAAAACAATAAAAAACTATTAACTATCTATCCTGGTAACTTTAACTTTGACCTTTTAATTCTATAAGATAACTTTAAAGTAACAGTAAAACAAAACCCAAGCAACTAAGACATTGTTTTCTACCAATTAAATTATAAAATTAAAAACAATTATTATGCCATCAAGCTGTCAAGGGTGCGGTGAAAATGGGCATGCTCACTCATGCTGAAAGAAATGTAAGCAAGTAGAACCTTTTGGGAAAGGAATTTGGCAATGCTTATAATGCTTATCAGATCTATATCTAGGAATCTACTTTAAGAAATGACCTGAAATGTGAGAAAAATATTATACATAAAGATGTTTGTTATGGCTTTATTTATAATAGTGAAAAAGTGGAAGTTAATTAAGTAACTGTACAGGCATGATTAGATAAAGAAGATATACAGTCATGTAAAATGTTGCTTGTGAAAATTTTAAATAACATGAAAAAGTATTAATGAAGAGCATTAAGTACAAAAAAAAAATCTCTATACTAATAAAAGGGTAATATGCAAATGGTCCGGATGCTCTCAACAGGCTGTATGCCCAGCAGGCGTGGGTGGGCGGGAACTTGCAGCTTCGGGGACTTCCATCACCGCCTTCACAATCCATTATCAGGAGGCCTGAGGCCTGGCAGAGGCCTCCGCACAGTTCTGCCCAGTCCACAGACTTTCATGCAGCCCAACCCAGGAGTGGGGTACAGTAGAGGCCTCCATGCACTTGCATTGGGGTCCAGGGGCCTCTGTGTGGCCTGGCCTGGAGGGGGGCCTGGCAGGGGCCTCTGCACAGCAAGGCCTGGGCATCCCCTGGCTCCACGTGGCAAGGCCCGGGGGTCCTGTGGCTCCGTGCACTGCGGAGGCAGGACCCCTGTCTCTGGCCTACCTCTCTGGGGTAATCCATTGAGGAGTCCCGGATGGGTGGGCGGGGCCTACCTCTTTGGGGCAATGGATCATGGGGCTCCTGCACTGTGACAGAGCACAGGCCAGGCTGGGGGACCCACCCCGGAAGTGCAAGAATTTTGTGCACCAGGCCACTAGTCCTATATAATAAAAGGCTAATGTGCAAATTGACCGAATGGCAGAACCACCAGTGGCTCAATGCAGGAGCTGCCCCCTGGTGGTCAGTGAGCTCCCACAGGGGGAGCACCACTCAGCCAGAAGCTGGGCTCATGGCTGGCGAGTACAGTGGTGGTGGCGGAAGACACTCCTGCCTCTGTGGCAGTGGTAAGGATGTCCAATTAACAGCTTAGGCCCACTCCCCACAAAGCCGTCAGTTAGATATTCCCCAAGGGTTCCCGGACTGCAATAGGGCACAGGCCGGGCTGAGGGACTCCCCCCGAAGTGCATGCATTTCGTGCACTGGGCCTCTACTAAGTTATATTAAGTATGATTTCAACTGGGTAAACAAATATACAGAAAGAAAGGCTAAAAATGGTAATGACGGCTGAATCAAAAAGACACAATTATGAATATACTTCCTTTTATATTTTTATGTACTTCAAATTATTTTAAAAAATCATGAACTTGTATTTACTTTCATATACTAAACAACAACAAAGGAAAAAAATAAACTTGTGCCGAAACCGGTTTGGCTCAGTGGATAGAGCCTGCAGACTGAAAGGTCCCAGGTTCGATTCTGGTCAATGGCATGTACATTGGTTGCAGGCATATCCCCAATAGGAGGTGTACAGGAGGCAGCTGATTGATGTTTCTCTCTCATTGATGTTTCTAGCTTTCTATCCCTCTCCCTTCCTCTCTATAAAAAGCAATAAAATATATTTAAACAAAAATAAAATAAAATAAACTTGCAAATACTTACCTGGAGAATGAAAGAATTTCTCATATGCTCAGGTAAATTATCCAGCATCTCTGTGTAGCAGCGCATCAAACTCAACAGCCAAAAGTTTCCAGAGGTAGAGTCTTCCTCTGCAGTGTAGGTGAAGGGGTCCACCATGTAAATGACAACAGCTGGAGGATAGGCTTGGCTGTCTGCGGAGTCAGGCTCCGTGGGAATTCCTATTCTCTCCCTCTCTGTAGCACTGCAGAGAAAGTCACTTATGAGATGCAAAAGTAAACATAAATTATATAAAAATAAAGTCAATTCTAGTGCATATTGACTCCTTGAGCAATGATTTCAGGTGAAATGTAACATTAACATGTGTCATATTACTGAAATAAAGGCAAACCAAGCCAGTTAGCACCCAAGGTAGATATAAATGACAGTAACTGCCTCTAAATGGGACATCTTTTTTTTTCTTATAGCTGTAGTCTACAAAGATATTTTATAATACTATTATATTAACAGTAATAGCTTACTTTTATCCATATATTATATTCATATAACAAAAATGTTAATAGTAATAGCTTACTATTAAGCTAATCTATATATATAAAAGTGTAATATGCAAATAAACCAGATGGTGGAATAACTGGTTGCTATGATGTGCACTGACCAGCAGGGGGCAGATGCTCAATGCAGGAGCTGTCCCCAGCCTGTACGCCCCAATTGCCTGATTGGGACCTGCCAGCCAACCTCTCAGACTTTCCCCACCGGCGGCAGGCTCTGATCACCTGATGGGGAACAGGGAACTGGGAGTGGGTGGTGAAGCCAGCTGTCGGCAGCTGGGGAAGATCACCCCTGATCGCAGGCCAGGCCTAGGGACCCTATCCGTGCAAGAATTTTGTGCGCCAGGCATCTAGTAAGTTTAATAATAAACTAAATAGGTAAGTTAGTTTATAAGAAGTCTCTCTTTTTTTTTAAATATATTTTTATTGATTTCAGAGAGGAAGGAAGAGGGAGAGATAGAAACATCAATGATGAGAGAATCATTGATCGGCTGCCTCCTGCAAGCCCTCTACTGGGGATCAAGCCCACAACCTGAGCATGTACCTACCCTTGACCAGATTCAAACCTGGGATCTTTCAGTTCGCAGGCCAATGCTCTATCCACTGGGCCAAACTGACTAGGGCAAGAAGTCTCATATTTCTTAACACTGATGCTGCTGATTGATAACTTTTACTTTCTCAAGGGAAGAAGAAAATCAGAGACCTTTTCTAGATTTAGAGTCTCTCGAGGTTGACGGGGAGAGAGGGTATAGAAGAAAAGTAGATAAGAGTCCACACGGAAGCCACCCACCTCAAACAATGAGTAACATACCTTTCTTGTCCGTCCTGTGAGGGCTGAGAGGAGCTCTGCCCAGGCTCAGGGTCTCCACCACAGCCTATGTTCCCCTGTGTTCTATCAGCAGAACTGGTCCCAGAGCTGGGGTTCTGCCCTCCAACACTACCACTGAATCCTGACGAGGAGGTAGTGCCTAGCTGGTTAGCGACGGGAGCAGAGGCAGAGGATGAGACTGGTGGCACGCTGGAACCAGATGCAGAACTACTTGCTGCAGGATTCGCAGAACTGCCATTGGAGGTGGGATTAAATGCACCGCCAGTGGAGGGAGCTGCAGATCCTGCATTTGGAGCTAAAGGCCTAGTGTTCCCAGGAGTAGCTTGTCCCTGTGCTGCTGCTGGTGGGGTCTGGTACTTAGGTGGCGTCAACAGGCTGCTATCAAGCTGCAGAGTGGCTAAATAAGGTGCTGAAAGAACATATGCAGAGAGACGACATTAGTGAGGCTCTGCAGTGTTAGACAATCAGAAATTCAGAATGGCCACTTTTAAAAACTAGGCTTTCAGGCTGCAATATTCTGGTTGCAACACCTAAAATGCTATCTCCACACTTGAACACATGCTTATATATTATGCAAAAACAGAAATGGACATAGAAATACTTATACTGAAAAAGAACCTTGCTGGAAAAGAAAGAAAATCATCTATAACATTTTCCTTTCAGACTGAATCCATATGCCATCAATGAAAAATGGGAGACCAGTCATCGTGGTATATTATGCTCTTATGCATATAGGGCTTTACAAGATTCTTAGATTCTCTTGGGAATCTGGGTTAAAATTAAGCAGTTAATCTTAAATCATGGTGTTAAGTTTTTGAACTCTAGAGTAAATTAGATATCTCTGCATTAGGCAATTTTAAATAGTTCTTTTAAAGAATATACATGCACATGAAAATTAGCATTTAAACAGAATGTAAAAATTAGATCTAAATAAACACAGTAATGGACATTAGACAAAATAAATATAATGCTGGACCCTAACAGGTGTGTGTGGGGGTGCAATTTGCTATTTGCTCTCTCAAATTCTACTTTTCCAAATAAACTCCCATTTACCTAGGTGATGGCGGCAAACTTGCGCATAAAGTTTGAGTCTGGAATGATTGTCATTCTCCTCGCTGCTCCACGGCTGGTTAAACCACTCACTCACAAGCTCGTCCGTCAGCTTCTGTGCCACGGTCTTCCCCACACGCATGATCCCATCACGTAGCACTTTGCAGATGGGCTTATGCTGCCCAAGCCTACACATCTGACACCACAAACAAGACCATTACTTATGACAGAATGCATCACCTTGTTCAGCACGTAGTGTTAGTGAGGCACATTCTGTACATACATGTGGAGGCATTTTCCTTTTTCTTTTTAATGTGACCACATGCAACCACACCAACATTATAAACTGGCCCTATTTGGTAATTATCATGTACCCTGCTACTGCTGTATATTTCTCCAAAACCTGGAGCAGCTCCTCTACAGAAAAACAAGTGTTTCTTCTGAAGGAAAAGAAACGTTTCTGCAGCCCAGCCCATTCATTCTTCCAGCCTGAGGAAAAACTGCACAGCGCTACCCAACTGGCTGCTAGGGGTCAAAAAGGAACTAATAGGTCCCTGCCTACTGAGGCTGACCGAGACATCTGTCCACTAAAACCTCTAAAGTAATCCCCACTCAAAACATGTTCCCATAAGATACCATTAAAATGTATGGGCCATCTGTTCGGCTGTTACAGACATTTGGAGATCACTAATAGCGGAGGCCACGGAAGTGCTGATCACTTTTATAAAGTAAATGGTTGTTTTAGCGTGAGATGCTGTTGTCAATTTCCAGGATACTAAATGGCAGATAATTAATATACCTGTCAAAAGTAAACTACTTAACAACTATCTGCTCACCACCTGGAAAGCCCATGTTATTATCCCTTGCTAGAGTTAATGAACTGAAGACTTACAAAGACCCTACAAAATCTTAAGCAGGTATGTGTTGCTGCCAAATGCAAGTTCTTAAGATCTAAAAAGACCTGGCAAGCCTTTTATGTTTTGTAACTTATATGTAGGCTTCCTTCAAGAGAACGGCTGGGCTTTGAAATTGCTTAGACAAGTTTTCTGTGTTAGGGTAAGTATGACTTAATATTATTCTGTATCCATGGGCCAGGCACTGTTTAGAAATTACTGTATCCAAGGGTTTCCTTCAGTGGCTTAATTGATGCCATTACCTAATACGTAGCATCGCCTCATTTCTTTGCAGCAACACATACGTCTACTACTTCATGTGTGCTCATGTTTATAGAAAGTGGATGTTCTGCTATGGAATATTTTTGAAACTCCACTTGGCATCTTATTTAACAACCACATTTGTAATACTTATAATATGCCTGTCACGGTTCTAAACACTTTACAAAATCTCATTAACCAATGTCACCCCAATAAATGTAATAAAAAAAACTTACTCAATTTAATCTTGCCAAATATGATATCAGAAGTATAAAGTACAAAGAACTTAGTGTGTGTGTACTTTGGCAGAAGAAATGTGGTACGTTGTCTTCAAAGACAGACATGATTCTAATTTTTCAAAAGCAACAGGAATTTATGTACTAAATATATAAAATTATCTACCTGGCTGTTACATTATGACGGTGATTACATTCTTAATGTGTATCAAAATTTCAGTATTCAGACGAATGTAGTGTTAAACAAAAGATAACAGGGGCATAATTCATTAAATTTATCTTTTGATTTAGAAACTTTCAAGCTGAACATTTTTATTCAGTTCTGCCCTCCCCACAAAAAGGGTAGCCACGCCTTCTTTTTGCACAGCTCACCCTTTGAACTGCCATTTCCCCTGGTGTACAATCCTCTCAAACCTGTACACATCAATGGGGGAAAGAGCTAACAGGACTTTACGATGTGTGGTAAGGCTGGCAGATAGTCTTCTATATCTAATGAAATATAAAGCAAGATGGGAACGCATTTTATTTTTAAAAAAAACTTTCCAATTTAATTCTTTCCTTCATCTTCCAACTAATTGCAAATTTTCTTTAAGATCTATTTTGAAGATATTTATTCTTTAAGATTAAGTCATAACCATGCCGAAGCCGGTTTGGCTCAGTGGTAGAGCGTCGGTCTGTGGACTGAAAGGTCCCAGGTTCGATTCCGGTCAAGGGCATGTACATTGGTTGCGGGCGTATCCCCGGTGGGGGGTGTGCAAGAGGCAGCTGGTCGATGTTTCTCTCTCATCGACGTTTCTAGCTCTCTATCCCTCTCTCCTCCTCTCTGTAAAAAATCAAAATATATATATATATAAAAAAAAAAAAGATTAAGTCATAACCAGAAACAATCTGAGGACTCATATCAAAGAAATGGTTTCAGGTCTTCCTCACCTCATAGACAGCGCTCAAGTCCCTGAAGAAAGTTTTGGCTCCTTCGAGCAAGGCCTCATTTTCTGGACACACCACAATATAGGCAACATCCCGGTGGCCCCCGTACGGGTCCAATAGCAGCCTCTCCCAAAACGGCAAGGAGAAGGGCGAGATGGTGAGGAAGTCTTTGTCATAGCCTACCAGCAGGGTGGGGATGGGCAGCGGCTCAGGAGACTCTTCTGAACCTAAAACAACAGTGCAGTTTAGGAAGGGGCCTGGGAGTCCGATTCCCACAGCCGAACCATTGGGAAGTTCCTGGTGCCCTCGTCTTAATTCTGGCAGTGGAAATTTCATCGTAGATTGACATGATACTCTTAAAAGTATTCTCCAAAGCCTCTCATTAAATGGTCCCTGATGAACAACTCAATTAAATGAGTCTGAACATGTTCTAATGGTTCAATCGGAGGGCAGAGCAGAAGAAGCTGAAGTTCATTTCCCAGCAGCACTATGTCACTTCCTCTGAGATAAGTGTCATAGTCGGGACCTTGACAAAACCAGTTCAGAAGTTCATCCAAATAAAAATGCCACGAAGACAAGGAAGAGGAGACTAATAAATGCTCTACTTAGGGATTATTTCCCTCATTGACCCTGATTACGCCACCCATGTTTAGAAAGCTTGGCTCCACTACTGACTTTAGGAAAACAAAAATATGAACTCAAGACTATTTTGTCAGGGAAGCAAGGACTTGACTAAAGCTGCTTTCCAGGAGACGGAAAGCGGAGAAGGCATGCGGACAGGGAGGAGACTGTACCGTAGGTGCCCCGGCCTGCCATTTTGTGGAACTGCTGCCAGGTGAGCGGCCCCTGCACATGCTGGATGTTCTCCCAGGTCCTGCCCGTGCGCTTCTTCTGGATGGCGTCTTGGAGAAAGGGCTGCAGGGACAGCAGCATACGGACCACATCCTGGGAGGAGAGCATGCTGATGTCCAGCACTGGAACGGACAGTAAGTGAAAATAAATGGAAATCGTAAAGGAGGACTAGACTGGCACTCTCCTCTTTCTGGCCATCATTTTGGACCTCAGTAATACTCCATGGCAAAGGCATTATTAGTGATAAGAGTCTACTTTTAGTAGACTCTAAAATACTTGACTCAGAGTCAGAAGGAAAGAAATTCTTCTACAGAAGTGGAAAAAGTAATTTATTATTTATTATTGGAAAGAATACAATGGAAAATAGGTTACTCTATATAAGTCAAGTGGTAACGATAGAACTGTTTAAGAGTGGAAAGATGCATAGGCCTGGCTTTTTAAATCATATAAACCTGTTTCCAAGTTGCTTACCAGGAAAGAGAGCTGCAAACATTTCTTAATGAATGTATAAATTTAATTTATAAACATCAATGGTTAGATTATATGATGAGTGAAGATTCTGAAAACTGTAAAATGCTCTTACTATAAAGTATTTTCACAAAATGCATCTTCAGAAAGAAAGCCTTTCCTGCAAGGAGAGGTGCCTGAGAACGTAGCAGAAGCAATGATAAGCCACCTGTACACAGGAAGGGAGGGGACTCGTGGCTTCAGACCGAACACTCTTCCTTCCAAACTGAGCTTTGGATGTTGTAAAGATCCTTTTGAGATACCCAGGTAAAGGAGGGATCTTAACCAGCAATTTAAAAACTTCTGAAACTCTGCAAAACTGCATGCATATGTATATGAACATATGTGCATTTATCCCCAGAAGAGAGGGCCATAATGCTCCCCAAATTCTCAAAACAATCGGACAAACTAAATAATTTTAAGGTGATCAGCTCTCAATCCTGTGTTCCTGACTCTTATTTTTCTCCTATTAGGAAAGGAGCATGGATGAAAATCTAAGATTTACCTACCAAAGAAATCCGAGACAGAGTGCTGAGGGTTCTTAAGACACTTTTAGATTGTGTCCTTACATCAAACATAGTTAGCAAATTGGTGGCCATTGTTATTTTTTTAAATTTTGGAGTAAATCTCTCCAGGAAATTTCACACACAAATCTGGATTTCCAGTTTCTCTTGACAAACTGGGAGACCTGGCAACCCAAGCTGAGATCCACACTCCTGCACAGCCCCCACTGGCTGGAGCGAGGAGCAGCAGCCCCTTCAGACAGTTCTCCACGGTCCCTCCTTGGCTGCCTGCCTGAGGCCGGAGCAATGTTCAAGTCTTTATTCCCAAGCCTGTGCTTCTCTTTTTCTTATAAGTAAAAATAAACAAACAAAAAGCTCAGTAAAGTACTTCTTACTCTATCAAAAGCAGGAAAATGAGAGACTGAGAGGACCAGATTAAAAGCAGACACAGTTCTTTGTGAACCCTAGTCCTGTGCACATAAGATAGAAAGTGTGCTGTGGAAGGACACACTTCAGGTCATTGCATTTTGCAAATCTGGCTCCCCACATCAATCATTTACATGACCTGTCTGCTACATCCAAGCATCTGAATTTGGAACCCACACCTTCCCTACCATAAAAGGTGCTATTTTTCATATGCACAGATGATACTACTGTTCCTCCCACACAGACTGCTTTTCTGTCTGAAGGCCACTATCTAGTTAAAAGGAACTACCAAGATAATCATCCACATTTCTTTAGGAGAAAGACTGCACTTCCTTCATAAATCCATCCAACAGACACTAATTAAAGGTCTGATAAGTATAAGGCACTGTGCTTAAACCCAAGCAGTCATAAAAATAAATATGACTTGAACACTTCCTTAGGAGTTTCCACTTTCAGAAGTCTCCCTGCTTAACCTGCTCAGAAAACACCTGCCATTCCCTACTCCACTGAACTCTGTCCTCTGAACATTCTTTTATTATTCCAGAGATCACTTTAAGACGCTCATATAACCTTCTCCCTGTAGCACTGAGCAGGGTCAGAAGCAGGGTCCCCGTTTCATCATGTAACCCGCCAGCCTGGCCTCTGTCCCTCCCCCATTCTACAGAACCAGCTCTCACTATGGGTACACGACTGTCCTTACCTTAAAAGCTCAGCTGCACCTTAATGCTTGTTGACCACTTTCTTTCTTGAAATGTGGTGACTTGGCAGACTTCACCAAAGCCTGCCCCGGCCTCATTCTGTGCTCTCCTCCTCAGGGAGCTTCCCTCTTCCCCTGTGCCCCTGGCATCATCTGTATGGCCCACTACTCTCTCCTGAGCTCCAGGCCCAGCAACTCCCAAATGTCTACTTCACATCTTTATCTCAAATCGGTCTTTACAACTTCCCAAACTCCATTTATGAACTTACTCCTCAGACCTGGTCTTCCTGCAGTCCACCTGCCTATCTGAATGACACCACTCTGTTCAGGTATACAAGTCACAGACCTGGGTATCATCTTTAAGATTTTGCTCTCTCCGAACCCCCAAATTCAACCTAGTACCAAGTCCTGCAGTACTACTTCCTAAACATCTTTTTAATGCTTCCACTTCTTTTGTGTTTTCTTTGCTAGAACACTGTTTCTTATCTGGTCTACTACATTCCCCTCCTAGTTTCCCCAAATCCATTCTGCCATTTTCTAAACCACAGCCCACATTAGGGTCAGAGTACATATTCTTTTTTTTAACACAAATCTGATGTCAATATTGCTTCATAAAACCAATTAGTAACTTGTTAGGATTCTATGAATGAAGACCCAACCCCTAGCATGTTTCTAAAGGTTCATAGTCATCTAGCCCCTGCTGGCCTCTGTTCGGCTCTATAAAGGCCCACGCTCTGTAAAACTCTGGGTCTTCACATTCGCCACTCCTGCTGGGACACAATTCCTTGTTTCCTATCCTCTTTGCCCAGTTAATTTATACTCATGGTTGAGATCTCAAGTGTTACTACTTCTTCAAAGAAGTCTTCCTCCAGCCCAGAGTTCCTCTCCCCCTCCATGCTTTCGCCACTTGTAATGTTTAGTGATAATATTATTTCATTAATGTACATTATCCAAAATAGATTAGAAACTTCCGAGGGCAGGTACCTTATCTCTTTCAGTCAACATTTTATTCCCCAGAATGCACCAGGTTATTGATAATGAATGCATAAGGGAAGGAGAGAGCAAGTTGCTTGACACTCTTAAAGCTCAATTCAAAAAATGTTTGTCAACTGTAGCTTTAATAGAAGAGCCAGTGACATGACCAGTAACCACAGGACAAAGTAAAATGTGATCACTGTTACAAGAGAGAAAATACTGAGAAAACAGAGGAAGAAGAAAATGACCTGTAATTGGGTAGAAGACTATATGGAAGAAGTAGCATGAAAACTTGACCTAGAAGAGTGAGTGGGTTTAAACATGAAAGACTGTGCAAATTATATTCTTGATGACTTTGATACTCAGCAGTCACAGGCTTCCAATATGAAATGCCTCTGTGAATTAATAGAGGAAATTTCCACAAAGCAAGTATTCCTCTCCAAAGGTGTTTCAATATAAAGCATTCCCTTAGTCCTTAAATTTAGAATGATATCAACATAGCGCTCACTTTAGCTATCTTATTTTTTAAGAAATGAAATTCAAAATTTTGTCAGAGAAAAGGTAAAGTAAGCGTGTAAGCCACCATCACGCCAAGCTCGTTCCCAAAGGGCATCACTATTCTGGGACACCTACCGTTGCTATGAGGCCAAGAGTGCACAGTGGCACTTCTCACCAGCGCTTCGTCCACTTTCCCCCCGGTGGGATTATCCACATACTGCCGCCCCTGCTCCAAGGCGTTAAAGCATTCCGTCCAGTAATCGTTATTGTCTGCTTGCACCCGGTCATAACTCCAGCTTACGCAGGGAAGAGTTTGGCGATTGTGAGAGGAAATGTAGTCCAGGAAACTCAGTGAAGCAAAAGGTTGTGTGTGTTGATTCTGGAGGAGGAGGAGAAGGCTTATAGGTGGCTCCTGGGGTTTTCTGGCTGCCTCCATCTGAGGAAGGAAGGTGGTCTGACACATCATTAAGCGCCTCTCGGCAGCCTGACCAATATCAGAATTCTTCCCAAAAATATCCAACTCATCTTCCAGGAAGAGTCCCGAATTGTAACCAAGTTTGCGATTCATGATCGCACTGAACCCACAGGTACAGCGGTACTGGTCCTCGTTGGAAGAATCGGGGATGTAAAGCCCGACATCTGCCCCTTTGATGTTCATGTTGCAGGCACAGATGCAACAGCTGTCAAAGTTTCTGTCTTTAAAGATGTTCATCACAGAATCAGAGAGAATCAGGGTGACATAGAGACTGTGGGCTTCTGGAATTGGTTGCATGGTGGCAGGCTCCACAGAGTTAAGGGGCCGCGTGGTAGAAGGGGTAGAGGCTGGTGACCCCTGATCGGTGCTGTCATATTTAACAGACCCTTGACCACTGGCAGTACCCCCACCTCTCGGAGTTCTTGGGGTCCTGGGGGTTCGTGGCGTGGGGACAGAGAAGCGAGGGGTTGCTGGCGATGGCAGAACTCCTGCTCCACTGTTGCTGGCTGGGGCAGCACTGTTCAGCGTCACTGGTGTGTTCATCTGGGGTGTGTTCAGATAGTCTGGGTCTGCTAGGCTCCCGACGCTAGGCACATTGCTGCAACACACACACAGCATCAAGTGAGAACAAAGGCAGGGCGCAGAAGCTGGAATGCACGGCTATCACCCTGACCTGGCCTGTGCATTTTTTATCATTTATGTATTTATCTTTTGGTGTATTCAACTTTCTCTTTAAAAAAAAAAAAAGGATTCAAAGGAGTCAGTGCAGTATGAGAGAAAGCAAAAAATGAGGAATGAAGAAAAAAATCAATACGGCACTTTCCTTCTACTCGTTCCATATTAAAGCAATCCTCATCTAAATCTTTTGAGGAAACTTTTAGTATTTTTACAGAAAACACAATGCTGGATTTGGTCAATGTAATTCTGAAAAACTGTAACTACTAAATGGAACTTGAACATGAGTTCAAGTACTAAATTAGCTAGAAAACCATAGGATGGAATTTCCATCTAATTTGCAATTACATTTTTGTCATTTTTTGAAATTGAAAATCTGCCAACATACTTGTTCTCTGAGGCTATAATCTATATATGATTCTAAAGTAGTTATAATCAAATGCACAAGAAAATTTAACATTTTCCTAACTTTCAAAATGCAGCCCTATCTAGGCTTGCATTTTATTAGTAATGTGTGACCATGAGGGAATTCTATTTTAGGAAACCCATTGGCTGGAACTACACTACAGTTAATAAAAATATTACATATACTGCTAAGAGGCCTTAGTATTAATTAGGTGACTGCACAGAAGTACACATATTGTATTATAATTCCCAAACTTGTAAGATTTCTGTGGGATGGAAGGTGATTCTAATTCACTTATTAATTTCAAAATGCTATGCATTACCTATAGCACAATTATTTTTAGTTCCCAGAGACTTGAATGCATTTCGCTATTTTCTCATAAGCAGTGACTTCTTTTTCAAATAGCCACATAGCAAACAAAATATCTGCAATGTTCTACTGTTTTATTACTGCAGAAAATTTTCTTGATGAACATTCTTATAGATATATGTAAATCAGCATATGAGGCCATTCTTTCCAATTAGAAAAGAACACAGATTTTTTTTAGTGCTTAGTATTCTTTTTAAATCTATTAATAATGTACTTAAACTAATGTTCCTTCAATAAACTACATATTCATTCACTTATAATTTGAAAGAAAAATATCACAAAGTAATGGCTCTTCAAATAATTTTCTTGTGATTTTTAATTAGCTATGCCTAAACGACCAGCCTGCAAATCTAAATCAGGAACTGTAAAGATATTTTAAATTAGAGGCACATTGATATCTTTGAATACAGATTTTAAAAAAATGACCCAGAAACCTTGATTAGCAATCATTGCTATCTCAGAACCAAAATAACGTGTATAATAATGATTTTTAGTGTAATTGGACTCCTTACAAATTTTTCTAGTTCAACTAAACCCTAAAATTATAATACTATGCAGTTCAGATCAGAAAAAGAGAAAGAAAAAAAAAAAGCTATGACTATTAACTGAAACCTAAATAATTAAATTGCTCCCTAGGAAGTAAGAAAGTATTCTCCTGCATAGTAACCTGATTTCTCCCAGTCAATAAAAATGAACTGAGTACCAACCCTATGCTAAATACTAGATATTCCACAATGAAAAAGAGAAAGAAAAGCTAGCTCACAACAAGTGTGACAGGCATCATGCAAATAAGTGCTGGTGTGCTGAGTGTGAGGTGTGTGTGGGGTGTGTGTGTGTGGGTGTGTGTGTGTGGGGTGTGTGTGTGTGTGTGTGTGTGTGTGTAGAGGGGGTAGTAATGGGAGAGGTCCAGAGTGATGGAGACCACAGCAGGATTTCGCAAAGCTCAGAATTGAGTTTTCCAATAAGGTAGGCACTAGCCCCATGTGCTAAATTTAAATTAACTTAAATAAAATTAAAAATTCAATCTTGATCTCAAATAATCACATTTCAAATGGGACATAGCTACAGCATGAGAACAGTAGATGCCATATTAGAAGAAAAGATAGAAAACATTTCATCATAGCAAAGTCTATGAACAGCATCAACAGTGCCAAGACTTTTGCTTTACTATGGTAGTCTATTTCATCCCTATATTGCTTATTTGGTATTGATAGAAATTTGAGCTTGTAGCATTTTATTTTATAGCATTGAAATTATTGTATTAAGAAATTATTCATCATACAGGAAACTGATTGATTGTACATTGTTGATTTAAGTAATATTTTCTGGATAGTATGAAACATGCCCAAGCTACAAGCACCTTTTCCTTCCCCATACCACATCACCATTCTTTTGCTACTTTCTCTTATGATGTGGGTCAATGATAAAGATATTGCCTATGTTAATACTTTGTTTTAAAGGGCCGTAAGTAAACATATTTAAAAATCATCAGTTTATATAAACAAAGCATTACCATCATCCCCAAAATTATCACTACTCCAATCTAGTGTTTGATTCTGTGATAAACAATAATTTGACATTGAATGAGCATGAACACCATGATTCTCCAGACCCGTGGTTCCCCACCTTTCTTTGGCCATGCCTCTCCTAAGCATCTCTAAAATCCTGATGCCTCCCCCGTGACTATCATCCTAATAATTAAAAAAGTGAGCTCCTATTTATGTGGAGGAAGCCTAAAAGGCCCTTCACTTGGTCTAAAAAAGCTTCCAAAGAACATGGCATCCATGAAAAAAGAAAAGATGAAAAGATAGCTGAAGTACTGAGGAAGAAATAACTAAAAAATTGTTTAAAAAAATAATATGAAGTGATATTAAAAATAGCAGTTTCAAAACATAATAGAGAAGTGAAATGCATAAATATGTCGCAATACATATATTTATATACTGTTCGTGAGGCCCCTAGAACCCTAAGAAATGCAAAAAATTCACTGTCAATAACCCATTCTCGAATTACCCCTTTAAAAATCAAATTTCCTCCCTGTGGGGCATGTGCCCCACACGTTGGGAACCACTGCTCTATACAAGTAACCTAAATTTTTCCATGTACATAAAATTTGCCTTAGAAAATAATGTACATTTTCAACACAAAATAATGTGCCCCAAAACATGAATGGCCAATAAAAGCTTCAAATCATATTCTACTGTCATGATTTCAAATAAATATTTAGTTGATATAAAAGTCACATACTTGTAGCCATCTCTAACAAAAGTGGCTGCAGGGGGCATGGGCAGTTGTTCAATTTTAGGAGGGATTGCCCACGAAGGCCGAAACTGACAGGAATCAGGTATCTTCAGAGGTAGCAGGCATTGGCTCGGCAACATCTTCAGTGGAGCAAACATGGAGGATCCCACAAAAGGTTGAAAAGTTGAAACTTTGTGCACATATGAAAAGTCCTGTAACGAAAAAGTGAGGTTGGCGATAATGTTGGTAAATGACTTAGTACACAACACAGTAGTGACAAAAACTATTGTAATTCAATATTTCTCGTCTGATCAGTAGGAAATGCTAATACCAAAGTTTTATAAATTAACCAAAAGACACTGTAATTTTCTCATGATCCAATTCAGAGGATTGTTAGAAACATATGTACATTTGGCATAAAGACAGTATTATTTTAAAGACAATGCAGCAAATCCACTTGAAAACCACTCTGCTTGGGAATTGGCAGTTACCTTTATTTCCTCTGGCTTGGGGCTTCCTAAGCCATCTTCCACTTCCATCTTGAATTCGGTGAGTTGTGTTGAAACCATACTGACCATAGGACTCTCCATCATGCCTAATGCTGTCACTGTCTCTGAGCTGACCCCGTCTTTATAGCTCATCACAGGAGAAAACGCAGGGTGCTGCTCCAAAGAAGGGGGGGTGGGGAACATCCTTTGCAGGTCTGCAACTGCTAAAAACACAACACAAAGATACAAACCATTTTTTTTAACCGGCAGGACTGAAAAAGCAAATCCAAGTTCATAACCAGATCAGTTACACAACAGAATATGAATAATGAAGTCTCTGAGAAAAAGGCCATAAGCCTCCTGGAACTTCATCACTATCCTCTTGATCCTTCAGGATTTGGCCTCACATTTAATTAAGGGAGCAGAAGTCCACAACATTTTCCCCCAACAACTGATTCCTTGAGAAGCCTAAGAAGCTGGAAGCAATTAGATGGAGTAACCACTGTATTAAAAGTTCTATTGCTATTTTAAGTATATATGACATATTTCAGAATTATAATTGTTATGCAGCAAATTTTACATAAAAAAATCCATCAAGCATTTATGTTAAAGAAAAGTTGCCTAAGCTATAATGATGACTTATATGTAGTAGGGTTACTTAGCTAGTTTTTGACATATCTGCAACACTCACTGCTCTTTGAGAAAATGATTCCACACTCTCTTTCCAAATTGACATAAAATGAAACTTCAGTTAAGATTAATAAACCTACCTAGAACCAAAGACAACTTACTGAGAATTAACTTTTTAAAAACTATCTTTCAAGAAATGCTTAGAACCAATCATTTAAAAAATCATTTTATTATACCTGAGATTAACCAACATCAACAGTGGCTCATTAAGGCACTGTTTCTTTCTTTCTTTTTTTCTTACTATACATTTCCAATTTATTTGTTCTAATCACTACTTTTCAGTTTACAGTATTTTCTGTCTTTCCTGATGGTTTCTAAAAGTTTGTAAAAAAAAAATTAGTTTTATAAAAACTATTTTTTCCAAGTACAGAGTAGTTAAATAAAAGTTACTTAAGAAGTTAAGTAAACAAAATCATAGGAGCAGACCAACCAGAATTTAAAATTTATCAATATTCTCTGGCATTAGTCATATTTAACTTTGATACAATCATCACAAGCAATAACTTATAAAGTTAAAAAGTTTTACAAATAATGTATCAAAATCAAATATGTGTTTCTAATATGCATTAGTAGAACTAAACAAAAGTAGAAACTTAATTTTTTTTTAAAACAAATCTTTATTGTTGAAAGTATTGCATATGTCCCCACCCCCCATTACCCTCTTCTCTCTTCTCCCCCACAAGCCTTTTTAAAGTATGAATAAATGGAATGAAAACACAAGTTGTGGTTGTGAAGTCTGGCCACTAGGGTGTGCCCTGTACAGCAAATTCATTTACTAATCTGGAGCAACATTGATTTGGAATGGCATCTGATACCCCAATTTCCAGTCACATTGCTCTTTCTAGCAACCTCAACATTTTATGGGGCAAATAGTAGCTACTATGAATAAACTAAGATGTGACTTTTAGCTCTGAATAAGAAAATAACAAAGCATAACTGTACCATACTGTTCCCTGGGCTAGAGTCTAAAGCACAGCTGTCTAAAGTAGTAGTGGGCTGGGTTCCACAACCCAGGTGCTCCCAGCACAGCACTGGTATGCTCAGCTCACTTCCTTTCTTGGGACCAATGCTCTTTCATCTAAAAAGGAAGGCTTGATTAAATGTGTGACTCTCACCAGGCTTTCTGTCATTCCTGAATGGGGGGAGGGGAAAGCCTCCAACATATGGAGGAAGAAAAAAAAGGTGAGAACCTCTGGATTCAATCATCTTTACCATGTTTCCTAGCTAAACAATTATATAATTCTAAATAATTTACCCTTTCTAGGCCTTGGGTACTTAACTTGATATATTAAACTAGACCTAGTTGTTACTGGGTATTGCTTTCCGCATTATTACAATCAAATGAATAATTATGTACCTATACTTTCTAACATAGGACCTGCTGGCCACATGCGGCCACAGAGCACTCAAAATGGGACTTGTCCAAACTGAGATTGCTTATGTGTTGAATATAACCAAGTTCCAAGAGTTAGTACAAAAAAATAAAAGGAAAATAGCTCATTATCTTTTTACTTGTAAAAATGACAATTTTTAGATATTGCCATTATTTAATATATATTATTAAAATTAATTTCATACGGTGGTTTTTTGCTTTTTTTCTGTAACTACCAGAAAATTTACAATTATTTATATGGATCTCATTTGTGGAAACTCTGCATTTCTATTGGATGAAGCTGTTCAAGACATTAAATGTTATGTCTGTCTTTTCAGCTCAATCCTCCTATATAATTAAGAGTTAATATACTAATTAGACCAGATAATGGAATGACCTTCTGGAACAACCAGTGGGTGGGGGGTGGAGCCAAGGGGCCATGAGGCAGCTGGGGCTGCAAGGGCCTACCCTTGCACGAATTTCATGCATGGGGCCTCTAGTGTATAATAAAGCTACTGCAGAGATGAGAACTTCTTGCCATATCATTTTCATTGTCATGTCTTGGGAGGAAATATGTGTGTATGTCCACACACACATACTTCGTACACATTAAAACTATCTTCTTGACTCATATACCTGTATTTTCCTGATACTAATATATTTGCTACATTTCAAATTCATTAATTTTTGTAAATATACTTTTTCATAAAAGATTGAGTAGCTTCCTTTTAAAACAATCTCATTTTGAATAGAAATAAGGGAAGGAAAAAGTGTATACCATATACTTTATTAACTGGGCAAGACACTAACCAGCAGGATGGTTTGTGACTGAATAATCTTGGACAAGTTATTAGACATGTTAACATGTAACATCACTATGTATTACTTAATGTCAAAAAGGCAGAGAATTAACTGGTTCAACACAACGGGGGAAAATTCACTCATTTGACCTACTGCATATGTATCTGCTTTAATACTGGTCCTTTTAATCTGTGAGTTCCATGTTTGTAAAATTCTGCAGTGCAGAGTAATAAAAAAAGAAAAATGTTTAATTAAAAAAACTACAGCAACTGGCTGGCTATCATTATTCACTTCCATACATGTCATGCTTGAAAAAGCTTTGCATATTTTAAAAAGCCACGGAACCATTAAAGCTGTCAAAATCCAATCTCTGTATACTTCATACTTCCACATTTGAGTAAATCAGTTCTACATTTATAGGTTCATAAAACTTTTTGACTCATCCCTATGACATGGTGGTTTTTCCCCTCAATTTGTTCTCATTACGGCTGAAGTTAATGAGAAGGTATTACAGAATGATTTGCAATGGAATTGTGTTCCTGCTGCAGTGTCCACACAGCTACCCTGACTTTCTTTTCTCTTGTAGAGTAATGTGTTTTCTCGGGGCAAAGAAGAACTAGAAGAAAGGAAGCTTTTCTTCTAGTCAGCTTAGATAATAAAGCTAGTTGATCTCAAAAGGAAGCACAAAACTTCACTATGAATCAGAAAAAGAACCACAGAAAACAAACAGTATTCCTTATTCTCATGTGAATTAAATTTCTGAAAATTGAAACATTTTACACAAGTGTTTACAGTTGGGAATTGCTCTGAAAATCACCCTGCAGCATTTATCCTACTAGGAAAGGGCTACTTGAAAAACAAACCTAGAACATGTTTTTCCACATTTTAAACCATAAAAGTTAATTCTTAATTTGAAAACAAAGAGCAAATTTTTAGTAAGATGGACACTTAGCTACCTGCCATCTTAGAAATGCCAACTTATACAAGTTTAAATCATAATTAGTATTTTTTAAACAGAAATAAAAAAGGAGGGGGATCTCAACTAAGGCACTGCTGGGTGTGACAACATTACATGTACGGTGTGAGTAGTGAGCCAAAGCTCAATCTTTTCTTACTTGGTGCATAATGAACAGCAGCTCTTCCATCCTTCCCAAGAGGTCGGTCTTCAGTCCCAACCGTTGGCATTTTTGATGAACGAAGTGCAGGTGATGCGGCCTAAGAACAGAAAAGATGCCTCTTTATTAAGTGTTCACCACTAGAAACACCAGCAGACGGTGAAACAAAGGGGTGGCTTCAAGCTCATCAAGTATGAGAAATGGAGTGAGGAGTCTTTTCATGGATCTGGTGAGGGCAGATTGTGCCATCAAAGCAGAGCCTGCAGACCTTAAGCAAATCTTCCCTCCCAGGTCATTAGAGACATAGTTTCAGGAACACAATAATTACATTAGGCTGGTGCCTCTAAGTAGTAATTGGCTATCAGTCTGGTTTTCCTTCTGTTTGGAAGAAAGCAGCTAAAAGAGATTATCTCAATTCCCTCCCCCCCAACGATTATTCTTTTATTTTTCAAAACACACACACACACACACACACACACACACACACACTATTTCTTTTGGTGTGCTTTTTTTAATCCTCACCTGAGGATGTTGTTTTCCATTGATTTTCAGACAAAGTGGAAGGATGTGGGTAGGAAAGGAGAGAAGAGAGAGAGAGAAGAGAGAGAAGAGAGAGAAGAGAGAGAAGAGAGAGAAGAGAGAGAGAAGAGAGAGAGAGAGAGAGAGAGAGAGAGAGAGAGAGAGAGAGAGAGAGAGACACACACAAAGAAAGAGAGAGAGAAAGACAGAGAAACATTGACGTAAGAGATACACATGGATTGGTTGCCTCCCGCACACACTCCGACCAGGGCTGGCCTGGAACCCACAACTGAGGTACAGGCCCTTGATTGGGAATCAAACCCAAGACCCTTTGGTCCACAGGCTGACCCTCTTAACAACTGAGTCAAATCTACCAGGGCTATATCTACTTAATCTACCTAATAAAAGAGTAACATGCTAATTGATCATACCTTCAAGACACCACAGCCAATCAGGACTGGGTATGCAAATTAACACAATAGAGATGTCAGATTAATTTGCATAGGCAGGCGCCAAGCAGCCAGGAACGAGGCAGGATGCTTGCATCATTGTCATGACGATGACACAGGCGTTCCACATCACCCCAGCCACTCCGGGCCTCTGGGCATCATAGGAAGGCAGAAAGGTGGCTCCAGCCAGAGTGAAGGCAGCACTGGCAGCCAGGGGAAGGAAGGTCCATTCTTGCACAAATCTTTTGCGTCGGGCTTCTAAATGTAAACACTGAGTGGCCAGATTATTATAATCTCCGAATGCATAAAAATCTGGCCACTCAGAGTGTGTGTGTGTGTGTGTGTGTGTGTGTGTGTGTGTGTGTGTATTAGAGGCCTGGTGCATGAATTTGTGCATGGGTGGGGTCCAGGCCAGCCTGACCAGGGGGAGGGGACATGGGTGGTTGGCCAGCCTGCCTACTGGTCAAACTCCTGATTGAGAAGACAATTTGCATATTAGCTTTTTATTATATAAGATCTACACTGAGTGGCCAGATTATTTTGCATTCGGAGATGATAATAATCTGGCCACTAAGTGTATATTTCAATATCAGAGAGTTGAAGTATAAGATTAAATTCAAAGACATTTGAGGTGAAGACTTAAACAACAGCCTCCCAATTCCAGATACTAGGTAAAGTGAATTAGCAAAATGATTTAGATAAACTGATGACTTTATTCAATGCCAGGGTAGAAATTAAAAGTAGAAAAAATCGTATCAGAGAAATAAAAATGATATTAAAAATGTCAGCTCTCCTTTGTATAGTGACATTACTAAGAATATATTTAAGAAACAAAGTGAACATTACTTCACTTAGTTCAACAGTCATTCCTAACCGATACAGAAAATAAGCAAATGGCTCACAATCACTAGGGAACGTGGATGCAAACAGTGCTGGGCTATTTCTCAATGCTTGCCTTTTTTTCTTTTCTTCTTCCTTTCTACTTTTTTTTTTTTTTTTTAATTCCTTTTATTTTCATTCTTCATTCCCACCATCACCAGCAAAATATCTAACCTAACCCTCAGGATCATTAAAACCATTGTAGGCAATTCTTGGCTTTAGAGAGATCATCAAGTTAAAAAAGGATCTCCCATGCCTGGATCAACACTAAGAAATTGAGTCATTTCTTCTAAAGAAAGTGTGCCACTCTGCCATGACCTTTTCCCGTCATGCACCCATGGCTTGAATTCCGATTCTCATGTGTTAGGTTGATGAAAACCAGCACTCACTTCTACTGGTCAGTTCCACTCTCAGCAGCCTTCAGAGGAACATATTACTGATAGAGTTCAAAGTCCATAGCACTAAGCATGGCCAAATCCTTCCTAGCCCCATCAATCTTTATCCCATTCAGAAAACAGACCAATGGAATGGCCTGTTCATTATCCCCCAAAGCCCAGCCAATTCATTCCTGTTGTGTAATCAAGGTGCATTCCAGTAATGCGCCTAGTAATCCTCCCCCACCTCCTACTGGCCCAATCTTTTCACATTTCAAGTCATATCAGTTCCTCAAGGGCATTATAATCTCACTAGACACCTGCTGCATGAATTTGTGCACAAGTGGGGTCCAGCCAACATGCCCTGCTGGGGGCTGATTGGGGCTGGGCCAGCAAGAGGAAGGGAATGCAGGAGGTTAGCTGGCTGGCCCTACTCCCTGATTGGGGTTGGGAGGCTGATCAGGGTAGGGCCAGTTGGGGGGAGAATATGTGGGCCGATCAGGGTGGGAGGGGCCAATTGAGGGTGGGCTGGCCAGTGGGAGAGGCCACAGGAGGTTGGGGGAGATAAGGGACAAGACCGGCCAGGGAGAGGAGCTGCAGACCAATAGGGGTGTGAGAGTCCAATCAAGGGCAGGTGGGAGGGACCGATCAGGGCCAGCTGAGGGGAGGGGCTGAGGGAGGATGGCCAGCTGGCCCCACCCCTGATCAGGCCAGTTGGCCAGCCACAGTGGGTATCATAGTGACTGGTTGTTACCGTGTTCTGGTTGCTGGTTTTTTTTTTGTTTTTTTTTTAATATATATATATATATATAGATACTAAAGAGGGAATATGCTAATTGACCATCATGCCATCACAAAGATGGTGGTGCCCACAGTCACAAGATGACAGCACCCAGTCCTCTCAGCCCTGCCAAGGCAGCGGGTGTGTGGCACAGCCAGGCCCAGCTCCAGGTGGTCCTGCCTCTCTGCATGCCTGCTTCTGGAATCCCCCAGTCCCTCAACCTCCCCGGCCCCCCACCAGCTGCTCAGAGCTGGCCCAAGGTGCAAGTAAGCCTTGGATGGTGGCTGCCCAAGGCTCAGGTAACCAGGGCTGTCCGAAACTTGCACTGCTGTTAGTGGCAGCAGCAAAAAGTTGGGATGGGGTGTTGCCTCTTGCCCTTGAGGGCTCCCGGACTATGAGAGTGGGCAGGACAGGCTAAGGGCCCCTCCAGTGCATAATATTCATGCTCCGGCCCTCCAATATATAGATAATCTTCAAAGTACTTATAATACTAACTAGAGGCCTGGTGCACAAAATTCGTGCAAAGGAAGGGGTGGGGAAGAGTTTCTCAGCCCAGCTTGCACCCTCTTGCAATTCAGGACCCCTCTGAGAATGTCTGCCTGCCAGTTTAGGCCCAATCCCTGCAGTTGGACATCTCTCTTGCAATCCAGGACTGCTCACCCCTAACTGGTCGCCTGTGTGTGTCTCACAGTGACCAATCATTCTGGTCTTTCCACCCTTATAGTCACTTAGGCTTTTAAATGTGGATGTGGATGGTGTATAATACCTGTTAATCAGAAACATTTTATTTTAAAGTGAGAAAGGGTTTTAGAAATATGATTCCTATTTAATCTTTAATTCTTCAGTTAAATACTGCTTGCTTGTCACTTTGTACTTGAATGTCCAGCATCTTTAGATTTGGGTTAATTACTCCTCTCATAGCAATAAGTATAATTTTTATTTATATACTATTTCTCCTAAAGTCTGTGGGTATGTCAAGTATAAGCAGGGTATAATATTTGTAACTTCAAGTTGCTGACACAGGGAACTAATCTTCAAATGATTAACAAATATGTAAAACATATGGATGGGAAGAAAGATAAATACATGAATAGAAGAATAATAAACTGATTTCCTGAAGAGCAAGCCTACCTTACTAATCTCTAGGCACCCCAGAAATAACAGCATTTCTATTTGCCCAAACACACAGAGCTGGTTTGGAGGACAAGGACACAAACTTCCCGACTCAGGTCAGCTATTCTCCAAAGAATTGTAATTCTTATCTGTCACTTTAATCACATAATGTCTAGTATTATTTAACTTCCATGTGCATAAATTCTACTTCCCTACTATGATACCATCATCTTAAAAGGTATAGACTATTCTTATGTATCAAAATGTAGAGCTAAAGGAACTACATAATACTTTTTTATTAGTCTTAAGATATCTAAAAGGATTTTAAAAAACAAATGTAAAATATTTTAGTATTTACACCAGGAATAACATTAATGAAAAAAAAAGACATCAACAAGCAAAACCCAAGGAATGTTACAGACTAATAACTTTTCGAATCCTTTTAAAGTACACAAGTATTTTTTAAGAACATTCAAGAACCTGGACTAAAAACCCCCAAGTTCAGCAAGCTAATTATAAAGAAATACTGAGACACCCGCATAAATCCTTCCATTTAGGGAAATTTTTGTTTGTGTAGCTATGTCAGACTCACCCCAAGTTCGTCGTCATCAGAATTATCAAAGATGTTGTCTAAGTCATGCAGGGAAGGTGCCAAATCTGTCACCTGCGTAAGGCTACTGGAGCCAGCTCTGCCAGCAGCATTATCTTGCCGGACATCTATGGGAAAGGAGACAAAATAAACAGATGAGCATCTTCATTAAGGAAGAAAAAATGAGGAGAGGACATGGATCTCAATGAGCAACACCTGCCTGTGAACGTTTCCCTGTGTTCAGTTAAATTTAGAGACAATTATTTCCTAATATGTTTATCAGTTTTGAAAGGAACTGAAAAACAAACTATAAAAAATATATTAAAGATGAGATCAAATTATTGCTATTACTATAAGAATATAATTTGAAATTGAGAAGCATCTCCCTCGCATTTTATTTTAGCAACAATCCAAGTGAGGCAAATAATCATTGTACACACCTGTTTTAGTAGCAGAACTGAAAATAGACATGGCATTTTTCCCATCAGGCACCGGCGTGGAATGACCTGGTGTAGTGACATCCTTGGTACCAAATCCATCCTCTGACTGTGTAATAAATTCAGCCAAACAAAACACATGAACACCAACCCAAAGTGTGGAAGATGAGGGAGAACACAAAGAATTAGAGGGTAGAATGGAACTTGTTATGAGCACAAGTATGATAAACCATGGTCTATGCAACCAAAAGAAATAAAAGATATGTCCTTTCCCCTGAATTTAAACAGAACCCAAACTCCCGTACTTTCCTCTCAATCCTATGGAGTATTCTGAGTCAATCAGGGTTTTATGCCTAAATAGTACTGATGGCATTTGATTACAGACCTGCCATGGTGTTACAAGCTGCCTTTAATAAATTTTGGATGCTGAATTATGGTTCAAGCTTTCTAGATATGGATATGTCTCTGTAAGGAATCTACAAGCAGTCCCCTGAATTATAGTGGCCTCCTTTAATTGTCTTACTTCCTCTATGCTCAAGAATACCTCTTTAAATGGTCTAGTATTTTACAATGTTTTAACATTTAAGGCTAAAGACAGCTGATACACCCAGTACTCATTTTCATGACAATGAAACAGTATAATCAATACTGACACAATCCAAGAGTGATGTTAATATTAATTCAGAAGAGATACAGGTAAAGCGCTTGGCACAGTAATCACAGTAAGCGCATAATAAACAGTAGGATTGTTATCAACGTTTTTTTTCTTGAATTTTGGGTATTTTGGAATCATAATTAAAAGAAATAAACAGGGAGCATAGGCCAACAAGAATTAGCATATGAGAGGAAACATGCGCTGTACAAGCTATAGCCTGGAAAATATGAGGCTTCATTTATGTTCGGCTGACTTTTCAACAAAGGTGAGCCATGACATAAAAGGGAACAATACGCTGTTCAATACGATAGTACCAAGAGCATGAGTATGGGGACAGAGCAATCAGGCAAGACTATCTCAAACATTCTAACTCAAAAGTTCTCCCACACATGCTGTGCTGACAAAGATCAAACCCACACCACATGGAACTCTCTCCACGTTAAATGGTACCTTATTCTTTTTCAGGGAATCTTTTTCCGTCCCTTGTTTGCATTTCTTGTTTGCTGTAAAGATGTATTTTATGTCACCGTCCTCAAAGGTATATGGGTCATTGACTTCTCCCAAACTGTCTCCAGGTTGTTGTGATAGAGGCAATGGGTCAAGGAAGTGGAGTGGCTGCATCTGGGGCTGCTTGTCGTGCCAGATTTTAAACCGTTTATTAGGTTGTGCTAAGAGTCTAAAAAGGGAAAATAAATGACACGTTAGGCTAGGCAAGATAAAATAAAAATGATGTTTTTAAAAGAAAAGCACTAATTATTTAAAGCATTTGTAAAGCTTACACTGAAATTAAAATTAATTCATCTACATAGTGAATTTCTTTTAATGACTGTATTCACAATTAAATAAAACTTAGTAGCCTTTGTCAGAATATATATTTTTGTCTCTGATTCCATGGATTCCACTTAAGAGCACAGATGGGCTCATGACAGACTATCTAAGTTCAAATTTCAAGTGTGTCATTTACTAACTGCACGACCCTAGTTTCTTTCTCATCTATGAAGTTAAGGTAGTAACATGAAGATTAAATGAGATAATCTGTGTAAACTGTTAAGAATCAAGGGTAGCTCAAAAACACTAGAAATGTTAAGTATTATTACTAGACACATAATACATAACTATTATATACAAATTGTTTCTTAAAAGTGTCAAGAGCCCTGGCCAGGTGGCTCAGTTGGTTAGAGTGTTGTCCTGTACACCAAATGGTGGCAGGTTCCTTTCCCGGTAAGAATACATACCCAGGCTGTGGTTGGGATGTATTTATATGAGAGGCAATTGGTCAAAGTTTCTTTCTCACATCGATGTTTTTCTCTCTCTCAAAAAATCAATAAAAGCATATCTTGTCCTAGACATTTTGGTTCAGTGGATAGAGTGTCAGCCCGCAGATTGAAGGGTTCTATATCCGATTCTGGTCAAGGGCACATGCCCAGGATGTGGGCTCAATCCCCAGGTAGGGGCATGCAGGAGGCAGCTGATCAATGATTCTCTCATCACTGATGTTTCTCTCTCTCCCTCTCTGAAATCAATAAAATATATTTTTAAACACAAACAAAATACCCTTGAGTGAGGATCCTATATAATAAAGATGTAATATGCAAATTGACCCTCATGCCCTCACAAGATGGCTGCCTACATCCAGGCTGGCATGAGGGACCACCAGATGACTGAACAAAAAGACTACATGGGGTGACCACGCTGGCAGGGGGGAGAGTAAGAGGCGACCAGGCCAGCTTGGGGCAGTTAGGGGCGACCAGGTAGGTAGGCAAGCAATTAGGAGCCAACAGTCCAAGGTTGTGAGTTGGACATCCCATGAGGGGTCCCAGATTGGAGAGGGTGCAAGCTGAGCTGAAGGAAACCCCCTCTCCCCGTGTAAGAATTCCGTGTATCAAACCTCTAGTTTTTTTAATAAAGTGTCAAGAAACAAGAAGGTACTGACCATAGTAATGTAAGTCTCATAAAGCTACATTCTTTGATTAGTAACAGGACCAAAACAAAGTAATGCTAGTACATTAAATGCCAGAAGACCTTTATATGACAGCATGTTTACATAGTGACATGTGTGTTAAACCTCACAAATGACAAAACATTTGACTTTTAAACATTTTCCAAATGCAGAGTCTAAAATGATGAAGTAAAGCCTCTTTCATTTTGGATCTGAAAGTTTGCAGGGAGAGGGGAGGAGGAAAGCCTGATTCAGGGTTCTATGGCCTTTGCCCTTATTTAGGGGGGTGATCAGGTAGATAGCTCGGAGAGTCGTCTTACCTTTGCAATGCAGTGCTCTCTGAGTTTACCTCCATTTTGGCATCACACCTCTCACCCTGAAGCTCTGGAGGCCGGAACTCAACATCATCAATGGGCGGGAGACAAAAACTATGCCACCACTTATCTGATGACTCCGGGTTCGAGTGCCTAATCCCACAATATAAGGCTGTCTCGCTGACCTCTGCCATCAGAGGCAGTCTTTGGCCTACGAGGACAGTTCTGTCATCCAGAGTAGACAACTGCTGGAGTTCCATCCCATTTCCATAGAGGGCTGGATTCACAGGGACAGATGGTGGGTCCAGAGTCTCCGTTTCCTGACCTCGTGGCTGTGGGCTGAGTGTTGGCGGCAGAGGGGAAATAGGGGAATGAGGTGAATCCATAGGATTCAGATTCATTTGCTTGCTTGTGTTTCTGGAAGGCACGGCCATTTGCTTATCATACTTCCTACTGCTGGACACCTCTAAGGAGGAGTCTATCCCTGCCAACCCTAGCTTCTGCCCTGGTGTATCCTGTTCCATGCATAACTCTTCGGCCACAGAGGGCCTATGGTGAAATGGTATCAAGGGTCTTTTTTGCAACTTGTCTCCCTTTTCCTGTCTTTCTGTTGTTTTGTGCTTAGAAGAAGCAGGAGGTGGTAAAGATGAAGATGATGATGGTCCTGCATTGAACCCTGGTTGAGATATTGTGGGAGGTCGGTTGGTTCCTACGGCACGTTTTAAAAGTTTATGCCTGAAATGAGAATTAAAACAATGTCAACAAATACACAGATGAGAATGACTGCATCATTATAACATTACAAAAGAGATGCCTCTGATGAGGTTATGTCTTGTTAAGTACTCAGCAGATGCACTAATACACCAAAAAAGACTCTAAGTGTTAATTGTATTTTTAATGACTAAAAACTGCAAACACCCTGATGAAAAGCAATAAATCAACCACATACAAGTTAAGAAGAGATGGAATTATGAAACATAAACTCATACATTCCTAACCCCTACAAAATTACTGATTTGAAAAAATCTCCAAATCTTTCCAACTTGGTGAGAGTCTCTATTTATACTCCATCTTAAAAGTCAAAAGTTTTGAGATCATCTGCCAAAAGAAAACTTTTAATTTATATTTCACAGCACTTTACTAACTCCAATATAGAATGGTTTATAATAATAAATCAGGAATAAAATAACTATGCTACTCTCTCCCAAAATGTGAAACTAAGATAATAAGGGTGAATTCTAACCTTATACCTTAAACATACCTGAAACCTTATATGACACTATTATCTAAGAAAGAAGGGGAAAGATAACTTTGGATCTTACATAGGGTTAAAATGGACAGAAGTAAAAGGGCTGTTGTGAGTGAACACATATCCAAGTGCACATGAAGAATCAAGGCAGGAACAGCAAGTCTGCTCACATTCTTCCCAGCAAGGTGGCTCTGAGAAACTGTTCAGGAAGAACCCTAGATGATGCCAAGGTTTAATCTGTGCAACCAAGTTATATTGCAGGTCGTCCAGTTCCTCCCAATATATAAATCCCTCCCAGAGAGAAATGTAAGCTCTCCAGTAACTCTCTGAGGCCACTAGGGTGGCATTAAATTACTGCTGCATTGCACTCAATGATGCCCTAGTGGGCAGTAAAACGGATTTGTGTGGCATAATGGGATGGTTTAGTGGGACAGCAGGATGGCCACCCTGCCCCAAAAGGCCATTAAATAGAGTGAGGAGTAGGCCATCCCATAATGGGTCTGGTAATCCTGCAGTAGATAATCTGAAATGTCTTTGCTCCTCTAAAAAAAACAAAAATCCTGACTTTAAAGAAGGTTGTCTAACCATAAAGCTATTGTCAATAAGGCAAAAACTGTGCTTTGAGTCCCGAGGGCACAGTACTACAGTAAGAGATGAATGACTCATCTGAGAATATCTCAATGAAATCTTCTAAGGGTGCTTATTTTAAAACCAAAAGTCTTTTACATAAAACTTCTTGACTTGGATTTTCTCAAAGAGCATTTAACCACATCAGTCCTTTGATAGATATTTTATAGTAGCCTCTTCAAAGTAAGGGCTTTCTGCAAAGTGGATAATCTTATAAAGTCATATTTTTTCAATTATATTTAATGACTCAGTTACATTGTGAAATGGTTAGAATTAGGAATATGCCAGTAAGTAACAGACAAGTATTGCAAATTTCTGAACAGAAAGGGACCTCACTGAAGCAGGCAACAGGAAGATCAGCCTCAGAAGGCTAACTATATGGGTGGTCCAGTGGTGGGAAGGAACCAGAGGCAGGGCCAAACAGTGCTGAAACACATGGAGGCTAAAAGAATGAGGAAAGTAGAATGACATTACAATACACATTTCAAAGAAAGTCATTATAAAATGCAATGATAAAACTGATCTTGAAAATAAAGAAAAATAAATAAATGATGAAGTTTATATACTGAGAAGGGAAAATTGTCATAAAAATGACCACAATAGGGTACCTGATTTGGGAGGAAACAAACATGCCAATATAAGGAATATAAATGGCACCCCCAAAAAATATAAGACTAAAGTATACATGAGAAGCCAGGTCTGTAAATAAATATTTGGAAATCAATGGGCTGCAATCCATAACTATAAGGAAGACCTGAGGTATTTGAAGTTTTTGTGAGGAAATAGAACAGTATCTTCAGAGGACAAAAGAAAAGCGTTATTTGCTTATTTGAACTTCAGATAAAAATAATTCAAGGTAGTAAATAAAAATATGATATAAATCAGTAAAAGGGTTCTTTTTTATAGTGAAAGAAATGTAACATAAGGAAAATAGCAACAACAACAAAAAAAAAATGAAGGAACTAAATTAAATATACTAAAATTTACAGCCTACATGCTTTCTAAAGGTGAATTAAACCTGGGCTATGAGCTATTTAAAAACCAATTATTAGGAAAATACTTTATGTCACACAATTTACAATGGTCTAGAGACAAAAGTATTTAACTGGTATCGCACACCTTGCTCAGAGAGAGATCCTTTGATGAGCCAATAACTTTTTTAAAAACTTCCTCCTTGAAAAATCAATCATGGTTTTATTAGAATAATTTTAGAGTATCTCTCAACAGAAAGCTGACTACCAAGGCAGAGCTTGATAAAAAGGGAATCAGCTTAAGGGGAAATCAGACAGGTGCCAAAATTGTTGTGTAAGTGTGTACACACACACACACACACACACACACACACACACACCCCTTCCTCCTAAAGCCAATAAGCCAGTTCAATTTATGCCACAATAAGAGCCCCATTTAAACTAGAGAAACGAATGGCCATGTTCTAAATATACTTCTCTCTTCTAAACTTTCTATAAGTATGGAGCAATATCAAATGTGAAAATATATACTTTGGAAGCAAAGCCACTCTAAGCTACTCATTAAGTGAATAATCAACAGCACGGGTTCTAACAGTCAGTGAGCTGGGGTGGGGTAGGGAGAACAGTTAAGGCGAATATACATTTAATCAAGAACCTTAATAAAAACTCATGACACTATGATTCTTTATCACCACAAAAAGTGATAAGTCAAGGAAATATCCAAGAGGAGTGCAAAATCTTTCTACGGAAAAACAATTTGGGTTCCTATTCTAGTATCTTAATGAATGAGCAACACCTTAGGCGGGTTTTATAACAAATACCTGCCTCCGTCATCAAAAAAGTCAGCACCCACAAAACAAATTATCTATGGAATGTATATTTAATCCAAATTCTATTAACTCAAGACAACTTGTTTACTACTTATCTCTACTTTAAAATTGGAGTAGTTAAGTAAATTCATTTAAAGGGCAAGAGATTCTCTTGTCAAATAAATGCCTTTAGTTTTGACACAGCTGCCCTAAAAAATTCATGGGAGCAATTAAGTATCAGGGCCAGTTGTCTAAAAAAACTCTTTTCGAGACCTGACAATAAAACTATATCATCTACCTATAAGAAAAGACCTATCCTTTTCTTACTTACTAGAAGAGGAAGATTTAACAAAACTATGGAGAAGAAGGGGTCTGAGAAGACAGGTCAGACAACTGCTCTGCCTTTTCTCCACCCACCTAGAGCAAGAACAGCTGACTCTTTGGGTTGGATCCACAAAATCCCAAGTAGCAGGATTGTTAGCAGGCTCTTCTTCAAGAGTTGGAGTGGACACTTGGCTCCTCCTAAAAAAGATTAAAAATGTGAGCTGTGTAAGCATAATCTCTGGAGAAAAAAATGTTAAAAATATTTATACATTTTACATAGTAATGGTATCCTGCAAATAATAGTTCAGAGCAATCTAAGGTGGGGAGATGGACTGCTACTTGTTCTTTGCATCAGAAGAATCAGGATTCAAAATATATTTAAGCTTAAAACACATTTAAAATGGACAGTACACATAGCAATTAAAACACTATTTGGCACTATTCATTGTTACTTTTTAAAAAGTCGCCTAAATTGTGCAGAAATACCCTAAATTTTAAAAAATTATCTTTTCACAGCATCTGTGAATTATATGCACTCAGGCTGCTGAAATCGCCTTTATAACTCCTGTATTTGCTAGCAATTAAGGGAAGCATTCCATACTTGGAATGTGAACTAAAGACAATATTTCCTACACATCACTGACAATTGGTAGGAAAAGGAGATGCTAATTATTACATAGTGAAAATAAGACTAGGCCAAATTTTTTATCGCTGATTTTGCTACAGCTGACACTGCAAAGTGTTTTGATGATGGCTCTGCAAGGAATTATCTTGCTCTCCACCCTCTCCTGCCTTTCTGGGTGTCTTGTTACCTTGTTCTATGCTACTGATAGAGGGGACACTGTCTGTTAGAGTTGGTGGAGATAAAAGGTTAGTGGTAATAAAAAAGAAAAAAAAAAGGTAAATGAAAGGAAAAGAAAATGTTAACATGGAAATGGTCTAGGTATTGCAGATAAAAGGGAAATTATTATTCTACAGGAAAGGATCATTTTTAAGCGACTAGAGATAACTTTTGAATTCTAGGATGTGACATGATTTTTCATGGCAATTATTTTAGTTTATTTACTACATCTTCTTCAGCACCCTATTTTAGAACCAATTCATTGAGAAATAAATATATAGTATCGAATTAGCTAAAAGCTAGGTCCAAAGGACAAGTTTTACATCTGTCTATAAAGACTACATAGTAGTCACTAAAAAACATCTGACTTCTAAATGAATGGAGGTCTTAGTTTTGGCAAGAATGTCCATATTTATTCTATTCCAGAGAACCAAGGTTCATTTATTTACTTGTATCTGTTAATAAAGTGGACATCTCAATCATATTAAAATAGATATGAAAATAAGCTGAATGATTACTTAAGTCCTGATAAGCAAAAAAAACACTGACTACTATTGTCATTATTATTCATGCAATTAAAATAATCAATAGTAATCTCTTATTATCAGTTCTTCCTCTTTTCCAAAAATATGTTAAAGGAGGGAGAAATGGAGGGCAGAAAAGAAGGGAGGAAAGAAAGAAAAGAAGAAAGGTAAGAAAGTTGGATATGGGAAAGAAAAGAATATAATTTCCCCAAATGGACAAACAGAGGCTGGTACACACCCCTCTGTCATTAATTCAGTTCAGAAATGTATTGTCAATTAAAACATAAGGTCAATATAAAATAGAAAACGTGACAAAGAAGGTAATTTCTCACTGTAAAAAAGAAACATTCATAAATTAGTATCAGGAGCTTCAAAATTTCCTGAATAATCAAATCAAGTCATCACCTGTGTTTTTCATGTTTATGTTAACTTTTATCCTATTATGGCCGGCATGGCTCAGTGGTCGAGGATCAACCCAAGAACCAGGAGGTCATGGTTCTATTCCGGGTCAGCGCACATGCCCAGACTGTGAACTTGATCCCCAAATAGGGACAGGCAGAAGGCAGCTGATTGACGATTCTCTCTCATCATTGATGTTTCTATCTCTCTCCCCCTCTATCTTCCTCTCTGAAATCAATAAAAACTTTTTTTTAAAAATTTTTATCCATAATATTATTTTCAAAATAAAGAAATACCTATCTAATGACCCCTCAGGCTAGTCACACAACAGTGTAATATGACTGACCCTCTTTGTATAGTAACCAAAGAGATGGTTACTAAACCACAATTCAGACATAATGCAAAAAAACATACTTGGACTGCGTTCTGTTGAGGATGCATTCCTTCCAGACTCGATGGACCATATGATTGTGGAGTTTTAGAGGAATCTTCCCCGATCTCTTTGGACTGTGCATAGTAATCATCCCCCCATCTTGGGAACCTAAGTGACTGACAGCACTCTGAGCACCTCCACTCTCACCTGGGAAAGACAGATAATTTGCAAGGTCATTTTTCTGAAAAGCTAGCTTATTTAACATAACATTTTAAATGTTAAGACTCATCTTCATGTTACTGTGCCCTACCCCCTTGCAATAATAACGTTCTCTGTAGCTATAAGTATAATTTGTGACAGTACAGATTTTTGTTGTTATTTTGGCATTTTGATTCTCTGTGTTCTCCCTAAAATAGTTAATCCCATCAATACTCACATACTCATACTCCCTCATGGGCATATACCACACGGAGGCATTTCTGCTCAAATGGGAACTGGAGATGACTTACACAGAAGGGTTCATACATCATAACATCAAAGACATAAACATACATAGACTGTTCTGGACTTTTTAAATCCCAATGCAGTAAATAAGTTTCAAGGCAAAACGAAATAGTAGAGGGAACTTTACGCTTGTTTAGCTAAATGGTTGTGTAACAACTATGTACAATGTCCTAGTAGAAGAAAAAACTTAATGGCACAAAGCTATAACAAGGTCAAATTTCAAATTTGTGTGGGGGACTGTTTGTCCTAATGTCTGACACTATTTATGAAAGTATAGTACTAAAACATTGAAAGAGGTTGTCTTGACATTTTAATAAGAGTGGATTAAAAATTCACTGGTTTTTTTCTAACTCCACTTTGTTTCTCCAACTATAAGTTGGTATGTCATCCATTTTTTTCTATTATAACCATTATGACTGCTGATAATAGTGATTATTATGTCATGAGTATTTTATTAGTTCTATCTCATTCAAAACAAATACTGAAGTCAATTTCGAGTATTAAATATCAATTACTTTCATCTATTTGATTTCATAAATATATTGTGGGTTTTATTCTGAACAGAAGTAAAATGCAAAACATCCTGACCAAAATAATCTATTTTTAGAACTCTGGAAACCTCCATTCTCATATGAAAAATAAATCAGCAACCTATATCACAAACTAATATTCTTGGCATCAATGCAACAAAATGACAATGAGTTGAATGGTTAGGCTCAGCGCACGCTCTCTCTCTCTCTCTCTCTCTATATATATATATATATACACACACACACACAAACACACACACACACACATATATCTATATCTATATCTATATATATATATATATAGATAGATAGATAGATAGATATATAGATAGATAGATATATATATTTTTTTAAAGAAAGAAACCAACCCAAATGCGTACTTCCTAAGAAATGGAAGCTTTCTTGTTCCCCAGAAAAGTACTGTTACATTACAAATGAGACAAAGGAAACATGAAAACTGGTCTTTCATTGCTACCTTTTATCTTACAAGATCCCTGATTTGGTTCATGATGCAAAATAATTCATTTCAATTTTACAATGGACTTTCAAATGCCTATTCTAAAACAAAGCAAAGTGAAGAAACAAACAGCAGAAGTAGATAACTCAGTATTTGCCACCAAACACCCTACAGCTAAAGAGATCATATGTCCTTGGTACTAAAGGAAGTAAGTATGACCAATAAAGGAGAGGGGTACAGAAAACAAGCAATAGTCTTTTCTAATTAAAGTTGAGTCAATGCTTTCAATGATTTAGCTAAAATGTGGGTGATATCTTATATGGAACTAAATAAGATTTGTACTCCTGTTAAATTCATGTTGAATGTTATTTCTTATAAGTGTCTTCATAAACACAAGTGGCAAGCTGATGTGCCTATTCACAAGTAACTTCACCAAATCAATGATCCTACTATGTCCCCTGTTACTCTAGGCAATCTTGGCCACTTCAGGGGGGCAAAGTAACCCATTTCATCCTGTATCTAGAAAATCATCGCAACGTTCAATATTAGTCAACTGCAGTCAGGGCTGAGCAAGATTCTTTCTGATGGAGCAGGTAAGAGTTTTAAGCTGTAATTCACATATCATCATGTACACATTTGGACAAGTTCATTTTACAACAAAGATTCCAGTAACTTTAATTTCATTATGTTTGGTGTGTGTTTTTGTTGTTGTTTTGTTTTGGTTTTGCTTGCTTGCTTTAGGGAGGAAGCATCAGGGGACTTATTTACCCAGGACCTAGCACAATGACACACACGAGTAAGAGGGGAAGGAGCTGTAAGATCTATAGCCATGAACTCCACACTAAAAACCACCATAAACAAAACCTCTCAGTTTTGAGTTATGACATTTAGAGTTCTGAACTTATCCATCAGAAGTCAAGGCCTTATTTATGCATACAGTAAGTCTTCAATTTTAAGTTGAATACAAATTTCACTAAATACTGGGCAAAATAAATAAAACCAAAAAGGATGACAACTTACGGGGTGCAATTGTTAAAAATAGAACCTTTATATGAAATGTGATTAAAATTTTAAAATAATGATAGTTCTAATCTTTCCTTAATGTATCTTCTCTATGGTGATTATTACAAAAGATGATAAAAGTAATTTTTCTTTTTCATTTTAAAGGAGTTTTAATAAAAATTGTTTGAGCAAATCCTTTTACAAAGAATCATCCAAACTCTGTTCTACCAAGTTAGAGCCAGATGCATGTGTTTCCACCATCTTAGCAACTACACAACCCTTAGAAACACAGGCCACATGTTGTACATTTCTATGTCTCCCACACAGTATCAGAGTAATTCATGCATATACTGTTAAACTGTTTACACAACTCTGTCAAGTATAGTACCTAATACATATAACAACCTTGTAAAGAACTGAGTATTTGTCCCCAGCGGTGTGCCTCAATGGCTGAGTGTTGACCTATGAACCTGGAGGTCATGGTTCGATTCCCAGTCAGAGCACATGCCCAGGTTGTGGGCTCAATCTCTAGTGTGGGGCATGCAGGAGGCAGCAATCAATGATATCCTCTCATCATTGATGTTTTTTTTTCTCTCTCTCTCTCTCTCCCTATTCCTTCCTCTCTGAAATCAATAAAAATATCTATATTTTAAAAAGAACGGAGTATTTGACAGAGAAGGAAAACAGGTTCAGGACAAATATGAGAATTAAATAAGGTCACTAACCTAAAAAGCTACAGAAAAGCTTTAAAAGTAGGTGTGTTCAATCACAAAATCTATACTTTTCCCAACATACTGTTTAACCATGAACTTCTTCGGAAGCCCCACTATGTGGCAAGCAGTATGCTAGAAACTGAAATGTCTAATCCTCATGAAAATTACCATGTTGGTGCGCAGCATGCTTGAGAGTGTTTTTAAAGATTAGCAGCCAAGACTTTATTTATTTTGATGTTCCTGCCAACATGGTCCACATTAAATGCCTATAAATAATCCCACTGCAATTCAGATATGATGAATATCTTTTCCTTAGTGAATAGATTTCCAATGAAAGTCAACTACCATAAAATTTAATATAGAAAATATACTGTTCAACAAAAAGGCAAAATCCTCTCAATTTAAACAATTTCTGAATTTTTCCATGAAGAAAAACAGTTTGTCAAAATTTTCACATTTTGAAAAACATCATTAATGGACAAAGATTACTGACAGGACAAAGCATTTATTCAGAGCTCCTGGATGCTGGCCTAACTTTATCAAAGTAGAAAAAGAACTGTCCAAGACATATCCCTGTATGGCAATAGTCAACTGAGCAAAAGTTCCAGCCACAGTCTGATGTAGTGTTTCCCATTTGTTTACAATAAAGAAGCAGCCTTCATCTTGTTTCCTGAAAATATGTAAGCACATGAATGCACATGTGTTAAAAGGGGCAGATGTGTGTATAGAACTTAAGAGAAACAACTAAATTATTTAACTGGATAATTTAGAGACTAAAATTCTGAAACATATAAATTCTGTTTCTTTAAATTTTTTCCTTTTCCATTTTGCAAAATTTCTGTGTTACCCTACTTCCATCTCTTTCTCCATGAATTTCTCAAGATGAGTTTTCTCCCTGTTCTATGGCAAGGGAACTATATGATTTTCTGGGATCTCGTCCACCCAGAATATTCCTGGGTTGTTCTCACCTGTTGCGGCCTGTTCTGGAGAGGTGGGCGGGGTGAGAGGCATCCCACAGTTACTTGGGTCCTTCACACTACCAAGTCCCTGCTGCCCAACGGAAATATGGCCTCCAGCACTTGCACTGCTCTGAGGAACTGGGATATCATTCTGAGAGATCAGAACAAAAGCTGAAGGATAAACCATCCGGACACCACCTGTAAGGAAAGAGCAAGGAGAAAATCAGGGCTGAGAGAAAGTTCACACTAGACTGCCAACTTTATTATTCCAATGGTCAGAGTCAAAGCTCTGGTGAGCATGGGATACTCATTAAGTCCTGCAAAAAGTGGTATGTTTCATTCTTCTATAAGTTAATAGCTGTTTAACCATGTGTTCCAAAATTATAATAATAGCATTTGGAATCCAGGGACCATTGGTGCTTCAGGCAAGATAACTATTCAGTATAACCACTGTGTCAAGAGAATTTTAAAAATGGGAAAATTATGGAGATTATTTTTGATGAATCTGAATGATTATCTTTTTAAATTAAGGAAGAGGAAGAGAGAAGAAAGTTCTTCAGGCAAAATATTTTCTCTTACCAACAATTACTTCAACTGCCACGGGAAAATCATTGTCATATCCCAACTCCTCTTCTTTCAATTCTTCTTTCTTTTTCAGCACCATTGGGTAGAAATACTGCCATTCCTCAATCAACTTACGGGTGGCTGGGTCGGACATCTTGTATGCTTGGCCTGTTAGCGTGCCATTTAATCCATAAGGACTTACCAGTACTAAGGCAGGAGGAGAAACATAGGTTACAGATCACAGTAATAATTCCTACTAAAGTGTTGTGGTATTTTTAGGTTAAAGTATAGCATCACTTAATGTATATTGCTCTTTATTTGCTAACTCCTTTCAAAGTGTGATTTTTTTAAAAAGTTTTTAATTTTACTACTTCTTATTTATATTCTCAACTGACATCAATTTTTGAAGGAAATCAAATGGGGGAAATACAGTACTATCAGACAGCTATTATGGACATACAGTATATAAATTATCTCTATGTTAAAGCTTATACTTATCAATTTGATAATAGCTCATACAACATAAACACTGAGTCTTCCATAACAGAATAAAACCATTCAATACAACACCAAAACTTGCTAAGAACTTGAACACTCTTCCTATGGTTCCTGATACTTCCTAAAGACTGTGGTAACCAAAATGCATAAATAAAACTTCTAATAGCAGAAAAGCCTTAATTTACCTACTATAAAATATGCTTGTTATTAAAGTATTATCTCTACTGTTTTAGAGAGCTGTTGATAAAACAACTCCAAATAAAATTTATTTTACTAAAGTAAAGAACTCAAAATCCTCCTATCTTTCTCCTTCAGTAATTGACCTTGATCTCATTTTCACTGAGATAGACACAAAAAATGAAGTTAACATAGTGCTGTGTGTAACCCAGGCAGTTTTTAGCCTCAGGGTGAGTATTTCAACCTTCCGAATAACACTTTTCTGGGATAAAGAGGTCACTTTTTCTTACTCCTAATTAAAACAAAAACAAAAACAAAAACAAAAACAAAAAAAAACCCACAAAAAACAAACAAACAACACCTCAGCATAGTTATTAAATGGGATGTTCTTTTTCTTCTTGATGGCTTTATTTAACAGCTGGATGGTATACCACATCAATCAAGACAGAGATAGCTGTAGACATCACATATTTCTTGGTGCCTTTCTGCTGTTCCTCAGTGATTCAAATGGGATAAAATTACTGACTCCAAAGACAGTTAATCAAGGGCAATTTTCCTATATTAACACTTCTAGGAAATTAACACTTCTACATCAATGTCATGTTCACTACAGTTATCTATAGGCCAGCACCTGCCCTAAGAATGTACCTCCTCACACTAATCTAGGGAAATAAGCAGGAGAATGTCCCACAAGGTTTCTCTATGATTTGAAGCATTAGCAACAAACTAGTAAGATTTAAAATAAGTGGTCTATAGGGACCTAGTATTCCTAAAAGTATCCTTATCAATTTAGGTTAGTTACCTTCCTTTATGACTAGTAATTCCTTTTCTAACCATAAAGAAATGCTGTTCTTTTGAGTGATAACATCTAGAATGAAATCAAATGGTCCTCAGCACCTTCACAATCAAGGAAACAGTAGTATTTAAGAAATTTTGACAATCCATAATATGTGCATAATGTATAACTCTCAAGTGTATAGTCTGAGAATGGGGCTGTTTTTTATAGCAGCTCATACATAAAACACCCCAAATTACAGAATAATAATGAATATAGTTTAAAATATGTTGCAAGTGGGAGGTAGGGGGAAAGTAGGTAATATTTTAGGGCAATAAGCAGATGCTTTTACCAAATTAAATGAGAATCAACTGTAGAAAACCATAAAGACAATCATCCTATATAATAAAAAGCTAAAATGCAAATGACAAAATGGTAGAATGACTGGTCACTATGATGTGCACTGACCACCAGGGAGCAGACACTCAATGTAGGAGCTACACCGTGGAGGTCAGTATGCTCCCACAGAGGGAGCACCACTTAGCCAGAAGCCAGGCTCACAGCTGGAGAGCACAGCAGCAGTGGTGGGAGCCTCTCCCACCTCCGTGGCAATGATAAGCCCTCAGTTGGACAACCCCCTCCCAGGGCTCCTGGACATCGCCCACCAAGTGCATGAATTTCTTGCACTGGGCCTCTAGTAAATAATATGGAGAATAAACATCCACAATTATCTAATATAACAGGTGGTTATATCAATAAAAATACTTGTTATGTTAGTTAAAATATCAGCATTTTAAAAATTGTATTTTAAAATTACATTAAAAATTATATTTTGTAATACACTAAGACTATTTTAATCAGACATTTCTAGCAAAGACAAATTGGACTGGTAAAAAAAAAAAGTTTCTATATGGTTCAACCTAATATTAAAATATTTTAAAACTTATTCATAGAAAATTCTGAATTCCAACACAAACCCAAAGATATACAAAATGCACAATTAGTGAAAAGGGACATGGAGTTATTTTGGTGATATTTCGGTGAAAAGCTGAGAATTAATAAAAATATGAATGTCTATTAAATTACAACCAAATGCCTACAATCAATGTAGCCTATAATTAAGAGTAAGCAATAAAGTTATTACTGTCACTGAAGAAATTATATATTACACAATTCTAGAAATTTTATTTTGATTAAAATTTCAAATACTAAGTCTAATAGTAATTATCTGAAAATGATGGCATTCTTGTAACAGTAGAACAAACAATAAAAACCTTTAATTTATAAGGATTATGTTTTTCAAATACTTATTCATCTTTTTTTCTGAAGGAATTCTCTACATTTTATTTCTCAACTCAACCTGACATAAAACCACCTTATATATGTGATAAACTTTAAGCAAAAACAAACCAACAAAAAATCAGCAAGCTATTATAATTTAATAGAAGCCTGATGCACAAATTCATGCACCACTGGGGTCCCTCAACCTGACCTGTGGTATCAGGCTGAAACCAGTTCTTCAACATCCCCCGAAGGGTCCCAGATTGCAAGAGGGTGCAGGCCAGGCTGAGGGACCTCACCGGTGCATGATCGGGACTGGGGAGGGACGCAGGAGTTTGGCCAACCAAGGAAGGACTATAGGAGGGCTCCAGGGCATGTCCAGCCTATTTCCCTCAATCCCAATCAGCGGGATCCCAGCAGCAAGCTAACCTACTGGTCAGAACATCTGCCCCCTGGTGGTCAGTGCACGTCATGCTACTCGTCTACTGGTCGACTACGAATGCATGTCATAATGAGTGGTTGAACGGCCTTAGCATATCATTAGCATATTATGCTTTGATTGGTTGAACAGCCAACTGGATGACTGGATACTTAGTATATTAGGCTTGTATTATATAGAAGGATTGTGAAATGTTGGTCTTTCTTCTTCAGAAACTGACACTTAGGCTTACCTTTAAAATGTCCATTAAAGATAATATCTCATTTTGCAAAACCTAACTGGGCAGATGGCTGGCTAGCCAGTAAGGTGGAGGGAGAGGGCAAAGGAGGAGAGCAGAGCATCAGCATTTACTTACCTTGAAATGGTGCAGGTGAAGACTGAGCCATGTGTATATGCTCCTCATTGATCAAATAAATTGGCTGGTGTTGGGCAATCTCCACACTTGTGCATACATTACTTTCCCCATGAAGAAAGAATGTGAAAGCACAGGACAAATGTTCACTGGAAAACAAACAATGAGAAACTCAACTCTACATTTTGATATAAAATGAATGCTAGATACAAGAACTATAGCTTCACTTTATTAACCACTCAGCAAAACCTGCCACTGGTGATATTAACAGCATAAATTTCCAGTTGATTGTGGACAAGTAATATGACAATAATTAGTTGGCAACTAACTAAATTAAAGCTGCCAGATAAGTCTGAAAAACTAGTTATGTAGCATTGTGAAAATTTGAAAGCTGTTGTGAAGAATGATTCCTGTTTCATTTGCAAAAAGTCTCCTGTGCTGACTTATACATTCTTGGGAACAGAAAAAGAATGACATTTTTCTACCTTCTCATGTACTGGCTTTTAATTGAGTCTAGAGACAATGATAAAACAGTTTTGCTTAGGTTTGGTATGCTATAACAATAACACTAAACTTACAAGCTTACATTACAGTAAGGTTAACACTGTTGACTTTAAAATAGCAATTAAAGACACCACTGTATTTAAGTTCCCAACATACAGCTGATAAAGTAAAGCAAGTGTCTAAATGAGCTGGTAATCTATTATATTTATTTTTACAATTTACTTCTGATCACAACATTTTATTAAAGCATTGAACACATCCCCCCATTTTCCACACAATTAGCTAAAAATTTAACAAAAAGATTATGTGTCTTGGAAAAGATAATTTCAAAATTCCTACAGTGGCACATTATTTCAAAGTAGTTAACTTTGGCCCTAAGCCAGCCATAACATCGGCACTTCTCAAGACAGCTCACACGAGCATGTGCCTGATGAACCCAATCACTGTAGGCGCCAGGCAACCATGTAAAAAATTCATCACCAAAATTTGCTTCTTTTCAAAAGTTCTTTAAAATATTATAAAGCATATTTTGAGTACCAGTCAAAACAATAAATTTGATGAAAGTATAAAATTATAAGGCTTTAAGGAAAAAGAAAAATAGAAGTGATAAAATGTTCATTTCATCACACAGCAAAGCATATATATTCTTTCTTGGCAAGTATCGTAAGATAACCTGAGAAAACTTTGTGTTTTACTATAATGTGAAGTTTCATCATTAAGAAACACCTAGTCTGGGCATATGGGTATTTAGCACAACACAGTAAACAAGACAGTAACTATAACTTTGTAAGAATTTTAAACATCCCCTTGATACCATATTTATGTTTCAAGTTTACAATAACAAAATAATAACAACAAACTGTCCTTTCTATATGAAAATCACACTAGAAACAGGTCATCTTCAACAAACATTATGCCTGGCATATAACAGGATCAAAATATAAGTTAATCTGATTAAATTTCCACCCGTAAAATTCAAGGAAGAGGTTGATATAAAATGAATGCTTATTTATAACTACAATCCCATGTAATCAATAGTATTTTACAAACAGCTAAGGTTATAGATATTGAGGGTAGTACAGAATACGTTCTTTTACACTGGTTCTCAACTGTACATAAGAACAATGCTAACCAACATTTATCAGCCAACTAAAATGTGACCCTTGCCCTCAAGGAGCACATAAGCTAATAAGACTGATAAGAACACACATCAATAAAGTAAATCCAGGAGAATAAAGAAAGAGAATGGAAAAACAAAATGCTATAGGAATGCTAAGCCATACTGATTTGTTCAATCTCAAAGACCCAAATGCTTCAAGAAGACAAGAACCAGTAAAAAGAGGGTTTTAGTAGTACAGAGAAAAGAAAAGGTAAGAGAGACAACATGTGGCAAGGAGTGGAGTAGCTAAGAGCAGAATATAGCTTGGAAATTCTAAAGGAGGAATGGCGTGACAGGATGGGAAAGGAGTATGAAAAAGAAGTCAGAGGTCACCTTTTGAGACAACAAAGAGACCTGTATGGGAAAAATACCATGGAGCTAATTTAAGGTTTGGTTTTAAAAAGTCAGCTGAATCTAAAGACTCATGATGAAACTTCAAAACAGTATTCATTTGAATTTGCTGTGTCCCAAAAAACACAGCAGAGAAGCACAATTGAAAAAAGTAGGAATTGAATCACTGAACTATTTTTTATATTGATAACTTTAAAAACAAAATGTCTTTTTAAAGTAAAACAACATAAGAAAAACAGCAAGTTACAGCTGAAATATAACAGAAGTCACCAATCTATAAATAGATACAAAAGGCTAATATGCAAAGTATCCCCTCGGGAGTTCGATCAGGAGACTGAGAGTTCAAATGCTATGATGTGTGCTGACCATGGCGGGCGGGGGGGGGTGGGGGGGGGCTGCTACGTGAAATGAAGGAAGGCCCAGGCTGGGCAGCTGAAGAAGGAAGGCCCCAGCTGGCAGCTGGAAGGCCCCAATTGGCCCTGACTGCCTGTCAGACCTAAAGATCCTACCCATGCATGAATATAGTGCACTGGGCCTCCAATAATTATATAATTTTTGGTTAAGATACTTCACCTTTCTTTTTTATGTTAATGCAATGTATCACTGATTGATTTACATATGTTGAATCATCCTGTGCCACTTGAATGAACCCCACTTAACTGTGATGTATTCTTTTTATGTATTATTATCAGTTTGCTAGTATTTTGTTTGCATCTATATTTATCAGAGATATTGGTTTGTAGTTTTCTTTTTTGTGTTATTTTTTAAAATATATTTTATTGATTTTTTTACAGAGAGGAAGGGAGAGCGCTAGAGAGTCAGAAACATCAATGAGAGAGACACATCGATCAGCTGCTGGGGACGTGCCTGCAACCAAGGTACATGCCCCTGACCAGAATTGAACCCAGGACCCTTCAGTCCGCAGGCCAATGCTCTATCCACTGAGCCAAACCAGTTAGGGCGATACTTCACCTTTCTGTTTATAAATTCCTTATATGTAAAATCAGCTGTTGGCACAAACTGATGGGTCCCCCAGAAGTTCTGATTCAGGAGGTCTGGAGTGTGCCCCACAAATTTGCATTTGTATCAAGTTCCAAGTGTTGCTGCTGCTACTCCTAATCCAAGGACCACACTTTGAGAACCACTGAATTTGATAGTGCCTAAGTCCCTTTCCAGCTATAAAAGTCTACCTTTTCTAAGATTATGAAAAGCAAGAGTGCAAGAATGACAATACTGAGACTGGAAAATGAAATTCCCCTCTGACCTAGCAATATCACTTCTAAGACTTTATTCCACAGGAAAAAAAAACAAAAAACTACTATACAGTGATTGCTTATAGCACTGCTTATAAAAATTAAAGACTAAAACACCCATTATGTCCATCAGTAAAGGACTGGTTAACTATGACATGCCCCTACAAAGTAATACTGTGTAACCATTTAAAAGAAAATGATATGAGAAAATCCTAACATACTCTCAAAAGTCCAATTTGCTAATGACATTCTTAGAGGCACAACTACAACAAGACCTAAAATTTAATGTTCATTCCTCTAGCTAGGTTACTATAAATGGGGATATTAATTATTATCCCTACCACCATATATTTGTATATAAGTAAAATGAGATCACATTTGTAAATGGATATTAAAAACAAAGGGCTCTACAAGTACAGTAACAGATATAATGTTATAGGGTGCTATGAGGAAGTTAGGAGGTAAAAGCTATTATAAGCTCCATACTTGTTCTTTCTCCTTCTCTTCTATAAACCATTTTTATCTGAACCCTTAAACACTCAACTTTATCTATTTTATACAATCTCATCATTTGACAAATGAAAAGGGATTTACAGATGATATAGCTTAACCCCTTTCTAATTCATAGAGAAGGCAGGTCTGGGCCCAAAGTTACACAAGCAGTTCAGAGGACAGTGGAATAAGAGTTCAGGTCCCGCTTCTTAGTGTTCATAGCACATTCATAACGTTCTACCTTAGACCAATGCTACATTCACCCCTATAGAATACATGCACCATTAACATGATCACACAGGTAACTTAAACCAGTCCCTGCACCATTTCTAATAACATCCTACTAGGATAGACCAGAAGGTACTTTCAAATGAACACACAGAACCAAAAACATTGTAATTTCACTCAATCAAACTAAAATTGGAGCTTCACCCCTATTCCTTGATTGCACTCCACTTGGTAAGTATTCTGAGCCTTCTCAACTCCATTTACTCTTGGTAAATCAGGTCTGATTCAGGTAATTCTTTATTTAACATCTTTTCACCATAAAAATGTCAGTAGTTTTACTTATCTCACCCTTTCCCAGAGTCCTAGAAGACCACATTATTTCATTTTCTCTGTAAAGGTACTCCCATACTTATTCTTTCACTCATGAAAAATCTATTTCCAACCCTGAAATACCTTCTGTTTACCATGTCACTTCCTTTAGGGCTATTGTCATATCTTTCTTCCTGTACCAATATTAAATAACCTAGATGTAAGTAAACTGATTAGTATAATATAGTATTAACTAGAGGCCCGGTGCATGAAATTCATGCATGGGGTTTGCAGGGGGTTGGGGGCTGGGGGGTGTCTCCTCAGCCCCGCCTGCACCCTCTCCAATCCGGGACCCCTTGGGGGATGTCCGACATCTCTCTCGTAACCCGGGACCACTGGCTCCTAATCACTCACCTGCCTACCTGCCTGATTGCCCCTAACTGCTCTCCTCTGTTGGCCTGACCACCCCTAACCACTCACCCCTGATGGCTTAATCACCCTTAACCACTCTCCCCCAATGGCCTGACTGCCCCTAAACCACTCTGCCTGCCTGCTTGATCACCCATAACCACCTCTGCCTCAGCACCTGCCACCATGGCTTTGTCTGGAAGACATCCAGTCTATCTGGTCTAATTAGCATATTACCCTTTATTAGTATAGATACTACTACCACTACATAATCTATCCCTAAATAGCTTTTGAATTATAAAAGAAGTAAGTAGGTATTAAGATAGAAAATAATGGGGGAGGTGATGTTTTAGAAAAAAATCAGTCAGAGTCAAGCTTCTCTGAAAAACAGCGGGAACTTTGAAAGTGAGTCTTGAATCTTAAAAAAGAGGTAAGTGGGTAAAAGTTTTTTTCCAAGAAAATTGTATGTGCAACAGCATTGCAGAAGAGAGAGTTTGCCATTTTAAAGGTAATTTTTGAAAAGAGGCATTGTGACGATATCATTGTGAAAATGAAGATGAATATTAGTCATCCATTCTCTGCAGATTGGCTGTCAAAATTTTAAGAAATCCATCTACATATTGCTTGCAAAAGACAAAGTAAAATCACATAAAAAATGAAAATAAAGGTTGAAATGACATATAATACATGGCAAATCCCAATAAAAAATAAATCTGGTATATAAATAACTATTTTAAAAAAATTTAGGTTAATAAGTACATTATAATAAAGGAATTCAACAAGAAATTTAAATAATCTTGAACATAAGGCATGCAATATAACAGAAATATATTTTAAAATTTGGGAGAGCTACAAAAATAAAGTGACAAATGCACAATTAATAAGGATTTTAACATACTTTTCTCAGTATTTAGTAGAAAAAAATGATTAAGAATACAAAAAACTGAAATGACAAAAATATATAAACTTGGGTATATACACTGAGTGGCCAGATTATTATGATTTCTGAGCGCATAATAATCTTCTGGCCACTCAGTATGTGTGTGTGTGTGTGTGTGTGTGTGTATTAGGGGCCCAGTGCATGAATTCATACATGGGTGTGATCCAGCCAGCCTGACCAGGGGGAGGGGATATGGAGGGTTGGCCAGCCAGTTTGCTGGTCCAACACCTGGTAGAGGGGACAATTTGCATATTAGCCTTTTATTATATACACTTATTTAGGATATACACTTAGTGGCCAGATTATTATGGGCTCAGAGATCATAATAATCTGGCCACTCAGTGTGTGTGTATGTGTGTGTGTGTGTGTGTGTAATTTCCAGAAATAAAACATCTATTCTCTTCCAGGAACGCAAAGAACATGTGCAAGAAAGGGCTGAGTACTAGGACAAAGACCAGAATTGATATCACATACACTAAAAATTCTCTAATCATGGTGCAATTTAACTAAAAATAAACAGATTTATAAAAAGGTTGAAATAAAATTCCTTTGTTTGAAAACTTAAACATACACTCCCTAAATAAACTATGGGTTACAGAGGAAATCACAATGAAAATCACAAAATACTGAAAATTATTGAAAACAGAATGATGTCAAAATCTGGTAAAAAAAAAAAACACAAACAAACAAACAGTATTTAAATAATTTACTAGTTGTACCAGTTAATAATGTGGATTTTTTTTCAATAGATGGAGTTACACATATGTTGATATATATGTGATTTGATATGTATGCTGTTTTGTTGTATTAACAGCAAGCTTCAAAACTTCATATGTAAAATTTGCTAAAGGTATTAACATCATATATATTTTTAGGCTTAAAAATGTCAAATTTTGTGCCAAAAAAAGAGCAATTGCAGGAAGTTTTAATTCATTATTTTTAAGAAAAAGTTATCGTATCCTTCAGGAAGCTTATGGTGAACATGTTCCATCTTAAGATACTTGTGAACGCTAGTTTAAACACTTTAAAAGTGATAATTTCTATGTGAAAGGCAAAGAATGTCCAGGTCAACTGAAAAAGCTTGAAGACCAACAATTACTAGCATTATTGGATGAAGATGGGTGTCAAACTCAAAAACAATTTGCAGAAAGATTAAATGTTACTCAGCCAACAATTTCCAATTGTTTAAAAGCAATGGGAAAGATTTTAAAGGAAGGAATATAGGGTGCCACATCAACTAAACAAAAGACAAATGGAAAACCAAAAAGTCATCAGTAAAATGTTGCTTCAATGGCACGAAAGAACATCTTTTTTGCATTGAATTGTGACTGGTAATGAAAAGTGGATTTATTTTGAGAATTTCAAATGCACAAAATCATAGGTTGATCCGGGTCAACCATCAACATCGACTGCAAGTCTGAATTGCTTTGGGAAGAAGACAGTGTTCTGCGTTTGGTGGGATCAGGAAGGTGTGGTGTATTAATGAGCTTCTAAAATTAGGTAAAACTGTTAATACTGATCACTACCAACAACAAATCATCAATTTGAACCACACTTTGATCATGAAACGACCAGAATGTGCATAAATAAACAATCCTGGGAACCAAAAGAGGAAGTACTCACAGATAAAGGGGAATGTTTTAGTGTTAAAAATGCTATAAGTAACTTTATGTCAATAAATCTGAGATGTATGAAATGAATAATTTTCTACAGAGAATGATAATTTTAAAAATAACTAAGAAATCTACCCACCAGCTTAGGAGGTTTTACAAAACTTTCATAGAACAATGTGTAGTCAAATTGTTTCAACAAATGATAAACAAGGGAGTGCCTCTCAACCCTCTCCATTAGGCCTATATACAATAGCTTTGACAGCAAAACTAGATGTGGTTACAAAAAAGGTAAGTCATCACCTAACAATTCACTCGCTAACAAATGCCAAAATACTATTGATGGGATAAGGAATCACTATAGCAGTTTAATAAACTATTTTCAAAATATGAAAGTAATTCTTCAAGCATATAACATAATTTAGGTAGCTTATTAAGTTTAAAATCCTTTTATGCTTCCTCTTCCTCTTTTCCCTTCTCTCATCTCCTCCCTTTCTCCCCACTCTTTTTCTGATCCCTCCCTCTCTCCCCCTGCATGTTTTATTATTTCACCTATGCTATAAGTATATCTCAAAATATTTCACAGATGTTTCTAACACTGTATTACAAGCTTCAAAGACCTTTTTTTCTTTCAGAACTGAAATAAAAATGAAACCACCAAAGTATTGTTTCACAGTAAGGTAAAGATGGCAACGTCAGTTTGTGAGCAGTCAAAATAACTGACTCCTTGGAGCTTCCCCAGAATCAGGGTTTTAGGCCATACATTTATATTTATATTTTTCTAAACTAGAAATCATGAGGGATATCTATAATAATAAAAGTGTTATATGCTAATTAGAACAGACAACCTTCTGGATGACCTTCCAGGTGAAGCTGGTGCTGCCAGGGAAGCCTGGGCCCGGTGCCGAGGGAAGCCGGTGCCGGCAGCAGGGGGAAGGCCTCCTCTTTCACGAATTTCGTGCATTGGGACTCTAGTATATAGATATATGCCCTGGGTAATGAGAAAGCTCTTCTACCCTGTAAGTGCTGAATAGCTAAATATAATATAAATGTATTCCTTCCTGGCAATCAGTGGAAAAAAAAAAAAAAAACCACGCTAAAAAAGAAATCCTCCCTACTAGCACAATCCCCCATCCACTACTCCTCTAGCTCACCCGGCCAGTCTGATTTAAGATGTATGACATGTTGCTTCACCTGTCCATGTCTGTACTCCTGCTGTCCTTTTGTCTAGATAAACTACCCCTATCCTTCATTTAACTCCTACTCATCTTTGCCAAGAAACCATCTTTAGAAGTGCTGGAATAGGCTCAATGCTCTCATGCTTCTCTACGTATATCTCAAGTCAAAGCATTTCAATGTCCGTAAGTTTTATATCTAGTCCATGTGACTGTATTTTGTGAGGATGGAAACATGTTTTATCTGTCATTTTGGACCCCTGTACTCAGCATGGTATAGGCAGATGCTGAATTAATATTTAGTGAGTTTGTGATACTTTATATAGTTTCTCTAAATTTTTCTGGCACTACACTGCCTCAGAAATAAGCCTGGAATCCTGAGTCATGAAACAGGAGAGAACACAAGTGTAAACTGTGATATTCCATCCAGGTACACACTGGGGGATACCTACCCCTGCCCTTGAGGATTTCTGATGATCTTGCTAACTATTCTGGAGGGAGCCTGCCTGGAGCGTATCACCAACAGCCGTGAAGTATATGGTGTGACTCTCTTTGGACACAAGATAGTTTATATCTCTGAACAAGAAAGGAGACTAGCACAGAATAAATAAGGACTAGACATAAAGATTAGTATTTAGATTGGGTATTCTCTGCAGTAAATGCCATTAAGGAATTCTGTGCCTTTATTCTATTACCAACCCTAAGTAGTATGGTTAAATCAATCCTCCTAAAATCAATTGTAATCAAAATCTACAGTACTCAATCCCATGCCACAGTCCCCTACTGCAGAGGGGAAAAATCTAAACCAGGCTTTCTGTACTCTGGTACAACCCTGTTACTTCCCTGTACAGGCTCTCAAAGACAGCCAGTTTGGAATGGCTAATATATTGTGTATATACCACCTACACTGCTGTCATTCCACACAACTTCCACTCTTCCACTCATTCTCCTTAAATTCCATCTTTCAAAGTCCAGCATCATTTCTACTTTCTTCATAGAGCTTTTTCATAATATCTCTTTCCAAAGAGGCTTATTTCTCCTCTCCTACCCAGAGCACTTCTTTGGCACACATAGAACCAGAACTCAATTAATCAATGAATATTTACTAAGCATATCTATCTACTTTGTGCTAGACACTCTGCTAGATTTAGGGATACAGAAATAAACAAGATCAGAATTAGCCCTTGAGAATTTTATCGTTCCCTAGACAAAGTACCTAAAAGCTTTAAAAGAAACACAAATCTAACACGGAACTATGATATTCATTGATATGCATAGCAAGATCCCAAAGAATTTAAAATAGATAAAAACATGAAAATGAAGAAATTCTCGTCCCTCAGTCAAAATTTTTGTACTTCAATATTAAATCTTTTTTAAAAACTGATATAATTATAACACAATATCTTCTTTGGTTTGTATCCTATGCAATCATAAAGAATTCAGTTGATAAGGAATAACATAAAACCATGGAAATAAGAGGTCTGTAGTTTTCCTATTAGTTTTTAAATATCCTATACTCTATCATATTATCATAATTGGATCGATAAAATTCTATACTCTCAGAGGTCCAATAAGTAAAATTATGTTCTAATAAGAAAGAAATGTGGTTTCATTCTATCTTTCCAACATCATCTCTTGCTACATTAATTCATACATCCAATGCTTCCATAACCCATTTTTAAAAAATATATTTCAGCCGGGACTGGTTTGGCTCAGGGGATAGAGCGTCGGCCTGTGGACTGAAAGGTCCCAGGTTCAATTCCGGCCAAGGGCACGTACCTTGGTTGCAGGCACATACCCAGTGGGGGGTGTGCAAGAGGCAGCTGATCGATGATTCTTTCATCATTGTTTCTAACTCTCTATCCCTCTCTCTTCCTCTCTGTGAAAAATCAATAAAATATTTAAAAAATATATATATTTCATTGATTTTTTTTACAGAGAGGAAGGGAGAGGGATAGAGAGCTAGAAGCATCGATGAGAGAGAGTCATCGATCAACTGCCTCTTGCACACCCCCGTGGGATGTGCCTGCAACCAAGGTACATGCCCTTGACCGGAATTCTATCCACTGAGCCAAACCGATTCTGGCCTTTTTTTTTTTTTGCCTTCACAGGTCTTGACATAATTTACAATAATTTATTTTTATGTTTTTCCTTCTACCAAAATATAAGTTCCCTGAAAGGAATAACCATGTCTATCCTACTGCCCTCTGTAATCCCAGCACCTAGCACAGCTCACGACACGCAAAACTTAATAGTCACTGAATGAGTAATTGCAGTTTTAGTCATAACCAAAGAGCAAATTACTCTTTAGAAAGGTCCATCACGGAGAACAAGAATAGTTGATGTGGCCCTGGCTGGTATGGCTATGTAGTTAGAGCATCAGCCCAGGGGGGGGGGAAGTCTCAGGTTAAGTTCCCAGTCAAGAGCACATACCTGGGTTGTGGGTTTGATCCTCGTCCCTAATTGGGGCGAGTTCAGGAGGCAACTAGTCAATGTGTCTCTCTTACATGAATCAATTAATCTCTCTCTCTCTCCCTCCCTCCCTCCCTTCCTCCCTCCCCACCCCACGCCTTTTCACACACTCTGAAAAAGCAATAGAAAAAAATATGCTCCAATGGGGATTAACAAATTAAACACACACACACACACACACACACACACACACACACACACACACAACCAGCAATTGATGCGCACAGTGAAAACAGTGAATATTTTTAAAGTGGGAAGAAGTTTAATTATTAATAGAAGAAGGTAGTATGCAGTTTTCAGTGACAGAAAAAAGGGCAATGTTTAAAACTGTTTACTTAGGAAACACAAGGGTTGATGTGGGTTGTGCCTGTGTAATTAGGCAAGCACTTGCAGAAATTCAACGGAGAAACTAATATGGGAGACCATTTTATTCTTTTACAATATTCTAAATTTTAAAAAACAGTGGGTTTCTTTTCATTTCTTACACTGAGTTTACAGAATGCAATGTGCTTTCAAATGCATTATGAATATTAATAAACTCCTGCTCTTTTCATGGTGTAAGAGTGTTTTGATAACAAATTCACAATACATAACACATTTAGATAATTTTATCTAAATACTTTCTGTGTTATGAACTTATTATCTAAAAATTTTCCAAGTTGTCATGCACCAAATCTCTTATAAGAAACAACTTGCCTGACTTTAGAGATCCTCATTTGGGAATATTTTGGTAATGTTATTTTATCATTTCCTTTCTTTAAAAATATACCGTTTACTTTGGTGGCCTTCACAGACTATGTCTAGATCGTTTGCTCACTAGCCTGTTGACCTTCTTTTAGTGGATAGACCTTCACTTTAAAAGAAGATGGTATATGTAGTATTCAAATAGTAAGAGTTGGTTATTTTATAAAACTCAGATATTTTCACTATTTCATTTATCTTCCCTTTAAATGATAAGTCAAACCTGATTACAAGGGCAATGAAAATGACCAGGAAAGTTAATTGCACATATAGTTTTTTAAATAAAGGATACTGTTAAATTAACATCACCATTCTATGAATCATCACTCTTCTGATAAATAAGTTACCAATTACATTGTTACAATACAAAATTTACTTAGTGGCCAATTTTCCTCATATATAAATACTAGAGGAACAGTGTATGAAATTTGTGCACAAGTAGAGTCCCCAGCCCTGGCTGGCAATCAGGGCTGATCAGGGCCTTCTAGCTGGGGCCTTCCTTCCCCCAGTTGGTAGCTGCCAATCAGGGCCTTCCTTCCCCTGGCTGCCGGCTGCTGGCCGGGGCCTTCCTTCATCCCACACCGCCCCCTGGTGGACAGCCCAAGTCATAGCAAGCGGTTGAACTCCCAAGGGGACAATTTGTATATTAGTCTTTAGTTATATAGAATATACATGTGTTACACACACACACACACACACACACACACACACGTGTTTATAAGAGAAATTAAATAGGCAAGCACTATGACTGCTCCCTTATACCCTTCCAGCCACATAGCTAAATTGTTCTCCAGCAGAAAATGTGGCACTGGGGCGGTGCTTTAACTGCTCCCAATCACAAGGGGGGTATGGCTAGCACTGGATGGAGCGCTAATAGAGCAGCAACACATCTTGCATTAATGCACACAGAGCCCTAGTGGCCTAAAGGCCTTAATGTTTCTGTCTGGGCAAACTCACTCAGTAGAAGCAGAGACAGCGAGGAGGCTCTGACTCTGTATGCCCTCGACTCAAAGGCTGGCAGTGTGTGAGGGTTCCCATCCTGACAGCACAAACTACGTGAGATCACTTTGAAGATGCCAAAATAGACATAAGAGCTGCTCTAGTCAGTGACATGTGCTTGCAAATAAGAAGCCAACACACACAAAATTTGAGGAGGGTTATGAAAGTCATCTTATTAAAATCTCTCTTGAGGTTAACTAAACTAAGCCAGGTTATGTAGTCACAGTTTCTGGATCGTCCTTTGAAAATTCAATGGGAATGTGCCTGGCAGAGAATACAGATTCAAGTGACATTTATATTAGGCAACTCAAACCACCAAAGTCCTTTTATTGCTCATTTTAAGACATGCTTGGATCCCCCCTCCCCTTTTTTTTTTAAGTGTAGCGCAAAACTTTTCATCTTTTTGGGGGGAATGGGGAAGGAGTATTTTAAAAGATAGTAATAAAGCGGAGGGTAGCGAAATGGAGAGGGAGTAATGGAGAACCACATGAAATTTTTTTTTTTTACCACTTTTCTCATTAAATACTACCGATTTCCAAGGAGGAGGAGCTGAGTGGCAGATGTGGTGGAGCTCTTGCCAGCTTGAAAGACACCTAGGGACAGACCTCTGACATCTGCCTAGGTTCCCACACCCAGCTCACAGTGGGAGAAGTGACCATCTGGGAATTCCAATCTGCTGCTATTCATCAGGTGAACAAGTAGGTCACTTTGCCTACCCAAACAAACAATGGCAAAAGAAGGGAAATCTGTTAAATTCTGGTGCTAGATATGTTTTGTTTAGTTTTGTTTCTCCATACTCCTCTACTGCACTTTCCATCGCAAATGAATATCATTATATTTCTTATATATAAACTACCTTAAAGAGAGGGGGACCCATGCTGAGATGTTCCCTTTTATACTCCAATTCTATTTAAGGAACTGATGGTGTGATAGTGTTATTTTAATAGTACTTATTTAATGGGAGCAGATATATAAACAGTAAACATCAGACAATTATTTTATGATCCTATCCACAGTAAAGGTTCCAGTTATATTTTTAAGAGACACTGCCTACAATAAACAAGCAGGAAAAAGTCTACCTTTTTACGTTCTCCATTTCAGATTTAGCAGCTGACACTCAGTGTGGCCTGGCAAGTCCTTTAAAGGCTTTCCACCATTTGGCATTCACCCACCAGAGAGCAGCGCCCATTATACTGAGCACTGCTGCAAACTGTCTCACTCACCAGCACTCAAAGGGGGTCACAGTCTTCCCAGCAAAAGGAAAATAAAATTGGAGCTGACACTTATTTGGTATAATGCTGTTATCAGCAAGAATTTATCTTCCATACTCTTCCCATGCTACGGGCCTAAACAAGAGCTAGGTCTTCTTTTTCTTTTTCTTTTTTTAATATATTTTTATTTTTATTTTATTATTATTATTATTTTTTTAACAGAGAGGAATGGAGAGGGATAGAGAGTTAGAAACACCGATGAAAGAGAAGCATCGATTAGCTGCCTCCTGCACACTACTTACTGGGTATGTGCCCGCAACCAAGGTGCATGCCCTTGACCGAAATCGAAACTGGGACCTTGAGTTTGCAGGCTAATGCTCTATCCACTGAGCCAAACCAGTCAGGACTTTTTCTTTAAACAAAAGAGTGTAGCCTTTAATCAGCAACACTGCTTGTGATCCCAACTCCCTATCCTTAACATAAGGAAATAAATCTGATGGCTGAAACCAAAAGAAAAATAAACATAAGATAGTTCCATACTATTCTTATGGTCTACTTAAAATTATGAACTCAAGATAGCTCCATACATGTTTTGCAATATGTTATAAAAATTCTAAACAGAATTAACTTTAATTCTTAGCAGTTAAAAGCATTTATCCTAATGAGGCAAGATTCAACTGAAGAGAATATAAAAGAAAAAGGAGATATTGGAAATAACAAAGAATCATTAGGTACTGAAATATGAGGGAGAGTATTTATTCAATATAAGAATGGCATTAGCATCTCATTAAAGGGACAAACAGAGAACACAAGGTCCTTCAGGGATGGAGCAGTGAAAAAGTCAGTACCTGCTCTTCAACTATTCTCATGTGTGTAGGAGTTATGTAGCTATTTATTTAATGACAAACACTGTTCTCTTCCTCCCACCTTTTTTCTCTTCCATTTGGAGTTTAATAAATTTAACTAAATCAAACAAACCCATTCATATTTTCTCCTTTCAAAACTATCTTTTTAAAAAGTAGAATTCACTAAGTTTAGTAATAAAACACACTGAAAACAAATGAAGTTATAAAATACTATTTCAATCAAATTATCCCTGAATAAATAAGTTTTTCTAATTAGTAATCACACCTATGAACCTGATTAATGTCACAAATGAAGCAATCACACTCTATTTTACACTAAATTCAAAGATTTCTATATAAAATAATAGTGCTCTTTCATACTGCTAATAAATGTGTGTGTGTGTGTGGGGGGGGTGTTAGTTGTTTTTCTCTGGATTAAGCTGAGTCATTTACTCAAGAATAAGATACTTCATCAGATCTACCACTTACTCACTGAATGACACTGGCAAAGTCTTACTTACTAATTTTCAACATTTATCAAGATTGGAAGCTACCCAAACTCCCATCAATAGTAGAATGGGTAAATTGAGGTATAGTCAAACAATGGAGTGCTGTTATACAGTAATCAAAACAAATTATCTACAACTACACACACCTTGAATGACTACCATAAATAACATTAAACAAGACAAAAAGAATAGCTATTGTATTATTATATTTATATAAATTGCCAAAACAAATTAAACTGTTAGAACTGAGAGGATTGGTTATGCTTGGGAGGGGACGGCAGTGACTTGAAAAGAAAATGTAGGTTTCTGAGGTACTGGTCAATTTATATTTCATTTTTGTTGATTTTATCAATTTGCTTACATACACACACACACACACACACACACACACACACACACACACACAGAGTCCCAGGACACAAAATTCATGCATGGGTGGAGGGGGTGTCCCTCAGCTCAGCCTGCACCCTCTCTATTCTGGGACCCCTCGAGGGATGTCCAACTGCCCATTTAGGCCTGATCTCAGTGCAGTCAGACATCCCTCTCATAATCCAGGACTGATGGCTCCCAATCGCTTGCCTACTTGCCAGGCTGATCACCCCCTAACCAATCCTCTGCCAGCCTGATCGACACCTAACTGCTCCCCTGTCAGCCTAATTGCCCCTAATTGTCCTCCCCTGCAGGCCTGGTCACCCCTAACTGCCCTCCCCTGTTGGCCTGGTCACTCCCAACTGCCCTCCCTTGCTGGCTTGGTAACCCCTAACTGCCCTCCTCTGCAGGCCTGGTCACCCCTAATTGTTCCCCCCTGCCAGCCTGGTCACCCCTAACTGCTCTCCCCTGCAGGGTTGGTCACCCCCAACTGCCCTCCCCTATAGGCCTGATCACCTTCAACTGCCCTCCCTTGCAGGCCTGGTCCCTCCCAACTGCCCTTTCCTGCTGGCCTGATTGCCCACAACTGCCCTCCCCTGCAGGCCATCTTGTGGTGGCCATTTTGTGTCCACATAGGGGCAGCCATCTTGTGTGTTGGAGTGATAGTCAATTTGCATATTACCTCTTTATTATATAGGATATATGTATATATACTAATTATTTCAGAGAGGAAGGGAGAGGGAGAGATAGAAATAGTAATGATGAGAATCACTGATCAGCTAACTCCCGCATGCCCCTTACCAGAGATTGGACCCATAACACAGGCATTAGCCCTGACCAGGAATAGAACTGCAACCTCCTGGTTCATAGGTCGACACTCAACCACTGACCCACACCGGCTGGACAAATTCAATTTCTTGATCTAAGTGAAGGTTACATAAATGTGCTCTACTGGGGAAAGCTCACTATGATATATATACATATACATATACATATACATATACATATACATATGCATATGCATATGCATATGCATATGCATATGCATATACATACACACACCATATTTATTTATTTATTTATTTATTTATTTATTTATTTGTGATCTATGTATATTAAATGCAGATGGAGTTACCTAAAATTCCACCAAGGCTTGTGTAAGTTCAGGGCTTTCCAAAGAACAATTAAAGAAGGTTTTAACTGATAACAGGAGGAATCTAAATGTAATTGGCAAAAAGCTGCAGCAATCACAGAATGCAACAACAGAACTAGATGTAGAATATGCACGACATCAGTGTTGGGAAGTGGATGGCAACTAGAATCCCCATGGGAGGCTGCTTTCCCAATCAGAAAAGCCCATCCCTCCCAAAAACTACTGGCCTACCTAGTGAGGAGCCACTATTACTGATGAGCATCAGATAGGCAGGGGCGAAAATGTTAAAAATGTTAAAAATCACTGGGTAAAAACAAGGGAGCTAATGACCTACCCTGCTCGAGCTCTAAGCTAGTCAGAGCATGCCTAGATTGTTTAGTTTAATTCTGTGTGCCACACTTAAAAGGATCTGAAGCAAACTGGAACACATTCAAAAGAACTTAAACCACCCAACATGACAACATAGAAGTGCAGATATTTAACCAAGAGATGAGATAACTTAGGGACGAAAATAAACAATATTTGATGCACAAACTACTCTCAATTACACCATGACATAAAACCTATTTTGCTCAGCATGGTATTTTACTATCATTGTTGGAATAGTATACGCTGCTCTTAGTGTAGATATCAATTGTACACACTGATCAAACTATAGCAATATACTGGTCAATACTTCATGGTACACCTGGACCATGTACATCAGGTATACAAACTCAGGCACAAGGGTCAAACACTACTGATGTAAGGTAAATACTACAGAAAATTGTATTTCAATTCATTATAACATGTAGACTTTCTAACCAGGCTGTTTAAAGAAAAAACGGACTCACAGGAACGGTGACTTATTTGCTATCCCTGAAGGAGTGGCAGAGGAAACAAGTGCACTGAGAGGGGGGAGGGACAGGATGACCTTTAACGTGCCTTCAATTCCGAGATTCTAATGATTCTGTATCGCAATTCTCAGATAAGCTGTGCCTATTTTAAAATATCCCACACTAACTGATTACTCAGAAGCAGAGAGAACACTGAAAGGAAAAACACATTAAATTATAAGACATACTGCAATAGGTAAAGGGAAGTATCTTGAAAACACTGATCTAAAAGTGGAAATGTGTAGAGCCTCAAATACATGAATTCTTAAAACAGTTCGATGAGCCAAAACTTTTCTGCTCTCCCTTTGTTACCAGGATTACTATTTGAAAGCACAACTTACATGAATACCTATATTTATAAAAGCAGCAAGTGACATAAGTGAATAAACCTACATTTATTCTCCATGAAAAGGAGACATGAGGCTGATAGCCTTCGAGAGCAGCATCCTGTCAGACTGAAGTATCAGTCTGTGAGTTGGAATGAGAAAAATCAATATTGTTTGAATAGAAAGTTATAAAAGAAGAAAATTGTCCCTGAGTATGGTGCCATTACACTATTTACCCTCAAGAGCTGAAGTCTCAATTAAATTCTTTCGAGGATAAAGGGCTGTATTTACCCATTGTTAGCTGATGTTCATCTTGAACGATGAATTCACAGAATGTAAGCTTTTACATTTCTTATTCAGTAACACTTAACTTCTGCACCTGGGTCACCGCTGCTGAGTTCCTAGAAATATTCCTTCTCTGGAGGTATTTTTAGCTACCCCGGAAGAACTACCATCTAAGTTCAATGGCTGCGTCTATGCCTCTATCTTATTTAGTCATTATACACAGAATACCCTTTACATCAGTTAAGCATACAATACAGTGCAGTACATAAAACCATAATAAGCAACATAGAAAAAAAGAATTACAGCTATTAAATTGCATTAATTTACTTTATGCAATGCACTTGTGATTCTTCCACTTTCAGTCAGGATCACAGTACACTTTAATAGTCTGGTTCAGGGACCAATTAATCCTTTTATATTTAAATCAATCGCCGGTTTCTCTTCAAATAGAATAATTTAGCTTCTACTTACAGCCTCCCATTTGATGTCTTTGGGGAAACAGCACAGTTAACCCTATATGGTACATTAATTATGTTTGATAATAGCAAAAGAAATGCATTTTATTAGAGAAATCTCAAACTGAAAATAGGGCATGCTCTAAAACATGTTAGCATAATCAGTACATATCATCATTTTCTTAATTTAAAAAAGGCAAGCTAACCTGGAGTGTATCCTTCACCTGGCTTTTCACAGTATGTGAGAATGAATGCACATATTTATTTTCATTATGTATAAAATATATATCCAGAAATAAAACCACTATACACAACTCCTCTCCCACTACTGGCTGAGTCCTCTTTCCCATCCAAACTGAGAGTAGAATGACTTGATAATGCTGAAACAGCAGGAAAGGGGATAAATAACAGAAAATCATGTATTTTATTCAAACTGGCATGTGTTTGGCACCTTGCCACAAAGCTGTGTCTTTTTCCTTGAATAACTCTGAAGCCTAATTAATAGGGTCAATTCAATGCAATAATCATGTGTAGTCTAACAATTTTTAGCAATGCATGTAAAGCAGGTGTCCGTGTTTTAAGAATATTTCTTCTAAAAAAATGTGTCAAGAAAGCATTAAGAGTTCATGTGACTAAGAATGACAACATTATACTCAATGCTACTTTTTACTTTGACAACAGGAAGAGAAAGAGATCTGTCCTTCTTTTTGTTCCTGGATCTTATTCACCACAAGAATAAGTCAATGTTGTATTCTGGGGGCCACACCATGCATTACAAATGAATTATTTAGCTTCAGAAATTTCAAAGCAAACATCAGCACTTTTCAAATGGTCCATAAGTAAGTGTTTTAAAAAAAAAAAATTAAGCGATTAACGTTGAATGTACATCCAGCACTGAAAAAGTGGAGTCTGTATGTGGCATAACACAAATGCATGCTGACCCAGGAGCTCTGCCAGTTCAAACAATTCCTGAGGGAGGAAAGCTCACATTGAATGTTAGCTCTGTATTCACTTCACCTAACACAGAGCAATCAAATGGTAAAGTTTAAGATCAGTTCTGTGATACTTAGTGGGAAGAAGAGTTTTTAAAAGGCCATGCTATTGGCAGTAATCAAAACTCAGAAGACCACACAGCATCTAAAAGACAGAAATTCAAATGCCTAACTACATTAACAGTCACACTGAAGGAATCTCTCTGGGCATGTAAAATGTGACAACCTTTGAGAATCCTGTTAACTACTATGACCTACAAATAATCATCAGGTGGAAAATATTGAGTGTCATTTCTCTCTAATCCCCAGAATAGTCACATCAAAGAGACATCTGGAAAGAACACAGTCTTTTGTCTGTTGTTGTTTTTTGTTGTTGCTTGTTTGTTTTACTTTTTTAACCTCAAAGTAGAACAGAACACTACTACTCAAGATTAAACAAGTGAACCAAAGCACATCATCTTGCCCAACTGGTGTGGCTCAGTGGTTGAGCGCCAACATATGATTCCCAGTCAAGGCACATGCCTGAGATGTGGGCTCCACCCTCAGTCAGGGACATGCAGGAAGCAACTGATCAATGATTCTCTCTTATCAATGATGATTCTATCACCTTTTCTCTGAAATCAATAAAATATCTTTATAAAATTCATCATCTTGTCCCTAGAATATAAAGTCACACCAGCTAACAAGCTACCATCAGCAGGATGTGTCTGTCTTATGTCGATTGCATGGTGGTATGAATAGTGTGTGTAGATTCGATCATACTCCCCTGCCTAGTTTTCCCTCACTAAGCGATAATCTGAAGTGCCACACATAGACACAAAGATGCTAATAAACTCTACAGTTCATACAAAACACAAAAATAGCCGAAACCGGTTTGGCTCAGTGGTAGAGCGTCGGTCTGCGGACTGAAAGGTCCCAGGTTCGATTCCGGCCAAGGGCATGTACATTGGTTGCTGGCACATCTCCAGCAGGGGGGCGTGCAAGAGGCAGCTGGTCGATGTTTCTCTCTCATTGACGTTTCTAGCTCTCTATCTTTCTCCCTTCCTCTCTGTAAAAAATCAATAAAATGTATTTTAAAAAAACAAACACAAAAATAAATGCCAGCAGTTAAATGCAGGGAGGGCTGGTTTGGATGTGTTTGGGTAAAATGAACTCTTATTTCAGTGACTGTACCTCTCAGATGGTGAATCCCAAGAGAAAATGCTACATGCTCTTCTGGATTCAGTTTAGATGTTGTTCAAAATCAGATCATAAAATGCTAGAAATAGTCCTTTTGAACAACGCCATTATTTTTTCTTTCTTTTTTTCTCTTCTCTGCTCTTAACCTAGCTGTCCCAATTCTGGGCTGAGAGGGCACTGATTCCCCTGGCTGAGAACCACCAAAAACCTCAGTTCAGGCCAAAGTACTCCTTGTAGGCTCAATTCCCACCTGAGCTGCTCTGAACAATTCCCTCCCATCATCCTGCAATAGAGATGCACTCAGCTTCTAGAGGGGATCTCAGGGATTTCTTTTTTAAAAGGGAGTAAGGGAGATGGGAGAGAGAAACATCAATCAATTGCCTCCCACATGTGTCCCAACTAGGGGATCAATTCGAACCCACAACCTTCTGGTACATGGGACAACCTGCCAACTAACTGAGCTATACCAAGCAGGGCTCAGAGCTCCTGACTGGTATGTTCTCTCTTTCTTTACCAGGCTGTGTGGACTTATGACTGCCTATTTTTACATCTAAGGCAATGAATAAAGCCTATTATGAGACTAATGCTTAGCGATTCGACAGACTGTTCCACACTAATATGTCTCTGATCTATTTTGTCCATCAGTTTATTTTGTTCATTAGATTCTACATATGGGAAAGTAGGGTGGGAAGAGATCAACCAAACAACTTGTATACATATATGCATACATAACCCATGGACACAGACAATAGTGTGGTGAAGGCCTAGGTGAGGGGTGAAGGGTGAGGGGTAAAGGGTAAGGGTGAGCTAGAAGGAGTCAATGGGGGGAAAGGGAAACATCAGCAGAGAGAGGGGGGGGGGGGGGAGGGAGAGAACACACTAATGCTTAAAAAAGAAAAATAAAACATGTTTATAAATTATCTTATTTGTAAACTGATATTAAAATTCAGTCTTATTACTCTCTAAATAAAAATATGATAGTGGCTTATAAGTCACTCATACAAGTGAAAGAATTTTCAATTGCTCTCTTATTTTCAAAAGTTGAATCAGTTAATTTTAAACAGTCATTTTAAACTGTTAATTTTAAACAGTTTTAAAAACAAAACAAAAACACTGAGTATCAACATGAAAAGTACTGGAATACCCTATCTACTGACCCATTTATAAAAATAAAAAAAAAAATCACAAAAGAAATATTTAATACTATGATGCAAAATCCAAAGTCAAAGAATGTAAATAATTCTGTCACCTAAAATAATAGCTGGAATATCCATTTAAAATACACTTTGGATATTTAATGCCTTTATCTTATATTTTATCTTCTTTGTTAAATTCAACATTCAACATAACTCCAACAGTACCTTACATAGGTGTATATATGTAAATATTTTAATGATTAATATATAAGTAGTAAAACATAATTAAATAAACATATCTGTTCAATTCATGAGGAAATTTTAAACTCAAAGAAAATTAGTATTTCTTTTTCATTTCCACCTTTGTACACTTAAATACTTTTTAAATAGAGAGGAAAAAAGAAAATGACAGTGATGAGGAACACGAAATGAATAGTCAAAATATTAAAAGACTAGTAGAATACCTGAGAGCAAAGTGATGAAAACTTAAAAATTACTGTGAAAATGTAAAGAAAATACATTTTACAGGTAGACAAACCAAGAAGTATACGTGGGACACAACATAGGTACATTCTTCAATTGGTAATGTTAAGATATAAAATCAAAATGAAGTTTTATCTTTTTAAATACACTGAAAAAAATTTTTGTGTGGATAAAAGTAGAAAAATGGGCTATGTTATCTACATCTTACTTACAGTCTTTTCTTATGACTTTTAATTCATAGGTTGGCTTTCAATCAAGTTACAGATAGCCAATATTAGTGTCGATTTCTATTTTTTTAAATCACTATTTTTAAAAATAGTTTTTAAAAACTGAGGAGAGTCAATTAGAAGCTAGTATTCTTGCATTGTCTCTACTTAAACCTTGTTCTCAAGGTAACAGCTAAATTACTCAATATCAGGCTCTGCATAATTATTGACTACAAAGGAAGAATACTACAATGAGACATTTGCAGTTTAGCAGATTGAAAATGACCGGCTGTTTTTTAGCCTTGATATTTTTATATAAAGACCAGTACTTTCAACTAGACATGCTGACAAGAATAGGTTCTATTACTTAACATTTTCTCAGGAGCAGAATATTATTATTTTCAGTGGTGTTCTATTCTAGATTAAAACAAAGACAACAGAAACCACTTTTAGATTTAGGCACTTGGTGACGGCCTCTTTTGGAAGAGGCTCAGTTTTGAAGTCATTCTGTTAAAGCATAAATGGAAATAATTGCATGATGGAAATAAACCATCATGAGTGAACATATTTCCCATGACCAAAGGCTTAAATAATGTTAGTGATTAAAAAGTAAAAATTAAGGAAATAGACTAAGATGATGGTAAAATGATTTAAGTTCAAAATGATTTTAAATGACCAATTAGAATGATTTAAATTTTTAAAATTTATACTTTTACATTACCAAATATTCCCCATAACAAATAAGCATAAACCTTCTTGAATATATTACATAATTTCTGTAACATCAATTATAAATCTCCTATTTTTTTAAAAAAAATATGTATTTTTTTATTTATTTCAGAGAGGAAGAGAGAGCGAGAGAGAGATAGAAACATCAGTGATAAGAGAGAATCATTGACTGGCTGCTTCCTGTACTCCCTTTCCTGGGGATGGAGGCCACAATCTAGGCATATGCCCTAGACCAGAATCGAACCCGCGGCCCTTCAGTTTGCAGGCCAATGCTCTATCCACTGAGCCAAGTCAGTTAGGGCTAAATCTCCTATGTTTTATAAACAACTCTTTCTCTAGAGAAAGTACTTAAAGTTTCAGCATTGCAAAAACAAACCAAAAAAACAAATGGTGCGTGCACACACACACCAACAGTGATACATGAATCATTTGCAGAGTTTAAAAAAAAAGAAAAGAAAAAAAAAAGTAAGTACAATATGGAGACTGCTTTTTCACAATCACTGTCAAAACCTCTACTTTATACTCACAATTAAATGATTTGTGAAGGATTTACAAATGTTCAAACATGAATAGACATTTTATTTTGCCCCAAATAATCAAGTGACAAAGATAGGCTAGCTAACTGAAAATTCAGCCTCCTTAAGCACTATACTTGAATTGAGTAAGAAAATACCTGGGAAGTAAAATTCTAGGACTTTTCAAATGGTAGGGGGTCATGAAATCAACTAGTGGATTTCAACCAATATTTTTTATTTAATCAGAATAAAATAAAATAAAATAAAATAGAAAATAGCCCTAGCTGGTTTGGCTCAGTGGATAGTGTCAGCCTGCAGACTGAAGGGTCCTGGGTTCAATCCCAATCAAGGGCACATGCCCAGAATGCAGGCTTGATCCCCAGTAGGGGACGTGCAGGAGGCAGCTGATCAATGATTCTCTCTCATCACTGATGTTTCTCTAGCTCCCTTTCTCTCTGAAATCAATAAAAATATATTTTAAAAAATAGAAAGAATTTTTGGCTTAAAAAAGTGAGAGACACACACACAAACACATATGCTGAGTTGCAATGTAAGACCCATTTCTTTTTAATGAAGTCAAGAAAAATTTGAAAGGCCTTTGAAATATCAAACATTATGATAAACCTCAATTCTGTATCTCAATAACAAAGATTTTTCATTATACTGGCCTTTTAAAATGTCCTGTTAAAATACCAAAATATAATTCACAACTATATTCTTTCAGGTACAACTCCATGAAGTTAAAATTTTGACTCAAAGAGTTCAATTAACTCCTTCAGGATACAAGACATATCACAGCTTTCTTAATACTGGTACTCTACTATGTCAGGATGGTATGTGAGATACAGAATAATTGAAAAGATGTTCAAAATCTGAAAATTAAAATAACAATTTTGCCAAAACTTTATTAGACAAGTTGCATGCTATAAAATTTCTTTGTGTATTCATGGAAACAAGCCCCATCAATACTAAAGCTCTATCTATAAACTAAATATTTCATCTGAACAGGAAATTAAGAAGGAACACCACTGAGACATTCTAATAACCAGTGGCAGGAAGTCACGCCTAATACAAAAGCAGTAAATTTAACTAAAGACTTCTCCCTCTGAACTAAAAGCACATCTTACTTAGAAGATGCTATTTTTTTAATTCAATAGTTATATCAGCTTCATTTTAAATATCAAAATTAATTTAAGTTTATAGGTCAAGAAATGTGTATTCTTCAAACTTACTGAAACTGCTCATTTTTCAAATAGTGTACAAGAAACTTTAAAAATATATCGTATCAAACTGTATGCATCAAACATATTACCTCTGTCATTGTGGAGTTAAAGCTGGCTATAAGGTCACATGTAAAGAATAATGATAAGCAGCAACAATTATAGCAAAAGACAGAGCCACTGAGGAGACACATTCACTGATATGAAGGAATAAGGTGAACCAAAGCCATACTTCAGCATTCAGAGAGATGTACATTAAGAAATCACATCCCAAAAAACCACAATCAAATTCTTGCTTGCCCTTCAATTTAATAGCAGCAGTAGCCAACAAGTTTTCTATCTTTTAAGTCTAAAGTTAACTAACTTTCAAAAGCAGAGTTCATAAGGCTGAAAAGCAGAGACAGTTTTTGGGGGTAAACATCTTGCACAATGCAATTGAGTCATTAGGGGGCAAGAATTAGAATCCAAAGCTGAGTGACTTGTCCTTTGTTAGCTCAAAGACATGGCCTGAAGACAGGACAGAGGAACCAAAGGTCAGCACAGAGGATGCTGAAAGTCACTGAAAACCAAAGGCTGAAGGGCATGTCACTAGGTCTGGTATTACTGAAGTGGGGCTTAGTGGGCTAAGACTCCAATTTTGGATGCCGAAAGGCATCTGGTTCCGCAGGAGACAGAACCTTAAGGCATGAGTAGTAAGAAAACTGCTCTAAGATTTCACTGAGCTATGCTGTAGAAATTAATGCTTCATCATAATTGAGAAAAACATCTTAGTGTCATTCAAAAAGTGGTAAATCAATTGTGATTTTTTTAGGAGAAAAGCTGGAAAGCATCATTCACTTTTAAATGTCAGCCAGTAAAGAACAAAAATCACTAATCATGTGTTGGACTCTGGTTTGCATTAACATGGTTTTGACAAATGAACCACTCCAATCTTGTTTTGCTTAAGCTAATATTACAACTGCTTATATACTCAGACTGGAAAGATTGGGCAGTGGGGCAGGGAGTGGGGTGCATAGGAGAAGCTAAGCAGGTATGATAGATGAATAGGAAGAATTTACAAGAATAATCCATACATGAATAATGGAGATTTTAGTGTATTTTGATTAAATGAGGAAATCAAATACATTTCAATAAAACAATAGGCAATGTAGTAAATAATATAAGGTAAGCTTCATCATTAATTATCTTACAATAGCACTGAAAAAGTCTAAGACATTTTCTAGGAAATAAAACATATTACCCATTATTCATTTTTTATGTAAAAGTCTTTGTTTCTAAAAGATTTACAGAAAACATTTTCTTCATATGTATGATCTATATAAAAAATCAAGAAAACCACAGCATTAATTTTAGAGTTTCTTATTAAAGTACAATATAACATTTATTTCTTATTGGGTAACTTCTAAATTCTTGGAACGATATCACATAGAGAGTTAATAACATGAATAAAACATAAAATCTATTCTCAAGGAACGTACACGATAGGACAAAATATAAAATATAGCCACAGATAAATATAATAACTCCAAACTGTCAATAAGCAAATGTCAATCAGCAAAATATATAAATTAATTGTGGTACATTCATACAATGGATTATATAGCAACAGAATGAACAAACTGGAACTATATACAACATAGGTGAAATTCATAAAAACAATGTTGGGTAAAAGAAGCCAGACACAAAACAGTATAAACCGACTAGGATTTCACCTAAATAAAATTCAATAACATGTAAAATAATTTATAGTTCTATTGGGATAAAAGGTCCTTTAAAGGGAAGTGGTGACATAGAGGAGGCACAAAGGGGGCTTTCTAAGGAAAATGGTAATATTCCATTACTTGATGTGAATGCTAGACATAAGGCTGTGCTCATTTTATAAAATGGATGGGGCTAAACAATTATGATGTGCAAACATACCTTTATATCTATTTCAATAAAGTATTTAAAATTCCACTAGGAATATAACTACTTGTAGAAGGGCCGCTGCCACTGAGAAAAATATATTAACATGTAAACCTATGATCTCTACTTTCAGTGAAACTGAGGAAGCAAAGCGTGTTCACATGAGTAGTTCTTTAGAAAAAAAATTTTTTTCCAAAAAACAAACCCCACAACATTCCAGCCCTGGATGGGTAACTCAGGTGGTCAGAGCATGATCCCAAATCATACCATGGTTTCTGGTTCAAGCCTAGTCGAGTGTCTTTTCTCTCTCTTTCTTTTTCTCTCTCTTTCTCAAATCAATAAAAAATATATATTTTTAAAAATTCCCTCCTGTGCAGACCAAATTTTTAATAATATTTGCAGTTGGCCTTCCAACAAAAAATCACAGAACTAATGATTTTTAGCACTGAAGGTCCTTAGAAAATGCGACTATTACCCCCTAAAAGATTTAACTTACCAACTTTAATAAGCTTCATTAAATACTTGAGATGCTAATCATGAGCCCGATGAGCAGGCAACTATTGGAAATGTAATTAAAAACAAGATCTGATGGGCAGTATAGTGAGCTGTTGGTAGTCAAAAGATAAGCTTTGTTAGGACAGGACCCTGACCACATCACCAGCAACACTTTGAGGAAGAGAGGAAAGTGGTAGAGTATAGCAATCATAAGCAAGTAAAAGTAAGTGTGTTAGAATCAGATCCAAATTTCAGATCTGGCTATGTCACTAACTGTGTCATTATGCATAAACTACTTTTTATTCTTACTTGTCCAATTAGTACAATGAGACCTACATACTAGATAATAATCTAGGATTATTGTTAGGTTTAAAGGAGAGGGCATATGTAAGTATTTTTCCAGAATACACAGTGGCTACAATGGTGATGATGAGAATGATACATAAAGATACAGTCAGTAGCAGTAGTGTTCTGGATATAAGATACAAGAGAACTGGATCTGGGTAAAAGTACCGAATTTCTGAAGCAGCTTTCTGGTGTCAGAGAGGGAATGAAAACAGGTAAGCGAGCATGGCTGAAACAGCTCTAAGGGCTCTCATCAAGAGAGAACTATTATCTGGCTGTATTACACCACAGTTGACTAAATAATTTTTACCTACAAGCACATGCACTTCCTAACTGATTGATAAATTGCTTTACTAATAATGTTTATCTAGAACCGTAAGACCTTCATAAAGACCCTGTTAAGTATGAAAATCAGTTCCATCAATTGGTGATGATAAACTCACAATTTAACTATATTTGTTTTCTTTGAATTCTCCAAGTATCAAGGAAAAGAATATGATTCTCTAAAATAAAAAATAAAAAACTACTTTTTATCTTATCTTAATAATTGAATGCAGGCAGTCCTTGGGTTATGTTGGACTTCACATAAGTCATTTCGTAGTTACATCACCATCTCCCATTTATTTATTTATTTTTAAAGTTCCTTCCATTTCTTGAGGGAGATCCAAGATGGCAGCTTAGGCAAACACCTAAACGGCTACAGTGCACAACAATTTCAAAACTACAACTAAAAGACAAAAAGTCTATCACCCAGAGCCACAGGAAAGCTGGCTGAGTGGAAGCTCTACAACTAACTGAAAGAGCATTTAGGGCACAAGCATTGAAAAACTGAGGTACGGGGGGCACACTCACAGTATGAGCTGGCGGCAGATACTGGCTAGCGGAGGGCGTTGCTTTCTTCAACCCGAAGAGACACGAGCTCCCAATCTCTGAAATCCAGCTTCTACTGAGAAGCTGGACTGTCTGCCATCAGGTTGGAAAGTGTGGGTGGCGTGCTTGCAGAGCTGCGTGCAAGAATAATTGTTTGCCTGCTGGGCCAGGAGACTCGGGCACTTGGTCAGAGAGGCAGAGATATTGCTGTTAGCCATGCCCTAGCCTAGTGTCGCCCTGAGACTCCGCCCTGCACAATCTACAAACACAGCCAAGCTCCAAGCAGCAGCTTTTGCACATGAATGGACTTCTCTATTGCAGTTAAACCTAGTTAACTTGAAACCTGATACAAACAGCTTCAAAGCCTCCAAGCTCCCAGCAGGGAGGAGGAGTGTGGTTCTTGCTGTAGCTCCTGCAGGGTGGCCTCAGACAGTAGCTGAACTGCACCTCACTGGAGATCCAGAAGCCTGTGTACCTAGTGGTCAGTGTGAGACACCAGATTTCACATCCATAAGGGACACATTTGGGAGGCGGACTCAGTGAGCACCAAAGCCCCACTGAAACAAGGCCTGCACCATAAGCGTGTCTCCAGCGCAGCAATTCTTCCATTATAGACACAGTGATTCCTCACAGCCAATTAGCCTGGAGGTCAATTTCTCCCAGTGTACCAACAGCAATCAAGGCTTAACTAAACCAAGACTTTGCACTCAGCCCACAAAGGGGTGTACCAAGAGCAACCACCTCGGGTGATTGGGAACACTGAGCTACTGGTCACCTACCACACAAAGCAAATTCATCAACACAGGGAGGCAACCAAAATGGACAAACAGAAGCATGTCACAAATGGCAGAGATGCAGGGAAGTAAACTACTGGACGACACAGAGTTCAGAATCACATTTATAAGGTTACTCAAGAATCATCTAAAAACCACTGAGAAACTTGAAGAAACCTTCAAGGACCTTAATGAGAATAAATAAATAAATAAATAAATAAAAAGGAAAAGGACCAGTTAGAAATTAAACATACCCTGTCTGAAATAAAGAATATAAAGAATATACAGAAACTCAACTGTAGATCAATGTACCCCAAGAGTCAAACCAAAGATCTGGAATTTGAGGAAACAAAAAACATCCAACCAGAGAGGCAGAAAGAAAGAAGAATCCAAAAGTGTGAGGATAGTGTAAGGAGCCCCTGGGATGGCTTTAAGCATTCCAACATCTGGATTTTTGGGGTGCCAGAAGAAGAGAGAGAGCAGAATATTGAAGGTCTATTGAAAGAAATAATGACAGAAAACTTCCCCTACCTGGCGAAAGAAACAGACTTACATGTTCAGGAAGCGCAGAGAACTCCAAACAAGAGGAATACAAAGAGGACCACACCAAGACACATCATTAAAATGCCAAGGGCAGCCGAAACCGGTTTGGCTCAATGGATAGAGTGTCGACTTGAGGACTGAAGGGTCCTGGGTTCGATTCCGGTCAGGAGCATGTACCTTGCTTGCGGACACATCCCCAGTGGGGGGTGTCCAAGAGGCAGTTGATCGATGATTCTCTCTCATCGATGTTTCTGACTATCTGACTACCCTTCCTCTCTGTAAATCAATAAAATATATATATATTTTTTTAAATGCCAATGGCAAAAGACAAAGAGAGAATCTTACAAGCAACAAGAGAAAAACAGCTACCCTGTTTCCCCGAAAATAAGACAGTGTCCTATGATATATTAATTTTTTCTCCCAAAGTTGCACTACGTCTTATTTTCAGGGGATGTCTTATCTTTCCATGCGCTAGGTCTTATTTTCGGAGGATGTCTTATTTTCGGGGAAACACGGTAGTTATCTACAAGGGAGTACCCATACAACTGTCAGCTGATTTCTCAACAGAAACTATGCAGGCTAGAAGCAAGTGGCAAGAAATATTCAAAGTGATGAACAGCAAGAATCTACAACCAAGATGACTCTACCCAACAAAGCTATCATTCAGAATTGAAAGTCAGATAAAGAGCTTCACAGACAAGAAAAAGTTAAAGGAGTTCATCACCACCAAACCAGGATTACATGAAATGCTGAAGGGTATTCTTTAAGAAGAAGAAGAAAAAGGTAAAGGTAAAAACTATGAACAACAAAAAGACATACCTACCAACAAGTGAATCTAAAATTCAAGTGAATAAAAAATCTGAAGAACAGAATGGACTGGTGAATATAATAAAATCAGGGACATAAAAAGGGAGTGGACTGACAATTCTCAGGGGGAAGGGTGCAGGAAGAAATTGGACAAAAATCTTACACCTATGGATGAAGACAGTGGCAGGGGGTAAGGGCATGGGGTGGGGTGGGGTGGGGAATCAGGTTGAGGGGAGCAGGGGGTGGGAGGGGAGAGGAACACCTATAATAATCTGAACAATAAAGATTTATTATATATTTTTTTAAAGTTTCCTCAGTTTGATGTTTGTATTGTACATATGTGCTTTATTTTTTTATTATTTACTGTATTTAACACAAGTAAAGGTCAGAAATTGTTATCTTTCTTTCTTTTTTTTTTTTTTTTTACTGTTACACTTCATTACTGCTGTGTATGTGCTCCATGTGAGTGGCATAGGTGCTTATGTAGGTGGGTTCCAACTTAAGAGTGAAAATCACGTTACGTAGCACTGTAGGAACAGATATCCGAATGGATCTGAGGACCTACTGTAATTATAGGATAAAATATATATTTTGGGCACTAATTCAAATTGCACTTAATGGTCCTAAAAATTTGAATATAGATAAATAAAAAATAAAATTTTCTTTGACTTCTGATCTTTCTTTCCTTAAAACTTAGTAAACCTCCTGAATTTGTCTTTCTTACTTTCTAGATTTATTAAAATTTGGTTATATACTGCAGTTACTTAATGTATTTGGTTACTTATATTTCCCCTACAACTGACATAGATAGTTCTTATAAAGGAATACTGTAGAGAGCACCTAGGAAGACACATGGGCATTACTTTAATTATTGTCAGCTGAATTCAGCAGCACTGGCAAAGCCACATCCTGGAAACACGCTTTGCCAAAAGGCAAAGCACGTTGTCAGCTTGACCTTCAGACCAGGTGCCAGGGGGTGGGTTCTGTTATTTAAATACAGCCAAGCACCAGGAAGGAATAAGACTTGGGACCACCCAAGAATGCATACCATCTCCTTTGTCTTGACTTTTAGGAAAACTTCCTGTTTTTTGCTGTATAAAGTAAACATGCTGTATTGGCTTGGGTTCACTGTCCTTGTCCTTGTCCATGTCAGAGGACAGTGGTTCCATCGGCCCCAGCTTTTTCCTTCTATCTCGGTGTCTGTCTCTTTCGTTTTCTCAATCCCTAGCCGCCCCTACTCAGGAACTGGACTGCTCTCTAGCCACACTGGACTAGGAAAAAAAATATTTATAGAATACAGATTGTCTTTTTCCCCTCACAGAATACATATATACTTGTGTGAACAAAGTTACTATCAATAGTAAGTCAGAAGCAAAAGAGAACAGCAGCAGAATATTGGAGAAAGTTAGTAAAGTCCTTTAACAGAAAATGAAGTAGACTAATAACTGAAGGAATAATCGTACCAGATTATTCCAAGTTTGCCCAAACTACACCCTATAAAATAAAGCCTATAAGGCAGACAAAGTGTCAAGGAGATTACATCTTAATAATCCTGAAATGGCAAAGGCACATTCCATGTGTAGGTAGGTACAAGATATTCTTAAAGGTTAACAAAGACAGTAACAGTAAACTTGAGAAGAGATGCCAAATATCCAGCATCCAAACTCCAAAGTCCTATCTAATAGATCACATTTTTTGTTTAGGGGTAGAACTAATTAATTGTATTATAAGTGGCTCCACATGGCATGCAGAGCTGCATACCATCTGACTAATGCCAGAATACTCTGTCATCAGCACTTATATTCCAGAGAGAGCTTTCTAGGCAATATATCTATATAATAGCAAAATATGCAAATTAGCCAGGATGCCGTAAAGTCACGACTGAATAGCAGGGACCTGAGGCTGCATGGCACTTGGCTGGGGTGAGGGACCTCAGGCCACACACTCCCTTCCTAGTGGGGCTTGACAGGGGAGCTCAGGCCATGCCTCCTGCCCTAGTGCCAACCTGGGGACCTGAGGCTGCGGCCCTCCCACCCAGAGAAGCTTGACATGGGTGGGGCCAGCGGGTCTGGGTCTCACCCAATGGGAGTGGGGCCAGCTGGGTCTGGGTCTCCTGCATTTTCAAAGCATGTGTGGATGGTGGGCAGAGACTTGACTCTAGTCCTGTGGCATGCCCTAGACTCTGACAGGTGGGAGATTTTCATATACATTTTTACTAATTTTCTTTCATCTCTGACACTTCTATTATAGAGAAACGGCAAATAGCAATATTAAAATATTTTCTCTAATACCCTTTTAAAGTGCACAAAATTTGTGCACCAGGCCACTAGTGATCTAATAAATGAAAATAAAGCATTCTATTTATGAGAGACTGGTGACTACTTTTCTCTTGTTGGACAAGCCTAGTCTAATCCAAATTCAAACTAATGATCTTTATTATGGTCTCTGCAACAGTTTATACACAGAGATAGACAGTCTAAAAGTCAATTTCAGTAACTTTATATCCATCTGGCAAAATATGACTATTTCCTTCAACTTTAAAGCTGACTCTCAGCAATCAAAAATATGCCCTGAATTCAAATTTTGGTATTCAAAATACTTTAATTTAGAAAAGAGACTTAGTATTTTTTTTTAAAAGCTCTATAGTTACAAAAGTAAACTTTGAAGGCTTGTTTTAAAATCAATGACCTATCTATATCTAGTACTTTTATAAATAGCATTCAGTTCATTAAAATATATTACATCATGTTTTTGGAGTCAACATCTTATGTACTCTTGAGATAGCATTATAATTTAGTCAAGGACTCAAACAAAAAAAATCCATTTATTTTTATTCCTTATTTCTGGCAAGAAATATATTAGGAAAGGTTTATAATTCCTTAAAGTACTAAGAAGAGTCACAAAAGACATGAAGTAGGAAATAATTCTATTTCTTTCTGACCAAGGAAAGGAATCAGCTAACACACACTGAAAAGTGGCCATTATTTCCTATTTAATGAGTTCTTAAAGAAGTGCATAAGACTAAAAATCAGAATGCTAAGATTGGCTATTCCATTTGAGGCACACATCCTTCTTAGCTGACCTGATTTCTCATTTTAAGATGTGGACAAGTACACAAGGAAAATATACCATTATTCATTAATATTAATATTCAACCTAAGTAATATTAGACTTCTAAAATTCAAAAACAGTTTTCCCTCATAAATATCTGGAAATAAATCTCAGTATTGAACTCATAAGTCCATTCATGTAAACAAATATTGAGATTATTAAAAGTAAAAAAGAAGTTTAAAAGATGACAAAAAGTCACAGTAAACTTGGGAAGATAGGCCAAATCTCCAGCATCCAAACTCCCCAAGTTTTATCTAATACAATAGATCACATAATTAGCTGCATTATAAATGGCTCAGTATCCACATGATATGCAAAGTTGAATACCATTTGACTGATGCCAGAATAAACCACCAATAAGACCTTTCACTTTGTGATCATTATCCATAGTGGAAGAGAAACCAATCATGGGTTAACCTACTAGTACTATCTTTTTAATCATTTATATAATTATTTTTAGCTCCCAATTTATTTTTTTTAAGATCATCAAAGGATGAAATGAGAAAACTTTAAGTTCCTAATAATAGTTCTTAATCTATGTTGCTGGGAAAAAAGAGTGCAATCCAGTAATAAAAGATGAATTTAAAACAATTTTAGCCAGCCCTAACTGGTTTGTCCCAGTGGATAGAGCATCAGCCTGAGGACTGAAGGGTCCCGGGTTCGATTCCAGTTAAGGGCATGTACCTTGGTTACGGGCACATCCCCAGTAGGGGGTGTGCAGGAGGCGGCTGATCAATGTTTTTCTCTCATTGATGTTTCTAACTCTCTGTCCCTCTCCCTTTCTCTCTGTTAAATAAATAAATAAATAAATAAATAAACAAACAAACAAATAAATAAATCGTTATAAAAATTTAGCCAAATGCAAAACAATGAGAGAATACCAGTAATAGAGTGCAGCCCAGCTGGCATGGCTCAGTGGTTAATCGAACCAGGAGGTCATGGTTTGATTCCCAGTAAGGGCACATGTCCAGGTTGTGGGCTCAATCCCCAGTGAGAGGGAGGAGGGTGCATGCAAGAGGCAGCTGATAAATGATTCTCTCTCATCATTAATGTTTCCATTTCTCTCCCCCTCCATTCCCCTCTGAAGTCAATAAAAAAATGTTTTAAAAAAGAATAATAGAGTACATGTTTATGGACTTCCATATTTAGCATTTATGTATTCTCAAATATTATCATATTCCTCTATCCCCCTGAATAACATTCTAAAACAGTTTTTCATGCCTCTTAGTAGATAAGACCCATAAACACAAATGTAAAATACATTAATTAAATATCATAACATGATACAAGTATATAGAGATGTTACAATAAAGTAATAAACTACCAGAACATTGAAATGACCGGAATGAACGGTCACTATAACGTCCACTGCAGCCAGCCAACTGGCCTGATTGGGGGTGGGGTTGGCTGGCCAACCTTCCTCATCCCTCCCCTCAGCTAGCCCCACCATTGATCAGCCTCTCTCCCCCCGATGGAGGGCGAGGTGGCTGACCAACAACCCGAAGGCCCTTCCCCTACCCACAATGGCCCACCATTGGCCTGTAGCCTCTCCCCCAGTTGGCCCCACCCCTGACTGGCCCCACACACCTATAGGGGCGGGGCTGGCCAGCCAACCCTGCTCCCAAGGGGTCCCCCCCACCCCAATCAGCCCAAAGCCCCTCCCCTAGGCCAGCCCCACTCCTGATGGGGCCTCAATTGGGGTGGGCTGGCTGGCCAACTTCCCACCATCTCCTCCTCCCAACAGGTTTGACCCAGATCCACCCAGATCAGGGCCAGGCTGACCAGACCACACCCATGCATGAATTCATGCACTGGGCCTCTAGTTATGCTTATAAAAGGCACATGAAATAACCATTTCCATTGATAGGTTTATATTAAATATAGAAGACTGTCTCTGATATGATTTTTCAATTTTATGATGTATGAAAGCAATATACAGTCAGTAGAAACCAAACTTTGAATTTTAGTCTTTCTCCAGGCCAGTGATATGCAGCATGTTACTCAGCTCCCAGTCCACCACAGGATGAGAGTAATCAACCAATACTCTACAACAGTGATTTCGACCCAGGATGACCTCCCCTTCTCTGAATTTGGAGCCTTTCTCTGTGTATCACTAAAAGTATCATACCTGGTGCCAATTCTAATCCAAGTAGGCACATTTCTAATGCTTCAAATTTTATTTATTTTTTTAATTTTCTTTAATTGATTTCACAGAGAGGAAGAGAGAGAGAGAGAGAGAGAGAATGAGATAGAAACATCGATGAGAATCATCTATCAGCTGCCTCCTGCTCGCCCCCTACTGGGGATTGAGCCCACAATCTGGGCATGTGCTCTGACTGGGAATTGAATTGTGACCTCCTGTTTTATTATTGATGCTCAACCGCTGAGCCACACCAGCTGGGTAAGTCTCAAATTTTTAAATTAATTTAACTTTGAAAAGTTCAATAAAATACATTTTTTTGCAGGTAAAGATTAAGTAACCAGGAGAGCTGCTTTCTCTGGCCAATCAAGTCTGTCTACATGATGTCCCACACAGAAAGTGGATACACTTTCTGCCTTTCCTACCTTCTAAAATGCTGGCTTCTCCTCCTGTCTCCTTTATTCCTCAAATAAGTTCAAAATTGTTCCTGTAGGCTGCAAATATAAGGGCCAGAACAATACTGAACTCAATGAGTACTCTGTTTCACTCATTTACACCCAGGCCATTTCTTGTTTTCTATCCATACCGAGGAGACAATGTATGTGTTAGCCCCTAGGGAGCCCTGAAGAGGACCTAGAAGACCACTTTTTTTGTATTAGTAATAAGCACTAAATAGTGATTTTAATTAAGCATTGTTTGGAATTATCTAAGCTACTGCTTCGTTCAAACAGTATAAATTATCTAGTTTTATATACCTAAGAAACAGCTCTCATTCAACCAGATGAATTTAACAGCAGCAGGACCTAAGACTAATCAGGCAAAAATCTTTTTTTTATCACTACAACAATAACAAATTTTAATTGAAATTCACAACTTTAAAATTGTGCTATATATGTACTTAGTGCCACTGCTATGATATTACTAACACAAAAATATAAACAGCAGTTAGTATTTATTATGGACAGAGGTTAATTTGATTAAACTTCTCTGCTCTTACAAACTTCAGACTCTGGTGCCCCGGGTGTCTGGAGCATGACTGCCTGGGAAGAAAGCAGGAGTGGGAAAGCAGGAGGCTTTGACAACACACAGCTTAGTTCTGTCGTAGAGTGTGAAGGGTGTTCCCAGGGTCTCATTAATCCTCCGAATGTCTCGAGGGCTGCTTTGGCAAAGGCAGACAGGAAGGCTGCTTAAACATACAACAAAGGAAGTGAGACTTCTACAGCACTAAGCTGCCAAAAGAGCAGATTCCTCTCCTGAGCGCTCTTCTGACACCCTTCCAGCACTAAGACTTGACACACTACATTGTCCATCTCCACTCTGAAACTACTGATCAATCACAAATGGCAGGAGGACAGGATCCACATCAACTTTGTTCACTGCTATACATCACTGCATCTAGGACAATATATGGTATATAGTAGGCTCTTTTGAAAGAGAGAAAAAAGTGTGTGTGGGTGTGGGTGTGGGTGTGGGTGTGTGTGTGTGCACGCGCGCGCGTGATCATAGAGTATAATAAATGGATAGCCGGTATAAAGAAAAGCATTTTCACTCTCACTATGTCATATTAATCTTTTTACATGACCTGAAGATAGCGTTAAAATCATGTTAACTTTATCAAGTTAATGAATTTTTCTACATGGTAGGATTACATGTAGAATATTTGATATTATTTCTGACCAGATCCGAGTTTTACTTATAAACAGTTCAGAATTATCTGAAGAAAATACGACTGCAATACAGTAAAATCTCCTTCTGCATTCTGGCAGCACATCAAAAACCTGCCCCAACTGGCCTAATGCTGCATGGTCAGCGAAGAGGAAAAGTGAAAGAGTCTTCTGCTTTGCTGCTTCTCTGAAAAGCAAATCACATTAGGCCACTAAGTAGTCAGATACATTATTTTATTGCTTGAAAAAAAACCCTTGGGTAATAAAGAATAAGTACAAATTGCCACAGGCAGTTTTGGAGGAAAAACAGAACTGTGCAAAACAATGACAGCTGCTCGACTGCAGCACCGGACAACTGCAGTAAACAGTGCGTCAGTTGTAGTTTTTCTGCTCAAGTAGAGCACTCGGCCATGTGTGAGAAGGACTACACAAGCACATAATTCTGCAGAATCTAGGGTAAAGGCGAAGCTGAAGAAAGGTGAGAAGACAGTGTAAATGCATTTTTAAAAATCTACCATGAGTCAGATTCAGTTTCCATCCTATTCTAAATAAGGAGGACTTGTGGGCAGCTACAGTGGAAAGCACATGCCCCTGGGGAATACATAAGAAAAAAAAGTAAATACTTTGAATTGAGGGTAACATTAATGCTTTTCAATGAAAATGCAAGACATATAAATAAAAAAGTGATATTTATTTAACTGGTCTATATATAAGAAAACAATGTATTCTCTATGCAAAGAAAACTAATTTGTGTCACATCTTAAACAGATAAATAGCAAGAATGCATGCTTTATTTTAATGGGATTCAGAGAATAAAATTAGACTAATATCTTTAACCTTGTTTACAAAGAGTTGTAAAATGTTGTATTTTCTTCTAGAGGCCAACTGCTTTACTTACCCTTTATATTGTGCTATTTTAAAGTACTACGTGAGGATTTATTTAATACACTGCTAAACTGTTAATTTTTAAAAGTATGAGTCCTTTAACATCATGTTTATAAGCAATGTAAAAGCTTTACTTTCAATTGCATACAGAATCTCAGTACAAAATCATGTAAGAGTTTTATCTATGACAAAATACAGAAAACCCCTCTTTCAGAAGTTCCAACTTTCAAATTTTCACCATAAAGAAGGGAGAAAAACCTCTAGAGCCAAAGAATCAACTCTACTAGCTTCCAACAGATGGCGTCAGTGGTCACAGGCAGCCACTCCAGTACTTGCTATTTCATCCATGTCATGCTTAGTTTTATGCAGTTTTAGTAAGATGAGTGACCCTATCATTTTTATAAACACAAAATTAATTCAAATAAGATGTATAATCAACAGACATAAATCAGAGATCATTTCAATAACTAAAAGTGATGAGAAAATGTTTGTCGGCAGAAGTAATTATGGAGGACAAAGTGAACCCTGCAGTATTGGAAATAATCAACAAGAGATGAGGAAGTTACAAGATGGGAAGATATTACAGTATGAAGATCAGCATCAGTCAGTGTTTGAATGCTTACTGGCCTAATAATATTAATCCAGGAGAATACAGAAGATCAACAGGGTCAAAATGTTATAGAAGAAGAGTTCAATGAATGGGTTCAAGGCCAAATGAAATCTGCACAACACTGAAATGAGTGCTAAAGCTCTCTGACACCTTTGCTAATCATAAGATGGCAGGCGATCATCACCCTGCCCCACCAATTCTAACATGGACCATAGTAGTATGCCTGAGAAAAGGCACGTGATAGTATGTATACTGGCAGGAATGCACTTGTTAACAAAGATGATGGGAGGAATTCTAAGCAGGGGAGATAATAAAAAAAAAAAACCACACATTTTGATTACATATTATATATAAAAAAATAAACACACATCCCTAATATGTATTTTTTTATTTTCTACATGTACCTCTATATTTAATTGAATCTAAGACATCTCATCATTTTAGACACAGTCATTTTATTATATTTTCCACTGGGAAAAAATACTCATAATAATTCTTAGATAGGAAAGATCATGATCTGATGTTAAAATGTGGAGGGAAAATACCTTTTAGAAGCAATGAAGTGCAATACTTGATTAATACTAATGTATTTGCATGTTTTAAAATACACAAATTTGGAATTCTTAACAGGAAGAGGAAAACAGACACAAAGTAACATTTTTTTTTCTAGCACTTTAAGAGACTATCTTTTGTACACCAGAATGGAGATCTACTACGGTTTCCCCGAAAATAAGACATCCTCCGAAAATAAGACCTAGCGCATGGAAAGATAAGACATCCCCTGAAAATAAGCCCTAGCGCAACTTTGGGAGAAAAAATTAATATAAGACACTGCCTAATTTTCGGAAAACAGGGTATCAGGATGAAAGAATGTCCTGGTAGAAGATAATGATAGATTTTAATAAATACTTAGTTGAAAAAAATAGGGAGATGCTATTTCTCTTCTATGAATATGATCTATGAGGAGAAAAAACAGATAATAAATATTTCTCATAAAATTCCCCTCCCCAAGTTCTTTATTTTGGAAAATGATGAAAAACACTACAGTGTTCTCAGCTATGAAATGAAGATAATAGTTCTTACCACACAGGATAAAAATGGGGGATTAAGTGAGCAAATACACTGAAAGCTTTCAGCAAATGCTCAAAACACAGCAAGATTCAAAAAGGGCAACAAAGGTATCATTTGTGAGATTTTATTTCAACTATCAAATTACTTTAGATTATCTGAGTTATTAGATGGAAAGATGACATTTGAAATTATCACCAGTTTTATTCACCAAGGTCACTCCTCTTAGACATCACAATCACTGAATGTGACACACAAATACTTAAGGGATGAACCCTCAGGTCAAAATCCATTTTTGCCGATAAATTTTAGTCAAGATCAATTAAGGGAGTGACCAAAAAGTACATGTTGCCTTCTTTAGCTGCTTCAGGCTCAGGTGTGGGGCGCTTTGTTAATCCGGCGCTGGGTGTTAGTTCTCTGGGCCTCAGCTGCCCTGCCAGTGGACAATGCTAATGGGACAGCGAAGCACACTGTCCACAACATAAAGCCAGGAGAATCTCCAAAACAGCGAGGCTCATTGTAACAGGATACTTTTCTTAGCCAGTGCTTTTAAAATATGTACCAGTGCATTGTTTATTAATCATGTTCTCTAAGACTGGATTCTGCTGACTGCCCCTTTTCAAATACTAACATTGTTCACTAACATTTTTCAAATACAAACATTCTTGATATATTGTTTAGGATTTCCAAAATAACCAACTAGAGCATTCCACCATGGCATACCCCAAAGTGGATGGCAAAATATTGACAATATGTGTGGTAAAAGGATAGTAGAATCAGGATACAGGATAAAAGAATGGCCTATAGCCGAAACCGGTTTGGCTCAGCGGTAGAGCATCGGTCTGCGGACTGAAAGGTCCCAGGTTCGATTCCGGTCAAGGGCATGTACATAGGTTGCGGGCACATCCCCAGTAGGGAATGTGCAAGAGCAGCTGGTCGATATTCTCTCATCGACTTTTCTATCTCTCTTTCTCTCCCTTCCTCTCTGTAAAAAATCAATAAAATATATTTTAAAAAAGAATGGCCTATAAATTTGTTTCCTGGCCCTTGCCTACCTCTGTTTATTGCCTTAGGATTGGCAATAGCTATTTTCAGAATATGAAATCTAAATCCTATCTTCTACCTTGAATTGAGTTTTCACATATGCTTTCTGAGAATGTCAGTGTTTTGGATTTGAACTGTTAATTTAAACTTGAAGGACTCTCAGTCTCTGAAACAAGACCTATTGGCTGAACTCACCCCCCCATTTAGAACAATTCTAGCTTTTGTCTTTTTCCCTAAAAGATGCTGCTTAGCCTAGCTTCCTTCATTCTTCAAGTCCTGATGAATTTTTCCGGCTAGCTTGGATAAACCACCCTCAACCTGCATGGAAACTACCTGGTATGGTGGCAAACCCTCTCTGACCCACATTCTTGTCCAGGCTGCCCAATCTCAACACATGGCTGTCAGAACCCAAGCAAGCCTAGGGAACTGAGGCCTGAGAGGCTGTGACAAAATGGTAGGGAAAAGGACAGCTTCCAGAGCAACACTTCCTTATTAATAAACTTTCTCCAGAATAATTATTATAATGTTTCCTTTACCAATGATGTTACTTCAACCAAAGAGGTATTTGTTACAGTCACATAAAGTTGACTCTAAACTATGTGTCTTATTTAACTGTATTGGAGGCGGTGGGGGTATGGAGGGGGAGAGTATTATAAATTTTACACAACTTTCACTTTCTAATATCTTAGAAACAGGTAAGGCAATCCCACATATATTCTTTTTACCCATTAGAATCATGTCTAATTATTTTTCTATACCTACTTGACTATAATTATGTCTAGCTTTATGAAACATAAGCCTTACTCACTCTTGACATGATACAATAAGGCCTAGAATAGATAAAATGACTGCCAGGGACATGTTGAAGTGCAAGGACTACTATAAGACAGGCACTTATAATCCCAACACATTTTAGAGTCTGACAGCCCAGAATTTAAATTCCAGATCCACGTTAACTAGCTGTGTGACCTTTAGCAAATTATATAAGCTCTCTGTGCTTAACTTTTAACATCTATAAAATGTGAGTGCTATTATCTCTCTCTGGAGTTCTTATGAGTATTAAATATTTATTTGACTAATAATCACACATAAACTATGTCAGGAACTCTTCTAAGCACTTTGTAAATATTAACTCATTTAATTTTCATAATAATTCTGTGAAGCAGGGACAATAATTGCCTCTTTTACAGATAAACTGAAACAAAGAGATTAATTTTTAGTAAGTGGCAAAGCCAGGAATTGAATCCAGGCAGTCTGACCTCAAAGCCCATGCTCTGAAGCACACACTAAAGGGCCTCTCACAGTACCTAAAGCACGCGCCTGGCACACAGCATAATGACAAGGATGATGGTAAATACAGTGCCCAGCCTCACACTGGAGTATGCAACACCCTAGAGGCCCAAAGATGTGACTCTCATTTTATTAAAATGTGTTTAAATGGTTTTGTAAAAATGTTTTGGGGACCACAATGTTAATTAAGATGATATATAAAAAATAAGTACTTCCACATTAAGTTTATATAGTATAGAAATCTCTAAAAATACAAATTAATACTACTGCTTTAGAAATTTTTAAGACATCACTAATAAATTAGTTTTAATCACTCTCCCAACACTGAGAGCCCAGATTATCTCCTATTATTGTTAAATAAATCTTGCAAGTAATTAGCAGTTAATATTTTGGCCCTACCCACATTTAGCACTTGATTTCATTTTTAAACTAGGTGCTTGTTTTTATTCTCCTTTTTTTGTTTTTGTTTGTTTCATTAATTCTCACCTGAGGATATTTTTCCATTGATTTTTAGAGAGAGAAGAGAGAGGGCAAGACAGAGAGAAATAGTGATGTGAGAGAAAAATATCGATTAGTTGCCTCCTGCACATGCCTGACCAGGGCCCAGGCATGAGAGAAGCCCGCAACCAAGGTATGTGCCCTTGACTAGAATTGAACCCAGCACCCTTTGGTCCACAGGCCAATGCTCTATCCATTGAGCCAAACTGACTAATGCAGAAGTGCTGATTTTTAAAAGAAAGTACTCAAATGTACTGAATATTAAATGTATTATATATACTTTTTATAAAAAGTAGTATTATTTTCTCTGATTAGTCCTATATAATAAAAGAGTAATATATAAACAGACCTAACAGCGGAACGACTGGGCTCTATGACATGCACTGACCACCAAGGGACAGACGTTCAACACACGAGCTGCCCCCAGCTTGCAACTGTCCAACCTGTTGGTTCCTTCCCTTGGCCGGCAGGCCCCGATTGCCCGATGGGGAAGAGAGAGCCAGGGCGGGTGGCAGCAGTGGAGGTGGGAGGGGAGAGGGTGGAGAAGGCTGGCTGCTGAGGAAGATGGCCGTGGTCGCAGGCCAGGCCTAGGGACCATACCGTGCGTGAATTTTGTGCACCAGGGCTCTAGTAATGTGACACATGCTCGTTTATTATAGAAAACTGGGAGTGCAAGGGTATAGAGAGAGTACAGAGAAGAAAATAAGAATCACTAGTAATTCAACCTTATCTTTACTTTTCAATATATTGTAGTTTTGGATATTTAATTTTCAGATGATGACAGCTTCTTTCTTTCAATTCTAAAAACACATGAAATTTCATGAACTGAAGTAATTATTGTCAAGGTGCCTCAAGAAAGAAATCTTATTCAAATAGCTGAGAAACATTAGCTCCATTGATCATTGTTTTAAATAATGAATGCTTTCTCCACCTCTTATGCTTAATGAAAACTAAGTCCAGTTCATAGACATGATTGACTGAATTCAAATAAAACATTTCTAAAAAACAATTTAAACACATTTTGATAAAATGAGTCATATGTTTAGAAACTGATTACTAATTAATGACAAACTTTGGAATTAAAATTCATTCTCTTCCATAGCACATATAAAGCCAATTCATGCAATTGATAACACTCAAGAATAACATGTTTTAGCTTGGTTCCAGACATGCTAACAAATAGGAACAAAAAAGTAACTTTTGTTCTCCTAAATGTAGAAGAACAAAACTAACTTTCAGACAAAACCAAAACTATTTAGATAAACACCTGTTTGGAAGGCATTTACAGTTTTAGTATACTAACATCAATAGCCAAGGGCCAATGGCAAAATTAATAGAAAACAAGGAAGCCCAGCCAGCATGGCTCAGTGGTAAAGCATCCCCCTATGAATCAGGAAGTCACAGTTTGATTCCTGTCAGGAAACATGACTGTGTTGCAGGCTGATCCCCAGTGTGGGGTGTGCAAGAGGCAGCCAATCGATGATTCTCTCGCATCAGTGATCTTCTTATCTCTCTCTTCCTCTCCCTTCCTCTCTGGAATCAAGAAAAAATTATTTTTTTAAAAAGCAAGGAAAATAATGATAAAAAGTAGTTAAGTAAATTGCCCTTCTCCCCTCCTCTATAACCTGATAATCTTGTGGAATCTTACTGGGGTTTTTACCATAAGTAAACCTAAAGACTATTTAATATGATTTCATTTTGCTCTAATTTACAGGGCAGATAAGACTCTTTATGCATCTTTCAATTTTCTAAACTAGCAAAAATACTTAATGTTTAAAATGATCCTCTTAAGTATCTTTTGTCATTTTGAATCTGTTAATCAAATCAGTGAGCTCACAAATCAATTTAGTAAAAGCACTCTAATACTGTGGTAATTCAGTAGTCACATCAGTTTTGGGGAGTGACTCCTCCCACCTCAGGAAATTTAACTTGCAAAAATGTTCAGTTACTACACCTTATATGACTTAATGTTAATCAAGCTAGCGGGGGTTTTTATTATATGCTCAAATGGGTTTCTAAGCAAGTTGCTGATTTGCTATTTGAAGAATAAGCAGGTCTGTCATTCTGCAGATACTATTAATGGCCCTTTATGCCCTTTTTATTGCAGTGTTTAAGCACTAAAAATATTTTCATCATATTTCATTAATAGTGAAGAAACAAAGCAAGAATTATTTAGCTGAATTTTATAAAACCTAGAGTTCCCATAAACTTCACATACGTCTGGGTTCCCAGGCTGATTAGCACACTACATTGTATTGTACTATGTTAAGGTAACGCGTAGATAGATTTCTGCCAAGTCTTGATTTGTGAACATTATTTTACATGGGCCATGTTCTGTATCCCTCACACTATACCACCACCAGCACCACCACTTAAATTCCAGTCAGCTTTGTTCTCCAAACTTCATGCCCCATTTCCAGACATCCCTCCTAGTGTAAGAGGCACTCTAGGCTTATAAATTAGCTCACCAAAATATGCTAATTAAAGCTGGGATCTGATCTCAAATACGTGGGATTAGATTTTTATTCACACTGGATGTTGCCTAACCTATCCTGATTCTATTTTGCAACTTTCCACATTTGTAAACTTTCCTTTAATTGGAACCAAAAACTGAAGGAAAAGGATGACTAGGAAACCTGGCACTAGAGTGCAGCAAGCCCTGCAGAAAACAGACTCATGCCTGCTGGGAAATGTAGTCAGGACTAGTCTCTGAACACAACTGCTTTTGAGTCTAAAGAAATACCTTGTTCCCTGAGGAAAGAATAAAACTAAAACCATAGACCTTTGTTGTGAAAAAAATCATTAAAAATGATCTGGCCAAACCCTCCCCACCCCCATTTTCTTGATGAACTATGGTGAAGAATTAGTGTAAATTATTTGGATATTCAAGTATGTGCTATGTTCTGGGTATTAGCTCATGGTTTCTTTAGTACAAAAGCCAGACTAAGCTTTGAACAAAAAAAGAATTATCCACTAGACTTTTTTTTATGGGGATACAGAAAAGATAAAGCTTATGGTACAAAACCAGCAATAGTCTGTGAATTGAGGGCACGCAAATACCAAATGAAATGGTTCTTGACGCTTGGAATTCCACTGCTTTGCATTAACAGTAGTGCCTGAACCAGAATGGTCATCAATTTGAAAACAGGTATTGACAAAAAAATTATTCATTTCTGTCGGTTCTTTTAAATTTGAAAATAAACTGTATGGTAATAAACACTAGCTTTATATTCATTCCACGTGTGTATACATTTTTTAGAAACACCCTATATATTCAGACCCTGACCTAAAAGTTTTATTAGAATGCTTTCCGAACATATGTCAGGAAAGTAATTAAATAAAAATTATTCTCAATCACATAAATTATAACTCTGATGGGGGTAGGATATTATCTTCTGTTTCTTAACTTATTAATGGATCATACTTCCTGTCTTTAAATACTAACTCAATTATTGATCTCTCTATTGATGGATCCGAATGCCTGAAATTATTCTTGTTAGCTTAATATTCACCCTACATCAGAGAAAAACAAAGTTTGCTACTGTGTTTTTCTTCCCAGCCTTAAGTGATCAATAACAGGGTCATGTGGTTATCAAAGCATTGTCTCATAATTTATTATTAATATTTATCTATTATATCACATATCTTGAAGATATTGTTAAATATTAAAACTCAATGTCTTTCTAAGCATTTAATAAAGTATGACCAATTTCTGAGCTTTAAAAGAATGCTGTTTTTCTTACACATCACCTAAAAGATAAAATGAATAAAAGAAAACAACATTTTTCCCCTTAACAATTCTAAGTTTGGTTAAATGCCAGAAATAGATTGTGTCTTTTAATTTACTAATAAGCACCAGTCACTGATTTTTTAGTACACCTTCAAGAGGCAGACTGCAAACCTCACCTCTCTCTACGCCTGACCTCTATTCCTTTGACCCACGGGTTCAAACTGGTCTGAGACACCTGACTACATGATTTCATGCTTGACAGCTCTAGGGGCAATGCAAACCATGTGACTACCACAAGGGAACCCTTGACAGAGCAACTTCCAGCTTAGCCCCTTAGGGCAAGTGCCAGGACCATTGCCTATTAATTGAGGAAATGTGCAAAGATGGAAACCTCTTTCTTCCTTCTAAATATGCATTTAAATATCCTACTTGGGGCTTCATTGTGCCAGCAAGGCTCATACACTACTGGTCTTCACAAATAATTTTTTCCATTATTTGCAGTTAGATTTTCTAGTCTAGAAGCTAAAAAGTGAACCATCCTTGCTCTAGTCTGTTTGGCTCAGTGGATAGAGTGTTTGCCTGCAGACTGAAGGGTACCAGGTTCAATTCCAGTCAATGGCACATACCCAGGTTATGGGCTCTATCCTCACTAGGGGATTATACAGGAGGCAGCCAACCAAAGATTCTCTTGCATCATTGATGTTTCTCTCTCTTCCTCTCCCTGCCTCTATAAAATCAATGAAGTTATTTTAAAAATTGAATCATCCTGTTTGTTTGTTCTTTATTATTTCACGTAACATTAAACCTCTACAATTTACCCTTCTCTGACTTTTTCATTTTTTGAGAATGAGGGCAAGAATCTTGGGAACAACTCAATCTAGCTCTGCTCACAGTAGCAATGTGACCTAGGACAAGTTACTTATCTCTCTGTATCTCAATTCCTTTTACTAAAATTATTACTACTATCACCACTACCACCATTACCACCACTAATTTCACAGGGCTGCTGTGAGGAATAATAAGATACAAACTACCGAACAAGCAGTACACATAAAGGTCCTGCCCTTCTAGACAACACATTCTTGGCTCTGGCACTTTCTAACTCTTGTTACAGAAACTGTCTAGGTCTCCATTTTCGAATCTGTAAAACCAAAGAAAATAACACAAAGCCCCAGGTATGTTGTGAAGACTAGAGATAATTTATGTAAAGCAGTTAGCATAGTATCTCAACAAATATTAGTCTTAAGTTAAAAATATTAGCTACACACACACACACACACACACAAATGAGCTTTCTTCCTTCCAACTTGAAGTTGTGTTGCTAAGTGTCCCTAAATTGGCTGCTTGGAACTGGACCATTTCGATTTATCCGTCAGAATATATCTAAGCCTGTACTGCGGTCTCCAGGAAGCAGGACTGCCTTTCTGCTGGTGCCTTCCCTTCAGGTTTGAAGTAGATGCCAACTGATTAAACACATATAGAGAGGCAAGAGAGGCTATAGCAGCGCCAGTGAGCACTAGAAAGAAATGCTGTTTATCGCTGTAATAGGGTTTAGGTGCTTCTCAGTGCAATAATGTGTGCTATACTCCAGCTTTAAATAAATTAGCAAGAGAGATAGGAGCCTATAGACAGTAAATGATTGAATTCTTGGCAGAAGATCAAGTAAGACAATACAAAAGGCACTAACTAAAAACAGTCCCAAAATCCAGAAGCAAGGAGTCAAAAGCTATAGAGAAAAGTTATACATGTAGCCATAATTTAGTGGCGAGTTTGGACTGAACCCTCAAAAACAGCTTTTGTTTTTTTGAAGTTTTTATTTTTATTTTTAAGCTTTTAAAAAATAATCTTTAACTCTCAAGACAATGCTTTTCTCTGGCTGTGGAATTTTGCAATTCTTAAATTCTAATTTGTTAGTCATTGCTAGAACAATGTAAATCTCTATCACAATTCATCTAAGCTTCAAGACTTTAGAACTTTATCATGGTTCTAAGCCAGCGTATTTCAACCGCTAGATGTTGCCTGGTGTGCCGTAGGTGCAGACAAGACAAGAACCTTATAATTTTTCACTATTTTGTTTACTTAATATTTCATAATAAAGTAATTATAAAATACTTTCTTTGTGTTTATTTGATTCCTATTCAAGAGAATTACTTTATATATAGTCAATATAGGCACAGAGTTAAATTTTTTAACATTTTCTAATGGTGGTGTGCCTCGTGATTTTTTTCATGAAACAAGTGTGCCTTTGCCCAAAAAAGGTTGAAAAACACTGTTCTAAGCTTATATCATTAGATGTGTTACATGGATCCCAAAGAGTGTATTCTTTGCCACATTCATTCACCAAAATACCTAAACAAAAACATCAATAATCTGTCATTATGACATACAGCAGCACAAGGCCTAGGGGCAAAGTCCACTCACAGCCGCTCTCCGCCATAAATGAGCACCCGGACAGTCTGTAGGCGATTCATAGTACAAGCATGTGACTTCAGTCATATACAAATCCTACAAAGCAATTCATCATCTTTTCATTTCTTGGACCCACGGGAGAGGGGGAAAAAAATAAAAAGAATTTCTTTATAACTCTCTGAATCACTCAAGGAGTTCTGTTAGACATTATCTCTTTTTGTCTTCCATTGCTGCTAAGCATGCACTTTGCTCTCTACTCAACCAAATCTTCCCTTAAGAGAAAAACCATGGTGATGTCTTTGTTATGCTGTTTCCCTCACTTTGATTCTAACCCAAGCCATCCAAACCTTCGAGTTGTCAAAACCCATTCAACTTCATGAATCTCTGCTCTTCACTAGAACGAACCCACACCAAGATCTCCCAATTTTCACATTCAGTGCTTATTATTTATTGCTTCATGTCTTTCTTTCCTAATCATACTAAATTATTTGACAGAACTTTGTCAAATTATATTACTCATATATTACCAAATACTAAAGCAAGATCGTTTTTAAAAAAAAAAAACTGTTAGAAAAGATACTCCTGGAATGTATATGACAAAACAAATTCTAAAATTAGTAAGTCTGATAAAACAAATATTCAGAGTGAATATAAAGCAAGTTAATAGTTCTATATGCATGTACTTGGGATTGATCTTCAACATATTATCACTATCTAGTAAGTAAAATAAAGACATGGAACAATGGGTAGAGTATGTATACTAAGTTATACAGATACACTCTGTATGAAAGAGAAATGTATAGATGCATGTTGGTGTATATCTGCATAAACTAGTCTCTGGAAAGATAAAAAGAAACTGGTAATAGGAATTAACACTAAGAAATTGTCTGACTGGGAAGTGAGTGGGGAAGAGACTTTTTCACCTACCCATTTTGTGCCATTTAAACTGTATACTACAATATATACATGTATTTACCCCTCCAAATAATATTTTAAATAAAGACCCTTATCCAATCATTTATTGGGTAACTAGGGAAGAGTATATATCCTAGCCCTTATACAACATTAAACTTAGATACATTTTTATCCTAAAAAGTCATCTATAACAAGTAATGAATAATCTCATCTACTGGTACATTAAATTTGTAATCATTAACCTTTTTAGTGAAGACAGCATGAAAAAATGAGAAAGATAGTGGTTGCAAAACTAGAAACACATGGAATTGAATCCTCCACTTTCTAGCTGTATGACTCTCAGCTAATCATTTAACTTATCTGAATAGCAATTTCCCTCTTAAGGGCAAAGGCCAGGGCCAATTATTTTTTGTAAAGTTTTGTTGGGGCAAGCTATGCCCCATTGCCTATGGCTGCTTTCGCAGTGAAATGTCAGACTTGACTGGTTTTGGCAGAGACCATATTCCCTGCAAAGCTGAGAAAATTCACTATCTGGCCCTTTTCAAAAGTTTATCTGCCTCTGCCTAATAGGAGAATGCAGACAGAACACATCTACATTGAAATTCTTTGTAAGCATTAAGAATGTAAAGCTCCACTCTGAGCAGGCAGCAGTCAAAACTATTTTCAGAATAACATAAAGACATTATTCATCTTTTTCATCTGATTTTCCCCCAAGTACACAATGGAGATTTCCAGAGGCTACATGATGTGTGATGTCACAACAGACTACATGCAGGAGCAGAGACAAGATACAGCTGTTTTCCCTTAAGCCAGACATTAAAGAGATTTGAAAAAACTGTTACTCTTCTGACCAAATATTTTTCTCTTTAAGAGAATTGTTCTGTTAGTTAAAAATGGGCTATTTCTTTTAACATGAAATGGGTTTATTATTGCTATTTTTGGGGGGGTTTTCAGTTTTAGTTCTTTGGAGTAAATATTGATAAATTTAATCCACATAAACAAAAGCTCTCTTGAGTGCTCAGTAAGGTTTATAGGTGTTTTAAAACAAAAAGTTTGAGAATCCACTATACTATAGCTCTAATGCATCAGAACCGCCTATAGTCTTGGCAGGAATGCATAGTGTAGAGAGCTACCTGGACATCAATAACACCACCACCTTCCAGCAGGCAGTTTAAGGAGAGAAATTTAATAATTCTAATTAGAGGCTCCCTAAGTACTTGTAAAACTTTTTACTCAAAACTTTGAAATAAGACACTTGTCCTTTCAATGTTCTGCAGGAGAGATGCCCATCCAAGAATGACCTGCTCCCTCCTTTGGACCCTGTGACCACAACACCCCAAAACACTGCAGCAAATTCACAAGGGTGTGGTGGGATATTTTTCATTTGGGGGTAAAGAAAACAGCATTTGTCAGAAACTATGGAAACTACTAGCTCAAGGTACTACAGTGTCAATATTAAACTGTGCTATATTCCCTGCAATCAAGTCAAGTCTTTGTGAAACTGGATTTTCAGGGTTGTGATATAAAGTAAAATCTATATGGACAGGAAATAAAAGTAGAGGTGTCCAATCTGATTCCAAGATTTGAGACGACATATAGTGCCCAGCAGGCATGCATGTCCTAATTAATAAGCAACTGTGATATTTAAGATTAAAATAAATTTTCCCTGGCTGTTATGCCTCAGGTGGTTGGAGAGGCAACATGTATATCCATAGGTGGGGAGTTCGATTCCCTCTCAGGACATCTACCCAGGCTGTGGGTTCGATGCCGTCAGGGCCAAGTAGAAAGCAGTTAACCAATGTTTTTCTCTCACACGTTAATGGTTCCCTCTCCCTCCCATCCTCTAAAATAAAATTTTAAAAAATAATGAATTTATATTCATTATTTATTCATATAGCTACTACATTATAGGTGCACAAACACCTATTAATTTTCTATAAAATCTAGCTGCTCAAATGCTCTCTAACCTGGTTTTTACATCTCACCTGTTCCTTCACAACTAATTAAATGAGTTGATTAAAATTTTTGGCATTTGTTCATTTTATATTTGCATCAGAGTCCCAATTTTATCTTGTTGTAAATTATACTTTAGTATACTGAAGTTGTCCTTTTCCAGTGTACCTAGGAATAACTCTATTTTAAAGAGCTAAATTTTTAAAGATTTTTACTAACTCATCATCAAGCACTGTAGATATATAGGAATACATAAAGGATCAAAAGACTTCATATATACTATGTGTAACAGTTAATAATGCGGACTTGTAATAAAAGAAAACATGATAATTTAAAGAGAAACATCAAAAGTGCTTTATTCAAAGTAATGTCCATCACTAGCTACACATTTCCCCCATCGTTCAGGTGATTTGTGGGTACCGTCCCAATAGAACTTTGCTTGTTTTGAGGCAAACCATCCAGAGACCAAATTTTCTACTTCTTCGTACATTTTGAAGTGCTGCTTAGAAAGTGTGTGTGCCATTGATTGGAACAAGTGGTCATCTGAAGGAGCTTAATTAGGACAGGAGTTATAATAAAGTCCTAAACTTCAGTCACTTATTTCCAAAGCAACAGCCTAGTGAATGGCAGATTCCGGCTCATCAGTAATCTGTGTAATAATGTGTATGTGCATCACTTTCTTGAAAAAGTCACATGTACAGAAAGTTCTAATTCCTGAATGCAAGATTTACTAGTACAATCCTAAATACTTCTATGTGCTCATCTGCCTTATCCTGTTTGGTGTCACCCTAGCCTCAGCTCCAAGTAGGCTCCTCAGTAACTTCATTTGTTTCTGAAAATACCTGATTTGTTCAAAGGAGTTACAGGATGTACTGCATTCTTTCTTAAAAGAGATAAAAAACACAAGCTGTCAATGTCACAACTGAAGGCTTCCCCATGATGTACTCAGCTGAATTAAAAGAACTCTGAAACTTGGAAAGCGTCGTTTACTGAAAATCAAAGCACACACACACAATTCTTTGCCCTATGGCATCTCCAGAACATATCCTGTATTGTACTTCATACACCAAGCCACGTTCCAATGTGCCAGTGCTACTCCTCAACTGAAGAATCTCCTGGTTTTAAATGTACTAACAAGGGTTTTATTGAGTTTTCCCTGTGTGTGTTTAGCTTTTAAGAATTGGAGGAGAAAAAGGAGGCCTTGCCTGCATTGTCCTGTACTAACTTACTTGTATGAACTCATAAAACATGATTAAAACTAATGATGATAGCCGAAACCGGTCTGGCTCAGTGGATACAGCGTCGGTCTGCGGACTGAAGGGTCCCAGGTTTGATTCCGGTCAAGGGCATTTACACTGGTTTCGGGCACATCCCCAGTAGGGGGTATGCAGGAGGCAGCTAATCGATGTTACTCTCTCATCGATGTTTTTAACTCTCTATCCCTCTCTCTTCCTCTCTGTAAAAAATCAATAAAATATACTTTTAAAAAAACAAAACAAAAAAATTAATGATGATAATCTCTGGTTATTAAGAAAAAAAAGAAAGAAAAAGTTACAAAACTACCTGTAAAGCATTCAATTTTTTAACTATCATCACTTCTGAGTGAACTGATCTTTCAATTTAACATTTTTTTTCTATGCATAATGTTTGTGAAAATACAGAGCAGAGTGCCTCGTACATGAAACATACTTAAACACCACAGACAGGCCCTAGCTGGTTAGGTTCAGTGGATAGAGTATTGGCCTGTGGGCTGAAGGGTTCCAGGTTCAATTCTGGTCAAGGGCATATGCCCAGGTTTTGGGCTCGATCCCCACTGGGGGCCGTGCATAAGGCAGCCCATTGATGATTCTCTCACATTATTGATGTTTCTATCTCGCTCTCCTCTCTCTTCCTTTCTGAAATCAATAAAAATATATTAAAAAAACAAACAAACAAACATAGACAGTATCATTTAGTTTCATCATGGGCTCTTATTAAATGTTTATCTCCTCCCTTCCTAGATCCAACAGTTTTCACCTTGCAGCTACTTGTAACAAATACAGCAACAACTCCACAACCAATATCTTTATCTTCCACTCCCACTGAAAGTTAACTACTACCTGAACTTTACCACTCCACTGAAACTGCTAGTTATGTTCACCAAGTCTATATAATTGCCTAATCTAGTTTCTTAAACTGGATTTTACAAGGCCTCCATGGCAGTCACTGCTGATTAATCTTGAAACTTTAAAAACCCTGGGTTTGGTGATACCAATACTCCTTGTTCTTGTCTTTCATTGACCTTTCTTAGTCTCCTTTATATGTTCCTCTTTTCTAGCCTGTAAATGCTGATGCTCTCCAAGACCTGAATCTCATCTCTCTTCTCACTTTTCACACAATGCTCAAGTATATTCAAGTGACAAAATACATAGTATTTTTATATATCTTTCATCAGATAAACTAGCAGAAAATGATTACATATTTTATAGACCCATGGAAAAAAAGAAGTTGCAAAAGTATGACACATGATGAGATAAAATTTAAATTGCCCCATTAATATTCTTATATCGATTTTCCATCAGCTAGCTCTTGTTCACAGATAAGTGGCACAAAGCACCACATGTACCAAGAAAATTTATGAGAAAAACTGAAAAATGACCACTGGTGATCTTATTTTTCTGGACATTGGGAGAAGATTCCCTTTACCTTTCACCCTGTAAGTATCTGTTTACATGACTGCTTAACCTCTAGGTAAGAAATACCTTTCCCTGCCTTTTCATCTTTACAGCTCTAGAAGGAAATACAGATGACTGACCTATAGCAAGGAGAGAGAAAGGAAAAAGGAGGATGGGTAGAAGAGTGAGCAGTGGCTTGGCTGGCACAGCTCAGTGGTTGAGCCTTGGCCTATGAGCCAGGAGGTCATTGTTTAACACGCCTAGGTTTTGAGCTTGATTACCAGTGAGGTGCATGATATAAAAAAAAATAATTAGAATATTTGAAAATTATGAGGCTATTTGAACTATCATCTAAGAGCAGGGCAGGTTTGCAAATGAAGAGACAGCTAATTAATTCAGAAAACGCACTAGTAAGTTGGTTATTTGTGATTACCAATATTTGTATTAGCCCAACTACTATAAACCTGATTCCTAGAAAAGATAAAGGTACAAACTGTCATTGGGGGCAATCAATTATTTTGCTAAAAATGGCATTCAAAGACTAAAATTAATAGCCTGAAAATTGCAATAATCAAATGTGGGCTGAAATTAAGACTAAATTAGAAAATGAATAGCTCTCTAAAAGAAAGAAATTCTGTGATTGGAATAATTTCTAAATAATTTTAAAAATATTTATTTCCACTGGTTTGTTTTTAAGCAACTAGTTAAAGGCTTTTTCAAGTTCAACATACTTTCGAAACCATAATTTTTTAATGTTTGATGTTAGCTGTCTTAACTCTTCAGAACAAAACCAAAGTTTTCTTTCCTACTTATTACATTCCCAAGGATATGAATAATCAAACATATGTCACTATAGAGAAAAAAATGACATGAATATAATTATTTTATCTTCTTGGACCTGCCTGGTCAAATTTATTATACATACACATACAATATATATAATAATTTTTCTAAAATTATCCTGAGCATTAACTCATATCAAACATTGAAAACTCTATTTTGTAGTCCACAGTAAATGATTTAGTTTTGCTATCAATATGGAATTTATAGCTCAAGAAATTATACGCTATTAATCCAACAGGGGAACCCTGTTCATCAATATATTCATTTCTTCCCACTATTAGAATTATTTTAGCTACATAAAATGTCATGTTTTCAATGATATTTTTAACCTATTGAACAAAATTAAATGTTAGTATTACTATACTTTACACAGAGTACCATTCTTTAAAATATATTCCTTTCATTTGTACCTAATGGCATCAAATAAGAGTTCCTAAAAATAATAATTTGTGCATAAAATTTGTTTAGCACTTGGGCAGCAAATTCTCCTAAGATAATAACTGCTACTCGATAACAGCAAAAAACAAATGTTCAGCCCAGGAAAAACTAAACACCTTATCCAAAAGCAAATAAATTGTAAAGAAAGGTTGGAATGTGATCCCAAATCTTATCATTCTAAATGTCCTTCTCCAGTGTCACTCTATCCACCTAAAATGACTTAACTACTGAGATCTTCTGTCAGCATCCACCAAGAAACTCTATTAGCACTCAGCAAATAAAAGTGGAAAAGTAGTTACTCTTAATAAAGTTTTATAACAGCAAATGGCAACTGTTCATATTCGATCTTCAGTTTTAAATTTTTCTAACTGTTAATGTATTTTAAAATGTTTCTTTCAAAATCATTAACATTTAGGGGAGTAGAGGAGGGCAAAATGGATAAAAGGGGTAAATGTAGGATAACAGAAACTAGACTTTTGGTGGTAAACAAACAATAGAGTGAACACATATATAATTGTAACATACACCTAAAATTTATGCAATTTTATTAATATTATCCCAATAAAAGTATCATTAACATTTGTACACTACAAAAAAAATTCCAGGAGGAGGTAAGATGGCGGAAGAATAGATGGGTGGATTCTGAGCCCTCTCCCGAAGCAGAAAGAGAGAGCAACTGAGGGTCTTGTGCCCTGAGTGTTTATTAGCAAGCTGGGAGACAGCGAACACCAGAAGAAACTGCTGGGGGGCCGCTGACAGAGGTACCCCTCACAGGGAAGCACCCACGCGGGCTACGTCCCTGCCCGGAGCTACCTACCGGCTTGGACGGGAAACCTCGCCATCTTGAGAGGAAGATAGGATCCTGTCAGAGGCCTGAATATCCACAGCCACAGCGACCACCAAGCATCTGTGACCCCCAGAACGCGGATCCCAGGCAGCGCGAACACCTGGCTGCACTGGAGTGCCCCACTGCTCCGTGAAAAGGTCAGATTTCGCGGGGAGAGGGTGGAGAGCACTCGCGGCGAAAACAAAGCCACATGGCCTCACTCATTTATGGACATTAAGAAACATTATAAACTGACAAACCAAAAGATAGATATAAAGACAGTAAAGCAACAAGCAGACTGTAAAATTACACCAGGGAGAGTAGGGAGATCTGGGGGAGATAAGAGATCAACCGAAGGACTTGCATACATGCATATAAGTACAACTAATGGACACAAAACTCTGGGGAGGGAGGGTATGGGGGGGCAATGTTAAAATATGTACACAGATAATAATTTAATAAATAAAAAAATTAAAATAAATAAATAAATAAATAATTCCACATTTAATCATGAGCATAGAATCTAAATATAATAAAATAATTCCATTACATTACTCAGAATTATTTACATCTATTGGTTGGCTAAAGTAGGAAGACTTTTGAGATCTAAATTAAGTGTGAAGGTATATGAACTTTATATAAAATAGATTCATAACTACATTTGACTTTTACACATTATTTTTTAACTATTAAAATACAAATTGCTGACCAGACGCTGTGCTCAGTGGTTGAGCATTGACCTATGAGCCAGGAGATCACAGTTCAATTCCTGATAGGGCATATGCCTGGATTGCGACCTGATCCTCAGTGTGGGACATGCAGGTAGCAGCCAATGATTCTCTCTCATCATTGATGGTTCTCTCTCTCTCCCTTCCTTTCTGAAAGCACTAAAAAAATTAAAATATATATTTTTGAATTGTTCTTCTTTCAATCATTATTTTATTTCTACTTTTCCTCTTCATCCCTCAAATTGCTCTCACATCATCACACATTTAGGACCAGCTCAGTTAACTCACCAGTGAGCAGCTGTGGGGATGCACACTAAGCATAGCGAGCCATACTACGAATGATATAGAGATCCTGTGCTAAAGCAATTCCACAGTTAACCATTTAGACTCCCCAACATTAAAAGTCACAACTTTAACCATTCAGAAAGTTGAAGAAAAATGCAAAGACTAATTATGTCCTCAGAACATATGCATTGGTCAGACCAAATCAAAATAAATAAATGAAAAAATTCCTCTTCCTCAATCAAAGCATCTGCAAACAGAATCACACTTTTATACATCCAATCATACCGGCACCTTTCTAAAAGTATCATTATACTTTCCCAAAACTCTGATATACATAATACCTACTATGTTCTATTTAAATATACTTCTTAAATAAATCCTAAAGAATTTTAAATGTACTAAAGGAGGAAAAATATTTTAAGGAACTTCATGGTGATTTGAGAAAATGCTGGGGTTGGGGTGGGGGGTGGAGGGTGGGGGTAGCAGCCAGTCCCTATTTTATCAGTTTTGAAAAAAGAAACCAAATTTTCATAAATTAGATTTGGTTAATGAGCAGATTCCACAACCACTTCATCAAAGCTTTAGACATAAAGCCTGCTAATTGAATCTCTGGTCAGAAATTAAGAAAGTAAAGGTTCCAAAAAAGGCAAGAGTTAACAGCCAAAATTCTGGCAAACTACCCAAAAGATCTAACCTTAGAGCTACCATAAAAGGCTTCAAGAACTCTTACCTTTACAGCCAGGAATTGGGACTCTTAGCTTAGGACAAGTATGGCAGTAAAAAAATAAAATAAAAAAGAATAAAGATTGTATACCCTGCTCTTCAGAAATGAAATAATCACCATCAACCTTTGATTCTAATTAAATCTATCCTGTGTTCAGAGGTAAGTGGGCAAATATTTAATTTTGAGTGTTTTGTTTATTGGTTCTGGTTTGATTAATCTAAGCCTCCATTTTTGTTTAGTATCAAGGACTGCCTTTGATGGTTAAAAGTTTAGCACTGTTTAGAAGTAATTCACAGTCCTTGTTTGACAATTATCAAGGATATGTTGATTAAGGGATACCAATCCTATAAAAATTGTTACCATTTGAATTCATTTGACTATTTTTAAAGGTTATGCCATGTAATACTTTAAAGAAGAAAAATAAAGAATACAAATAACAAAATAAAATATTTCAATTCTAAATAGTGTGGTAATAAGGAGCTTACATATAGGCAATAGTGATAATCATCTTTATAGTTCAATTTTTAATATTCCACAGAAATTTTATAATGCAGTGTTTAATAAAATGTGATCCAGAAATCTATTGTAGTACATATAAACTACTAGCATTATTAGAAAAGTAAACAAATAAGCTGCTTCTCGCACCCACCTCTTCCCTAAAGATAGTTGTAGTCAAGCAAAAGCAACCGAAAAAAAAGCCAAGAGCATTCTAAACACTCACCTTTTGTTGACTGGCTTTTCATCCTTTTCATACGGTCGAACAAACCATTTCCCAATCCTAACGAAGTTCTTATCCATTAGGCACCTATGATAATTGCATCAAAAATTATTTTTATAGTTTCAATAAATTAAGAAGTCATCGCATCAATAATGACAAATGGCATACATCATTGGAAATAAAAAACATCAGCAATTAAACTGTCAAAATGTTTCCTTATCACTGAGATATTCAAAATGTCCTTACTGTGAAGATATGGCAAAATTCTGTAAGGTAGTATAATATTATCTTGCAAGATCACTTGCAAGATTTATAGAGTGTTCTTCAATCAACAGTCCTAGGAAAGCATTTCTCTTTAGAAATAATTCCTAGTTCCCTGCTACTGCTCAAAATTCACTATTTCACAAAGAAAAGAAAAAAAAAACAGCTGCTGAAAATGAAAATGCTATCAGGGTGGTGTGTGTGTGTGTGTGTGTGTGTGTGTGTGTGTGTTGCCATATAGCTCTAAATAATTAACTACACAAACAACTTGACTCCAAAGTTGGCATGCCCCAAGCTCTAATCCTAAAGCCATGAGCAGACAACATATTGGATTACAGGTGCCATAGCAGCAGTCACAGCCTAGCTCCACAAGCCATTTCCCAGATGGGACAGTTAGGGTTAGAAAGGAGCCACCACAAACTTTGGGTTCTTATGTGTCCCTCTAATTATGAAATTATAAGTATGACAGTTTTCATAAATTAAAAAAACCAAATATAGTTTTCCTCTCCACACTCTCAACCAAGCTGCACTTTAGGTTACCAAGAAGTATACAGTGCCTGGCTAGCATGGCTCAATGGTTGACCATGAGGTCACAGTTCAACTCCCAGTCAAAGCATATGCCTAGGTTAGGGGATTGATCCCCAGTAGGGGGTGTGCACGAAGGAGCTAATCAATGATTTTCTCTCATCATTGATGTTTCTATCTCTCTTGCTCTCTCTTCCTCTCAGAAATTAATAAATATATATATATATATTTAAAGTTATAGAGCTGCGCAGGTACAGTAAATTTTATATAACTTCATAATAGAGTAACTTCACCAGTATCAAAGCCTTTACCTTACCGCTCTAATTTATACCAAACACGTATGCAAAAAAATCTCCTTTCTAGAAACTGCAGTGCTCCCAAGTCCCAACCAGATAACAGAAACCCATATAATTTAAGGGCTGAAGAAAGCTTTTCAGGTGATTCCTTCTATTAGGAACTCCATTACATTAGGTTTCTACTATGCCCTAGTGATGCTCCCTCCTCTAGCCAAGCACACTCTATTATTCCTATTGTCTCCAAAATCTCTTTAAGGTGGGCTCTTTTGTATGCCTGCTCTCTCCTGAAACATCCATTCTAGTGCAATTACAAAAACCCACAAAAATATTTTACTTTTTAAAAATTTTAAGGTCTTAATTTTTCCATCCTAAAAATATTAAATAAACACATAAATTGATTATCTTAAGGTGAACATATTCTCTATTCATTCACAATTATACATGTGCTTCCATTCACTTGTGTCTATAATGTCTAGTGTCTCTTATAATTATAACTATAATCATAATCATAATTATAATTCCAATTTTCATGTATTTCTAACTGTAATAGTAGAAACCTAATGTAATGGAGTTCCTAATAGAAGGAATCAGCTGAAAAGGAATCAGTTATCTGGTTGGAGCTTTTAAAGCAGTGGTGGCCAACCTTTTGGACCTCACTGACCACCAGTGGTCCACGGACCAGCAGTTGGCAACCGCTGCTTTAAAGTATATACCACTTAGGTCTAAAGACTCATTTTCATACTGTACTTTAGAGAACTGCACAGTCACAATTCAGTAAAATGGGATCTCACTGATTAATCATGTCCTGCTTCTGTTACCATATTATCCTCAAGGACTCTTCAATGATGCAATGTTAAGTCGCCATTTCTTCACTTAGGGCTGAACCTACCACTGTGTCCTAATGAAAACAGGGGTGGGCAGAAGTAAGTTTACAGTTGTAAGTATGCAAAACACAGTTTATTCTTGTATTCACTAATTATTGTATTATTTTGTTGTATTACAACTGCAAAGATACTTTGCCCATCCTATATATTTACTATTTTGAAATCCTTGACCCAACACATCCAAGGACAAAGCTCATTTACCCTCTGATGATCACCTCTATTGGATCACAATACTACAGGACATTAAAAGCTAGTAATTTACAAATATGTCATCATAATTATAATTCCAATTTTCATGTATTTCTAACTGTACTGTCCCAAATGAATATCTTCACTCTAAACAGCAACTCTGGCAAATCAAGAGGCTCTGAGCCAAAGGCAATTTTACAGCTGTGTTTTAAACTAACCAGGGATGAATATGCTGACAATCCATTAGGAAAGCAGCACCAGTGGACTACCCTGAAGAGCCATTATTTTTAGAAACATCAAATACCCACAGATTAAAGTCTCCCTGAGTAAGTATGGACAGGATAGAGCAAAACAGCTTCAAAAACCCAGGTAATCTCCTACTGTGTGCAAAGCAATCATTTGCATGTTTGAGGGGAAATAATACCTTTCCATCAAAATCAGCTTATGTTTTATTCTAAAAACATAGGAAGAAAGGGGGAAGGAGAATCAAGTCAAATTAGCAGAGATTCTATGTAAGTAAAAACCAAATTAATGATCTTTTATCACTCTGGGCATCTTTCCAAAAAGGGATAATCGATCATTAAGAAAACAGGAAGCATAGTTATTTTCTCAGAAGAAAGAAAAAATAAGCATGATCTTAAAATTATAGAAGTCGGAAGGCCTAAATATTCAAATGTTGAAATTCTAAATCACAAATGAAGAAAATACTCAAAGAAGCCACTTTGGCTCAGTTTTTAAAAACATGTATAAATATGTCCATAATTGTGTTTTAGAAACATATCTGTGTTTAAATAATATAACCAGCACCTGATTGGATAGATTATTAAAAGGGAGAAGACCTCAACTGACAGCAATGGTAGATTGTATCTTCTACCCAAATGTGTGCTATCCTGCCTTCTCTCACTGACATCAACTTTGGCCATGTGACTTTGGCACCCCCTACTAATGGATTTTACTTTCTCATCCATTTGACTTTGGTGGTAAATATCTTGGTTAGTAAAATGTGAGCAGAAATGACATATCCCACTTTTGAACAGAGCCTTCAATGAGCTATTACGTATTTTACCACCGCTTTCTGCAAACAGCCCACAAGTCTTTGAAAGGGCTGCCACATCAGCAGATTCCTGCCTGCAAGAGAGTGCTGCAGTAAAGGACTCAGAATGGACAGGAACACAAGCAAGAAATAAACTTCGTCCAGCCAGTGTTGCTCAGTGGTTGAGAGTCAACCATGAACCAGGAGGTCAGGGTTCAATTCCCGGTCAGGGCACATGCACAGGTTTTGGACCCATCCCCAGTAGGGAGCATGCAGGAGGAAGACAGTCAATGATTCTCTCTCATTGATATGTCTATGTCTCTCTCCTTCTCCCTCCCTCCTCTCTGAACTCAACAGAAATATGTTGTTGTTTTTTTAAAAAAGAGAAAAAGAAAGAAACCTCAAAAAGGTAAGATCTTTCATGTCTTTTGTTACTGAAGCATAACTGAGCTAACATGGTTGGTAAAAGAGATCACTGCAATATTTCATGAAACAGATGATATCTTAAAAGTAGGCCAGTGACAACTGAAATGAAGAGAATGCAACTGACTAGAGAAATACCTGGAAGGCTGGAGGAAAGGTGGGGGATTCAATTGTTGCAGAATAAGGACCACATGGAAGTACGATGGGATGAATTATATATGATCACCAAAGAAGAGAATTAAGATAAAGAAATAAAAGTTACAGGAAGACAGTTTTTTGCTGAGCTGAAGAAAGACTTTATAACAATGAAAGCTCTCTAAAGATGAAAAGCCCTTCTCTGGGAAACTGCTCACATGACCAGAAGTATTCAAGGAAAGAACAGATGACCACATAGAAAGGATATTAGAGAATGAGATTCCAAAATTACCTGGGTAAACAGGTTGGCTTTTAATGTTGTGCTCAATTCTAAAAATAGTAGTATCAATACTTCTATCAGCTGATATTAATAGCAGTTAACCATTTATTGAGCTCTTAAAATAAAGATCATAGTTAAAAAGTACTTACTAATTTACAGTGGAGAAAACTATAAAATGCCAACAATATTAATATTAAAAATAGAATAATGAAATCATGGCTCTCCTACACTGAGAAGAACACAATATCACTTGTATGGTATTCCTACTCAATAGCATAACATAATCATCAGGAAACTATCTCAAATTGAGGAACTTTATAAGAAACATTTGGCCTGAATAAATTCAAAATTTCAAGTCAAGAAAAAAAGAAGAAAAAAAAGAAGGGCTAAGGAACTCTTCTAGATTTAAAGAGGCATGTAAACCAAATACAATGTATGATCATGGATTGGACCTTGGGGGAACAGGGGTTAAGCTATATAGAACATAACTGGGACAATTGGTAACATGTGAACTGAATTACAGATTAGATAATGGCATTTTATCAATGTTAAATTTCTTAATTTTCATAATTGTACTATGCTTATATGAGAGGATATCCTTGTTCTTAGGAAATGTATACCTAAATACTTAGAACCACCTCAAGTATGCAAATGAATGCAGAAGTGGTTCAGGGTAAAAATTGTAAATAATTACACACGTGCAGGGATGGGGGGTTGTTTAGGACAAGCAGCCATATTAATTATGAAGCAAACTGGGCAAACAAAAACTGATAAATCTGTATAAGAAGATATATGGGAATTATCTGTGTCTTGAAAATTCTCTAACTTTGAAATTATATCAATATAAAAACACACAAGAGAGTTATATAATTTTATTTTTATAAAATTGAGAACTACAGGAAACCCTCTAAGTATCTAGCATTATACTTGAGTGTCTCAGAATCACCTTGATGCTGTTCCTTCTCTTACCTTTCTAACAGATTGTGGATTGCTTTGAAGAGTAGCGTCCGACATTCATAGGAAAGGCCATTTTCCCAGAGTCCTTCTTCCACAACTGGGGGCGGAAAAAAGAACCAGTAAGCAGGACATCCAAATAAAAACAAACTTTAAAACCATTTTTCTAAGGCAAAGTGAATGAGTAAATATAAATAAACTCACACTTAAACAGAGAAAGGAAGAACTTAACAAAAGTTATAAAATACAAAATACAGAAGAAAATATATGTTTAGATTTTAAAGTCTTTGAAATATAGGCACAGTACAATCACTCTCCTATAAAAGTCTTTCAAACCTGCTTATTCCGCCCTACCCAGTTTGGCTCAGTGGATAAAGCGATGGCCTGCAGACTGAAAGGTCCGGGTTTTTATTCCAGTCAAGGGTACATGCCAGGGTTGTACATGCCAGGGTACATGCCAGGGTCAATCCCTAGTAGGGGGCGTGCAGGAGGCGGATGATCAATGATTCTCTCTCATCACTGGTGTTTCTTTCTCTCTCTCCCTCTCTATCTCTCCCTCTCTCCTTCTCTCCCTTTCACTCCCTCTCTCCCCCCTCCCCCTCCCCTTCCCTCCCCCTCCCCTTCTCCCTCTCCCTCTCCCTCTCCCTCTCTCTCTTCCTCTCCCTCTCCTTCTCCTTTTCCCTTCTTCTCTGAAATCAATAAAAGTATATATGTTTAAAAAACCTGTTTATCCCGGGTTTAAAATTGTTTATAATTCTCAAATCAATCTTTCTACTTTATAGTGTCAAAAAGACTAATTTTGTTAGAGTTCCATTTAAAGTTATTTAAATGGAATGAATACTAAATATATTATATGTATTTTCACAGGAAAAATCAAAAGGGAAAAATACCTAATAATGTCAGAGTTACATAAAAATTTTAAATGTTTTGAAGGCAGTATCTGAATAGGATTTTAAGGACATGATTTTAGGGAGAATGTCAGAAAACTAAATCTTAATATAACATCAATTCATTTCCTGAACTCATAATTTCTTTTTTAAAGATTTTATTTTTTTAATCTTAATTACTGAAAGTATTACAAATGTCCCCCTTTTTTTCTCCCTTGACCCCTCTAATCTACATCCACCCACACCCCCCATCCCAGACCCTCACCACACTGAACTCCTAATTGCATGAATGTTTGACCTTTGGAGAAATAATACTTGCCTTTGAAATATGTTATAACATTTAACCACAAGTAACTCTAACACCAAAGAGAATCAAACAGATTAACATTGCCTATGCATTCCTAACATCTTTCCATATATAAAAATATATAAGCCCTAACTGGTTTAGCTCCGTGGATATAGTGTCGACCTGCAGACTGAAGGGTCCCAGGTTCGATTCCAGTCAAGTGCATGTACCTTTGGTTGCAGGCACATCCCCAGTAGAGGGTGTGCAGGAGGCGGCTGATCAATGTTTCTAACTATCCCTCTCCCTTCCTCTGTTAAAAAAAAATCAATAAAATCTCTCTCTCTCCCTCTCTCTCTCTCTCTCTCTCTCTCTCTGTGTGTGTATGTGTGTATGAAATGCCCTAGAGAAGATGGATAATTTTCTTTCAAATTGTATTATTTCAAGATTGCAAAAAATGGGAATGATGAAAACGACATTTTAGAAGTAAATTTTCTGTCCCTTTTTGTTGTTATCTTGACAAAAGCATTCACCAGTGAAAATTTTGACAGAATTAAAACACAGGTTAAATCCACATTACATCCTTAATGCTTTTCTCTCTCTAACTGGCATCTTAAAATGCATCTCCATGTTCCCCAATGAGGTAGAATTTGAAGAAGTGTATTTACATTCATGGGGGGTTTTTTTAGGATTTTTTTAAATGATAAAACTAATGTACATAAATATTTTTTGTCCTCATTTGTCAGATTACCATTTTCCTGCCTATACGGCTCATCATGATTTACCAAATTTTTCCAAAACAACCTCTGGCAGAAATGAAAATAAAATACAATAAACAAACAAACATTCCTCTTAGCAACAGATTGTCTCTGTTCAAGACAAAGCATCCCAAACTTATTTTTACAATTCTCTGAAGGGGTCATGAGTCTGTTCTCACACATTTATCTTTTGGGTAACGCTTTTCCTAGGTAAGAAAGACAACTAACATTTCAATAAAAGAAACATCCCATAGTAATTGCTTTTCTTTGCTTTCCCAATGTGTTTCATTACTTCTGAAACATCATCAATTTTAAAAACTATCATTATTTTATAGGTCACTATGAGTCGCAGAGTGGAATGAAGCTGCCAATTAAACTATAACATGGTACTTAACACTTAGAATTTTTAGTTTGTATTTATTTAAAGAGCTTTAAATTGAGATATATTTTAATTATTGTTGTACATAAAACAACTAATATATTCAAAGAAATAAGTTTAAAATTCCCAATACTTCATCAACATTCAAAGTCCAGCTCTTATGAATCACTCAACTTAGTCACTGTTGTCCATGTTTCTCTACATAATAGTCTTTTGTGCCAAAGTATCGATGATGCAGCATTTGTAAAATGAGTACCCATTGTTTCCAAGTTGGTAACACCCATTCTGTCTGTTCCACACCTTCCTGCAATGTGGACAAGGATATATATACAACCTCCATTTCACTAGATGCTACTGCACACATCTCTGACTCCGGACCTAGTGACACAAAGGGAGTGGCAGGACAGAGGTCTTTCTGTGTGCACTGAAAGTAGAGGCTGAAAGAGAGTTTGGAGCTACAAGCATCTTGTGCTTGGTGATAGTGCTAGTTTCTCATCAAGCCAATTATGCAGCACAGACCCTAGAAGTGCCAAAGAATTCTGTGAACAATTCTTTTAAGCAACTCCTTTTGTTAGTTTGCAACTAAGAATTCTGACCAATACAGCACATTCTAAACTCCATTATGTAAATGAGAAAACGACGGCTTAAACATCTTAAACTTGCCCAAAGTTACACAACTCAGTTCAAGAATATAGTCGCCCTGGCCAGTTTGGCTCAATGGATAAAGTGTTGGCCTGTCTACTGAATGAAGGTCCCAGGTTTAATTCCAGTCAAGGGCACAGGCCTGGGTTTCCGGCTCAATCCCCAGTAGGGGGCGTGCAGGAGGGAGCCTATCAATGATTCTTTCTCATCACCAATGTCTCTCGCTCCCTCTCCCTCTCTGAAATAAATAAAAATATTTTAAAAAATAATAATCTAGAGTTAAACATAGCTACTACATTCAACGGCTAAATGGATTTTATATCTACTTTTAGAAATAGTAAACATATGAATTATTCCATTATTTAAACTCAAGGGAGTTTATTTTATAGCTGCAGTGATTAGGACATTTCAAATACTCGTGGGTTGAGTTGACCTGATATTATGTATACATATACTTTTCAAATTTCATTTGTATTAGCTTCAACCTAAAGAATCCTTGTATCTAGTTAAGTAGACTCATGGCAAAGAAGAGATTCAAACCCAAGTTTTCTGACTCTAACACCCATGTTCCTTCCATACATCTCCACAGGGTTAGTATTAACTCACCTCACCCCCTCCTTTTACTCTTATTACTGACTAGAAAAGCAACTTTCAATACTGAAGTTAAATTACCCTTTGGATCCACCATGTGCAGTTTAAATTAATGTTTTCTAATAGCTGCAAGTAACCTTTTCAAAAGTTAAACAAAATTGAAATTGCTTCTGCAATCTATTTGTACAGCCCCATAGGAAAGTCAGAGAAAAATCACATAATAGCTTTTAAAACTAATTTATTTGAGACACCCTTCTCCCAAGGTAAAATTTAAGCCAGCACTTCATTTATTTGATATGAGATTCTTCAGAAAGTATCCTTTAGGATTAGGGAAGAGAGGGGGGAGGTCCAGAAAGTACAATAGTTAGTCTAGGTTAAGGGTTGTTTCTACTAATGACATAAGATGCATTTACTACTTAATCCCCTATTTCCCTTCCAAGGTGGACTGAGTAGAAAAGCAACTGCCAAAAAGGTGATGAGACCAGCAGGTGCTGGCACCTGCCTTTATGAAACCTACAATCTCCCCAGGGTATATACTATCTCCATTTTTTTTAAGCCTTTCTAATTCTTTTGATCTTCCAAGTTTCAATTTAAATCATTATTACTTCAGAATAAAAAGTTGCAAGAAGACTATCTCTATAGACTATATTCATAAATCTATTTACATATAATAGAAGATAATTTTTCTAAAATTTTGTTAATAGGCTCAGAAGAAAGCATCAAGAGACCTAAAATATGTGTACCATAATGAGTGGCAAGAATCGGCTAAAGCAAAGAATTCCTAAGTTATAACATTCTCCTACTGTTTGTAGTCTATGACAGCCCCAATGAAACTGAAAAATGAGACTAAGCACTGCGACAGCTGCCTATTTACAAAGAGAAATGTTATCTCATTTGTATTGTAAAAGCTATAATCAGAATATTTTAAATTGCTGTTATTCAACCTTTTTAAAAATAGTAATCCAAAATCAAATATTTAAATTGCAAAAGTACGACATAAAAGTTTTAGCAGAAGAAATGAAAATTTAAATAGCAGTAATTATTGCTCAGTGCCCAAATTATTTTTCCAAGTCCTCACAAATCATAATACAAAAAAACTATCAACTTTGCAAAGCATGCTCCTTTCAGAATAAGCGTTCTGAAAGAGAAACCATATGAAAGTGTCAGGAAAAAAGTCAATATGGCAAAATATCAAAGCAGCATATACTTCAATGATTTTGTGTTTCCCAGCAGAGATCTTGGAAAGATATCCCTTCCAATTGGGCAAATGAAACTGGCACACTTTACTTGAAGGGGGAAAATGGGAGGAAGAAGAATGGAATAGGGTGGGAAGGAGCATAAAGATTGTGAATCCTTGAAGAAATTCAAGCTCATCCTTTTAGAATTCAGGTCACTCTGACTTACACAGTTTAAAAGTAGAATTACTTTCAAAGAATACATATTTCCTCTGAGCTATGATACATATTTCCTTTTAATGTATCATATTGCAGCAACAGCTGAAATGAAGGTCTAGACATCAAAAACATTTCTTACTCCCACCTACTGCTTTTTTACCTCAGGCATCAAAACTAATGAAACCTATTATCCAGAACATTGAGTTCAGTAACTGCATTGGCTATTGCAAATATGGGGGGGGGGGGGGAGTCAGCACTTTCAGGAATGGCACTCCTTATTCAGCCATTAAAATTATTGAAAATCAAATTTTGCTCCAAACTCCAGAAATACAAATAGAATAAAGCAAGGCCCATGAAACAATATGATTTTTCAGTTAAATTTCAGTGACAAACTGCTAAAGACAGAGCAGCCCTGACACCAATTTGCCCAGCTGCCTTTGTTTTCACCTTTATCTGCAATATATAAATAGACCAGTTTTTTAAATAGTTTTTAATTATTAAATGTACTACCTAAGAATTACTCTATGAAGACACTATGATAAGAAAACATTATCAATTTATTTTATGGGTTGCATCAAATGAAATAACGATAAATATATAGAGAATTTTTAAGTATCTGTTTTCTTAAAACTGACTTACAAAAAATTGTAGCAAAGTAGCATAATGCTATATTAATTCAGAAAAATAGCATTATACCCATAAAAAATCCAATTACATACACCACCATCGATTGGCTTGCAAAATCTATATTTGAAGTCATTAATAACTAAATGGGCTTATTACTTATATCAAATTCAACCCACTTAGAACTCTGGCTTTCTTGAATAGCTTGTGGGTATAGAATATTTGGCATCACTTCACAAATCTATGTTGAAAGTGGATTTTAACTTTCCCAATGTCAATTCATCAAATGAGAAGATGTATATCAAAATGCTTCATTTGTTTTGACCTATTTGCAACTTTAAATTATTATGAACACTGATAATATTCATCATATAGAAACAGAGTTGTGATTCAAATGTTAACAGTATAATATCTTACTCAGGAATCTGACAGCATGAGTTCTCTGCCAGTTACAAGATAACCAGAATTTTAATGATGGTTTCCAGGCAGCATTGTAACAGTTGAGACATGACCCAAGTTAGCATTTCAATGGATCATAGGACTCCACATAAAGCCACTAAACTTTAAATTGAAGGAGACCATAAAACTAAATTTCTAGATAAATGAAACAAGACCTTCAAAAGACAAGTGCCACAGAAAAATGTCAGGCTATAATGTTATTTTAATAGCTACACAGTGAAAAAGAAAACTTGCACAATGGCTGTTACTGACTTCTAAGGACGAAATTTGCCCCATTTATTATTGCTTTTAAAGATTTTTAGATAATTACTTTTTTACACTTTAACATTTATATACTCTTAATCTTGTTACATAGTAAATATAAACAAAGACCTAGACAAACAGCCATCAAAATTAGATATCTTAGGTTGTTGGAATAATTACTTTTCTTTACCCATGTATTTCCCAGGTGTTCTTCAAAACATGCATTTCCTCATTAAGCAGGCATCATATTTGAAAGATTTTTAAAATAAGGCTACTATTATTTATTAAGCAACTATATGCTTTAAAACTATATGCGACATGCAAGACACAAGAAAGAAAGATCATTAGGACAGGAATCCCAAGATAAAATTAAATTAACAAACAGTAAACTAAGTATGTGGTTCAGTTAGAACAGTTACACGTAAGTCCATCAATTCTACAAAATAAACATTTCATAAACTTCCTCTAAGACAATGACTTTCATCAGGATAACTCACTACTGATTTCAACATTGACACAATTAAGCAGTAAGAATAAAAAATATTTCCTCTTCACTCTTCAGACACAACCTGATTTGAAATATGCACACATGCCCACATGTGCATGTGCACATACATACACGTCCCCAGATTGCTACTAAAATTCTGACAGGACAAGTCCCCAAATTGCCTTTTACACGAAAGCTCAAACAGTTGTCTGTCACTGCTATTATAGTGAGTAATCCTTGCAGCTGTAACTGTTTGAAATGCAGCTGTCTTGTTGGTATTCTCTCTCCAGCCCCACTCATGCAGCATTTCTGTTCTTGCTACAATAATCTAAAGGGCCATTTTACAGGAGGCTTAGCCCTGGCTGAGGGCACTCTACGGCGTGACCGAGAGAACATGGAAACACGATTCATTAGACACGCCTGGAGTGATAACAATGGTGCTGCTTCTTGCTGCCTTTCATTTCGTACATCAGTCTGAGACTAATGCATTCTCGTTACACAACAAGCACATTTATAGACAGGGAAAAACTGTAATCACCTTTGATTAAGAGACAACATATTTTTCCTATATGAGCTGCCAGTCATACTGACACAGTAATTATTTTTTTAACTGCAGGTTAGAATAGCAAATGTTGCAAAAATAACATCTGCGAGCGAGCGAGAGAAAGATGACTGCGGTACTATGAAGATTTCGTACACAAAGGTTTCTCTAGACGAGGTTCAGTGCCATGTCCTTGAAACCTAATAGGTACCTCAGCCTGCATTTAAGCTAGACTATCTATGGCAAATAGCTAGATCCTTATTAAGCAAATCTCATTCTATACCTCCCATTCTTATAAGGTAAAAATTACAGAATGTTTTATCTTAATTTTAACCATAATTTTTAATGACCTACCCTTTCTCCATGGAACTACAAATTCAATGCCCTCCTCTTTTTCTATTGTATTATCTTACTTTAACTACAAAACAATTTATCCTCTCCACTTTTTCCGTTATCTACCTTTCTTACAAATTTGTTTCCCTTTACATAAAATGCTAGGTCAAAAACTGAAGGTACACTTTCTATCTTAAATAAAACAGTAAAAAAAATGTAATTTTGATTAAAAACAGGAATATATAACTATTTTATATCAGTCTATCATTTAACACAACTTCCATCAATCACTACTATACCTGGCAAAGGTTTCATTTGTAAATATAAAAGCTCTAAGTTAAACTGGGGGGTGGCGGTGGGGGTGGAGGTGGAAGGTGGAAGGTAGGGAGAAGAAGCATAAGCCACATTATATTGACAACATGTAGAATTTTTTTATGGGATTCTGAAAAGTAAACCACTTCTCCATACACCCATGCAGTTGCAGTCTTTTGTGGCTTCATGCATATGTGTTACTAGAGGCGTGGTGCATGACATTGGTGCACTTGAAGGGGGGGGGCGCATGTCCCCCTCAGCCCAGCCTGCTCCCTCTCACAGTCTGGGACCCCTTGGGGGATGTCTGCAGGTGGACATCCTTCAAGGGGTCCTTAGTGCTGCCATGGAGGTGGGAAAGGCTCCTGCCACCAGTGCTGCACTCACCAGACGTGAGTCTGGCTTCTAGCTGAGTGGCACTCCACCTGTGTTGAGCATCTGCCCACTGGTGGTCAGTGTGCATCATAACAACCAGTTGTTCGACCATTCGATCTCTTTGCATATTAGGGTTTTATTATATAGGTTGTTTATGGTGAGTTTGGTAATCAACAGGAAAATAAATGTGTATGAATACATATATACTAGAGGCCCAATGCACAAAGATTTGTGCAAGAATGGGCCTGCCTTACACTGGCTTGCCAGCACCACCTTCACTCTGGCCGGAGTCGCTGCCTTTCCGCTTTCCCACGCTGCCCAAAGGCCTGGAGTAGCTAGGTTTGGTGAGGAATGCCTGAGTCATCAGCAAGGACACAAGTGTCCCCACCCACCCTCAGCCGCTTGGTGCCTGCTTATGCAAATTAGCCTTCCTTTTTTTGTGTGTGTTGGGTTAATTTGCATACTCATTCCTGATTGGCTGGTGGGTGTCATAAAGGTACGGTCAATTAGCATGTTACTATTTTATTAGGTAGATGAATGCCAGGAATTGAAAAAGTATAGTTAAACCAAAATAACTGAAAGTATTTTTGAAGGTTAGCAGACTGTATAGGTAAACATTTTTTAAAATGGTTAGTCTCTTTCTTTAAACTTTATATAACGTTATTATATTTTATACTAAGAATGTGCTACAAAACTAGCAAAAACAATTTGCATATGTGTAATTCTGTTGAATTAGTAAGGGACCAAATAAAAATAATAGAAAAAGGTTAGGTCTGGGTCACAAATTCTGAGACCTAAAATAAGTTTTTTTTTAAAAATGGTTATGTAGGGGGAACAAGAGTTGATACATAGAAAAATGCTTGGACAAGTTTTAGTAGTAGCTGTTGAAAGTTTTCTGACCTGTGCTACCACACCAGGTTAGAAATTAGGAAACCTACAACCTAGCTTCCATGTGTCTACAACATGGGCATTCAATCAAACACAGAGTGCTTTGAGAAGTTAGACATGCACCACACTACATTAGAATTACACAAGTTTAAAACAAGTCTTATTACAGAGGATAACATCTATACTTTCTACTCTCAAAGTGCCTGGGTCTCCCTCTCTTATATTTTGGTCTTTTGTACTGTATAAAAAGTATGACTCCCCAAAACTAATCAAAAGTTACTCCTATAAGCTTTTCCTGCTGTCTGTATGAAAAACATAAAATCAATATCAAACCTGTCATTACAAAAATTGTTGTTAAAAATTTAACTGAAATGAATTCTCAGTAATAAATGACTACTTGGTTTACACATGAATTTCTATTAATCTTGTACTTAGAAGAATCACAAGTTTATTATTCTTTACTTTTTAAAGCCAGAATGTCTAATCCTCCCTTCAAGTCTTCAAAAATAATTTGTCTGTTTTTTTGTATTTTTAAACAACATATTGGAAAGCAATAAATTATTCTCAATACTTTAAATTGAAATATTTCCAGAAAAAAAGTTGTCTTTATCCAAAACTTCTAACAAGCTAAGCAGTTTCCAACTCAAAGCAAAAAATTTATAAATGACCTAAATATTCCAACACTGCCAACATTTTTAGTTCATATAGGTGTGTTTTAATACTACTAAATTCCTCTGCATTAACACAAGCAATTTTGAAAACTCTAACTACGATGGGAAATGAAGATCAGTTATTTACACAGACACAACCTGATCTGAAACACACACACACACACACACACACACACAGTTTCAGCAGCATTGACCTTATCTGTGTTTCTCCAACGCAGTGAGCTCAAGCCTTTTGCCCTTGTTTCCCTGCATTTGGCTAGATTATTCTCAAGTCTCAATTCAAATGTCATCTCCTCCCAGAGGATTTCCCTAACTAAAGTAGCCTTTTCCCAGTCACTTATTTTCTTATCAATTGCTTTGGAACACAGGACCATATCAAAGTATTTGTTTACTACCTGTCTTTTCACCCACACTGAAAAATGCCACCTTAATACTTGTGTGCTTACTATACTACAGAGAGCCTTCCACAAGGGAAAATATTCAAAGTGGAGCAAAAAGCCACCTACCATGTAAAGAAAATCTAACGTTAAACTTTTAAGACAAGGGATTTATACAGCACATGATATAGTATGAGTCTAAGAATTCTGACACAATGCAAAATAGACATTTCTATAAAAGACATGGTTTTTTCCTTACTGATAATATAAGGAAAGTTGTACACATTCTCAGAGTTGTGATTTGATATTGTTTCCATGGAAACCATATAGGGTCATAATTAAAGTACAAAAACATTTCTGTAGAAACAAGTACAGATGAAAGATGTCATGAAAATAAGATCTTATTTGAACCTATGATGGTTAGCAAAATTAGAATGACTAATGAGGAAAATTTTTGAGGGAAAGATCAAGAAAAATATATTAAATTAAAATGCCTTTCAATAATGACAATAAACTATTACAATTTAAAGCAGTTACTGTCATAAATTGAGCCATGGGCTTTGTGTGTTTGATTTAAATTATAAAACTTCCACCCCAAAAAACAACATTTAAAGGCTGAATTAACTCTTTATCTTACCTAGTATAACTGTTCTATTGTAGTTATCAATTCTGTAGCATGTTGTTATTATTACTGATGAGGCCTTTTCATTGCTTAAATTCCTAATGACCTCTAATTTTTAATGACTATTAGTCATGTTCATCAAATTTGGAATAACAAAATAAAGTTACATAATTATGGAGTAACATTAAGTGGTTAAATTCATTTTGCATTGATATATAATGTGTATAAACAAATTATAAGATATGGTAAATGTGTTATTTGTTCCATTCTATTAGGTACAGTTAGCCAAAGTCTCTATGTAGTTATCTGAAGCCACATCTACAAAGGCCCAGGAAAATCTATTTTCTTTAGGTGTTGAGGAAGGCAGAGCAAAACATAAAAACACCCACATTTTGTAGAAAAATATTGTAGAATCATTTATATGTAGGTTTTAGCAATTTTATATTGTTTACTTCCTGGAATATCAACTTCAATATAATTATTCTCAACTATCTCTGGCCTGTTCATGGACATACAATTTTTGTGACTCTCAAAATAATTTTAAAAGAAATTAATTTTTAAATCAAGTATACCTAGATATATGAGAATCAGTGATAAAATTTTTAATTTGAGAGGCAGATTTAAAAGATGGATTTTATCTAATTGGGGATAACCCAAATAGTATATATTCTCTGTACTAAATTACTAAAAATCCTATTTTCATCAGCAATGCTTAAAAATTAAGGTAAATAGAGAAGAAAAAGAAACAATGGCTCTTTTGAATTGATTAAGCAACTATTCACTATACATATTCATTTTGTATCTTCAGTGTGGAACAAAACAAGGCCCCTTCTTTCAATTAGTCAGATACTGTCCTGTTTAATTTTTTTCTCTAACTATTTTGCCCTTTTGAAGATGAACTTAAATTAAGTCAAAGACATATTATACACAGACAGTAATTTGGAAGTGGCTTTTTGCCTCCCCAAACCAGACATTGTGCCTCGCCTGTATAAATAAGACTATTCACAAGATAGGAAGCATCAGCAGTTCCCCATTCACCTCCAGGGTAGTTGCCAAAACTTCAAAGCACCACTGAGCACAGCATTGATGCTTTTGTCTGAAAGACCTCAGAGACTATGACTGATCTTGGTATCATTAAATATCTCAGACTTTCCAGGAAACAAATGGGTTACTTAGACTCACAAGCAACTACCTAGGCATTTTGTATAACCTATGAAAATCACACCCTCCTTCTTTGAAGCTGATCACACTGTTCAAGTTTGAAGGGGGGAAAACAAAAAACTCTTTGCCACATTGGAATAATATAAAAATGTTTCATACTTGTTTCACTATAATTCCAGTTAAGAACAACTATTTTAAAAATAAAACTCCCCAGATTGTGCAGTTTTAATTTTCCACTGCTCATTTCTATGACAATCTGACCAAGAATATCCCTGGGGAGGAGGGGAAATGATATTCTGAAACCTCATTCTCAGAAAAACAACTATCTTTGATAATATGTCCAGTTTTACTGAAAATATTTAATAAAAACGCAATAATAGCTAAACTGAAAGCCAGTTTCAGAAATGAGCAAGTCAATCTCATCAAAAGGCCAGAAAGGACTTTGGAAAGAATGATAAGCATCTTGGAATCTTACTACTTCCCTCACACACTGAGCTCCAATCTGCAGCCATTTCCCTCTGAGCCAAGGCACTTGATGGGTGTGATAACAGATGGATCATTGTATCTGCCAACTTCCTGTGATGTACTGTATGGGGACTGATAATTTAGTGACTACACAAGTCCTACAACAGACAATGCAGGCAATCCTGGCATTCAGTAAGTAGCTGCATGCAGTCCTTTGACAATTCTGTGGGTGTTGAACATGTGGATTATTGTACAATGTAAGCTCTCTGAAAGTATCTATGCCACTGTAAAAAAAAAAAAAAAAAAAAAAAAAAAAAAAAAAAAAAAAAAAAAAAAAAAAAAAAAAAAAAGACAAAACTGGGCAAGCTAAGAAACCGAATAGAACAGGAAAAGAACAAATGTTTAAAGTGGCATTTTTCACTTAAAACACATGACATGTTCAAATGTCTTATTGTCTGAGTTTCATGACCAGTTTAACTAGTCATATCCAGGTACATAGAAAAAGTATCAATTGTGGAGTTGGTTTTCAGATTTTACAAGTTGGGCAATATTGACATTTTGAGCAAAATAATTCTTTGTTGTAAGGGAGTGATTTGTGTATTATAAGATATTTAGCAGCATCTCTGTCTACCAATTAGATGCCAGCAGCACCCTACCCTGAGGAGTGACATCCAACAATGTATCCAAACGCTGCCAAATGTCCCGAGCGGGACAAACTCCTCCTTATTCTCCATTCCCCTCTTACACCCCGGGTCGTGCACCATTGGAAAAGAGAACCTAGAAAGGTAAGCCTCCAATTCTAGGGTTTATTTGAAGGGGACAGAGAGAGTATAAGTAAAGGGAGTGATTACTTAGGAAAATAATACACAAAATAATCAAACGCCTTCTATAGAGTGTGGACCAGTGAAGCACGTATCACTAAAGATAGAAAAGGCCATCTAAAGATTCAGAATTAGAGGGCCCTGGCCAGGTAGCTCAGTTGATTAGAGCATAGTCCATCCTGATATGCCAAGACTGCAAGTCCAATTTCTGGTAGGGCACATACAAGAATCAACCAATGAATGCATCAACAAGTGAAACAAAAATTAATACTTCTTTCTCAAAAAAACAACACACAATCAATAAATAATTCTAAGATTCAGAATTAGAAAGGCATCTTCCATTAACATAGCGTGTTTAATTCTTTCTGCAAAACAGGAAAAAAAATCATAGCTTTGCTACAATACTATGTACAAATTATACTGGTGATACTTCACAAATCCTCATCAATTAAACTGCATTATACTGGACACTGATTTCCTGAATTGTCAATTTTAACAGATGCTTAGAGATAAAACTCCAGGTTTTAGGTTCTGGTTTTTCTTTAAAATCTTCATATTTATGCATATATATGTAAGTGTGTGTGCATGTGTATACATTCAAAATCCCAATGCAATTACATTTTAGATATATCAGCACCAAGTTAAGTATGGCCATATTATTTTACCTGCACATCTCTGGAACCTGCCAAATTTACTCAAGTTATTGGGAAGAGGATTAGTTTGTCATTTTTGCAACAACTCTAATGTAATGCTATTCTTAGTGTAAAGCACAAAATCTCTTTTAAAATATTGTTTTAGGATACCACACAATATTAACACTTGGAATAAATGTCTTATAATCAAATTAAATATGCTATTTGTACATGGAAATGAGGTTCTCTTTCTGCTCAATTCTTTCAGCCTGCTCCTTTTACAATTTCACTATTTGCCAATCCTGAGCTACCAGGTGGGTGAGAAGGTGGGGGGGAGAACACTAACTGGGGGAAATGAATTCAACATTACCTGCTGTATAGTACCAATTCTCTAATTAGGAAAAATAAGAACTAGTAATTCTGGACAACCATGAGTAAATCTGGTTTACTAATAGTGATAAAGGCATAAACAGACAAATCCTTAGTAATTTGATAGAAGGAACGTAAGTGACCTACAGTTTTTCTTCTTCTTTTCCTCACACTTCTCTATTTTACTACATGAGCAGCCTGTTTCCAAATTCCCAAGGTGCATCTATAAAACACAGCACTTTAACCTGCAACACTCACCCTTTCTGTCAGCACTGCCACACCTGGAATCCAAATCTAAGCCTCCCTCTTTCCTCCCCCTCTCCTCCTGTCTGTAGGACTCAATGCATAGGCTCAATCTAAAAAGGATGCCCTGGCCGGGCACTCAGTTATTAGTGTCATCCTGATAAGCTAAGATTGTGGGTTCCATCCCCGGTCAAGGTTAGGGCACATGAAACAATCAACCAATGAATATATAAATATGTGCAGCAACAAACTGATGTCTCTTTCTCTCTTCCTCCTTCCCTCCCCCACCTCTCTCTCATTTTAAACAAAAACAAAAAAAAAAAGAAAAAAGAAAATGAGCTCCCAACAATCTGGGACTCCCTATGTGTAGAGAAGAGCTAGAACCAATATGGCTATACTAGTAGATCAAGTTGATACTGCAACTCTACTTTAAAATAAACAAAACAAAACAAACAAACAAAGCAAAAAACTGGTCTTAAAGGACTCCAGGATCACAGTGACCAATGTGAGGTCTCTGGATTCAGACAGGCTCTCAACTTTACAGCTCACCAGTTTGACATAGTCGTGTGTGTGTGTGTGTGTTTGGGGGAATGTGGGGGGACATGAATGTTTTAATTCTCTAAAATGAACATTTTTAAAAAGAGTTATCTGTAGTTCAAAGCTCATTTCTATGAGGTGTCACATCCATCACCCTTTTATGAGACATAAAATTAAGGACACATCCAGCTATCTAAACATTTCAGCTAAAGGTTAAGATAAAGCTAAGGGTGTTTTCACACAGAAATCCAAAGAGGATAATGAGAATGAAACAAGTTCCACGTGGTAATTCAAATGTTGGTAAAGGAACTAGAGTGGAAGCCCAAGCTGGTGAACAAGTGGAAAAAGGAAAGAAAACATGGTTCAAACAGATCACATGAGGAAATGCTGAGGTTCAATCTAAATAAGAGTATAAAAAGGATGCCCTGGCTTTGCATTATCTAGGTAAACCCCTCTCCCACCCCCACCCCCATTTTTTTGTCACAGGTGACTCTAATAATAGTGCTATTGTAGTAAAATAAATAAATAAATAAATAAATAAATAATCAATTAATTAAATAAAAAACAGTCCAAATCCTATCAAGCTAAAAAGAAGTCCCTCAAAGACTTGCTGGGAGTAGGTGGTAACCCGTGTCCTCCCACACTAAGAGACATCAGTTCTGGCAAGAACGTTCCAATGTGCCTTCATGGTGCTGTTGATAGGATGCTTTAGGCCAGGCAAGAACCAGTGATACTCTGAAGGCTGAGATACAAGGTGGAAGGAGAGTAGGCCTTATTGCTCAATCAACTTGCTGGCCTTAAAGAACTGGCCAAAGGTAGAAGACCTACCAAGAGGCTAGTCCAATGAGATGGAACATGAAAAAGATGCTCAGGTATAGGACGTGGATGTTTGTTGATTCATTGGTGTCACGCATCTCCTGCTCTCGCTTCTTCATGTAGGCAAAATAATTAACGATAGATTCTGATAGGTCTTCTAGGTATCATAGCCTCACCTCTAAAGATTTGAACTTCTCAACTTTTGCCATCTCTTCATAATTTTTCACCTCCACTCCATGCTTATGTCTAGGATCACGAGTTGGTCAGGTAACCGCCCTATCCCCTTGCTCTCAAAACACACTTTGAACATATCATAATGTCCAGTGGTAAAGACAAATTTCCCTCTGGTTGCATCACCCTGGAGTACAGAACATAGTCAAACAGATCTTGAGGTGGGTGTGCAGGCCGCCAGCACCCCCAGATTGGTCAGTGATCTTGTATGCGCTGGTCACTAGCAGGTCCTTGTGGATCTCCTCGCCAACGCATTTGTGCAAGTTGATGGGCAGTTGGGAGGAGAAGGTGAGCCCACATGACTCACTGTTTTGGAGACTGACACAGCTTACTTTCAATAGATGGCTGTCACACATATCTTATATTACATGATCTTTTTACACTGTAATATTGTCAGTCTCCTCTCAAGTGGTAGGGTCTATGTTCCCTCCCCTGAATCCAGGTGGCTCTTTGGAACTGCCTCAACAAACAAAATTTGGCCAAAGAGACGGTGTCAAAGCTTCAGACACTATCAGTCTCCACATCCTGCCTCTTGAAAGACTCATTTTTGGAATTCAACCACTGAGCAGGAGAGGCCCCCAGTGGTTATTCTGGCCAACTGTCTCTGCTGAGGTCCCAGCCAACAGCCAGCATCAACGACCAGCTATGGGAGTAAAATGACTAGCTCCCAAGGAGATCAGGCCTAGCCAGAGTCCTTCCAAGGTGTGGAGTCTTTCCAGGGGAGCCCCTAGACTCCTGGAGCACAAACTGGAAGTCCCTCTTCTGCTGTGCCTGAAGTTCTGAGCGTGCGCCCCCCGCTCAGCCATGATAAAAAAATTGTCTTTGGCCATGATAAAAAAGCTGGGTTTTTTTGTTTGTTTGTTTGTTTGTTTTACAACTAAGGAACTCATCCAGTACCACCAGTCCCAGAAAGAACAGACTTAGTACCTCATTCACAAAACAAAACCGTTATACTACACACTAATTTTGCTATAACACCATCTGAATGATTCATCTTTGGGTGATAAACTATTAAGTTAGAAGTGGTATATTAACAGTAAAAAAAGACTGAATTTTAAAGTTATATGATTTCATTACTAAGAACAATATAAATAAAGATATATAGAGATTCAGTGAAGTGAAATAATTTATAATTTACAACATACATATCAATACAGGAAATTTTATGAGAAATATAACAGAAAGGCTACTAGGATGGTCTCTGCTGTAATACAAACTGGATATGTGATTTTAATTCACATAGTATTTATTTATCCTGCTGAGTATCTATGAAGAGCTAGGCACTACTCTAGAGCTAAAAATTTAGCAGTGAAGCAAAGAGGTCCCTATTTTCATAAAACTTGTATTTCAATTGAGGGGCAGATAAAAAAAAACAATTTTATTTTATAAAATTATTCCAATCCATGGTAAATGCTATGAAGACAATACAACTATTGCTTGATGATCAATGGAGGCAGAATTGTGATGTTACTTTATATAACACTACAGGCCCGGTGCACGAAATTCGTGCATGGGTTGGGGGGGGATCCCCTCAGCCCAGCCTGCATCCTCTCCAATCTGGGACCCCACAAGGGATGTTAAACTGCCCATTTAGACCTGATCCCACCACCGGGATCAGGTCTAAATGGGCAGTTGGACATCCCTCTCACAATCCAGGACTGCTGGCTCACAACTGCTTGCCTGCCTGCCTTCCTGATTGCCCCTAACCACTTCTGCCTGCCAGCCTGATCACCCCCCTACCACTCTCATGCCAGCCTAATTGATGTCTAACTGCTCCTCTGCCAGCCTGTTTGCCCCTAACTTCTCTCCTCTGCCAGCCTGGCCACCCCTAACTGCCCTCTTCTACAGGGTTGATCACCTCCAACTGCCCTCCCTTGCAGACCTGGTCCCTCTCAACTGCCCTCCCTTGCAGGCCTGGTGCCTCCCAACTGCCCTCCCCTGCTGGCCATCTTGTGTCCACATGGGGGCAGGATCTTTGACCACATGGGGGCAGCCATCTTGTGTGTTGGAGTGATGGTCAATCTGCATATTACTTTTTTATTATATAGGATAGGGGCATGGTGCACAGATGGGAGCCAGCTGGTTTGCCCTGAAGGGTGTTCCTGGATCAAGGTGGGGGTTCCCTTGGGGCATGGGGTGGCCTGAGTGAGGGGCCTGTGGTGGTTTGCAGGCCAGCCACGACCCTGGCAACCCAAGCAGAGGCCCTGGTATCTGGGACTTATTTACCTTCTACAATTGAAACTTTATAGCTTGGAGGGAAGCCAAGCCCCCTGCTCACTCTGGCTGCCGCCATTTCTGTTTGGTTTTATGTATCTTCCATAATTGAAACTTCGTAGCCTTGAGTGGAGGCCTAGGCCAGCCAGAACAGGTGAAAGCTTTGGTTCCTCTGTTGCCGGGCAACCGTAGCCTATTCTCTCCAGCTCTGTGGCTGCTATCATTTTTCTTGGGATTTATCTTCTATAATTGAAACTTTGTATCCTTGAGTGGAGGGCCAGAGTGTGTGGAAAGCTTGGCTTCCGTTGCCAGGGAAACCCAAGCCTCTTGGTTGGGGTTAATTTGCACACTTGCTCTGATTGGCTGGTGAGTTGGCTTTGGGCTGTGACTTGAGTGGAGTGATGTTTAATTTGCATATTACTCTTTTATTAATTAGGAAGAATGACAGTTTTAAAACATGACCTAAAATTTTTTGGCACTCCTCCCATAGAGAGCTAGTGTCTGTTGGTTTCAACCAATGAGTAGGGTGAAAGTGAAGTCATGTGATCTCTAAGGTAGATAGAATCATGCAGCTTCCACTATGTTCACAGGTATGCCTGCTCTAGAAGTCCTGATGTATTAAGTCTGACTACCCTGAGACCACTATGCTGAAAGGAAGCCCAACACACAGGGACTCCAATCAGCAGTCCCATCTGAGCCCTGAAGTCAGATTAGTAAAGAAGCTTCCAAGTGAGTCTAGTACTCAGCCATTCAATTGTTCTAGTTCCCCCAACTGAGGCTTCAGAAATCATGGTGCAGAGACAAACAATATCAGTAAGCATTAAAAAAAAAAAAAAAAAAAAAAAAAAAAAAATGGTTGTCATTTATGCCACCAAGAGCAGGGTGATAACAGGAACACTGTTACAAGGAGGTAGCATTTGTCCTGAAACCTATTGCTATCAAACAGCCAGGCTCAGGAGGACATGAGAGAAAAGCTGACCAAAAAGAAAGAAGAGCAAATACAGTCCTTAAAGCAGGAAGGGAAATGGAGATATGAGATAAGGTAATCAAATGGCTAAAGCTAGATGATGCAGAGTTTCGTATGCCTTCCTTGATGAGTCACTTAGAAATTATTTTCATTGTACAAGAAAGCCTCTGTAATGCTTTAAGTAGGACAGTTTTTCAAAGATTCCTTTGGCTGCAGTGTACTTCTTGATATTAAATGAAGAAACAGAACTGAATGCTATGGTTCCTTTCAATCAGTGCAAAGACTCAGTGTTCCTCAAAGCGGGTCTCTGGAAAATCCTTACGCTAGCCACAATACTTGCATCCTATAACTTCACAAAAGTATTTTTTAAAATTAAAGCTTATTTGGGTTCATCAGAATGACCTTAAAACTAAAAGCCTCTGCAAATTTCAGTGTGTTTCCCCCACAGACTGTGTGTGTGTGTGTGTGTGTGTGTGTGTGTGTGTGTGTGTGTCTGTGTGTTCCAAATGAGGGCCAAATGAAGCTACAGTAAGCTGTGTGGAAAAAAAAGTTTTACAGTAGTTCAAATAGGAGAAAATGGTGGGAGAACTGAGTCATTACACCATCTACAGTAGAGCAGGCAGGGCAAAATTAAACAAATCTGATTCAAAGTAGATAGAACCAAATTCTTGCTATAAGCAGAAAATTTCATCCAAGTAAATATCAGGTAGCATAAAATACAATGTTGTAAACCTGCATTTTTATTGCTTATATCATTTTGACTGTTATATTTCACCTACAAAATTGCTTTTTTTATAATTATTTATGCTATAAGTATAAGGCAATTATTCCAAATTAGTAGTGTCCAAGTATCTAAAGTTTATCTATCTATCTATCTATCTATCTATCTATATATATATATATATATATATATATATATATAAAAGTCCAGCAACCAGAACGGCAGAATGACCAGAATGACCAGTGGCTATGACGTGCACTGCAGCAGTCAACCAGCCTGATCTGGGCCTAGATTGGCCTCCCCAACCCTGATCAGTCCCTCAACCCCAATCTGGGGCAGGGATGGCCAGCCAACTGCCCTTGGCCCCGCTCCTCAGATGGGGCTCATTGGGGTGAGCCTGACAGACCCCACCTGTGCACAAATTCGTGCAGCAGGCCTCTAGTGTTTTCATTAACAATGGAGAATATAAATTGGTGACTTTCACATCAGACAGTTTTATCACATTATGTATACATTTTCATCAGCATTTTATTTTCTTTAGTAAACTTAAGATACCAACTGACCTATATAATTACTTTAAATTAGCATAAACAGACTATAACTGAGGTAAATAACCGAAAGTAAGTTATTTTGAAATAATTCTGTATTTTACAGAATAGTCTTCACCTTCCAACTTTGTCTTTAGTTGTGGAAATCTTGTTCACTCTTTAAAATCTAATTTGAGTGCCATCTCTGTAAATGAGTACCCCAAGCCATTAGTGCCCAAATTCCTTTGAGAATCTCATACCGCCAGCATTTCTAGGCAAGCTGGCTGACAATGTTAGCAATTTTGTGTGTTCTTGTCACCAAAATGGCTGGTAATGAGATGATGATGGTGATGGTGGTGTGGTGGTGACAATGGCAGCAGCTATCATTTACCTACTGATGAATAAAGTTCCAAGTACAAAATGTACTCTCCATAACAATCTCTATATAACAGATACAGAAATTGAGGTAACGAGTTTTATGTAATTTTTCAAGGCCTACAAGCTAACAAATGAGCTAGATATTAATAATTAAAAAAAAACTGGTATTTTTTTATAATACTAGTGTTAATAAAAGCATGGGCCTTTGGAAACTCTTAAGAATCATAGGGGGTATAAAAGTTAAATAGAAATTCTCAGGTATGTCAAATTACATTAAAATATGGAGATGGGCTTGAAATTTCACTGACAAGCTTCCCAGGTATACTCTTATTATATATGTTGAAGACTGAGAAACAACACACTGCACCCAATGCTATTCTGACTCCATCTAGATTATATTTTTTGAGAATAAGAACAATCTAAATTATATAACTCTTCTTTATCTAAAGAATATAGTATTATACCCTGAAAAATAGTAAGAGCTTAGAGTAGGCTGCCATACTTTTATACTGATAAACGAAAAATTAGCCATTTAAATTTTATAGTAGTTAAAATCTTAAAAGGTTTAATTACTCCACAAAAATAAATTTTATAAAATATAGTCCCCATTCTGTAGGTATTTACAGTTTAGCCAGAGGAAGCAATGATAATTTCCATGGTTTTCAAGAGTTATTTTATATACACAATATCAGAGTTTGTTGGTGTTGTTAGGGTTACAGACTGGAGGACAGGATAGAGAATGGGATGGTAATAACCTGGAAGGCTGGAAGGGAAAAGACTATGGAGAAAGTGAAAGAACCGAAGACCTCTTGGGTGGTCCTTGGAATTCTCTCTGAAGGCTCTATTCTGCAAGAGAAGCAGAGGCTAAGCTGGAATGCTCCCAAAGCTACAGCATCTTGTTACTGGTTCCACCTAGCACTAGACTTTTATGACTCAGTGAGGTGGGTGGTGAATTACATTACTATCTTTCCATACCAGATATTTTGTTTGTGGCCATCAGGATAAATCAGGAGAAGCTCAATTAACACATATCTAAACCTTGGTCAAGTCATAATACCTTAAAAAAAAAATCTGCCATATAATTGTAACCTACCAGATAATTGTAAGCGAAGGTTATAAACTGACAGTGAAAGGTGTGAAAGCTTTATTCTATAGCATTTTTTTCAATTCTCTTTTTTGTGGGGGGTTTTTTTGTTTGTTTTTTGTTTTTTGGGGGGGTTGTTTGTTTTTTAATCATTGTAGTTCTAAGGAACTACAGTTCAAGGTATTTTAAGATAACTAAAATCTCTGCCTTGGGATTTTTTTTAGTATCTAAAATAAAAAGAAAGTGCTGTGTTTTCAAATCAAACTACATTTAAATGCCTATTTTACAAGAAAATGCTGAATTTCAGAGCAATTAACACATTTGGTAATGGAAGACACTACAAAACCATAATATCACTGAAGAATATTTCTGGATTCTCTGAATCCACAATGATTACCACCTTAGTTGTAACAAGGAAAGGATGGACTGTAGATAAGACACTGAGTTTTCATAAAACACACACACACACACACACACACACACACACACACACACACACACGCCAAACAAAACCCCCAGAAAATGGAATGATATGCCAAGCCTTCACACTACTAACCAAAGGCCTTTTGAATTAAGAGCATCATAAAGCATGTTTCTCAAATGTTAACTATGCCAATATTTCAAACTTTGAAGGGGACTTTATGTAGTGCCCAATATCTTAGTGATTGTGTACTAATAAACTAAAAGAGCAAGCAAATAGTGATTCAATGAAGATTAATAACTTGGTAGGTTTTCCAAATTACAGTGAGCAGGAAATAATGCATCATAAGGCAGATTCCCCATTCCCCTTCTCCCCCAAGAAGGATATCACAATCTCCACAGAAAAATACTGCTTTTCAGTGGTATTATAATCCCACTAAGGGGTCCCAGTGGGTAAGTGAAATAGTTTATCATTTGAAATCAAAGCTAAAGTGTTTTGTTATGCTTACCTTTTTCTGACAAAAAAAAATAAATAAAAATTAAATGATAAATGACTCTTCTAGAATTATCATAAAATGTTATTTTGCTTAATATCTTCCCAATATAACTTAAGGCTCCTTAAGGGTAGTGACATGTCTTTTATTTATTTTATTTCATCCAGTACTTAACACAAGATAATATGCTTGCTGAATATTTACTAGATGAATAGATGCGTGTGAATTGTTCCAGTTTCAAAGCAGACAGGACCTTTAAAACAATTTTTATAACTCAGATAAGAACAAAATACCATTAAAAAAAAAAACCTGCATGAAATAAAAAAGCAAGCTCATTCCCACTTTTCAGCATGCCCTGTCCTTCCTAACCTACTTTATTTTCCTCCAAGCGCTTACCACCATCTGACATACTACATATTTGTCTCTCTCTCCTCACTCCTTCCCCCGCTAGAATGTAAGCTTAATGAAGGCTAAGATTTGCCGGCTTTGTTTGAAGACTACATCCCCGATGCCCACTACATTCCCTAGGACACATTAATAACATTAATTAATTCATTAACTATCGGTTACAACCATCTTCAGAATTTATTAACGATGCTCTTATTTCTTCTAGCATCATCTTCAGAGCTCTAGTTTCACATTAACAAATGAGGAAGTCTTACAGAAATATGTGCATATAAACAAAAATCACTTCATCCCTCATAAATACTGCTATCTTGGAAGTGGAGAAGGGAATGTTTGAGAGAGCAAGCCATCACAGTCATGTCTAATCACAAAAAAGAATCCAGAAGAGCAGGTAATTACTAAAACTGGCCTGAAACCGTAATCCTCAATAACAAGTGACTACTGCTAAAGTTAAATGTCTTGCAATAGCAGAGATCCGACCCAGCACTGACTTGGAAACTATCATATTACTAACACTATTCCTGCAACATTTTAATTTACTTTGGATAGGTTTTTAACTACCGGTATTCATATGCAGCAAAGAAAAAGGGGGCTAAAATGATAGTCATCACATTTTAATCAGATTACTTTTTAAATGTTGTCCTTTAAATGTTTTATATTATTGTCCTGCTTGTTATCTCAAACTACTACGTATTTCATTATTTGCTTACTTTTTTAAAACCTGTCTCATACCCATTAGAACCTAACCATAAGGGGAGAGAGATGAAATGAAGGGATTGAGCACAAGAAATAAATATTTGTTGAACTGAATTCGATACAGAGATCAAGATACCAATAAAAGTAATCTTCAATCTACAACCTTATTTCTAGACAATTCAATTACCATATTAAATATCCATATCAGAAACCTAATATGAAGGCAATTAAATAAGCCTTAATTAACCTGTTAACACTGTTTCAAACCAATATTAAAGCTATGCATAACCAGTTATTGTGATTATATAAATGAATGGCTATAAACATTAGGTGGCAGTAGCAGTACACTGCATTATAATCCTGAACTTGATTTTGTCTACACATATATAGAAATCTGATACATAAGTGAAGATACACAATCTCACATATAAAATGTGCAAAAGGAACCCTTACGGGTTTGGCTCAGTGGATAGAGTGTAGGCCTGTGAACAAAAGGATCCCAAGTTTGATTCTGGTCAAGGGCATGTGCCTTGGTTGCGGGCACATCCCCAGTAGGGCGTGTGCAGGAGGTAGCTGATCGATGTTTCCCTCTCATCAATGTTACTCTCTAACCCTCTCCCTTCCTCTTTGTAAAAATCAATAAAATATATTTTTAAATAATAAAAATAAAATAAAATGTGCAAAGGAAATTGATAATATAACAAGACATAAAAGTAACTATTCCTTTGAATCCAGATTTTTCAAATTATTTCTATAATAAAATAACTGAGCACTATCAAAAAGCTATGGAATTCCTATAAAAATTCAAATTTTTGCCTTATATTTGCAATCTCACATACCACACATCCACGTTGTCAGCTCTTACCTTCAAAATAATATCTACAATATGACCATTTCTTACCATCCTCACACTCCCACTACCACCAGGGTTTACCTGGGTCTCTAAAACAACAGCTTCTCTGGTTCGGGCCTTCCCCACTCCTTCCCACTCCCAACACAGTCTACCCTCCACACAGTGGCTAGGATGAGTCTTTTAAAAAGTTATATCACCTAATTCCTTTGCTCAGATCCCTTCAATGTTTCCCAACTCAGAGAAAAGTTCTGTCTTTAACGCCTTTGTGAACTGATTCCCTTATATCTTACCCCAACTTCACCCACATTCTTCCCCATGCTCACTCCATTCCTCATTGTCCGCCCTCAGGTCAACAAGCACTCTCCACCTCAAACTTTGCATTTGCTATTCTCTCTTTCTAATAAGCTCTTCTGAAAATTATCCATCCCCCTGGTTTTCCCCCTATCTTCTTCGGGTCTCTGCTCAAAAGCCACCTTGCTTCATTTTTCTCCATGACACAAAGCAACATCTGACATACTTGCTTTTATTATGTGTTTATTTCTTTACTATCTCCCCTATCCCCTATTGAAAATTAAAGTCCACTACAACTAGCAGTTTAGTATCTTTTCTTCACTATTTTATGCCCACTGCCTGGTAAGTAGTGGCAGTTAAATATTTGTCAGTAAATGGCTCTTATTATCAAACAATCATACAGCAATAGTTTTATAGCTATTTCTTACTCAAGATAAAAAAAACTACATTAAAAGTTCAAGACTACTGGTGATTTCATGATTATTTTTTAAGTACAAGTATGCACAATTCATGTGTATGTGTGTATACAAATAAAGTGACACTTTTATAATACCTACATTTTAAAGCAATGTGAATTGAAGTCAAATGTGTTACACTGGTCATCATGTTAGAACTATATATTTTTAAAATTAGAACTGTTTTTACAGTGTCTTTACATAATAGAATTGCAAGTAGTCAAGCTCTTCCTTATGCTTAGATTAGGGGTGTCGAACTCAATCAGAGAAGGGGTCAAAATCTAAAATCCAGCCTAAATCGCAGGCCGAATGGTTTACTGAACAGTCATAAACTGTCATTGTGATGGAAATGCAGCGGAGTGCAGTGATGACAGAGCGGTGCGGGCCACATTGCAAGGCCTGGCGGGACAGATTTGGCCCGCGGGCCTTGTGTTTGACACATGTGGCTTAGATCAAGCAAGTAAATTCAAAGCCGCCTATATTTTATCTTATCTACTGACAGGCTTTGTGGGTTCAGGCTCTGTTGGCTTCAGAATAAAAAAGAATTACAGGTTTGCTCTCCATCAAATGACTCTATAATCGGTGCTGATTGCTTAATTCTGAACTGCGTAAGTAGCTAACCACTGATTATGAAATGCCCAGATTTATTTTCTTTTCTTTACTGTTTACATTACACACTGTAGAAGCAGCATTTGAGCAAAAAGAAATACCAAGAACCTCAGGAATCTTTCCAAATATAGTACGTCTCTAAAATTCTCACATGTCCTCTGTCAGGATGATCAGTATTATGATTAACCTCCGAGAAAATGATTTAGCATCTAAACTAAAAACACATGTGATAAAGCCATCTCTGATCTGACACGTCTTTTTTTGTTGTTGTTAAGCCTCACCAAGAATATGTTTGATTTTAAAGACGGAGAAAGAGAGAAAGGGGGAAAGAGAGGGAAAGAGAGAGAAACAATCAACTGGTTGGATCTCATTGGCACCCAATGGCAGATGGAACCCGCAACCTAGGTATGTGCCCTGAACAGGATTCAAACCTGCAACCTTTCTGGTGTATGGATTGGGCTCCAACTAAGCCACCAGGCTAGAGCAACTGTTACTTCTTAATTGTAAAATGTGGCAAGACCATTTTTTTCACATAGCACACTTGTACATGTTCCCCCACAAAAAGTTACAAAATTGCTTGGAAAAAGCTCTTGTTTTTGTTTTGCCTGTATTGTCTGTTTCTGTTTTTGAAGTGGGGGAACAGAACACAAAGAGAAATTTTAGAATTTATCCAAAGCGGAGTATTTTCCTCCCTCTCTTGGTGTCAAATTAAATGAGGCCATGTGCTACTTTGCCACATCAATGTATACAGAAAATTTAATGCATATAACAAATAAAATAAAACACAATATTGTTTCTTGGTCACAAATTAACTAAAAAGAAGCAATGACCACCAGAGCCATGGAAATTTAGGCATACCCTTCTTTAAAGTTGGCTTAGACAGATCTCAACTACAAATGGGCTGTGTTCCAAAATTATTTATAAATCACTGACTTGGAATTCAAAACTCTGTACTCTTACAGAAACGTTAAATACACCAGTTAGGTTTCTATCTTGCCCATAACAGTTGATAGTACCTTAATTTACACTTCCATTTGGAGCTAACTCACCTCCATTCTTATCTAAGACCTCCTTTCTTCTAAAATGTTTCAATTAAATTGTGCATTAATTGATTCTGTGGTCTAAGCTAGAGATATATAACCACCATGCTTGCTATTATATATTGCTATAAAAACAAGCAAACTGCAGAGGTTTGAAGAGGCAAGAAAAGAAGAGAAACCGATACTTTCTTCGTGTCTCTGAACCCTGATGCATTCATAAACAACATATGAGAAGTTGGACAAATATTGAAGTTACAAATACTAAAAAATGTAAAATGAGTATACAAAACCTATTTCCAAACATAAAGAAAATTATAGCATTTTTACCTTTATAAAAACAGGTTATGGATTAGCTAAAAGAGACCACACACATACATATACCTCCTTCAAATTCCCAATTATGTAGCCAGTGCTACAGAACTTAATAAAAGCCAGGTGGCTACACAGAGCCACAGAATAGGCACACATGCAGTGTGTCTCTGCTTCCCTTTTTCTTCTCCCCGGGTTCCATATGCCACACACAAGAAAGGGTCCTAAGATGAGGAATTCTTGCTGTTCCACTGTCCCAAATGTGTAACTCACCATGTATGAAGTACTCACACTATGATTCATTTAAATTAATGTCTGACAATAAACATTCCTATTTCTTAAATCTAACTCAACATCAACAAAGCCACATCCTCACCTAGGATGAGAAAGAAAAGATGGTGCTCAAGTATTCCTGAAAAACCCTGCCTCCAGCCCTCAGCTCCCAATATCCAACACTAAGGGTAATTTCAGATTCCCTTTCTGAAATTCTTCATGTTTCCAACACAGAGATTGGTTTGAGGATCTTTAACCAAAATCTGTTTTCACACACAAACACACACAAAAATCTTTTAATGAGAGAACTTATCCCAAAACATGGAATTTTTGCTCAAAGCATTCTCAATATATATTCTCTATGTTAATGGTTAATCAATTTAGCTAATATAGCTAACTAGAGGCTCAGTGCACGGATTCCTGCACTGGTGGGCCCCTCGCCTGGCCTGTGCCCTCTCTCAATCCAGAGATGTCGGACAGCCATTTCAGCCTGATCCCTGCAGACCTGATCCAGGCAGCAGGGAGTCTGATCCTGTGCTTTGAGCATCTGTCCCCTGGTGGTCAGTACACATCATAGCAACTGATCGACTAGTTTGGTCACTTAGGCTTTTATTTATTTTGATAGATAGATAGATAGATAGATAGATAGATAGATAGATAGATAGATAGATAACGCACCTGGTGTACTTTTTACTATGAATTCACTATGAGTAGCCACTACAAATGAATCATCTTTAAAGCTCCAACTATTTAATGGGGAGACATTTAAAGATTAACTGAGATAGTACTAAAACAGTGAGAGTAAATGTTCCATAAAGATTCTGATAGTCTGTGCACATAAGCAGTCAGCTTGTGGCATACTAATAAATCTCAGATATTTATTTATTTGCTATCTAATAGTCGACAGCTATACCACTTCAAACTGCACTTCATGGCATCACTGCAGTGTTTCTGCCATGTACAATAGTTGTCTCACTTAATTCATCCCATTTCACTTAAGAAGGTCATTACATGAAACTGTGTCTAACAACATAGCATGGAAGAGCACTCTGTTGTCAGTACACTAACTTCCTATTATGATCCCATTACCTTCCTATGGTCATTTAAATAAAATTGGTTTATCAACCTCATGTATAGATCAACAAATTAATAACTGTCTAATATAAGGACTCCTGACACTTAATCACTAAGTATCCGTTAAGAAAGGGACACCATGATATGAATACAAAAATTTCCTTATTACAGGCTGAAAAACAACTTAAGGTGGATTTTCTGGAGCTGAGTCCCAAGGCAGCTGGATGCTTGGCCTAGCTCACCTTTTGAGTTCTCTTCCAGTCCTGAGATTCTTCTATGTTCTCTCCTGCTGCTACTTGGTTTTCAGAGTAAATGGCACATTAGTTCCTAAGTAACTGCTTAGGATACTTTATCAGTTGTAGAGGGAAAAGTTTTTAAATTCCCAACACAATAGTAACAAGTTTAACAGCAGGTTCCAGATTCTCTGCAATAGCTAAGTAATTCAACAAATAAGAAAAAATAAACTCTTTCCTATTTGTGACAAGAAAAGTTTTTAAAATGCCTGCAAGAAAATTACTTTAAATTTTGATAAAAATTACTTTAAATAGCACCAACTCATGAAGAGTGGCCATAGTCTAAAAGTATAGACAAAAAGTACCAAATATTTGCTTATTACAGCAAAGACAACTTTCTAATGTTTATGTTGTGCCTTCTATGTGCAAGAAGGTATTTCTAGAGAAATAAGAAAAATAATACACCCTGGATCCATGCTATCAGAGATGATAAGACATATAATCCATTTAACTAATATTCAACAATTATTTACTATGCAAACTCTGTGCTTATTTTGAAAGCTTATACTATAGAAAAAAGAGTGGCTAATGCAACATAATAGCCAGGTTTTGACAAAAATGAAATGGTAGTGAATCAAAAAGTTATCAAAAACAGCTTTTTCTTTTCCTACTACAAATGTAAAGAATAGTCTGTTTCTAAAGCCATGAAATCATGTATCATTTCACATACTAAAAGCATAGTTCTCAAATTTGGCAACATTTAGTGTTAAAAGTAATTTGTTTTCATTCATTTTAAAAATTCAAGTTTATTTCTTTAATTTCAGTGTACTATAATAGTAACTCTCAACTCTCCCCTTAACAATTACCCTGAATAATAAAAGTGTAATATGCAAATTGACTAAACGGCAGAAGAGCACAAGGACCACCTGAACAACTATCCAGAATCACGCTATGACACCCACTGGCGCCAAGCCATCCAAGGTGGGTGCGATGCAATTGGTTGGAGGCCTGGTTATCGCTCCATGATCCCTACAAAGGGAGGCCCAGGCCACTAACCGGATGCCTGCGGGAGGCCAGAGGGAAGCCAGTGCTGGCAGCTGGGGGAAGAAGACCTACTCTTGCACAAATTTCATGCATCAGGCCTCTAGTATTTGTTTCATAAAAGAACCACTATGTTTTTATGGAACTATGCAATAAGATTATTTACATAATTTGTTACTGGTGAAGCTTTATAAGTGTGAACTACATTTCTCTCCTATAAAATGAGGAGAGCTATTACAGGTAGCTCAAAAAGAAAAAGAAAAAAAAAAGAGGGAATAAAGTCTGAAAACCTCTTATGCCAATAGCAAAGAAATGCTTTATATGGTGATCAAATAAAGATAAAATTAGCAAAGAAGTGATGTAACAGGTTGACAATCTATACCAAAAACTTATTTGCTTATTTATGTCTGCCCATTAACTCGTTCAGCATTTGTAACTAAAATAAGGTGACCAGATTTTTAAAAAGCGGGACGTCTGGTCGCCTTAAACTAAAACCACACTGGATTTTTTTAAAAACAATAAAAGTAGCTTATTTTTATTTTGTTGTCTTGGGGAGAGGAGAGTAAAAGGGAACTAGAATTAAATGCACCTTCTGCAGAAAATAGAGAAGTGGATACAGTGTCGACCCAATCATTACCATATTTTGAAATCTTTTATTCTCTTCAGTATCCCATATAAATTTGTTCCCTCTTACTGTCTTTGACCCATTCTTCTCACCATTTCCCAAGTAATCTTACTAAAACACAACTCTGATCATGTTATTCCTTTAAAAACTTTTATTGCCTAAAAATGAAGTTAAACTATCTTAGAACTGTTGTGTGTTTGTTGTGTGTGTATGTGTGTGTGTTTTTTTGTCCCACCTATTTAAGTCTTCTGTGTGTACTTCCTTCTGTCTGTACCTTCCCACCCACAAGTAATTCATTTTAAAGACTTTGAATATACCCTATACATATCTATCATTGCTCCTACACTGTGCCATGTACATGAAATAGAACATCCTGCTCTTGTATTTGCTCACCAATATGCCATGTGTTCAATAAAGTTTACCTTATATCCCTCCAAGTGAAATTCAGTTCTCTTTTCTGATTTCTCAAGGCATTCTTGATTATGTTTGTATACAAAACTTGTCATATTTTGTCATATGTGATAGTCAACTATATACAATAAGTGTTACACCCCAATAGATCAAAGGCTTATCAAAAAGAGTTGTCCAGAGTTCCACAATCATGTCTCGTTATTAAATACACCTCCCACACACGACCCTAAAAAAACTCCACATTATTAAATCAAGAGATATGTTTGATTCACCTGTGCTTCCATGTTTTAGCTTTTTAACTATCATTTGACAAAGAAGAGCCCACGCTATGTCCACAAAGTCAAACGGTTTGTGGCTGAACAAATAAGCAACTTAAAAATCAATATCTGCTATTTGTGATAGAAGTTTTAATATGCCAAATCTTTCAACAATATGGAAGAACAAAGATGATCCCCGCAGAGGATACAACATAAATAAAGGCACAGAGAAAACAGCAGTGAAAATGGCTTGGCTAAGAGACGAGTGAATGGGAAATGTGAAGTTCCTTTCCTGTGTCTCCTGAGAGCCTGAAATTAGTTGGCAATAAAAATTAAAAAATTGGTAAACAGATGATAAAATATCATTCAAAGGAGCAAGGGTGTTGGGGAAGGGAGGAGAGAAAGGCAAAAGAGGTAGGAGATGGAAGCAAAGGGAAGGGGAGGACAGTTCTTTCATTTTGGACTCTGATCGTTATATTTTTTTTTAAAATATATTTTATTGATTTTTTTACAGAGAGGAAGAGAGAGGGATAGAGAGTTAGAAATATCTATGAGAGAGAATCATTGATCAGCTGCCTCTTGCACACCCCCTATTGGGGATGTGCCCACAACCAAGGTACATGCCCTTGACCTAACAGAACCTGGGACCCTTCAGTCCGCAGGTCGGCGCTCCATCCACTGAACCAAACCGGTTTCGGCTGATCATTATATTTTTAAAACGTACTGTAGTAGTGACAAAAATAGAGACACTAATTTCTCTTGGATTATATACCCCCCCCCCCTCCAAAAAAAACACACACAAAAAAAACACCCTGTTTGTATTTAATAAATGTGCCTGTAGAGAGACTTAGCTGTTATAAAATAAAAGGGGGGGGGGGGGTTCAATTAAATGTCTCTGCAAAGATTTAATTGGAATCAGAGCTGACATTGAGATCGCTGCTGTACCAGTATGGCCCTAAGCCAACCCTTCTTTTTCTGGCTGACCATGCAGGCTCTGTCACCGGGCATTAACTTCACACCACATGCAACAAGCCTCCCAGTGTCTAGTCCTCTGGTGTCTGCCTAAGGCCAGATCCTACCTTCACTAAAGTAGAGCCCACTTATCAACATACTCAAATTATTACGACAAAGTCTTGGAAAGAAATCCAAAAAGGCAAAAATAAGGTGATTTCTAGTCTTCTTATTAATATCTAGATATTGTCTTCATTTAGTAAACCACACTTTTATATTGAGAAAACCTGAATTCACCAGGCTGGCATTCAACTCTCACATGACCAGGTCCAGGTATCCATCCTGGTCCCTTCCCCTGCTCCTCCTTTCATGAACCTCTCTTCTCGTCAGCTAAATTTCACTGACTGCTCCCCACAGAAGCTTCACTGATTCTCAGAATCATGTATTATTTCTCTGACCTTCCACAGAACTAAAGCAAACTGCTCTCACATTCAGCATTTCCTACCAGGAAGATAGTAAAAGCGTACTTTATATATGGGCACTTAACAAATAGTGGAAATATATAAGCTTGGAAATTAAGATAGGTCTGGATTTGAAACCCAGACCTGCAGTTTCCAGGCTGTATACTCTTAGGCAGGTCTTTAACTCTCTTAATCCAAGTTTCTTCTTTTGTATGCTCTGAGGATTAGAGATAGTACATGTAAGCATCCAGTACTACCCTAGGCCAATAGTATAAACTCAATGTATGATAATCATTATTGTCTTTCAACTTTATTCCACCTCCACCCCTCTCACTACAAGTCCATTACATCACCTTACTGTTTAAAAAAGAGAGAGAAAACTAAAGTTATGGAGAATAAAGCAGGCTCATAATTTAAATCTCATCTTAAATAGGCTTACTGCAGTGGGGTGTCGTCAGTTCAAACTCATGTTATTGAATTGATTCACTCTGAGGGTTTTTAGATCATTAAAATTTACTATACTGAGGAATGGAAAATGTGTGCAATACTACTAGTTCAATAAAATTAGGTAAAAGCACCAACACTGCATAAAAATACACACACTCAACTTTTACATTTTTAATCTACTTAAAAATAGACATGTAATTATAACCAAAGAAAATAACTCAACTTTTACAAGCAATATTTTTGGGGAAAATATTTTCCAGACTCTGAATACTTCCAAATCCCATATTTTATTTTAAATTAATTAAATTTAATGAAGGAAGACCAATATGCTAGATAGAACAAACATACCACAGTTCAGTCACAATATGTACATTTCATATTTGCTCATGAAAATGTTCACAGCCTGAAAAAGTATATTTTTTAAAGAGAAATCTTTTTTGATCAGAGCCTATTAATACTGTGGGCAGGGGAGAAATCAAGATGGAGGCATAGGTAAACACCTAAACTGCTGCCTCACACAACAATATCAAAACTACAACTATAATAAAAGACAAAACAGACACCATCCAGAACCACAGCAAAGTTGGCTAAGTGGAAATACTACAACTAGAAGGAAAGAGGAAAGCACATTGAGACTCAGAGGAGCGGCAAAAGGCTGAGGTACAGAGACCCGCACGCAGAGATGGGCGGCTGAAAGCATGGTTGGCTTTACAAAGCAGGAGAGAGACAGAAGCTCCTGACTGCTCTGAACTCCAGTCCCGGGTGAGATTCTGGGAAACCAGATTTATTCGGGAAGAATCTGGAATGTCAGGAAAAGAGAAAGTACACTGAGACTCAGGAGCTGCGGAAGGCAGAATTCTGGAGGTGCGCGCGGAGAGGACTGACTGCTGAGTGCAGAGGCGGCTTTCTAAAGTAGGAGGGAGACAAAACCATCCGACTGCAAACTCCCCTTCTGGGCGATTTTCTGGGAACCCAGACTCGTTTGGGGAGAAAATGGACTGTCTGGCAGTGGGCGAAATTTGAGGGTAACTTTCTCTCAGAGGTGCTTGCAGCGATTACTGAGGGATACTGAGACCCAGGGGCCTCACAGGCAGGGCTGATGGGTAGCCAAGGCTGTCAGTTCCACCTGAAACTCCGCCCCATCCAAGCTGAGTACAGAGGCTTTTGCAATTTTCAAGTCTCACCTCATAAGGGTGTCTCCAGCACAGAAGTTCTCCCAGTTTAGACACAGCTGATCCTCACCGCCAATTGGCCTGGAGGTCAATTCCTCCCAGTGATACCAACAACAATCAAGACTTAACTACAAGAAGGCTGAGCACACAGTCTACACAGGGTGCACCAAGAGGGCCCAGCTCAGGTAACCAGGGAGGCTGAGCCACTGTGCTCTATAGGACACCTACCACACAAGCTACTCCACCAACTCAGGGAACCCTTTTGTTAGTATAGATAACTAACAACTACTAGACATTTACTATGTAAGTTGTTTTAAATAGATTATCTCATTTAATAATTTTTATAACCCTATGAGGTAAGTATTATTTATATACCCAGTTTATAAATAAGGGCAGAGGCACAGAAAGCTAAATATCTCCAAGATCACATAGCTAGTGAGTAGCTCATTTGGATTCTATAACCAAGAGATTTAAGAAGAAATATCCATCATCAACAGATAGTTCTTAGCATCTTATTTCTCTAGGGAAACCAAATCATTTCCACGTTCCTTCAACTACAAAATAACCCACCACCATTAGCACTTACTAGGAAAGGATTTTCTTTTTTAAAGGGTTTAGATATGTTTTTAATTTAGTTTTAGAGAAAGGAGGTAAGGGGGAGAGAGACAGAAACATTGATATGAGAGAGAGAGAGAGAGAGAGAGAGAGAGAGAGAGAGAGAGAGAGAGAGAGAGAGAGAGAGAGAGAGAGGCATCACCAGTCGGCTGTCCCTTGCAAGCCCACCACCAGAGATCGAGCCTGTAACCCAGGGATATGCCCTAACCAGAAATCAAACTATGGCCTCCTGGTTCCTGGATCAACGTTCAACCACTGAACCACATAGCTGGACATGAAAGGATTTTCTTAATTGAGTTTTACTAAGTTTTAAAACACAGGCAATGTGTAAGAGTTAAAAATCCATAATATGATACTTATTTGGAAGCTTCTTAAAACAAATGAATTCTCTTTTCTGTGTCAATGAATATAATAGGTTCAAAGTAGAAGCTTTGAAATTATTATATCCAACAAATGAAGGTCCCAACTCTGAGCTTATGTAGACCTTACAAAAACTGTTTCAATAGTAACCGTTTATTTTAGTGTTGGCGGTATGCCCAGCGAATGCCAGAATAATTTTAACTAAGTGGATAGAAAACAAAGCAGGATGAATATGAACTCCACAATACGATTTCCTCCCTCATTACTTTATATACAAGTAAACTTACGGGGTGAACAGGTAAATTTTTTAAGTCCCATAATTCACTTACTATTATTTAAACTTACAATTCACTTATTTGTATACTTGAAATGCATATTTTAATTAAATTTTAGCGATTTAAAGAAAAAAAAAATCAATAAACCACCAATCTGATATCCTGTTTTATAAGATGACATCTGTGGAAAGGATATATTAAAAGCATATATACAAGCATAATTAACTGTCTGGAAAAATTATAAAGATTGTACTGTTCTTATAAACACATATAAACAGTTATTTATAAATCATATGTGTAGCATCTCTATATTTAATTTCATAATAAGCACTCCTCTTGCTTTGTAAAGTAAATGTCGAACTTTATACTAACTGCTTCTCAAGAGGAAAGAATTATAAATGTGCCACATCCTGTTCTTTATGTAAAAGCATCAGTGTGAAATTATAAAGAGCTAATGTGGTCCTGACGATTATTGTAGGTATGGAATCAGTTACACAAACTCTGTGATTTCCTCTCCATAAACATTACTTCACTACTTGCATAGAAATAACAAACTAAAAAAACAATTTAATGCCATTTTCATAGCTGAGCTTTCCAATAATTCCATTGTAATTCAAATCATCAATATCTTATCAGGTCAAATTTCATTACAATGAAGTTGACAGAAGTTTCACATTTTTCACAAAAGAATATAGAAGTCCCAAATAAGTGTTCATTAACTTGTAGTTTAAAAAAATGGTGACAAGTAATTTTTAAGCAGTAGGGTTTTTCAATTGCCCTGCTTTATTTAAACATACATTCCAATGCTACTGCAAGAAACAAACTTAGTCAACAGGCAACAATGTAGAAGCAGCACGTAGCAGGAACAGCATTGAGCTAAGTAATGGGAGCCTAGATCTACCTCTCCTACTATCACTTGATTGTTTGAAACTGGACAAATCATTTAGCCCCTGCAGGTCTAGGCTCTCATCTGTAGGAGCAAACTGAACTAGATCCTTAGTCTGCAAACTTTTTTCTTTAACATATTTTTATTGATTTCATAGAGGGTAGAGGGAGAGAAACATCAATAATGAGAGAGAATCATTGATCAGCTGCCTCCTGTCCCACACTGAGGATGGAGCCCGCAACCTGGGCATGTGCCCTGACTAGGAATCAATCCGTGACCTCCTGGTTCTTAGGTTGACACTCAACCATTGAACCACGCTGTCTGGGCTGTCTCAGAACCCTTAAAGCAGAATCCTGGCTACTCACAAGCCCCCAGAATAAAATGGATAAAAATAGACCTGCACTAAGTGCAGTTCTGGGCAGCACCTAGGGCCTCAATAGAGGGCAATCTGATCCCCTGGTAGTTTGAAAATACATATCTCTGCTCAAGCACCCTCCAGTATTAACCCCCAAATTCTTTTATAATTTAACATGAGCACACATATTACTGCTTCCAAAAATATCAATCAGAGACTAAAGCAATTACATTCAATAAACACTTACTGAATATCACACTAGTGCTAGATCCTGAGCATTAATGACAAATAAGACATAGACCCTTCCTTAAAAGGAGCCTACAAGGCCTAAGGGAAACAGATACAACCAATTACAATACAAACAAGTAAAAGCTACTGTGGAACCAGCAGAAGGTCCTATTTAGGCACATACTAGGGGCAGCATTCTCAAACTGGACGTGTCACATCATTCATGATAAGCTGTCTCCACCTGTCTACAAACAATTCCATTTCCTCAACCAAAATTGCAAGTCTACAAAAGAAAAAAACCAACAACAAGAGGGGTCCTTAGAAATATAGAAATAAAATATGAAAGAAAAACACTTCTTGTTTGTTTATTTAAGCAAAAGAGAGGTGGCTGCCACTCCAAGGGCCTCTTCTGACTGATGTGACATGAGCTGCTACATTTAAAAACAGACACTTGAAACAAATGCTATTCAGTTAAAGGCTTCAGGCATGATTCCCACTCTCAGGCACATGTTCCAAGGAAAAGGGCACTAGTTTTCTGCTACAGCACTAGTACAGATACACGGACAATATACACAAGGCCACAGATTGGTGACAAAAACTGCTAACCAATGTCTCTTTGCCTACCATACTTCACATTTTTAAGATGGTGTGAGTTACAAAGAAACACCAAGAAGCAGAATTTGAAGCCTAGGTAAGGAATTAATTTTAAATGCCTTAAATATAGGCTATGGCTAATATACAATGCAAAGACAGCCCTGTGCTAATAAATATTTCAAGTTATGTTTATTCTTGGTCATTTGTTCATGTCAGAAGTTTTCACTGTTTAAGAAATGACTATACTCCCAGGCATTCTCTCCTGTAGAGCCACACCGGTCTTCTTTCTGTCCTGCAATCTACCAAGCCTCCTGCCACCAAGAAATGCTCTCTTCTCAGTCATAGAATATTGTCATTCCTCTCTTCATCTACTTCAGATCTGCATCTGCATCTATTCTACTTTCACATCACAGTTCAAATCACTTCCTCAGGTACCTCTGATTTCCTTTTATTAAGTCCCATATTAACTGTATGGCACCATACAGTTCACAACTGCTGTTCTTACCTTAGCTGCAATTTTTTTCATTTACTTGTAATTTTTTTTAATGTCTACCTCCTCCTTCCAGGCCTAAATTCAAAATTTGAAAATCCACATTTGTATTCACCACTATATTTCCCAGTGCTTGGAGCACAGTGACTGGCACAAACTGTGCCCTTAATAAATATCTGTTGAATAAATGAGTGAAGATGGATATTTAAAAAATCAATATGTACCAGTATTCTTCAGTAGGAAAATGTATTACCACAAAAATTTATTTTCATTGAATGGGAAATTTGTGAAAAGTACTCTTTAGGTATCAAATTTTTCAAGCTTTGACTTCAAACATTAAGATAAATTTTTCATACAAGACCCCATGAATTTACATCACAAAAATAATTGGTTATTCTAGACTTAAATCTTTAAAACCCAGAATGTGCTTTAAAGAGACGAAAGATGAGTTTGTAAAGATGAAGAAGGTAAGAAAATGGATTAAAAAGAAAAATCAGTCAAACTCCCTGAAGAGAATAAATGATTTACAGAAAACAATATATTTCAATTTACTATTAAAAGTTATAAGGTATAAAATTATTGGCAAGATAAAATTATGATTTCTATATATATGGAAAGCATTTTCACATATACTAGTAAAGTCAGATTAAATAATTGATTTTTAAAAATTTTGAAGCAGCTGAAACCGGTGTGGCTCAGTAGATAAAGTGTCGGCCTGCGGATTGAAAGGTCCCGGGTTTGATTCCAGTCAAGGGCATGTACCTTTATTGCAGGAACATCCCCAGTAGGGGATGTGCAGGAGGCAGCTAATTGATGTTTCTAGCTCTCTATTCCTCTCACTCTCTGTAAAAAAAAAAAAAAAAAAAAAAAAAAAAAAATCAATAAAATATATATATTTTTTAAAATTTGGAAGCAGATTAGATACCGGCCTGTTAAGATGATAACACTTTTTTATACAAATGTCATTCATAACCAACAGCCCAGAAAATACTGTATATCATTCATTTTTCCTTGTTAGAGTTATGCTGACTTACAGATTTGGAAGTTTACTAGTAATTCTCCCCCTCCCCTACCCCCCCATAATACAGGCACTTCTAAAAATCATGTTCTTTAAATAAGAGTCATATAGTATTTATGTAGAGATCAAGCTCAGATATAAGGAGATCAATTCATCCCAGTTTGAATACTCCATTAGGACACAATTTACTGTAGAGAGATCTAAAGTTATAGTATTAAATGGTAACCATTTAAATGTAGCTCCCTTAAAAAAACAAAAAAAAAACAAAAAAAACTGTGTAACACTATGTATATCTGCCAGTGTTCTTTCATCACCTATATTTTTATTTTCTTGACTTTCTTGTTCATTATTGCTTCACTGCCAATATTTCCTTCTGACATATATTGATCATGCTAATAGCTAAAATGCTGCTTTTCATGCCTGGAATTCATGGAGTGTATTTTATAAAAATCCATATGAATTGACAAATTAATTTATTTAATGATGTTTATTCAATGACATTTTCTAGATATTTTCACCACATTTGAAATATTCAAGCTACAATATGTTATCTCTTTTTAAAAAATAACAGAGAATCATTTTAATACTTTAATAATTCACATGTAATTTTTACAGGCTATCTAAAATACATGTACCAAGTCTATCAGCATTGCCTGTTAAACCAACTTAATCTTTGGTTCTGTACCTGTTTGAAGCACAAAACAAACAGCTAAATGTGAATGTAGTTCTCAAAGTTCAAAATGAAGAAATTTTTATTCCTAAATATAAAATCCTGAATGTTATGAAGATTTGACAAAATTAGCCATGAGGACAAGTAAGACTGCAGTAGTAACATGCTCTTTACTTTCCTCCTAGAACAGTAGTAGCAGCACCTGGTGCTCATTAACCATGTTTCTGACTGAACGAACCAATGAATTGGCCCAAATCTTTGTGATGAGACGCTATTAGGCTCTTTCCCCACTTATTCCCTGGCCTCCAATCAGAAGGAAGATGAGAAAACTAAACATGCCTTAAACGTGGGCAACCCATAAGCCTCCAACTAATTCTACATATAGAAGTATTTCATCCTACCAGATATCTTTGATGTCTTCCTGTTTTATAAAGTCCTATGATCTTAGTTGGCATTTAGGGGTAAATTCAAGGAAAGACACAAACGAAAATAAGAATTCTCTTCTTCAACATCCCTGAAAAGACAGTGCTCTGTTTAAATAATTCCAACAATGATCGTATGAGAGAGAAAAAAACAAGTGTCAGACCTATATTACACACACTCTCCCCATCCTGAGATCTTGGTCATTATTCAAGAAACACCCTTTTTAGAAAGTTTCCTCCCTCCACCACCTTCTAACCCCAAAGTTTCTGCAGGGCCCTTTCCGAGCACTTTGATCACTCTGCTAACATGCTGTTTGCTCTTCAAGTACTACAGAAAGATATGTATGTTTACCTCCCTTCTTGAGATGTTAAACTCCTTGAGATTAAAGACTGTGTTTTAGCAACTACACCACCTGGCACATAGCAGGCAGGCAGCAAATGTTCATCAAAGGAAGGAAGGAAGGAATGATTTTCTACATGGATTTCCTGTAGTTTACAAATTTGAAAAAAAAGTAACCAAAAATTTGTTAGGAGAAAAGCTTTTAAATGTATTATAATCACCTTTTAAAATGATCAGAGAAAGATATGAAAATAACAGAAACCTACAACTGACAAAGTTTGAACAGCTACTTGCTTGGGTGTAAATATTGGGAAATAAATTCATAGTGAATAAAGCAGCTCTGAAGATTATAAACTGTGTTAAATTTCTGAGATTTTCACAAATCATACTAAGCAAAAAAGTATATTAATAGTTTTTAAATGAAACATCACCTATGATCAACTTCTTCAGCTTAGTGATACTTATATACTATTAAGAACTGTAGCTACATCTTAAAATGCCAATTTTTAAATATCACCCTCTAAAAACTGAGTTTTAAATATCACCCTCTAAAAACTGAGTTAATATATAAAGCACACCAAATAAAATGACTAAGTGGCACCAAAAATGACATTTGATTTTAAATAAAAGCCTTATAAATTCCTGAACTGCCAAATCCTAGTTTTTATAAACAATTATGTCTTCTGCTACTAAGACCTTTAAGTCAATTTTGTAATACAAGCAAAACACCCATTAATATAAAAATGTTTTTTTCAACTATAAGATAAATATTCCAATATGTTCACAATTTCTCAAAGTTTACTTTGTTTATAAATTCATATGATTCAATTAAACTAGAGAGAACTATCTTTTCAGTACAAAGAAAAATAAAGGGGGGGGGGGTCCTATATCAAATTCTTTCCCTAAGGAAGTTAGAAATTCTGTGTGTGTGTGTGTGTGTGTGTGTGTGTGTGTGTGTGTGTGTAGATGAACAATAACAACAAATGGCTGCTCGACAAATAAATGAGAACTGTCTTTGAGATAACTGGGTTAGAACAACACTCCAAGGTTGTAACATCACACTGCAGAAGAGCCAGCAAAGCTCCAAATACAATTTACAAACCACCATGCTAACCCCCCTTAAACCTCATTTAAAAAGGATTACTGCCTACAATCTAACTTCACTGAGCCACTGCTTCAGTGGTGAATCCAAAGAACTGATTAAACAAACATGGGTTTCAGCAAATGTCCTCATTAGCTAGAGACACACTGAAGGTGGCTAGTCAAGGTTGGAAAATCAGACCCCCTCTGGTAAGGCGGCCACAATCTTTAGTTAAACCTTAAATGTTTAGGATAATTATAATCATTCTGCAGTAAATGTGCTGGAGAACATTCTGTTGCAATATTAAATGATAAAAAAACGGACAGAAGTAAATTAGCAGTTACAGAACATGAATGGTATGCAAAGTAGTTTTTTAAAGTACATAAATTGAAACTGTATACTCTTAGGAAATGTGAAGTTTGTATAACAAAGGAAAGAGGGATGTTTTCAGCTAAGTGGCAACTAGCCAATGTCTCACTTTGAATCAAATATGTCACTGAAATGAGATTTTCCAGGAAGCCATAAAAATAATAAAACTCTAGGCTTCAAACAAAAATACAGTTTAAGAAAAAATTCTGGGGCAAATACTCAAAATGTCAGTAAAGTAAAAATAAATCATTTATCCAACCTAAAATCTGAACACTATCTAGAGATGTCAATTACTCCAGGCCTCTATCTAAGCTACAGGTTTGAACTACTTTCCTGATGTCAAATATTCACCCATACACACAAAATCAATAAAAGCCGTTATTTTGATTTAAATCACATATCTAAAAACCATTAACTATTTATCACTTGGATTGGTATTCTGAGTTTTACAAAATAACTGAAAGTCATTCCTATTAAAGCTTCAAAACTATGTAAGGCTTATTTGACAATAACTACCAAATATTTATGAGCCATGCCTGTTAGAAATAGTATTGTTCATGATGGAGGAATTTTTCACAATAAATATTTATAAGTTTTAAAATATATACTTAGAAATACCATCATAGTAAGTGTCTCCAGTGTTAGTGAATCACAAGAGACCCAAGAAAAGCCAGCACGTCCAAAAGACTTGTTTTGTATTATCAGCAGACAGAAACTAACAAATTTTCTCAAAAACATACACCAAGAAATTTTAACATACAAACATTTTTATTCTTGAAATATCTCATCTGGTTAAAAAAAAAAATCATAACTAGCCCTGGTCCATGTTTTCAGTGATTAGAGCATCGGACCAAACAATGCAGGGTCAAGGGTTCAATTCCCAGTCAAGGGCATGTACCTGGGTTGCAGGACTGATCTCTGGCCCCGGTTGGGGCATATATGGAAGGCAACCTAAAAATGTGTCTTTCTCTCACATGGATGTTTCTCTTCTCTCTTCTCCCAATTCCTCCCTCTCTCTGTGTTTAAAAAAAAAAAGAAAAAAAGGGGGGGGGGTGGATATTCTCCAGTGAGGATTAACAAATAACAACAAAAAACACAAAGGAAAATTTCATAGCTGGTGAAGACTGGGATTCAATTTAATAAAACTATGAAAAACTACAAAAATTTTACTTTCCTACAAGTCATCAGCAGGCAGCAATATCATTAAACAATCAAAAAGAACATATAAAGGCAACACATACTTCTTATTTGTAAAACACAGGAAAACTATTTACTAATTGGAATATAAATAACAAGACTCACTTGATCACTGTAACCTAAGTTCATTCCTGAAGTGTTATTTACAACACAAACTTTCCAAGATCTTTGTAAGTGTTTCAAAGATCTTTGTAAGTGTAAAACTGCTCTCAATACCTTAGGAAAATCAACAGGACTGCTGATCATAACATTTATTTCTTTTGGAAGATATTTTAATTGATTTCTGAGAAGACGGGAGAGGAAGAAATAGAAACATCAATGATAAGTCATTGATCGGCTGCCTCCTGCACACTCCACAATGTGATTGAGCCCACAACCCGGGCTTGTGCCCTGGCGGCTTCCTGATTCATAGGACCACCTACAAACAGTAAGCCATGCCATCGGGCACGAAGCATGACATTTAATAACATGCAGCAGGGCACCTTCGGCTGGAGACCCTAAGGCGTGTTCTCAGAAGTGGAGCTACATATCCGGGACCCTTCATTTGTTGATTGGATTTTCAACAGGGTACAGCCCTTTGGCCAGTGGCCCCTCTCCAGGGCTGCTCACCCAACTCTTGGCACAGGATGGGCGCTCAATTAACATTTGTTTTAGGATTTGTGTTTATGAATGAACGTGTGAGTGCGTGAACTATTTAAGCCTAGCCCCAGAGTCCTTGGTGCTTCCAGTCTCCACAAGCTCTGGGCTATTGCCAGAAAGGCTCGCTCTGGCACCTTCGGAACTCTGGAAATGCCGCCTTTCTTATGGCCTCTGCTGGGTTCCAGCCTGTTTGGGCACATTGGGAAACCTTCAGAAGCCCGGCAGCCCCCTCATTTCCCCTCTTTAAGGTCCTTTTGGAATAAACCCTTTTATATGTTAAATAAATAAACAAACAAATAACAAGCATCAAAAATTCTTTAGTATATTAATCTAATTGGCCCTGGATAATCTAACTCCAACCTACTTTTTTTTTTAGCTATTTCCTAGTACTCCTGGCCCTGCCCACTTATGACAAAAACACCAATTTTCCTGGTCCCACACTCTTCTTTCTCCATGCCTTTACTCATTATATTCTCTCCCCCTCTTCATTCAAATAAAACCTCTTCATTTCAGTATCTCATCACACCTTTCTTTCAAAGCCCATCATTTGCTTTGACTACCTCTTCCACAAAGCCGTCCCCTTTCTCCCAAGCAGCAATAATCTCTCTTCTGAATTACCACAGCACAATTATAACTATTTCATGAAACATCATGTTGTACATAACATTACACTTAGTTCCATGTCTTAATAAGTGTTCTGTCTCCTACGTGACTGAGTGCCCTGTGACTGGATCACACCTGCTAAATCAAAACAGTGAGCCTTAAAGCCCAAAGCCAGAAGAGATTAGACATTAAGTTTGTAGGAAAAAAGCAGTCTCCCTACTCCCCTTGGGTGGAGCTTCAATTCCTATACCTACATATTTATTCCCATTTAGAGGCTTTATTGAATAGTATATTATTTTTTCCAGGAATAATTTATATGAATTCAATAAATTAAAAGCTTTAGAATATCTCACTTAATTGTCACAGAAATCCTTAGTTAAGCAAGTGATACTAAGCCTATTATACAGCCAAGGAAATGAAATCTCAAGTAATTAAATTAAATTCTGGTATCAGCATTTTCCACTTTCCTGCTGTAATGGCCTTGTAATGGTCATTACAGCAGGAAAGTGGAAAATGCTGATACCAGAATCTAAGCTTTTGTCACCACACTATCCTGCCTCTGGATAATCAGTAGCAAAACTAAAATACAAAACTTAGGGTAAGGCAGACAGACTAGCAAGCAAAGATAAGTTGATAACATTTACAGTGTTCTCTAGTTCTAAGACTTGACAATCTTTGGTTGTTGTTCCAGTCAGGCGTCTTCAAACTGCGGCCCGTGGGCCACATGCGGCCTGCAGAGGAGTCTGATCCGGCCGGCCAGGTTTTTTGGGCAGTGAGCGCAGCCGAGGTGTTACAGTAGGAATTAGTAGTTCATATAGTCCGGCCCTCCAGCTCTCTGAGGGACCGTGATCTGGCCCCCACTTTAAAAAGTTTGAGGACCCCTGCGTCTAAACCAATGGTCGCCAACTGGTGGTCGTGAGGTTCGAAAGATTAGCGACCGCTGCTCTAATCAGCAACTTAGAAAACGTGTTCCAAAGTCCACGCTTTGCAATCCAAATTTCTTACCCTAACAAATCTAGCCCATCTTTTCTGCTGTCCTCCCAAACTTGCAGCTCCCAACTGCTGCTTACTGCTATGCCACATACTCAATGCTTTGTGCTCAGGCTGCTATCACTCTACTACCTACACTTGTCCTGACTTTGTGTGTTCTCCACACAAACTGCCTTAATGACTCCAGCCCAAAGATTTCAGCCTCCTACTACCTATGAAATCACATTTTGTGCACTTTATTATATGGGCTCTTACTTCTCTGCAGAAGTCAATATAAAGTAGTGGTTAAAAAACAAAACTCTGGAGCCAGATGCCCTACTTTACCACTTATGTGCCTTTTGGGAGATTACTTAACTTTTCCATGCCTCAGTTTCCCCATTTATAAAGGAAATTATAGGATAGCCCCTTCCTCACTATAATGATCCTACATAAAAAAAAAAAAATAAAAAAAACCTAATATGCAAATTAACCGAAGTGTGGAACAACCGAAGGAACTGGTCACTATGACAAACACTGACCAGCAGGGGGCAGCTCCTGCATTGAGCATCTGCCCCCCAAGAGGGAGGCGACCTGTGCTAGCAATGGGGGCAAGGCTGGCTGGCAAGCGGTGCCAGGCCGCCAGGCAAGGTGGATGCCAGAGGGGGTTCCCCAATCACCCCTGCCCGCCAATTGCCCCACAGATGGCCCTGATTGCCAGCCAGGCCTAGGGACCTTACCCTATACATTGGGAACAGTCTCTTGGATTTAAAAATTAAAACCTGGCAATAACACTGAAATAAAACAGGATGATGCAGCGATGACATGCATGGACTCTGGCTTGCACATTTTGTGGTCAACCCTGATTCTGACACTTGTAACTGTGTGGCAAAGCCAATTACTTAACTTTGCTTCAGTTTTTTCACCCATTAGATGGGGAAAATGATACTATTGCCTCAGAAAGATCACGTTAATGTACTATTTTTATAATCAGAGCAAAAATGTAGCTGCCCATACAACAGCAAGATGCCTTTCACCAGTATGGTCACTTGTGCATGCAGCATCCCAGATTGTGAGAGGGAGGTATGACTGCCAGTTTAGGCCCGACATCCCCCAAGGGGTCCCAGATTGCAAGAGGACCCAGGCTGGACTGAGGGACCCCTTTCCCTGCCCCCCCCCCCCAACGCCCATGCATGAATTTTATGCACCAGGCCTCTGGTATCATGATCAAATGAGTTAATGTAAAAAAGTGCTTTGAACAAGGCCTGACATAAATAATGCCCCCATGTTAGAGCCATTGTCATTTCTGCCAGTAGGAGGGTTTTGTCTCCACAGAACTATTAACTATCCCACAATATTGGACACATACTGTTTTAGTGTTCTATTTTAATGATAAACTGTTATGTCTCTCCAAAAAGGTCAATTTACCAAGTTTTCTCAAACCTATCTCTTTTATTGTATAATGCAAAATATCAATAGTATATGCTAAAATTTTATTTCTATAATACAGAAAATATAACTATGCTAATCAGAGGGGATGCAAGAGGTGAATATCTGCTCCATTGAATCTGGAATCGGAACTGATCCAACTGTTCCATTTAATCAAACAACATGCAAACTATTAAGAGTTCTTTCTGACTTTAACAGCCAATTTCCCAAAGAAAGAGCAAGTGCCTGCTAAAAGATCTTAATAATCCACTGGGCCTGGAGAGCACTGCCTTTTTTCTTTTTCTTTTTTAAGTTAAAAAAGGCTTTACCTCTCAACAGAAATCAATGAAAAGCCTCTTGAACACAGCAAGAAGATAAGCTTGATTTTAGCTACAATGTAAGTCCCTGCAGAATTTCAGAGTGCCAACAATAGTGTCACTTTTCTCATTCATTGGATTTATTCCTATTTTTTCCGGACCACAATAATCTGTGCACTGTTCTTACGCCTCACTGGTATTATATTTTGCATAACATAATTAACAAATTATAAAATCACTGTCATATCACAGTTGCTATTATTAGTCCTACAAAGAAATTATAAACATGAAGGAAATTAATTATATTATGGCCAACAGGACCTACTTTACATTTCTAAAACCATGTTTTTTGAGTAGCTAAGTATTCATATAAAAAGGAACTATCTATGCTCAGATTGAAGGATATATTATTCAAAGATCCTCAATTTAAACAACTAAAAAAAAGATAAGAACAGTCATGGAAATAGATATTGATTTGAGTTCAAATTTTATATAGCCAGCAAACTATACAGATGCAAACAAGCTAAGTAAAACAGAAAATAAGTCCTATGTACTAAAAAGGAATTAATTCACTTAGTTTTTAATTAAGCATTGCATTTTTAGAAAATATTCACATGCAATTATAAAAAATATCAAAGACTTCATGTATGATTTATCCAGTGTAACCCACCTCCCCTCCAATACTCAGTGCTTACCCAACTATAGTATAGTCCTAGCCAGTTTGGTTCAGTGGCTGGAGCCTCACTGCATTGGCTACAACCCCAACATTATTTATATACTAGAAGCCTAGTGCATACATTCATGCACCAGTGAGGTCCCTCAACCTGGCCTATGGGAATCGGGCCAAAACCGGCTCTCCGACATTCCCCGAGGGGTCCTGGATTGTGAGAGGGCAGTTCTCGGGTGATGCACCCCGGAATCAGGCTCCTTCCTCTCTGGTTCTGAGTTCATTACCTGAGAACCGCAGCTACCAAGTCATAGCAGCTTGGCAGCTCCTGTATTGAGCATCTGCCCCCTCGTGGTCAGTAAGTGTCATAGCTACTGCTCAGATGGTCACTTAGCCTTTTATATTTTTCTATATAAGTGACCATCCAGTAGCTATGATGCTCACTGACCACTAGGGGGCAGACGCTCAACGCAAGAGCTGCCATCATGCGCACTGGCCATCCTATCCTATGTAATCCTATATAATAAAAGCCTAATATGCTAAGTGCCCAACTATTTGTTCTACCGTGTTTCCCCGAAAATAAGACATCCTCTGAAAATAAGACCTAGCGCAACTTTGGGAGAAAAAATATAAGACACTGTCTTATTTTCGGGGAAACAGGGTATGAGTCACTGAAATGCACTGACCACCAGGAGGCAGATAATCCAACTGGTAGGTTAGCTTGCTGCTAGGGTACCGCCAATCAAGACTGAGCAAGATGGGTCAGACATGCCCTGGAGCCCTCCCAGAGTCCCTCCTGGGCCCCAATCAGAACTTGGCGAGCCTGCCCTCCCACTGTCTCTTCCCAGCCCCAATTGTGCACCAGTGGGGTCCCTCAACCTGGCATGTGCCCTCTTGCAATCCAGGACACCTCAGGGATGCTGGAGAGCCAGTTTCGGCCCAATCCCCACAGGCCAGACCAAGGGACCCCATCGAAGCACAAATCTGGGCACTGGGCTTCTAGTTTAAAAATAAAATAGCACCACATATCTGGCGCCAACAAACCAACACTTGGCTTCCCCCAAGTGGAATACAGGCCCCACCACCACCCTGGAGCAACACCCCACCAAATCGCAGCCAAAGTTGCCAGACCCCATAGTGCAAAATGCAACTCATAGCCCAGCCCGGAAACAGTTGCTGTGGGCGCTGGGTAATGACATCACATAGCAACCCCTGGCTTCCTCTCCTTAGCAACTAACCTCCTTGGAGTTTCTTCAGCCCAAGAACACACTTGCTTTTTGCCAGGTGCAAACATTTTACACTTTAACCATATATTTGTGAAGTGTTTTCACATGCCTCATCTCATTTGATCCTCACTGAAGTCCTGGAGTAGGTAGATAGGAGACTTGGTAGAATCATATTTTCTTTTCATTAGCCAGAAATCAGTTTTAGAAAGTTTAGAAACTTAACCCTACTGAAAAGAAGTAAGAAATGCTAGAACCTGAAAATGACTTCAGGTTTTCTCACTGCACAGAATATAGTCAAACACTGCTACGGTGAAATATTTTAGCCTTTTTTCTTTCTGCATGAGCTACAATAATAATTTGCTACATGTTGATATTTACTGCTGTGTTGCTCACAATTACCTGAAAGAGAAGTTAGAGTGCTTCACTGGGCTGGAAAAAGTTTAGCTAAATGAGAAAGCAGGTCTAATTAAGCAAGTTTATTCTATCTGTATATATAAAAGCCTAAGCAACCGTTCGACCATTTGACTGGTATCCTGTTTCCCCGAAAATAAGACAGTGTCTTATATTAATTTTTTCTCCCAAAGTTGCAGTAGGTCTTATTTTCGGAGATGTCTTATTTTTGTGGAAACACGGTAGTTATGACATGCACTGACCACCAGGGGGCAGACACTAATGCAGGAGCTGCCGAGCTGCAATAACTTGGCAGCTGTGGTTCTTGGGTGATGCACCCAGAACCAGAGAGGAAGGAGCTTGATTCTGGGGCACAACACTCAAGAACCACCCTCTTGCAATCCAGGCCGAGGAACCCCATTGGTGCACAAATTTGTGCACTGGGCCTCTAGTATACATATAAAAGGCTAAATTGACTTGCACATGCGTGATACATATAAACTTTTCACTGACAACAATTGCATGCGTGTGTTTTGATCTGTCATTGTCAATCCATGCACCAGGACACTAGCATTGAATAAAAATAATGTATAACTTACACTAAAGGATGTATAACTTACTTCCTTGCCTTGATCCTGATCTTAAGAGGAAAGTATTGTTTTTTTATTATTAACCCTTGTACTCCGAACCATTCTGGACACTGGCTACCAGCTACTCGACGCTACTTTGCGGCGGGTGTGTTGAATTAACCCAATTCCCCGTAATCACTAATAAACTGCAATGTCTCCCCTGAGAGGGGACATCTGCGTGATATGCTAGAATTCTGATGTCCCCTGAGAGGGGACAGCGGAGTGCAAAGGGTTAAATCTGTTAACTGTAAGGTTTTGCAGGTGTTTTTTTATCAAGTTGAGGAAATTCCCATTGCTATTTTTCAAATAATTTTATCTTGAATGGATAATTTTTTAACTTGAGTTTGTCACAATTTGCAAAGGAAATTCATGAAGAAGTTTTGCTTTGAAATAGTTTTCAATTCTGTTCATTTTTGTTAAATTGAAGCTTGTGAATACAGAAATATTGCTCACTACATAAATTCTAAATTCCACTTTACTATACAACATATGCTTTATATCAACAGCTTCAAGTCCTATTTTTCTCAGGAAGCAATTCAAAACATGATCATTTGGGCAACACAGCAAATAATCTATTTTTTTTTTTTTGTTATATCAATTCATCAAAACTAAGTGCTTCTTTGCAGTCCATGCTTTTCCAAGTTCACTTGTTATAATTTCCCTATAAATTGTGATGTGATATTGTAGTATTCTAAACAACACAATTTGACCTTGTCAATGAAAATATAAGAGACTTTCCTATCATGGAATATTTCTGCTCCTACCTTGAAAATCACAGCTTAGTTCAGTCAAGAAACAATAATTTCCTATCAAAAACCCCAAATAAAATCCTATGCTCTAATCACTATTTATCTAGTGTTTAAAAACTGCAGTGATACTCACAAGAATCCAGTGGTGAAACATCAATCAATCTCTGAATTTAAACATGCATCTATTAACTCTTAAGTTTAAAACTGAGAATTTTAAAGGCACAGAAATCTGTTTGATTTAAATGTACTATATAGCATCAAAATTTAAAAAAAGTCCAATTACTTCAAATCACCAGAGGCTATGGAAGGTAACATAAAGAAGAGAATATACTTAAAGTATGAATAATTCTTTTCCTATCTAAAATTATATCCATTTTCTTAGATAATAAGGGCAATAAATTTTAAAAAAGCAGTAAAATTGGGTATGTAAAATGGTTAATATTCAAATACTAAAAACACAGATTAAATGATTACGGTAATATTTTTTAAAGGTTTAATACCACTAAAGCATTCATAAAAGAAATCAAAAAGCAATAATAAACTTTCAGGGCTATGGAAGGGTTATAGCTATTGCCCTTACGAGGCCCACCTTCCTCCACATCTGTCTTTCAGTGAAGAGACCACACCCCTGATCTTATTTATGCATTATGCACTCTTCTGGTCTCCCAAATAACAGGATAATAATAAAATACTTTTTTAATCTAGCATACCAAAATTTAAAAACTGTTAGCATAATTGGAGAAAATCTGTCTAATATCTATATTAGTTATGTGTGTTTTAAAGATAAATGAAATAGGATTTCTACCTGCTCAGTAAGAAAACAGAAATACGAATTTAAAAACTTTAATAAAAGAAATGAAAATTAGAAGGTAATTCCATTTAAACACGTTTTCAATAAGAAATTAAAATCTTAGCAGAATATAGCACTAATAAAAAGGTTTTATTGTCTGTGACTTCAGAGAACTTATTCCAGGAACACAAGACTGTTCTTCCTTAATTAACTTTAGATACATGTACTGGTCAACTGAATACAACAGTGTTAATCTTATGTTACAAACCTATTGGGAAATTGGACAGTTCAAGACTCTTCAATTTCTAGAACAGTAACAAGAACAAGTAAAGGGAATAAGAAAAACTGATTCACTTTTATACTTCAACAATAAATTAATAATCTTAAAACTAAATTTCTTTAAAAAATAATCAGAAGTATTTTTCAATGTAACAAATGTATTATATTGTCAGTATTTTCCCAGCATGGCTCAGTGGTTGAGCACTGACCTATGAAACAGGAGGTCATGGTCCATTTCCCGATTAGGTCCTGGGTTGCAAACTCAATCCCCAGTGTAGGGTGTGCAGGAGGCAGCTGATCAATGATTTTCTCTCATCATTAAGGTTTCTATCTCTCTCTCTCTCGGTCTTCCTTCCTCTTTGAAATCCATACAAATATATATTTTTTAAAAGAGTATGTTCTTTGCTGGATGATAAACAACATATATTCACTTTCGTCTAAATCTCCACCCACGTGGTCCATAAAATTACAGTCCCAGTGGAAGGAAGGCCAGCAGCAGACATGCAGCCTAACGACAGAAATGAAACTGTGTACAGAGGAGAGGGTGGGCCGTGTTAACCTGCACAGCTCAGGCAGCATCTATCCGACAGTACATGAAGCATTCCATGTGCTCTCCCTGTTATCTGTAAATGTCACTAGGCCTTTGGCTTGCTGCCATAAGAAACTCTTATCTCTGTTCTCTGCTTTATCTCTTTGTCCATTCTTCAGTCATTTAGCACAACCACTACTCTATTTTCATCAATAAGATGTTCTTCTGAGACAAAAATGGGAGCTCTGCTTCAAAAGCAGTTATTCACCAGCTGCTAGCTAAAATCATGAAAATTAGAAAGCAACACTTTATGATTTTTTAATCAAAGGAGCATAACATTTCAAATTGGCATTTACCACCCAGTAATCCATCCTCTTTTATAAAAAGCCAAAGGGGAAAAAAGTTAACATGTTCACATAAAAGCAACCACTTTAATAAGAATTTTTTTACATAAGAGAACACTTACTTAGAAAATGCCTACGAAATCACAAACTTATTAACCATAAGAAATACCATCAATGGTATTTATGTAAGTATGACAGACAACTAAAACATGAGCTTGTTATTCATTACTTTCCTCCCACACACCAAGAACCCAATATTTTGTATTGATTAAAAAAATAATTTAAAAGGAGTACTAAAGAACTAAAATGTACAAATATAAATTTAAATATTTCATATTTTCTCTTTTTTTAAAAATATATTTTATTGATTTTTCACAGAGAGGAAGAGAGAGGGATAGAGAGCTAGAAACATCAATGAGAGAGAAACATCAACCAGCTGCCTCCTGCACACCCTCGACTGGGGATGTGCCTACAACCAACATGCCTTTGACCAGAATCGAACCCGGGAACCTTCAGTCCGCAGGCTGATGCTCTATCCATTGAGCCAAACCTGTTTCGGCTCATATTTTCTCTTAATTAGATCTGAACTGTACACTCAACCTTACATCACAACTGATTTCAAGCTGCCCCTTCCTTCCTTGGTAACATAAAATTCTATCTTCAAGAGACCTGAGTATTTAATGTATCTTGTGCACACAAACACATGCACACATACAAAAGGAAGCATGCCTTTCTTACATTGTCTGCCTTGATAGCTTTTCCTTCCTCCTCTACTAGTGAAATCCTATTCTTAGTTGAAGGCAGTAGTAGTTCAGCTATAATAGTTTTGCAGTTTTCATCAATAACCAAATACAATAAATTACTTTATCTCCATATAGAAGTTTAGACCTGCCTCTTCACATTGAGACTTGTCTGACAACTTCACTCACAGAATTGAGGGAACAGTGTTTCAACTGGAAAATATCCTGAATATTAGTTACTGTTGCCATAATTTAGTGTTAGTTTTTTAGTGTCTATCGTCCCGTTTCTAGACTAAAAGCTTTTTAAAGGTAGGGCATCTTACACTCAGAGTTCTCACCACTTAGAGTTCTCCACATAGTGAGCATGCAAATACTGTTTGATGAATAATAACTGAATACAGAAACACACTTTGAGAAAATCAGTATAAGGAACATAAGGCTTTAAAAGTACAATTACACCGAGTTAACATCCTACTACTTCCCTTTAAGTCCCATTTCCCACCTCTCTACCCCTAGGAACCACTAAAATTTATATATCTATAGCCCGACAGACTGATTAGAGACTATATAGATTAATATCTGATCCATTCAGAGAAAAAGTCACCGTTTTCTTATTTGCTGTTCTTTCTCTCTGATATTGTCCAGCTCCACTATTCCTTTCCTCCAGAGTCCCATCTGTCTCTCTCATCTCTTCTATCTTCTTTCCTATATCAATTTTTACATCAGAGAGCTGACCCACTTTATGCCATACTAGCGAACCAGAGAAACACATTTTATTCTAAACAGTAAATCAAGCTTTAATTTTAATAAACTTTGTAAACATAATCTCAGCCATTTCTATCTAAGAAAATCAAGAAGACAGTTTACATTAAAGTGATACAGGCTTCATGCATGCTTTACTTTTATGTCATACAGCTTTCTATAGTAATATCCTCATCTGCAGAAAACACTAAAGTTCTATTTTAGGAGTACTAAATTGTGTCACTCTTGAGGATTACAGAAACTTATGTGATTTTTAAATATTCTCTATTAGAAAATACTTTAATCAAATGCCTAAATTTCTACTTTCAGTAAGTATATAAAGACATTAACACTGATTGTCCTAAAGCACTTTCAGGAAATAGTTCCCAGTTGGTTAAACAGTCATCAAATTTTAAGATTAGGCCGCTATACTTATTGAATGCTACTTTTTTAAAATTTATACCTGCACCAGGAGAATATTTTGGTCCAGCATCAAATCCCATTCTCTACCACATCCCCCAAAATAAACAAATGTATATTCCTAATATCATACTTCCAACAATAGAGAAGATAATTAAATAAAACTAATATCTTTATACAGTAAAGGGCATACCTGTATTTTCCGGCGTATAAGACGACCCTCTAATTTTACAGTTAAAACATAGGTTTAGGCCTATATTCGCTGTATAAGACTACTCCCCACTTCAAAGAAAAGACTTACTTTGCCGTCAAGATCTGCAGGTAATTTTTGTGCAATTTTGGTCTTTTGCCCCCAATTTTCGGTTGACTTTTTTTTGGCTTCAAAGTCGTCTTATACGCCGGAAAATACGGTATATTAGAAAGAAAAATTATTTTATCCAGAAAATATTTTCAAGTTGAAGGTGCTATAGTACTTCCTATCCCAGATTGGATTTTCTAGGTGATATAATCTAAATCAGCAGATATAGGGTGGGTAGGACAAAAGTTTTTTGTGTGGAAAATATAACAACTAATAAATAATAATAGAAGAATAAACCCTGTTTCATTCACAATTGTAAACCTACCCTGTACTTTATTATGGAAAAACAAGCATGTTCTAAGTAACCTATTTAAAGAAACATATGTGATTAAGTTCACTTAGCAATGTTAAGATTTGTTTGATAAAGTGACACCAATCCTCTACCTTTTTTAAGTGTCTAGTTTTTTTTTTCTAGTTCGGGGGGAAAAAATAATGGCCACGTGACACTCATCCAACGTTTTCAAAGCACTTTTGTAGTTTTTATAATGTAAACAACTTAATATACATTAGCCACTTTTCTCATTACACATTACAAATGATGCTAAACCAAGACATCAATTATATTCACACAAAAATTATCACATTTATTAGTAAAACATCATTTGCAGTTCAAAATAATTTGAAACATCAAGAGAAACAGGTGGAGAAAAATATTCCTATCAGATCTAAATCATAAAACTCTTGGGAATATATCCAATTAGCAATTGTTCAACAACTGTTGAATTATTTAGCAGGCACTATGTTAGTAGTGCTAAAAATACCACTATGAGCCTATGGCCCACTGGGAGGGGGATAAATTGCAAACTGTTTTAATTGATGAAATTAGAGAGTATTAGTCAACAAGGTAAAATATCCTATCTAATAAAAACAGAATATACAAATTGACCATAACACTGTGACAAAGATGGTAGCACCCACAGCCAATAAGAAGGGAATATGCAAATTAACGTGACAAGGTGAGAGGCGGAAGGTGGCTGTGGCCAGAACAAAGGTGGTGCCAGGAGCCAGGGGAAGGAAGGCCTATTCTTGCACAAATCCTCATGCATCGGGCCTCTAGTTTGAAATAAAGAGCTGTAGATAGAGAATATTATAAAAGTTCCTGTCAAATAATAGATATGACAGCTGTTGTTGCTGTTATAACTTAAAGGGAGGGGCACAGAAATTAGTCCATCCTCTGAGTTTAAAAGAAATCCTATTCAAAGAGAGAAGGTTACAACATAAGAACAGCAATTCTCAAGATTAATTAGTAAATACACAGCTAGCCTTGAAGCCATTGGCAAGATTCCAAACTATAAAAGAAAACTAGCTATACAAAGACTACTGAATCAAATAAATATAAAACACATCTACTAGTATGATAACCAAGCCTACATGGCTTATCACATCAAAGTATTTATCTCACCCTAAGTCTCAATTTTCTCTTAAGTACTATCCCAAATTCAAAATGTCATTTAGAAATATTAACACAAAAAGCATAATAGAAAGAACCTCCACAATACAAAACCAGATATGTGCATTTTTATTTTAATACCATACAAATTTTGTTCAGATGTTTTCAAATAAGGGCCGTGATAATAAATTTAAAAAAAAAAAAAAAAACTGAGATGGTAATGGTTCCTTCACTGAAAAAAATTGTAAAGATAAAGAAAAAGAATAAAATAGACAATAAGATGGGAAATAAAAATGGTACATATGAAGATCAACACCATAAACTATTTTTAAATTGTCACTTAAATATTCTATAAATCTAAAATCTGTATATAAAAAAGGTAACTCTGGTTCATAGTCACTAGCATTACCCATATACTTAATAACACATGTGAAGCAAAGATCATTAACCAGGAGGGAATGGACTTCAGGGGATCTGCCCAGGGGAGCTCTACCTCCCTTCACCCAACGGTACATTTCAGGAGCATGTCCATAAATGCCTTTTCTAGGAAACCATCCAAACCTTTCTACAAACTTCAAATGGGTAAATAACATAGTTAAGAGCCACTCACGTTAAGTCTGTAAGTTCCCATCATTCCTAATGTTAATTTCCCTTGAAAAGAACAATAGAGTAAAAGAACAAGTCACAATAATAACTAGATTAAGATTAAATAAGCTATCATAAAAAATTCAGTGGAATTCTTTCTATGGAGTGAAAGAAATATACTTTATTCTATTTGTAAGCTGCAAATTCGAAAATTTGAAGTTTTAGGAAACCAAACTAGTTTACAAAACAGATGTTGTTGGCTGTGCCATTTAATCAATTCAAGTCACATTCCTAGAAACAATATAGCCATCTGATGAGTTCAGCGTCAATGGAATGAGCCAAATCCACACAACAGCATTTTACAAAAATAATCAGTGGTTTAGAGCAGGGCATGTGCAAGATTCCTGAAATAACACATACATAATTCACTGCCAAACGCAGATCAATTCAAAATCTGCAGAGGCAAAAAGCATTATTATGGCTCTGAAATCCATATTCAGTACGGCTGTGTTCAGAAAGTTTCATTTCAATTTCAAGAAAATAAATGACTAGAGAAGTGTGATAATGACTTTGGCAGATATCAGTACCTTTCTTTCAAAGCAGAATCATTTTATACAGCTTAAGATGTTTTTAAAGATAAAGAAAACTCCAATTTATATGACCGAAGTCTTGAATTTAAGGATGAAATGTCACCTACTGAGAAATACAACACTGTATCTTCTCAAATATTATAGTTCTCAAGACAACAGTTAGAGGCAACAACAAAAAGGAAAAGAAAAGGTAAAGCCTTATTAGAGATCAGGTTGTGATTCTGGCTCTGCCACTAATAAACTGTATGACTTTGAGCAAGTTATGTCACCCCTTTGTCCCTTCGCTTATTAACTTCTAAATTGCAGGGGCCATGATGCACATGGAACCATTACTTTCCCTCAAACAACCAACAACCCCTAACCACCCCCACAGCCTCCTGGAATCTTCATAGCCAGAACCTTCCCACAGTCCTACTGCAGTCCTCCTTACTAAAGCAATTTTAATGCTTTAGGAAAGCTAAAGTTTCTTTTCACGAAAACCAAAGATTGAAGATTCTCAAAAATATAAGGCCACCTTGCAAAAGAAGGATAAGAGAAAGAGAAATTACAGAGCTACACAAAAGCACTGCTGTTCTTTCCAGGAACCAATGCTAAGTAAGTACCTGGAAACTAGAAGGATGGGCTCTGTGAAAACTTTTCAGATTTATCTCATGATTGCTTTCCAAAGAAATCTAAGTAGGACCTTTAGTCTGAGTTTCTGCACCTGCCAGAATGGGAGGGCTGGACTAAAATCAGTGGTGTTCCAACCACATGCCTCTGAACTCTCAAGTTCTGTGCAAGTGCCTCACAGGTCTCAGGACAAATGTCTTCACAACACCTGCCATGAGGAGGAGGAATAATTGTATTGTTTTATGTATGGTCTGTTTTACAAATAAGCTAAAGATAGGACAGGGTTCCATGTAAGATGCGGTTTTATAAGTTGTACTTATGTTTGCAAATGATGCATAAAAAAAATTAGTCCTTAAAGTTCTGACATTCTATAAGTTTAAGACCATCATTTTGAAATGGAATTTAACAGTAAAGTGATATTTGTTTTACAGAAACTTGCCTTGCAGTGCATACACTGATAGGCTCTGTTTATTTTATACTGCAAGAGATACCATTACTTTTCAAGTAATATCATAGTGTGGTGCTACCTATAAAAGTTAATTAACAGCCTCAAAACAATTCAGAGTAAGATAAAGATACATTTCTCTATTAAATGTTTTAACTCATTAATTCTTTCAATCAGAACTGAGAAAAATAAAAGTCAAAATTCCAGAAACTTGAAACCTTGATATTAAAACTAACGGGGCAGGCCTCCACTAAACTGTACATTATGGTGTTACAGGTATCCAAAACAAACAAAGACAAAGTGATGGATGGGTGGATATAGTAAGTCCCAATAACTACAGCATCAAGACATTTAGCATGGTGGTATATTAAATTTAAAACCAAATTTTGAAGGAAATGTTATAACTTGAAAATTACAGACATATTAAACTATTTGATAGCAAAAGTCAAAAGAGGGGAAGAAGAGAGATAAAGCCCTGGTGTTTAATTATTTTATAAGCATAATTTCATTTTACCAAAAGAATTCCTAAATGACTGAATTCTTTGAACAAAATAAGTAATAAACAATGTAAATTTCAAAATGCTTCTATATCAAAAACCATTTTCAATCATATAGTCAGAATTTAAATATATATCCACGGTTTTCAAATTGATCTAAATATTGTCAAAGACAAATAATGTATGAGATTGCCTACTCTTTTAAAGGTGTGTAAGAAAACGTTTAGCCTTTCCTCAATAACAGGTCCAAACAATAGCACTTACTTTGTTACTCCTAGCAGCAGTAAATTTAATTCATGTTTCTAACTGACAGTGCTTATGAAAAATGGTGATGGTATGATGGGAGTAGAAAACCTGGGTAACAGAAAGTGGACGCTTATATATGACAACAGTGATAGTTATTTATAAACTGACTAAATTTCCAAATAGGGAAAAAATTAATTAGCCAAAGGAACCAAATATATGCTCCCATATAAATAGGATGTCATAAAATTGCACCACTAAATTTATCCCCAGAACTAAATGCCCACCTTAAATAAAAGTAACATCTAAAATTTTTTTTCATGAAGCTCTAATGGGAAATCATACTCAAAACAAAACAAAACAAACAAAACAAAAAAAACCTGACATACAAGTTATAGAAATATATGCTGTTTAATTCCTCTATGTCTCTTTTATATTTTTTAATATATTTTATTGATTTTTTAAAGAGAGGAAGAGAGAGGGATAGAAAGTTGGAAACATCGATGAGAGAGAAACATCGATCAGCTGCCTCCTGCACACTCCCTACTGAGTATGTGCCCGCAACCAAGGTACATACCCTTGACCAGAATTGAACCTGGGACCCTTGAGTCTGCAGGCCAATGCTCTATCCACTAAGCCAAACCAGGTAGGGCCCTCTATGCCTCTTTTAAGATCTTTATTTAAATATGGTTAGAATTTAAAAATTCCCTGAAACCCAATTATTGCTAAAGTTAGTGTTAATTTACAAATTACTTGCTTTAAATTTTAAAAGAAATCCATATATGAAAAGGAGGACATATAGAAGATTCTTGGCATTGATAGATATAAAGATTTCCGTTTCAACTATTCAAGATGCAAGGAAGGGCATGAAATGTAGTAACCTGCACTTTCCCAGAGGCTAGAACAGGAGCTGCTGCACAGTGAGTCTGGAGAAAGGGAGTGGTCATTTCACTTGCAAATGAGCTCCACATATGGCCTGTATGTGACTTCTGTTGTTGTTTGTTTTCCTACTTGTTGTCAGAAACACAGTAACTTTCCTGAAGCTATAGTTTAAAAAAATAGTTTCAATCAGAAATGGACATAAATATAAAAAATCCAGCCAATTGCTAGCGCTGGCAATAAAAGTAAAGAGGCTTAAGTAATGACCTGTATTCGCCAAAAATATAGGGAGGAAAGTCACTGGGGATAACTCAGACTTATGAACTAAACCAGTGAACCATATGCTTAGTCAAAAACAAGAGAAAGGATCTGCAAAAATGTTTTTTGGTGAGTGGAGCAAAAATTTATTTTATGGGGGAAAATTACATGTCATAATGGTATCTGCAAAAATGGGACTTTTGGAAGGCTTCAAGAAGCATCTCTCCAATGCCAACAATGTGCTACTAGTATATCACAATAATAGTGTTCTGCTTTCAAAAGTCAATCTAACTCCAACAGATTAAGATTTTATGGGCCATGATCTAGAAATCTGTCCACTTTGAAAGAGAGAAAACGTTAACAGAATCTAACTTACCATAAAACTCCAGTGATTTAGACCAGCTGCTCAAGAGTCATGAGCTAACAGATGGAAAGTGAATGCTGCATTCTCTGCTGTCACCTGGGAGGAGCAGCAACTGCCCAGGAAGAACCTGTAAGAACTCGGAAGGAGAGGGACGACTGCTGTCTCAGTAGCCATGCTGCAGGTAGTTCACACCAGTTCACCCGATAGTCCTATTTTTCAGTGTAGATAAATATTCTGATATCTAAAATATGCACCTTTAACTCACTACCTTGCCTCTCGTATGTGCCCTGGGTTGCTTTTAGTACACAATCCTGCCTCATATCTGACTAGAAGCTCCCCTAGTTGCTATCTCATTATTCTTTATCTTGCTTTCCATTGTAGGTGTCTTCCTTTGGTCTACTCCTAGTTTGTTTCAACTGTCTGTTCTCCCTACACCTGGCTCCTGCTTTCAATCCGAAACTTTCCTTGTCTTGTGTGTAAATCTCAGTTTGCTACGTTATTTTCATGAACTAACTCAGCCAGAGTCCAAGATGATTAGCAGAGGATAGGAATACATAAAATGTATTCAGAATACATAGGAATAATATGGTTGCCAATCAGGGCATTACTGATGGTGATCACAGTTGGCACTCACTCACAAATACCACTTGTTTATCATCTCCTCTCAATACTACAAAGGACATCATCAATGAGGAGAGAGAGCCCTTTCCTCCAACTGCACAGGGCCTCCTGCCATTACCCCATTACACCTGAGGTTTGCCTTCTGGGATACCAGAGCTGGTTTTCACAACGATGCCAAAGCCTAACAGGAACTGCGAAAGCAGTGATGGAAACACAAAGGTATATCAGTAAAAGAAGGGAGAAGTCAGATTTTTAACTTCATCTGTTCGTTCTAAAGTTCTGGCCGTACTAGCATTTCAAAATGCCAGGTAAATGTGTATTGCAATAATGATGCATGAAAAATTAGATGGCATTTCAAAAAAAATACTGTAAAATTTTTTCCACGTCATTTTTTACCTCTTTTTTTCCTAGTTTCTTTTCACTCAGCGATACTCAAATAGGAATAGGACTCTTCTCCACAGTTACTTGGGACCAATGACATGGTTTATTACTAGATTCCTTCCTTGCCACCCACGAAGGGAGCACAAATGGTCACTCCTCCTCCTCCCCCAGAAAAATCACCTTCTCAACTGTTTTACAGGAAAAAAAGAAGGGTCTTTTAAAGAGAAGAGCTAACCCCCAGCCAGAATGGCTCAGTTGGTTGAGAATCATCCTGTGCACTGAAAGGTGGCCTGCTTGATTCCCAGTCAGGGCACATACCTGGTTGTGGGTTCTATCCACAGTCATGATAAGTATGAAAGGCAACCAATTGATATTTCTGTCTCTCATGGATATTATATTCTCTCTCTCTCTCTCTCTCTCTCTCTCTCTCTCTCTCTCTCTCTCTCTCTCTCTCCTCCCCCCTCCCTCCCTCCCTCACTCAGCATGTCCTTGGGGAAATGGGGAAGGCGGGGAAGGGCGCAGAGGAGAGTGTCAATGACTACTAAAGTCATGTCAACTAGATTATAAAGCCATCTTGAATAGGCTTGTACTAGCCAAAGATATAACAATTTGAATATCAAGAAGGATAACTGCAATCAACTAAAATTATGTTTAAGCCATCAGTTTATAATGTAATTCAAAAATACAAACTCACAGTTCATCTTTGGAGAAACAATTAACTATCACTACATAAAGTAAAGTGAATATATAAAACGGTAGGGAAGGGTGGGGGTAAGGGAGAGAGATCAACTAAAGGACTTGTATGCATGCATATAAGCCTAACCAATGGACATACACAACAGGGGGGTAAGAGCATAAGTGGCGGGGATGGGGGGAGAATGGGGGAATAAGGAAACATATGTAATACTTTAATCAATAAAGAAATAATTTAAAAAACGCCTTTGGAAAGTTTTCTTCAAATACCAGTTACATCAAACCTGTCATTTCAATAATAATTCATAAGAGTCAAATGTTCTAATCATAGGTAAAAGAAACAAAACTAATATATGAAGAATAAAGCATCAGGGGGAAAAATGAAAGTGTTACTTGGTCACATGTGATATAAAAAAAAAATGAAAATGTTAATCCCCCTCCCTAAAGAGTCTTCACATCTACTCTGTGCATTCCAATTCACATGTCTACATATATGTGTCTTGGTAAAGGAAAATGCTCCTTTGTAAGAATTATCAATGATACAGGGAGTGCTAAGAGTCTAATGGCTTTTTAAATTGTCAACACTTTAGGTACCCATTACAGGTGGACTTCAAATATTGCAAGTGTTTTAAGAGAGGGTAGGCTTTGAAGTTTCTGATTCTGGAGGAATAATTAAAACCCAAAGATACACACCTCAATGTAAATCTTTTAAGAACTTCTACTTTGGATTAAATGAGAACTCTTAAGGCCACAGTGAGGAAATATTTATAATTTTTTTCTCATAAAAAGCACATAGGCTGGATGTATTCCCTTAAAAAATTCATGGCTTTCTTTAAAACAAAATCCCCTGCAGTACTATACTGTACCACTTTACTAGTCTCTGGCACTTCCTGATGTCCACCCAGCTACCCATTACTAACCAATGCTTTTTGGAAACTCTTAACTCAAAAATCACTGCTTTTCCTCTACTTTACATACTTTAGCCCAACTATCCTCTACTATGCTTTCCTTCATTAGTGTGTTTCTTTGGAGGGGTGGGGGCAGTTATTTTTTATTGAATTCACTGAGGTGACATTCGTTTCTAAAACCAGATAGGTTTCAAGTGTACAACTCAACAAAACATCATCTGCACGCTGAATCATGCACTCAAAGCAAAGTTTCTTTCTGTCCACATTTATCTCCCCTTTGCCCACCTCCACTTATCGCCATCCTCCCTTTCCCTGCTGTCTGTGTGTGTGTGTGTGTGTGTGTGTGTGTATTTTATTTATTTATTTATTTATTTATTTATTTATTTATTTATTTCTTAAACCCTTCACCTTCTTTCATCAAGGCCTCCTCTCTCCCCCCCCCCCCCCCATAAGTGTGTTTCTTACTATTCCTCATTGCTTCCTACCAACTGCTGAGGGAGTGGTCAGATAACTATTAGGGCCCAACCTCCTACCACAATGAGATTTGTTCCAGACCTACTCACACAGTGCCAAGGCCAAAATGAGACCAAGATGATACTTCCCCAAATGAAAGAGAGTCCTCAAGCTGTGGTAAGCCCACAATATTTCCAAGTCATTCTACTATAATCTAGGCCCTTAATACTCTAACACTGAACCATGGTTTAACCAAAATTAGGCTTTCTCCTGAAATACTCCTAAAAACTCTAAAAGAGTTAACCATTTTCCCCCTAAATTTTTCTAATGTTATGGGCAGTCAATTGCCACAAACTACACTAAGCCATTGTAAGCTAAATCCAAAGGCCTTTCTATCCTGTTTCAACTTGCACATTGCATGAAATACGGCGTTGTGGGAAGGAGGACAGGTGGGCCTAGTCTGCTTTAAAGAATAAGTCTCATAAGTATAGTTAGCAGGGGTACCTTGAAATGACTGCCAATTGCCACGACAGCACACAGACATCCCCTAGACTACATTCAAAGGATCAGAATCTTCAGTGAGATCGTTTCAGGACGAGTACAAGTTGGATTGCACATCTGGGTCTTCAACTACATTCAAAGAAAGTAGACTGCTTTGAAATGCTGCCACATTTACATTCCTAAAGGAAATCACTAAAACTGCTAAGCAAATGGTATAAATAATATCCTTACTTCTCCCAAGACTCTGAAAGCATTTAATAAATTTTTATTGAATAGTCGTATTTCATAAAATATGTCACATTTCTTTTTAACATCTCCCCAAAATAAAAAGGCCTAAGTCAATTTTAGAAGGTAACCAACATATATGTGCATATGATGTTTCTATAATGGTATCTATCACAGGGTCCTCAAGGAAAAACGCCTATGTTCTAAACAGCACCTAACATTTATTGGACAAATATACTACAAAAAGCCATCAAGGACTCTAAAACCCTAAATGGGCACAATTAATATATCACACTTATTTTCGCACACTAGCAGAACTGGACCAAAATAAGCACCCACAAATCCTGCCTGAGTTTAGGAAAAATGTAGATAATAAACTGGCAGATCATGAATAAATAAACTTCTAAATAAAGCTAATGGAAATTGAGTGGCATTTATAAATGAAAGCTCAGCTGGTGATCAAGGAAAATCAGTGAAAAGTGGATGTTGAAAAGCTCTCCTAGGTTTCCACCTAAACCTGTACACTTGAGAAGTCTAGGATGATTTTCATCAAGAAAACTAGTTCTCTGCCTTGTAAATTTATCATCTCAGGAAGGAAGAAGGAAGAGGGAGAGGGGAATGAGGGAGGGAAGATAATAAGGAGGGGCAAAGAGAGGACTTAGGGAAAACTTCCTGATACTCTTATGGAACTGAGCTCCAGCCAGGAGATGAAAACTTAGAGCATACATGACTCAACAATGTTCTGTTAGAAAACTTTTAATGTCTCTTTCTTAAGGTGGCATCAAAAATGTTCTTTTTGCCATTTCCAACCATTGTTAGTCTGCCCCCTACACCAGCACACTCTGTCCAATAGAATTTTGTGATAATAGAAATGTTTTGAATCTGCATTGTCAAGCAGAGTAGCCCCTAGCCAAATGTGGCTATTTTGAGAACCTGGGTTCGATTCTGGACAAAGGCACATGCCCGGGATTGCAGGCTCCATTCCCAGTAAGGGGCATCCAGGAGGTAGCCTATCAATGATTCTCTCATCACTGATGTTTCTATCTCTCTCTTCCTCTCTCTTCATCTCTAAAATCAATTTAAAAAAATGAAAAACAAACAAACAAAAAAAAAAACTTTAAACTACAGTCTAAGCAAAACACATGTAAAGAAAACAAAATCAATTACATTTTGTGCTAATAATCAAATTATACAAACAACAAGCTTTAAATAATATCAGGAATCTCAAGTGATTCCTAAAATTACATATGCCTTACAGACAATAAAACTACAGCAGAAAGGAGAGAGAGGATTGTAATATACATTATCACTTTCCTTCTGAAACCAAAATTCCCAGTACAATCTAAGAAAGTCAAGAGTTATGCTCAAGGCAACTCCTTGACATGCTTCCATTAGATCAAGTAGAATAATGTCTACTGGGATGTTGCTATGGCAATCAGAGATGGCTATCCTAAAAAGAAAAATGCAATTACTACTGTCTATTATAGTCTCAATACTAGCACCTAAAAACAAATCCAGTGCTGGAAGAAATGCCATTTCATAAATTAAATATAAAGCCTGCTGACTACCCCATAATTTGCATTGTGTGACAAACTTTTACAGTTTTAAATTTCAGTTCTCACTCTCCTTCAATAAACCAACCAGGTTTCCTTCCCATCAATTCCCTTTCACAAAGATCAGGGAACCAATGGGCAGGAGGACAGGGGTGGGGGCAGGAGGGGAACCTCCCAGCTGTATTAAAAAACTAGAGGCCCAGTGGACAAATTCATGCACGGGTGGGGCCCAGGCCAGCTGGGAGAGGAGGCCACAGGTGATTGGCCAGCAGGCCCCACCCCCGATCAGGGGTCAGCATCCATGGGAGGGGTCATGGGAGGTTGGCTGGCCAACCCCACCCCCAATTGGTGTGTGAGGGGGCAATCAGGAGCGGAGTTGGCTGGGGGGGGGGGGGGGGGGGGAATGCAGGAGGTTGGTTGGCCATGCCCCCTATTGGTGTAGGATGGGCTATCAGGGGTGTGACCAAACAGGGATGGGGGGGAGGGAGAGGGCTACAGACTGATTGGGGTGGTGGGGGCTCTTTGGGGGCATGGTAGGGCAGGCTGGAGGGACCACAGGCAGTTGGCCAACTGGCCCTGCCCCTGATTTGGGTGCAGGAGGCGGGGGAGGGAGGGCGTGTCTGAGGCGGGGCTATGGAGGGAGGGGCAGCAGGAAGTTGGCTGGATGGCCCTACCCCCTATTTGTGTAGGGGTGGGGAAGGCCTGGGGGAGGGGCTGCAGTGTGTGTTACAGCAACTGGTTGTTCTGGTCATTACAGTGTTCCAATCTCTGGCTTTTTACACATATAGACAAGCCAGGGGTTTTTAACTTTGAACTACTTCTAAATCAAAGGCAACGGCAAGCATGGAGGGACAAATAATTGAGAGTTAAAATAGTAACACTAAAATTATTTGCAAGTTTCTTCTGAAATGCATAAATTACATGCTTTTAACATTTTGTAATTTATTCTTCCTAATTCCTGAATTTGATGCTTTCAATTTATCTGTGCATAATAAACACTACCAAGTTAGAGTTCCTTTTTTTTTTTTTTAATATATTTTATTGATTTTTTACAGAGAAGAAGGAAGAGGAACAGAGAATCAGAAACATTGATTAGAGAGAAACATCGATCAGCTGCCTCCTGCACACCCCTACTGGGGATGTGCCCGCAACCCAGGAACATGCCCTTTACCAGAATTGAACCCGGGACCCTTCAGTCTGCAGGCTAACCCTCTATCCACTGAGCCAAACCCGTTTCAGCGTACGAGTTCCTTTTATTTCAAAGAGCATATTTCTGGTGTAGAATTTTTTTTTTCTTTTTTAACATATGTCCCCTTTCTCCTCCCCCTCCTTATTGATCCCCCCTCTAGCCTGCCCTCGCCCCCTGCCCCAGTTCTTCACCACCCTATTGTCTATGTCCATGGGTTATGCATATATGCATACTAGTTCTTTGCCTGATCTCTTCCCACCCACCCCACCTTCCCTCTGAGATTTGACAGTCTGTTCCATGATATATGTAATACTTTAAGCAATAAAGAATTAGCCAAAACCGGTTTGGATCAGTGGATAGAGCGTCGGCCTGCGGACTGAAGGGTCCCAGGTTCGATTCCGATCAAGGGCATGTACCTTGGTTGTGGCACATCCCCAGTGGGGGTGTGTGGGAGGCAGCTGGTTGATGTTTCTCTCTCATCGATGTTTCTAGATCTCTATCCCTCTCTCCCTTCCTCTCTATAAAAAATCAGTAAGATATATTTTTAAAACACACACACACACACACACACATTAGGAGTTAATTAAATGTTTAAAAACATAAAAATAAAAAATAAAGAATTTAAATGGGGGGGAAAATCATCTTCAACGACAAGTATCGTATATCAAACTTATGTATGGAATCTAATGAACAAAATAAAGTGATGAGCAAAATAGTAGCATGGAACAGAGAATTAATTACAAGTTAGAAAGGAGAAAAAAAGCCAGAAATGCTTTCTGAAATCGTTGCTCATAAGCCCAGAATTTAAAGTTCATATCTAGCAAACACAGCATTACATCTAACTTATACAAAATGTCTTTATAACACACCAAAACATACACACACACACCTGGAGGAAAAACCCTGAGCTATCTTTAAAAGTACTATTAAGTCAAACAGTAAAAGTGTAGAATTCCTTAGTGATGTAAACTATTCCAATAGATACAAAGTTAACAAAATACTTTTTTTAATATTAGTAGGTCAGGTTAAATAACAACTACAAAATACAAAATTATCCTGCCAATATGTTGCAGTCATGGTAACAACAACAAAATTAAACTGTTTTCTGAACCATCTGACTCATCTAGTTATGCAATAAGTCAGTTTTGAGAGTTGAGTCATTTAATAAAACTGGAATTACTCACAAGAAACCATCTTTCTTCACTTAGACTGTCAAAAAGTGTTTTGTTTGTTTTTTTAAAGAAAAAACATGTGTTGCAACACCTATTTCAAAGATATGAGGTTAGATAAAGTATTTTCAAAGTATTAACTAAAAACCTAGTTAATACAAAATCAAAATTTCAACACTATATTTATATACTTCTAAAATCTGGATGAAATATAGGTAACACTAAAATTTCTTCCTATTTAGATACCAACAATATCTATGGGAAATATGATTTTCAGTAATAGTTTGTTTCTCTTGGTCTCCTTCAAATAACTTAAGCAGAAATGAGTAAAAATGGTTGGCTCAAAATCACTTCATTCAACATACTTTATTTTTATTTTATTTTTTAATATATTTTATTGATTTTACACAGAGAGGAATTGAGAGGGACAGAGAGTTAGAAATATCGATGAGAGAGAAACACCAACCAGCTGCCTCTTGCACACCCCCTACTGGGGATGTGCCCGCAACCAAGGTACATGCCCTTTACCGGAATTGAACCCGGGACCTTTCAGTCTGCAGGCCAACGCTCTATCCACTGAGCCAAACCGATCCCGGCCATTCAACATACGTTAAAGAAACAGCGAAGTACACATCTTACCTAATAATAGACAAACATGTAAATTGACTGTACCTCCACTGTGCCCACAGCCAATCAGAAGTAAGCATGCAAATTAATCCAACAAAGATGGTAGGTTAATTTACATAAGCAGGCAAGAAGTGGCCGGGTGGGAGAGGACACCTGCTATGAGGGGAGAGGGAGGGGAGCTACAGGAGCAGTGCTCCAGCTGGGAGCGGGGACTTGGCGGTTCCTGGGCAGCTGGGAATGAAGCTAGGGGAAGGAAGGCCTATTCCTGCATGAATCTTCATGGATGGGCCTCTATCCTACATAATACTATATAACAAAGAGCTAATATGCTAATTAGACTGAACAGCAGAACAACTGTTTGGACAACCTCCCAGATGAAGTCGAGGTTTCAAGGGCCGGCTGAGGCAGCTGGGGCTGCAAGGGCTGTGTCCCTTGCATGCATTTCATGCATCAGGCCTCTAGTAATAAATAAAAACCTTTTATCTAACATTGTAATGTCTATCAAGTGGCCAACAGTATATTTGGTTAGCTCTGCACTACTTTATCATTAAAAAGAAAAAAAAGAAAAAAAGGGGGGGGGGGGGGAAACAAAAAAAAAACACCCACCTTACACACAATCTTAGCTGCCCCACAAATGTCCTTTTATTGGATTGATAAATTCAGGCTACCTTATTTGCAAAAATAAGCCCACCAATATGGCCTCACATAACTACTATGAAATAGTGTATCCTAATGTTTTCAGGGCACCCTAATTATACAAATTATCAAAGTCTACAAATCAGTTCAAATAGTGTCATTATGATTCCTAAATAAATAATAAATCCTCATGACCTCTAAATTAGCATATAGAACAATGTAAAGTTTTTAGCATTTTCCTGTAATTTTTTAAACCCATAAATTAGTTTAAACTGAAAGTCTGATGCTTAAAGAAACTTCAGTAAATGATTTTGAAATATTCACCCCTTTATTTTATATTGTCCTAATAATTCTTTGAGGTTGTTCTGGCTAGGAACAAAACTTTTCTTTGAAGATGCATTTATTGGGGAAAGTGATTTGTGGGTGACTTAGGGTATTTTACATTTATTAATCAGTCCAAATTTGCCTAATAATTTGCATTAGCAAAGTCACTTTATGGATCCTATTTCTCCGTTTATTTACATACTAGAGGCTGGGTGCATGAAAATTCATGCACTGGAGGGGGTGTTCCTAGCATGGCCTGCCCCCTCTCACAGCCTGGGAACCCTCAGGGGCGGGAGGCAACCCAGCAATCAGGGGAAGGTGATGCTCCATCTCACCTCTGCTGTTGCCACTGGTGGCAGCGCAAGCCTCGGCCGGCCCTGGTTACCTGAGCCTCAGACCAGCTCTGGACAGCTGGGGGACCGAAGGAACTGGGGAACTCCGGAGGCAGGCGTGTAGGGCAGGCCCAGCCTTGGCATGCACCTGCTGCCCCAGCAGGGCTGAGGGGACTGGGCGCTACCATCTTGTGCTTCTGTGGGTGCTGCCAAATTTGAGGGTGTGGTATTCAATTAGCATATTCCCTCCTTATTGGCTGGGAGTGCATCTCTTTGTGATGGTGTGAGGGTCAATTAGCATATTACCTCTTCATTAGATTTATATATATATATATAATATATATATATATATAAATATATATATAGTGTTAAGAAAAACATTTTTGCTATTTTAAGTATGAAGTGAGGAATGCAATTGGGCTAGGCCAACCAGGCTGGGCCAACCAGGGGGAGGAACTGCAGGTGGTTGACCAACCAGCCTCCCCCCCCCCTGATCAAACTCCGGATTGAACTCCAGTCCAACTCCTGGTAAAGGAGACAATTTACATATTAGCTTTTTATTGTATAGGATGATGTGGGTTAGCACCAACAAAACTTTCTATCTCACTTTTCTCAGTCCTCTCTTGAGGTGCTTTACTGATAGGAATTATTTGCATAAATTCCCTTGGTACCAAGAGGTACTACGCAAGGCAGCATTATACCAAGTTACTTGCTAGACTTTCTTCCATAACATGAAGTAATACAGTAAAAGCTTTATTTTATCCAGCATAGCAGGAGAGAATAAATTAATTAAAATTATTTTGTTAATAAGAGTTAATCCTTTTTGATCCAGGTGGTATTCCTCTTCTGACTTTCCCTACCTTTCTCTATTTTATGACCCTGAAAACAACATATTGTTAATTCCATGTGGTCTGTATTTTGTTGTGTAATTATTTCATTTAGTGTGGTTGGCTAGTTGAGTCAAGATCTGCATTGAGTGTTCAGAATAAAGTGCCAGATAACACAACTTTACTGTAAGTAGATCACTATTGGATTAAGTCAGTAAAAATCTCTCTTGTAATCTAATAGTATGATGCTTCATTCAGCAGAAAATCTGCTCAAAAAAATCTTCATTGTAGTACATTTTTAAAATGAGGTAAAGATTTTTAAAATTAGTTTCTCAGATATACATATCCTTTCTAATAGTTGGGCCAAAAAATATTGATTTGGTTATTTATTAATTTATAGCTGATAATTTTCCATTTTTTCTAAACACTACAATTTTTGTGTTCTCACTAAAGTGCCTGCCCATTAAAGACTATCAAAACACTAGAAAAAGGACTGTCATGGGTACAATATTAATGTGGACAAAGCAATGTTTATTCTTTCTTTCATAAAAGAAAAGTGCAAGTTCGTTTTATCTTGGATCCATTCTTCCACCTAACGTTCAAGGAGTTCTGGTAGTTCTTCCAGCCTTCCTTCTGTTTGGTTCCATTTCTGTAATTTCTGATGTTTTATGATAGTTAACTACAAGACCAATCATGGCTTATTTTCTAGAATATTTGAATAATGCATAAATGGCATAGTATCCAATTTCTAACATTAAATATGTAATCTGGGCACAGAATTTAAAGTGAAATTGCATTAAAACATAGAACAACTGTTTTATTGTCCATTTTGAAAGTGAGAAACTCAAATATTGAAAATAATCAAACTGGAATTGCAGCATTAATTGCTAATTGGTTTGTATTATTTTATCTATTAGATGTTTTAAACAGCAGTTAATTCTATTTATTTGTATCTACTCTATGGTGTAAATGTTAAATTGTGATAGCTTTTGCTACAAACTCTGAGCCACTTAATTTTTAGAGCAGAATATATATTACAGGGGGATTTTGTATGACCTGAATTTAGCAGTAATGTCAGAAAATGTTACACATGTCCTATTTTAGAAAATATAAGGTTTCTAACTGTCTTATTATCATTGTAATTCAAGTGATTTACAAGTATTCAACTGCAATCTTGAATTAAAAGATGGGATGCATATATAACAGAGTCTCAATTGATGTAAAGTAAATGAGCAGTTAGTTACTTGGTGGATTTTTTTTTTTTTTCCAATAACTGGCTTAACTCACACTTCCACAACAAACGTAGCTTCACTTCAGTATTTACTTTATCATTGTTCATTCAACAATGTTCCAAAAAAGAAATGTTAGGAAATAGCTAAAAATTATTAAAAGATTTTATTTTCTATTTTTGCTCAGGAAAATGTTTCTAGAACCTCTGAATGCTGGAATTTATTTTTGTCTTACCTATCCATGCCAGCTTTAAAAAAAAAAAAAAAACACTGAAAATATTTAGGTTTACATGTTCGCTCTCTTAAGAGGGAGTTGCCATACCTCACAATTCAAAGTGCATTCTATAGATCAGTAATATTGTACTGACATAGAATTACAATTTATTATGCAACAACAATTCAAGAAAAGTAACCTACAGTGTCTACTTAACTTTGTATAGACAATTGCTTAAATTACTCTGCTTTTAACATTTGTACTTAGACAAAATGCTTATGTATATATAGGAATGTTACAGTACAAGATGCTGCTAGCCCAGATACAAAGTATTAAAATGATTTTGTGAAGATTAGAGGTTGTATTAAAACTATTGTGCCATTATGCCTCAAAACAAAACAAAACAAAAGGTATCATTATCATATATGTACAAATTGCACTAGATTAATATATTAATATTATATAAATAGAACTGTCTAAATGATAATCAATACATTCCTTAAGTAAAAATTGCCTAGTATCTTTCTTTCAGAAATGAGAAAAGCATATTACAGGCAATTTTTCTCAGGGATGTTGGAGAAATGTGACTTTCCATGTAACTTTCAAAGTCTTTGTCCACTGTCTAATGGTTAAAGCCAAGGAAGTCTTAGACAATATGATTCCCATTTACATATCTGTGCAGACTCAACCACCTTTCCCTATATTCTGTCTCCTCTTTTACCACATATCCGATAAGTCCTGAACACAAGAGTTACTCAGCTTGAATCCAATTCAATTTTGCCTCTCCTATTAAAAATATAAAAACCTAAAATTTCTGGAATCATATCTTTCTTTTAGGTCCACAATGCCTACCACAGTACTTAGGAAAGAATATGTGTCCAATGTATGTCTAATAAATAAAATGTGAATCCAGCATCTTTCCCTACACTTCAGGTTGATTAATTTTTAATATTGGTATCAATAAATTAAAACTCACACAAAAGTTCAATATTTAAGAAGAAGAAAAAACTAGATGTGATTAAAAATATTCAAAACAGCTATTTAATGGTATGTCATCAAAAACAATGAAACAGACTCCTAATATTCTTATTACCAGCTTCCCTGCTCCAACTTATTTAACATTCTAGAGGCCCCGTGCACAAAACCATAGTCCCTAGGACTTAGCCTCCTGCGACCAGGGCCATCTTCTGCCGGTTCACCAGTCCCCAGGCCACTGGGATCGCCGGCTCATCCCCGGCTGCTCAGGGGCTCAGGCCTGCAGGAAAGTAGGCACCCGCGACTTCACCTCCATCCTCATATGCCGGGCTGGCCACTGATGGAATATACTGCCCACTCAGGGCAGCTCAAGTGGGTATCGCTGCTGCTGGGGCTTGAGGCACTGGCAGAAGCTGCAGGGGCACACCCGCAACCTACCCATCCCAGGGCAGCACGGTCCATCAGCAGCCGGCCCAGCAGACGCACATGGAGGTGAAGTCACTGGTGCCTGCTTAAGGCCCCAAGCCACCAGGGATGAGCTGGTGATCCCAATGGCCTGGCAGCCAGCCCAGTCCTCCTACCACCTACCCTGGTTCCCCTGTTCACCATCGCAGACCCATCGGAGCCTGTGGGCCTGGGACAGGGACCAAGAGGTCAGCCCTTCTCGCGGGGGTAGGAGGAGGGGGAGAAGAGGGAGGAGGGTATTTGGCGCGAGGGAAAGCGGGTACTGAGAGGTGCTCAATGCCACGTTATGGTGACCAGTCATTTGGTTGTCACAGTCATCACAGACACTGAGGGGGGGTGGGGAATACAGATTAACCTTTCTAACTGTGCAAGACTCCTGCAAACCGAACAAACACCCCAACGGGAATCGAACTGTAACCTCCTGTTTCATAGGTCAACACCCAACTACTGAGCACACCAGCCAGGCCTAAACTACCTTTCTAAACTTTTTTTCTTCCTCTTCTCTTTACCACACCCCTCTCAACAGCAGACTGAAATTCTATCTATGCCCAATACTTATCTATTGTGCCTTTATAGTTGTTAGTCAGTTACTACACCACCTTTTCTTCTTTCGGTCCCTGAAACCTACATGTCCCAATTCAACTCTCTAGCACCATTTTAAATGTCCCTTCCTCCAAACACTAACTTAATATCTGGGTACCTTCAGGTTATCTCCACTCTTCCAAATTCCCAGGCACTTTATCTGCACCTCCAGGTTCCTACTAGATACATGATAAAGTGCTCTGTTACTCTTGATAGCCATCACTCCTACCAGCATCCAAACAACTTCAAGAATCAATGTTTATCTCAGGAAAGAAGGGGACAGAGATGCTTCTGGATGCTATGTAAAGGAGGTGGAAAGAGGGAAAACCATGGCAAAGACTACTCAAGAATACCCAAGTTCAGTTTAAAAGTGTACTGATTGGTGACATAAATACCGGGAGATTATGAAAGGTCACTTTACTGGTCAATATAAGAAGCATGCAGCCATGCTGAGATTTGAGTCCATCCTCTTTTGTTCCATAACTCACAAACATCCTATTCAAGGCAAAGGATACAAGCTGGTCAAGAGAAATTTGGTGGTGTAAGAGCTGATAATTGTAGCAAAGACCAACATGTAGTTAATATGCTTGATTTAACACTGAAAATACCCAATAAAGATGTATTTAACTACAAGAAAGATCTGGAATGTGTGATATATTTTAAAAAATCATAATAATATATGTGAATATCCTATCAGCAAAGTTGTATAAGAAAATTTTGAATAAAACCCATTGTTTTTCACTAGAAGAAAACTTTAATTCTTTAACTTTTCTTATTTCCACCATCTGTAGATCGTTTTGTGTTCACCACTCCGAGTCAATTCTTTATCCAACAACAGTTATTCCATTATCCCATACTTTCCCACCCACACTCCTTCAATAAGATTAGTAAAGTCCTATCATCATCTTCCTCCCACCAAAAAAAAGTTCATGTCTAGCTCATCTTTCAAGCATCCCAAGGTAATGGCATCTCTAAAAAGACAAAACTCAAACTTAGTTCATAGCTGAACAACTTAGAGGATAAAACATGAACAGAGCAGCACTACCATTATCAGAGCATTTATCCCATTGTATTGTGTATTATACTTATCTGTCCTAGTATAAAGTACAAGAGTACCTGAAGGCTGAATAAACAAAAAGACACAGTCAGAAAAAAGAAAACCCACTTAAAACCTCACAAGCATCCTGAGAATTGTTGGAAAATAAGGTGCACTAAATTCAAATTGTCATTAATTAAATTTCTGGGGAAATAAACTAATTATATATTTCAAACTTCTAGAAAGCAGTGACCATGTTATTCCCAGCCCACTGCACAGTGTCTAATACTCAACAAATGCTTGTTGAATTGAATTCTATACTTCCCTCCTCCTCCAAATATAAAAGCTTTGGTAACATGTCTATCTAATTAGCCTCTTACTAATTAAGTCTTTGCCAGGTCATTTTAGGAACTACTGAATTATATTTTAACCCAGAGAAATTCGGAGATCAAATTTATCTCACATAAAACGTTTTTTTTTAAGCTAAGACACAGAATAAAAGATGGGATTTAAGTTTTTACAAATTTTCTAAATGGTATCCTTAATCTAGTTCTATAAGTAAAAAACAACAAAACTCTTTATATCTATCATTTAATACATTAGGCAATTTATTACCCACTGCCCCTAAATATAACAAAGTCAGGATCAGTTTTTACTCTGTTCAAAACAACAGGCACTTGAAGACAATCCCTGAAATGCCAACAATTATAATTATGTCACCTAGCCAACATTTACAAAACAAAACAAAAAAAAAACATGCTTTTTATATCCCACATGCCTTTATCCTAACTTTGGAATTCAGTTCAGTACACCATGTACTTTTTGGCATTTTGCAGAAACTCAATCTTCAAAAAACAGCTTTATACTTAACACACCAGCACTTTTTCTTATGAGAGTAAGACCATACTTTTGAGAAAAGGATAATGAAGTTGTAAAATATTCTCCAATATCAAATTTCTCCTCCAAAATAACCCAAGAGAAATTCTGTAATTTAATAGAGTACTTATCAGCATTATGCAAAGCACTTAAGACTAGCAGTAAAATATTCTCAACGCTGGTTTTTCCAAAGAAAAGACTACATTTTAGAATTCAATGGTAATTTATATTTTCCTCACTATTTTCTGCTAAATTCTAAAACCCATAAAGGATGGCTTTAAAGACTTTTTCAATTATATAAGTAACACAAAGGAATTTTTCAATGACCTAAACAAATATATACCTTAAGAATTTATATCTTACAAGTCAGAATGAAAGTTACCAATGAACATTTAAGGTATAAAAGCCGATTCTAGCCTGGCCAGTGTGAGTCAGTGGTTTAGCATCAACCTATGAACCACCTCACAGCTCAATTCCAGATCAGGGCACATGCCTGGTTGCAGGCTCCATCCCAATAGAGGACATGCAGGAGGCAGAAGATCAATGATTCTCTGTCATCATTGATGTTTTCTCTCTCTCCCTGTTCCTTCCTCTCTGAAATCAAGGCCAAATCCATGGATCATTTTAGTCAATCGAAATTGTTGAGAGCAGATAGAATAGCAATAATAAAGAGATGGGCATTTTAATTTTATTTTTTCTATACATAACTGGACTTATTTTTAATTTATACAGTGCTAACTTTATAAAGTACATAAAAATGAAGCAAAGAGGAAGGTGACTATTCATAAACATAAAGAATTAAATTATATTATACATTTCTGCCACATTTTTATAAAGTACAGCAAACTGTTAAAGGGGAAAGCAAATGTATATTTCTATCAGTGTTTCAGGATTATAACAAACTATGAGATAAACTTTAGATCAGAAAACAAAAAAAGAAGAAATAAATTTATTTCAGAAGGAAATAAAGATTTTTATACCTGACTCATTCATGTTATGAATCTTTAAGTGATCTTTGGGACTTCTTTACAAAGGAGCATCCTATATAATAACCCTAAATAATAAAAGGGTAATATGCAAATAGACTGAACAGCAGAACAATCAACCAACCAACCAAAGGGTAAAAGGATGATGATATGCTAAGGCTGTTCAACTGCTCGCTATGATGTGCACTAACCACCAGGGGGCAGAGAGTCAACTGGTCAACCAATCACTATGACAGGCACTGACCACCAGGGGTAGATGCTCCAACAGGTACGTTAGCTTGCTGCAGGGAGGCCGGCTGATCGGGACTGAGCGGGATGGGCCAGACATGCCCTGGAGCACTCTTGTGGTCGCTTCCCTGGCCTGAATGTGCACCAGTGGGGTCCTTCAGCCTGGTTTGTGCCCTCTTGCAATCTGGGACCCCTCAGGGAATGTGGGAGAGCCGGTTTCAGCCCAATCCCACAGGTCCCTCCCCTTGGGAGGGCTCCAGACATAGAGCTCATGATTGGCAAGTGCGGCTGCGACAGCATAAGCCTCTCCCAATCAGAACTGATTGGGCCCAATCCCAAGGCGAGCACAGTGGGGCCAGGATGAGCAGGAGCAACAGATAAAAGCTGCAGGTGGCGTTGAACGTGGGTTTCAGCCCGATCCCTGCAGGCCACCCAAAGGGACCCCACCAATGCAAGAATTCGTGCACCAGGCCTCTAGTATGACTATGAAGTGGGATTCGCTTTTTTATGTTCATAATGTGACCTGCCCTAGCCAGTCTGGCTCAGTGGATAGAGCATCAGCCTACAGACCAAAGGGTCCTGGGTATGATTCTGGTCAGGGGCACGTACTTTGGCTACAGGCTCCTCCCCGGCCAGGGCCCTAGTTAGGGCACATGCAAGAGGCAACCAACCAATGTGTTTCTCTCACATCAATGTTTCTCTCTGTGTTTCCCTCTCTCTTCTACTTTCACTAAAAGATCAATGGACAAATATTCTTGGGTGACAATTAAAACAAACAAACAAGCATAATGTGACTTGAGTTAAAATCCCTGGATAACCATCAAACAAAACTTTCAGAGCATTCATCTATTGTACACATAACTTTAAATTTTTATGGTTAAAAATTTCCAAGGCAAAATTATTTTTAGAGTCCAATGTTAATACCAAAATTGAACTACAGTTCTTTTTCAAGAAGTGTTCAAACTTTTAATCCTTAAAGATTAAATTCCAGAAAGCTGCTCTAAAATTACCTTCAGCTGCCAAATAGCTTTTCATGTGAAATAGCAAAAATATAAATAAAGCTACCTACACAGACTAAAACTACAATATGTAGATTACCTTAGCTGTTAGCGCTATTATAAACTGATAAATCTTTTCACAAAATACATACCCAATAATCATGAATAATTTTTAATCTCTATAAAATAATAATTTGAATTATTGTTTCAATGACAATATGCTTTTCCCAAACGCTTTTTACTTCCACTCAGAGACCTAAAAAACAAACTATAAACTGATTATTTATATAGCCAACATCCATATTTTCCACTCTCTTTCAGCAGGCTATCTAAATACATAGACTGGTTTTCAGAAGAGGCTATAACCAGTCAAGGCCTTTTTGCTTTGATTTACCAAAACTGGCAAAGATTAAGTTTTGTAGTCCCTATACTTGAAAAATAATTGATTAAATAAGTTAGGAAACTTTTAGGCACAATACTTAACCTTGAGAAAACTAAAAAGCTGGAAAATGCTGTGTGGTTCTGCTCTTTGAAGAAAACATCTCAATGAATATATTATTACTAAAGTCAGCGATTACTTTGAAGTCCCTCTAGTGTTCAACTAGTTAAATTAACAGTTTTAGTATGGTAAAGACTGCTACTTATTTATTTCATGACTACTAAATCTATCCCACCTATTACATAAAAATTAATTTCATAAATACAAAAGTTGCAAAAACGAATCAGCAAATCTTAAATTTCTCTGTAAATCATTTAAGATTCAGAAAGAAAAAATAAATTCAAAACTACTTTACACTCCAAGACTGATCATCAAGCACCCAGCATGATACCATGATGCCTAGAATATAAGTGAATTATAAATATTTGATGATTGTCTGGTTTCTAGTTTCTAGTTTCAACATATAAGTATTTCAAGCCATCATGTATTCTTAGTTTGTTTTACTATAAAATTAGGTATGATAAGCATAAATAAAACTATTCTGCACATAAACAAATGTGGCAAGAAAAAATAGCCTAATATGGCATGTGAGATGAATTTGGAATAGTAACCTTTGCTAATCAAATATCCCTGCTAAGTCTAAAATATGTAATAGTAAAAAACACTCTGGTCAATTGATAATTAACATATATCACATACAGAATATAATTTTAAAGGATAAAATCAGAATTCCCTATTTGAAACAATATTGAGACATAATTTTAATTTTTTACTCTAAAAATCCATTCAGGAGCAACGGTATAGATATTATCAATTATCCTTGCACTGTTAAAGCGAGGTAATGATCAATTATAAGACAATTTTTTTTTACATCAAATGCCTACATATAATTTAATTAAGGCAATACTGATGTCAGGAGAAAAAAGAAGTCAAATTTTATCTACAGTTAGAAATTATTACCAAAACTATGAATTGTAAAATAAACTGATGACGATTTTAGTATTTTGACAGTGTGGAGTTCATTAAAGGAAAAGTGACTATGAAGTGCATTTATACAGCATTTAAATTTATGGCCTTTTCATATTCACTGCATTAAAATTAAAGCTGTAATCTCATAATAGAGATAAAAACAAAAGATGAGCTAATGACTTCTCTATGAGAACACATTGCAGGAAGAGGCACAGTATGAACACTCATCTTATTTTGTTGACTTACCATATACTTATGGTATCTAGCTCTTCAAAGGTAAATGATAAAGAATTGTAAATTTCTTCCTGGCCTCTGTCCCATTTTGGACATGCGTGTATAGATAGGAGGGAGTAATACACAATCCATGACCTATGATTCTGCTGAAAGCCAGCTGAGCTAAGTTCACCAAAGGAAAAAAAGAATGATAGATGGCTCCTGGTGACAAAGGTGTGATTCACTAATGATGGGAGGGCTGTGTTACCAAATGGAAATTACACCCTACTACAGGAAATTTGTGGGTATATGTGCAAGCGTGTTTGCAAGCATCTTTGGAGGGAATAAGTCAAATAGCTAAATCTTCCCATTTTTTAAAGGCTCGGTTCAAGAATCACTGATTCCTCAAAGCTCTGCCTCCTCCTATAGAACTTCAATCATTTTGTGTGGCCCTCTTAAGACAACTGTAATAATGCTCTATGTACATATGCTATCTCCCCAATGAGACTGTCAGCTTCTGAAAAACCAAGTATGTTTTTGATTCATTTCTCTATTCTGCATAGCACCTAACAAAATGTAGACTCAATAAATATCTGTTGAATAAATAGTGTTAATTATAAATATGAAAAATCAAGTGCTCACTTCGGCAGCACATATACTATAATAAATATGAAAGATCAAAAAACAGTGGTAACACTTTGTAAAGCTCAAAAAAAGTATTAAAATATCCTTCTTAGCCTTGTTTTATCATTGTTACACAATACTATAAATTTAAATGTGTGGACAACTCAGCTGAATCAATGCTGATGCCAGGACATCACATGAAATGTTTCTGTTTCCCCCTTTGTATCTTCTATCTCATTGCCCCAACCATACTGGGATGCAAATTGATATCTGTGCATATCTGGACTAATCACTGATAATGGTATATTTCAGTCATTTAACCTTTTTTTTTTGTAAAATGGTATGTGCATAAGGAGGATGGGTAAGAGATGTACATTTAAATCTGTTTGTGGGCTCAAACTGAGTTCCAGTTAATGAAGCTTTTACTGGAGTCATGGGAATAATTGCCCAGCCACATTTGCTACTCAAGTCAGGAGCCCCTCTTTCTTTGTTGCACTCTTCGTGAAACCAATAAATGGCATGATAAATTTTTCCTTAATAGAGTGATTGTCAACAAATATGGTTTTTCTCCCTAAGCAATCAGAGTTGTGTGTAATTTGTCCAAAGGTACCAAGGCAGACATCCTTTCCAGTATTAATATCTGCTAGACTACTTTTTTTAAAAAATTAAAATATACTGCCTGAAACTGAACTAAGAATATCTAAATTTTTCTTTTAGACTAAATATATTTCATATGAATAACAAATCCTCTAAAAACATCAAACATCACCCTGGCTGGTTTTTCTTAGTAGTTAGAGCAACAGCCTTGCAGACTGAAGAGTCTTGAATTCGATTCTGGTCAAGGGCACATGTCCAGGTTGCAGGTTGGAGCCCCAGTAGGGAACATGCAGGGGGCAGCCAATCAATCATTCTCTCTCATCATTGATGTTTCTATCTCTCCATTTCCCTTCCTCTCTGAAATCAATAAAAATATATTTTAAAAAAAGAAAGACTAACAAAAAAGTCTTGCCTCCCCCAACCAAGGCTAGCAAAGTCATAAATAAAGTAATTTGTAAAATAGAAGGTATTTTACTTATGACATTACATGAAACAGGAGGAAGAAATTATAACAGATTTATGATCACTCTAACCTTCATTTTACCAATGTACACAAAAATCTTTCCAACACAAAAACATATCATCTTTACCCAATTTTTATCTTATTATTTTTTAAAATCAAACTAATTCTGCTGCATGATTAACTACAAACTGCAGGGTATTATTCTCCCACAACAAGCTGGCAACCAGCTCATATTCAGTTGCACTATCACAGCACATACAAGAAGAAGTAATTATGATCATGTGGATATTGTGAAAACCCTTTAGTTCAATCCTAGATGGGCCTCAAGAGGATAATGCTTATTCTGTTGAATTCACTGACAAATCACAATCTGAAAGAGCCAGGAATCAAAACAAGACCCAATTACAGAAAGAATCTATTTTATCAATGTCAGGCTTATAAGAAATAGGTATGTGGCCCAGTACTTGTGGAAAATTGTTCAAAAATATTTACATAGATAGAGCTTTAAAGAAAATTATCGAACACTTACTTGCCATAATGATATTCAATGAAAATCTCTTCAGGTAACATCAGGACAGAAGCTCAGTAATGAAATACTTAAAAATAACAGAATCCTATTTTCATAATTCTCTAGTGATTAAAACAAATTTCTAAATTGTTGGGATCTTTTGGGAGAGGGGGGAAGAAGCATACTTAGGTGTTTCTAGCATTAAAATATTTTTTAAAAAAGAATTTAAGCCTGGCTGGTATGGCTCTGTTATTGGGCATGCACCCAGAAATCAAGAGGTCAAGGTTAAATTCCTGGTCAGTGCATTTACATGGTCTTTTCCTAAGCTTCTATTTCCCCTTGGCTATGCTAATGACAACAGTATAAATGGGAGAGGACACTCACTGAGTCCTTTCAATAACAGCCCACAAAGAACATTCCAACCTTCTTCCTTTCTTATTATAAAAAATCCAAGTTTTATTTTAGGGACTTTTTATTTCACCTCCTATATTAAAAAAAAACAAAAAAAAAAAAACCTCTAAACAGTAAGACTGATCTGATGCCATCTGAATATGTCAGCAATAAACTTGCTTGTAAATTTTGAAGCAAAAGGTGTTTTCCTCTGTATATGCAAATTTATATCGCTACCACATTCACTTTTAATGTTCAAACATATATTTTCTAGGATTAATTAGGCCCTTAAATTTTACTAATACCTAAAGGTTTTCTCCAATTTACCATATTCAGATTCTTACATCAACCTCCCTGAATGAGATAAAACAAAGAAATTGTTTTACTGGGCAAATAAATCTTTATACTACTTTCATGTACATGACTTTCTTCTAAATCTTAAAGTTATCCATTAAAGAACAAGATTTGAAAATAAAATATACACAAACAAAGGAAAAAAGAATCAAACAGGCTATCCCTAAAATTGCTAGGCTAAATACTTAGATTTCAGTTACAATGTTATCACTAACATTTTATTTAAATATCAAGGGGGGAAAAACAAATAGCTGATTACCTAGTTTTAGTTTAATTTTCAACACTATTTATTCCATTGCTGGGGGTTTTACTCAGGTTTACTTTATACATGTAGATGACTTTATGTCAATGCAAAAATATTAAACCATAATACCTATGTATACCAAAACATAAATGCCTCCCATCAATCAGCTGATTAGATTTAACACTTCCCTAAAGCAACAACCTTTAAATTATAATTTTTTTACCAACTGTTTAATTTTCATTTTATTAGACCATAAGCCCTTTATATGCTATTTCACCACAATCTCAATATAAATGTCTCATTTTTCATAGAAAAAAACTAATTACATGGTTCAGTAAGTTGCCTGTGGTAACACATCGATTTTATTTACATTCAAAAGTTAGACTTTAGCTTGTTCTCTGGATTTCAAGCACATTTAGCTTAATTATTCCATCTAATCCATTAGATCTTTTTTCTAGGTGTTATTTTTTATTGAATGTATTGGGATAATATTGGTTAATAAGTAATCCATTAGATTTTTTTTTATTCTTCCTATGAAAAAATTCTGAAATCACTATGATCTTAGCATAATTTTACAATATAAATTTACTGTTTACCAAAGTCTTAGTAATTTATTTCATTTTCTCTTTGAAAGGTATAATTTGCAATTTTCTACTAAATCTAATATTTCAGTACAATGCACTACAATCATTTGGGTAATCATTATACGAATTGTATAACTTTAGCAAAATAATTCTTTCAAACTAAACACAGAAAATAGAACATAAAGGTTACTTTAAAAATCAAAAATTTTATATCAAGACTTGAATAATTTAGATCCCAGTAAAAAGAAGAAACACTTACTTTATAAACTATTTAGACCTAGCTACCATTTACCACCGGGCATTTTGCCCCTACACTGACAGAAAAGCTGTTTCCTAAGATTTCTAATAATAATATTGGACAATCATTCTTTAGAAGTGGGTAGATATCTTCACATTATAATTTTCAATTGTTTTAATCAAAATGAAAAGGGAACCCTGGCTGGGTAGCTTAGTTGGTTGGAGCATATCCCTATACGCCAAGGTTTCGGGTTTGATTTCTGGTCAGGGTACATATAAGCATCAACCAAGGAATGCATAAATAAATAGAACAACCAATCAATGTTTGTTTCTCTTTCTCTCTCTCTTTTCCACCCCCCTCAAATAAGTAATTTCTTTTAAAATGAAAAGGGATAGCACATAATTTTAAAATAAAATTGCACATTTATAGCTAATTTTCTTTATAGAACATACTCAAAATAAAATGTTTTTTTTTTACCTCCTTGGGAATTAAAAACAAATAATGCCAATTTTAAGTAGGTTTCAATCTTCTCACATTATCAGATCATTTAAAATGTTAAGTATTTTTATAAGTCAACCTCTAGGAGTTATATTGTTCTAGAACTCTATAAGACAGGTTTCATTCATACAACAAACACTACTAAGTACATACTAGATCTATACGATACTTTCCTAAGCTGGGGACTCTTAATGATTTGGGTCAAGCCATTGGCAGTCCCTAGGAGTCTGTACTTGCTCTTTGTAATATTTTGGGGTTTCAAGATTGCATATCTTTCCTACCACTGACTAATAGGCAATGAAATGGCCAAAAGATTGTGTTTATAATAAAATGACTTTGTTTGGTTGATGAGAAGTCAATTTAGCATACTATATTCATCTCTAAAATTCAAATTAAAAATGTGAGAAGAATTTAGTCAAGAAAGAAGTAAAATAAAATTGCAAAGATTATTCAGTACATAATCACTGGTATTTTTAAATTTAAATAAATCTGCATCCTAAACTAAACAGAATATTTAACTTCATAGTTCAACTTAGAATAAAATAATTTATTACAATACTAAGGTCTTCCTGCTCATACTCATCTAGTGTATGATCCACCTAATTCTTTATTTTTCTGACCAGAGAACTACAATTCCTCAAAATTTATCAAATCAAGTCCAAATTCCTCACCCTTGCTTCAGTGTACTCCACACTGCGCCCCCGACGCCTTCCCAGGCTTTCAGTCTCCCTGATTATTTCAGTCATACCCCAAGCTCTGGGCAACCTGCTCTCCCCACAATTTGTTCACTGCCCACAGGCTCTTTGTAAGGCAACTTCCCCTGACTAGGAGTTCTACCCCAACCTAGACAACTTCTACCTAACCTGTAAGCCTCACCAACTCTGGGCTTCCCAATCATCTCCCTACCCTTTGTTCCCCAAGGTTGAATCTCGTGATTATGCAGAATCCATACTTAATGATTTATAGCTTACTCCACTGCATAGCTTACTTCACTGCATCACAATTAAGGATTCATTCATAAACAAGTAAGACTGTGAGCTCCTTAAAGATAAGGACTCACTTTACATACCCAGAACTTATCACAGCTTTTGCCTAATAGAGGTTAAATAGGCAACCCAGAAACCAAAAAGGTTATCAATTTTGGCACTAAGACTCACGGTGTTGTTGTTGTAAGTTTATGGAACACTTGTGCATTAGATCTGGAATTGAGTGTCTGCCCATTTGGCAAGTAGTTAATCTACTATATTTCTCTTTGCTGTACGAGTTACAGTGTGCTTATATTTGTGTGCTTGTCTTATACCATTTTTATATTATTAGCTTATCAAGAGAAGAGATTATATCAAACCAATTGGGAGCCACTGATAATACTCATGGATGACACAAGGAAAAATATGTTCAGCCAATTCCCTGCTTCAGTATCACTATGTGGAGAAGGCAGAAAAGGTTCAAATCTACCTTACAGGTAACCAAGAAAATCAAATCTTAAGTTCTGACCTCTTTGTAACACAACTTAAGATTTATTAGAAAATTTTATTTAGTTTAAATCCAGACAAATTTCATATGAGCGGGGGTTATCTTTAATGCCTTACACACTTTACTATTTCCAGTTATTCCACCCAAACAGTAAAATTCAAAACTCAAAAATGATTACTTCAACCTAAAAGTATACTTTAAAAATCAATATTTGACAAACATTGAATGTTATACAGAACAAAACAATTGTATAAAAAAAAAAATGCTTTAATTTTGATGTATGAGTCAATTGTCCTTGTAGTACCAGCAGTAATGTTACAATTCCTGATTATACTCTGTGCTATTTTAAGTACTTTAACTTTTTTAATTTTATAACCCAACTTACAATGAGGAAGCTACCACATTAAGATAAATAATTTGGCCAAGAATACACAGCTAGTAACAATTCAAATCCAAGCCCATTCTATGTACCACTAGGCTATCCTATATAACAAAAGCCTAATATGCTAAGTGTCCACTGTTTGTCCAGTCGCTATGACGTGCTCCAACCAGTAGGTTAACTTGCTGCTGAGGTAAAGCTGATAGGGACTGGGCAAGACGGGCCGGACATACCCTGGAGCCCTCCGCAGTCCCTCCTCGGTCCCAATCGTGCACTAGTGGGGTCCCTCGGCCTGGCCTGTGCCTTCCTGCAATCCAGGACCCCGCGGGGGGTGTTTGCAGACTAGGCCGAGGGACCCCACCAGTGCACAAATCCATTCACCGGGCCTCTAGTACAATACAAATAGCAATAAGTAACAGGGACAGGCTATAAATGTGTTTGTCTTCTCTCAGACTATTTTATACAGATATCTCAAGCATTTAAACAAAAACTCTAATATTATAAAACTAACTCATTTGTGTATCCATGGGATTATTCTCTATAGGACTTCTTTATATATTTACATTTAAGATGACTGCTTTGGTATTATATTTTACGGTCAGGTTTCTTAGTGATATCTTACATGGGTATACAATAAAGACAAAATGAAATACCTAATAACACAGTCAAAACACACTTTAAGAAACAGTAAGTAAGAAGGCCCTATAAAAAGAAAATGTTACAAATATAATAGTACTATCATGTTTAATGTTAACAGGGTTCTGCCAAAAGTTATTTTACACAATATGAAATGATTCATACATATTAGTAGAGAATGAAATAGATGCCAAAAAAACTCAATTTTATGAATAGCAATTAAAATGTTCCCTTCGTATCCTTCATTATTTTTCATGATTGCTCTACTTGTCATATTCTTCCTCACTTAAAACAAGGTTGTCTTTATGCCATTAATTTTTCTTAATTAAGTTTCAAATATTTTCTAATATTATGTTGAACCATTTTAAATTACCCTTTTTAACCACTTTATCTACAAAATTAGACACTTCATATGCTTTAATCAAATAACTTTCACAAATTCAACATTAAAAAGAGTAGATGTACTTAACAAAGTTATGACTATTCCATCACTGTAATACTTTCCTGGTGGCTCAGAAAGGAATAAACACTTTACACAGTTTTTGGACTCAATAGGAAAGAAGATAAAAATAAATTATTCTCATGAGAAAACATTCACAATATACTGTTAAGGAAAAGAACTGAATTACAAAACAGTATGATACCAATTTCATATATACATAAAAACACCAAATATTAAAACTGGTCTAGACTTTAGGTTTTGTTTCTTTGTTCTCTTCATTTGGTAGTTCTGTTTCCCTAATTCCCTAATTAAAATGCATTATTTATGTAATTTATTTTAAAAAATAACAATTTAAAGTTAATCTTTGCTTAATTCTTTACCACAAAGATACTTAATACATTAATGAATCTATATATGTAATCTAAGGCAACTATAAAAAATTTAAATAACCTACATCATTTTGTTAACTCAATAACAAAGTCCATGAGAAATAACACAATAAGTTATTTCTAAGAATGGTGATCATGTGCTTTGTTGGTATGAATAAATAACTTTATACATCAACTAAATATGTCTAATAGACAGTTGGGTTTTGTTTCATCATCATTATAAAATGATAATTTACGCTGCTTAACAAATAGAGACCAGACCGAAAAGTTAAAACATAAAGGATCAGTGTGGAGTGGAGAAATTGAAGGAGATTAAGTCAGAAGAGAATCATAAAAAATAAAGGTGAGAAAAACTAAAACAAAAATGTTTTATGGCTCTACTACATATATAAAAAATATTGAAGCAACAAAAATATATGTTTTGATATTTAAATGAATAGATATAAGTTTTAGAAGTATCTTCTAGGAGGTTTCTTATTTTTAAAATTCTGATCAATGAAATCCAGGTGTTAAAAAAGTAATTTTACCTGAGTTCACTGCTAACTACATGAAATAGTTCTGAGCTATAAATTAGTTCTGAGATTTTGCTGATTAAGCATCAAAGTTAGCAATCTTAATTAGAAAGAGTTCTTATATTTATATGCAAGTACTCTTAAAAAAAAAAAAAATGGGGAGAAAGGGTTTGAGTTGAATAGACAAATGGACCATAAGGTAAACAGCTCAATTAGTCCTCTGTGGTTTACTGCCCTCTGGCTGTTGTGGCAGGAGATATCACACATAAGAGTGACTTCATTAAAAAGCTAGGAAGGTATCAAGCAAAAGTTACCAGGAAATCATTCAGGCAACTTTAGAAACTTTAGGATAAACTCTCAATATACATTAAAGTTAGTTTTACTCCTTTCTTTTAAAAAAATAAACATGTCAACTAACAAAACATTTCAAACACTATCTAAAATGTTTCAACCACAAATTACTAAAATATAAAGTAGTTTGGACAGAAAAGGTGGCCCTAAGACAGTGAGGCAAAAAGAGTTAATGCTCTACCCTAACTAAAGATCAGAATCAGTTTTGATTTAGAAAAATTCCTTAGTGCACTAGATAGAAACATTTGGGTAAAGAGGCAAAAACTTTTATCAGAAATTCAAAAATATTGATAAAATTTCCTCTAATTATAAATCTGTGGTAGATACAAAATGCAGAGCTTAGAATAATGAAACTCTTACAATAATTCAGTTTCTAGGTATCAGATGTAATTAAAAATCAGGAAACATTGAGACAAATATTTCCTGGAATCACCTAATTACATAAAATGCATGAGTAAAACAAAAGTAAAGTTGCTGCACCAAAAGCAGACCAGATCATTTATATTAATATTTCTTCAAAAAACTAGCCAATGACTTCTCATAATTTTGTCCAATAAAGCTTGCACTAAGATTCCATTATCATTTTATAATTTTCCACCAGAGTTCTGCTGGCAATAATCACAGTCCAAGAAAAACAACTGTTCATTTCACTGACTTGCCAATTATAATTCACTGTCTTTGTAAAACAGTTGATTTTGCCCACCTGGGCAGGATCAGAGATTGATCATCGACCTATGAACCAGAAGGTCATGGTTTGATTCCTGGTTGTGGGCACAATCCTTGTGGGGGCAAGTAGGAGGCAGATGATCTATGATTCTCATCACTGATGTTTCTATTTCTCTCTCCCCCTCCTTTCCTATCTGAAATCAATAAAAATATTTTTTACACAGCGGATTTCCAACTCAACACATCCAGAAGACACAAAACTCTTCTTTAATAATAGTGGCTCACAAGCTTCTGATTCCCAGGAAAACTGGGAAAGGACAATAGAATTTGAAAAATAAACAAAAAGGGAGGAGACCGGTGACAGTGAGGATTTTCCTCTGAGAGACACACCCATTAAACATTAAGATTTTTCTTCTCAGCAAGTATTAATAACCTCTTTAGAATTTATCACTATTTTAAAAAGATACGATGCATTTAATTTTTAAGAAAAAACAAAAAGCCTTACCTTGCAGTTCATGATGTATTACGCCCACTAAGTTGGGTTCATCTCCCCACCAGAATATCCATAATTCTTTGCAATCTGGTTTGACATCACGACGCCATACGCATAGCAAGTTGGCTTGCAGACAGCGGATGAAACTTAACAGGATTGGATCATCTTGGGCTGGGGCTGAAATTATGGGTCCACAGTCCCCGTGCCCTCCAAAATTGTACCTACGCCATTTGATTCCCGTGAGTTCAGCCTGCAAAAAGACAAGACAATTAATTACAACAAATTAGATTTTTTTTTTTTAGTTGCAAAACATTAAAAACAGGCTTCTATACAGATAAGCAAATTTGGTAAATATACTGCACTTAATCATAATATTTTTCCCACTGAAAATGTATGTCAAACCTTTTATTTATTTATTTAAATATATTTTATTAATTTTTTACAGAGAGGAAGGGAAAGAGATAGAGAGCTAGAAACGTCGATGAGAGAGAAACATCGACCAGCTGCCTCCTTCACAACCCCTACCGGGGATGTGCCCACAGCCAACGTACATGCCCTTGACCGGAATCGAACCCGGGACCTTTCAGTCCGCAGACCGATGCTCTACCACTGAGCCAAACCGGTTTCAGCTGTATGTCAAACCTTTTAAAAGGGAAAACTATTCATTTATTCCTATCAAGATTTCTACGTAGTTCTTTATATTAAAAGCAAAATATAATCAAAAGATAATCATTATTTTCTGTTAAGTCATTTTTATCTAAACATGTACTATAAAGTCTCTCTATATAAAACTACTTTATACATTATTCTCCCTTAGTTGATTCATTAGTTGCATTTCTAAATCAGGTAAGAAATTGAAAAATAAGTGCAAAATTTAAGTAATTTCTTTCCAAGAATTTCCTCAATTTCTTCTCATCCAGAAATTACATTTCAAAGTCCTTTCAATCAAGAAAACAGTTTGAATCAGTACCACAGTGTTTCATTATGAAAAATAAGCTAATACAACCAATGAAAAGTTATCAACAATTTATTCATGTTAGTTAACATGTAGCATACAGAGAAGTGTGTTTCTACAACAATTACCTAATGTAGTTTGATCTTTTCTGTGTGTTTTAAAACATAAGAACTTAAAAAAACAGCTGACAGCAGAACCTGTATCTTTGTTCCATTATATAAATTTGTATTTTTTAAAATATATTTTATTGATTTTTTGCAGAGAGGAAGGAAGAGGGATAGAGAGTTAGAAACATCGATGAAAGAGAACCCAATCAGCTGCCTCCTGCACACCCCCTTCTGGGAATGTGCCTGCAACCAAGGTACATGCCCCTGACCGGAATCCAACCTGGGACTCTTTAGTCCACAGGCTGACGCTCTATCCACTGAGCCAAACTGGTCAGGGCTAGATTTGTACTTTTAAAAATTTGTTAAAGTTTAGCTTTAAGGAACTAAACTTCAAAGATGTTTCAAAACAAACTAAAATTTAATTCCTTACTTATATAGTTACAAACTATATGTATGCAAAACTGACGTAAAATTAATTCATCATTCTATACGGAACAGTTCATGTGCCCCTTGTACTCAATTCTTCCCTCTCCCCAAGCACCACCACCACCAAGCCAATAACTATTGTCAACAAGTTGTCATTCAAAGGACAAGTACCTCAGGGCAGAATAATAACTATTTCTTCTATTAACATAACCGAAACAAATTTAGTGCTGAAACAATCAATCACTATAATGAATATATTTTCTTTGATACAAAAAACCTCCACTTCAAAAACAAGCATGGTTCCAAAAATAATTAATTCCAAACTAAAACTGAAGCTCAGAAACCTATCCTTTTACACTATGAGACATGCAAATCTAATCTTTAATGAATATTTTCAGTAAAAGCGGGTATTGGCATCAGTTAGGCATTCGTTTATGCCACTTGGTTTCCTTTGACTATAGAAGTACTACATTGCCAATGCAGAAAGTTCACTAAAAAAATAAATAATATAAATAGCCCGGCCAGCTATGAACCAAAAGGTTACTGGTTCGATTCCTGTTCAGAGCACATGCCAGCTATGAACCAAAAGGTTACTGGTTCGATTCCTGTTCAGAGCACATGCCAGCTATGAACCAAAAGGTTACTGGTTCGATTCCTGTTCAGAGCATGTGCCTTGGTCGCGGCCTGGAACCCCAGTGTGGGGCGTGCAGAAGTCAGCCAATCAATGATTGTCTCTCATCACTGATGCTTCTACCTCTTTCTCCCTCTCCCTTAATCTCTGAAATCAATAAAATATATTAAAAATAAAAAATAATAATAGAAACAAAAGGGAAACTAATTGTACCGGAAACAAATGTTTTCCATAATCACATTAAAAATAATTATAAGCATCCTATTCTATGTTCTACCTGGTTTGGGGTTTTTGTGTGTTTTTTTTACATATATACATTTTTAATTTGGACCATACTGCATGGTTTTATATCATGCTTTTCCACTTGTCATAAATATTTTTATATATTATGAATTATTCTTCAAAAAACAATTTTAATGTTTGCATAATATTCTAGTCACTTTTGGAGGGAAAAACAAATTATTCCATAACAACTGGACAATCTTTCACTTTTTTCCGCTATTATAATTATTACTACATGCCCGGTGCATGACTGGTCACGATGATGTGCACTCGGGACGGTCCCTCAGCCCAGCCTGTGCCCTCTCACCGTCCCAGAGCCCTCAGGGGATGTCCAACTGCTTCGGAGGCGGGAAAGGCTCCTGCTACCCCCACTGTGCTCACCACTCATGAGCCTGTCTTCTGACTGAGTGGTGCTCCCCCCGTGGGAGCACTCTGACCACCAGAGGGCAGCTCCTGCATTGAGGGTCTCCTAGTGGTCAGTGCACATCATCATGACCATTTTGTTGTTCAGTCGTTTTGCATATTAGCCTTTTATTATGGTAGAATAACTGGTGAACATCTTTGAACACTTATATTTTCCTGATTATTTCCTTAGGAGAGATGGCTAGATTTACCAGTCAATGGCTACAAATATTTTAAGGCTCTTAGATGAGTGCTACCATAGTGCTTTTCAATTAATAGTCCCACCAGCCGGGACCGGTTTGGCTCAATGGATAGAGCGTCGGCTTGGGGACTGAAGGGTCCCGGGTTCGATTCCAGTCAAGGGCATGTGCCTTGGTTGCAGGCATATCCCCAGTAGGGGGTGTGCAAGAGGCAGCTGATTGATGACTCTCTCTCATCGATGTTTCTGACTCTCTGTCTCTCACCCTTCCTCTCTGTATAAAATCAATAAAAAACGTATATTAAAAAAAAAATAGTCCCACCAATACAAATAACCTGCCCCAAAATTGCATATATTTTAAAATAACTGTCCATTTAATAGAATGATATATTCTTGTATTAATTTGTGGTCCTAATTCTACTTATAAGAAATCATTATGATATATTTGATCAAAAGCATAACTCTGGACCAGCACTCCATGGTTTGAATCCCAGCTCTGTACTGATGAGTTGTCTATAAGCAGCAAGGGCCTAGCAAGTTACGTAACCTTTGTTGCCTCACTAGAAAAATGAGGGTAATAGTATTTACAGCTTATTAAATGAATTGGTAAGCATATAAAACACTTGGGGACAGTACCTGTCATATGGCAAAAAATATAAATGATACTATTATCATTACTAATAGTAACAAGACTACTTCTCCTTGAGTCAACTATTCGTATCCTTTGTGTGTTTTCTGTCATTTAAGATCCTTTGTTTCTTCAAGCAAAAGCTGTGTATGTGTGTGTATGTTTATATCAGAAAGCCTAATATCAATTTTAAAGGGGGAAAAAAACAAAAATAAAGAAAAAGACTAAAAAGGGGCAGCTGAAATCAGAAAAGTTAATTAAAAGGCTAATTTTTCTTATTACCTATTAGTGTTCTGTGCCTAAGGATGGGGGAAGTGAAGGAGGAGGAAAGAAGAGGAAGAATAAAAGGATACCAACAAATAAAAATACTAATACTTACATTAACCATATTCAAAAGGTTAGAAAATTAAGGTACAGCAGAGCCCTCCCTGCCCAGGTGGCTCAGTTGGTTAAGAGCCAAAAGGCTGCAGATTCCATTTCCAGTCTAGGCACATACCTAAGGTGCAGTTTGGATTTCCAGTGGGCTACATACAGGAGGCAACAGATAGATGTTTCTCTTTCTCACATCAGTTATTCTCTCTCTCTCTCTCTCTATCAGTTATTCTCTCTCTCTCTCTCTCTCTCTCTCTCTCTCTCTCTCTCTCTCTCTCTCTCTCTCCCTGATCCCCTACCCTTCCCTTCTCTCTAAAATCAATAAACCTATCCGCTGGTGAGATTTAAAAATTTTATCAGGAATTTAAATATCAGGTGAGTCAGTCCCCAAGAAAATCTATGAACAGCAATTTACTCACTAGAATAATTTAACCTTGATTCAGGAGAATGGTTTCCTAATCCTAGCACTTCCACTAACTTCCTATCAGTGCTTCTGTGGTCTCAGTGGTAAAGAAAAGCTGCTGTCACCTGCTCTATACTCTTTGTAGAGTTGTACTAGCAAGTGATATAACACAAATGCAAGTGACATAACATCAAGGCTACAAACTTAACTACTTCATAACTAATTCAGACAAAATAACTAAAAATGCCTGATTATTTTTAAACAATTAGTTCCTTTAACTTAAAGCTAAAATTAAATATGGTTATTCTAGTGTTCATTGGGAAACATAACAATGAACTGCCATTCAAGCCTGAGATAACTAGGTATAAAATGAATGTCCAAAGACTTATCTTTTAACTTTGAATTAATGTTGATAAAAGGAGAGACAATTTAGTGCTACTGAAATTTATCCAAAAAAACTAAAGTTCCTATGATGGATACTTACATTCAATTTAACTAAAGTATGTTCTCATCCTACCTAATAAAAGAGTAACATGCAAATTAACCAACACTCCACTACTCCCACAAGCCATACCCACCAGACAATCAGAGCGAATATGCAAATAAACCCAACCAAGATGGCTACCAGAAGGGAGGCTTGGGTTTCTCTGGCAACGGAGGAAGCCACACTTTCCACACACACTGGTGGGCCCAGGCCTCTACTCAAGGACACAAAGTTTCAATCATAGAAGGTAAACAAATCCAAACAGAATGGCAGCAACCACAGATGGAGCAGGAGGCTTGGCTCCGCTCCAGGCTACAAAGTTTCAACTATAAAGGTAAATAAATTCCAGATACCAGGGCCTCCACTTGGGTCACCAGGGGGCATGGCTGGCCTGCAAACCACCACAGGCCCCTCGCCTAGGCTGCTCCATGCCCCAAGGAACCCCACTCTGATCCAGGACACCATTCAGGGCAAACCAGCTGGTCCCCACCCATGCACCAGGCCTCTATCCTATCTAATAAAAGAGTAATAAGCAGATTGACCATCACTTCAACACACAAGATAAAGATAGCTGCCCCTATGTGGTCAAAGATCCTGCCCCCCTGTGGACACAAGATGGCCACCACAAGATGGCTAGCAGGGGAGGGCAGTTGGGAGGCACCAGGCCTGCAAGGGAGGGCAGTTGGAGGTGATCAACCCTGCAGGGGAGGGCAGTTAGGAGTGACCAGGCCGGCAGAGGAGGGAAGTTGGGAGCAAACAGGCTAGCAGGGGAGCAGTTAGACATCAATCAAGCTGGCATGGGAGTGGTTAAGAGGCAGGCAAAAGTAGTTAGGGGAAATCAGGAAGGCAGGCAGGCGAGCAGTTGGGAGCCAGCAGTCCTGGATTGTGAGAGGGATGTCCGACTGTCCGTTTGGTCCCAGATTGGAGAGGGTGCAAGCTGGGCTGAGGGACACCCCCCCACCTCGGCCCCGTGCACAAATTTCATGCACCAGGCCTCTAGTATATTATGACCATGTTTATACTTAAAAATCAATTTTCCCTAGCTGTTTTGGCTCAGTGGACAGATCATCAACCTGCAGACTTAAGGATCCCAGGTTTGATTCCAATCAAAGGACACATGATTTGGGTTGCAGGCTGGATCCCCAGTAGGGGACCTGCAGGAGGCCAATTCTCTCTCATCATTGATGTTTCTATCTCTCTCTCCCTTCCTCTCTGAAATCAACAAAAATATATATTTTTTTTAAATATCAATTCAACACAAAATTCTGTTGACCCAATTTCTGACAAATGTGTAACTCCAAGACTCAAAATTCTTTGATAAATTCAAAATTATAAAGCATTTATAATTAAAATATTTCTAGATGCAGAATATCCCAAAAATGCAATATTTATCATTGTCAAAGGTGAACAACCCATAATTATATTTTAAGTTTAAAATTACATGGTGTCTAAAATGTAAAATCAAAAAAACCAAAACTGTGTGTGTGTATATATATATATGTGTGTGTGTGTGTGTATAATGTACATATATTAATAACCATAACCATTACTTATTTATTGCCAAGTTAACACACTGCGGAGCAGTAGTTTTATTGCTAGCTTTACCCAGTGGCCAGGTATGTTTTTATTGAAGAAGTACAAAAAAACATTTTTATATAAATGTTAAATGCATACTTTAAAATTAAACACTCGTTGCATTTTGAAATTATTTATTACATGTTCTTACAAGCTAATATCTTTTTAAAGTATGATACTTTGTAAACTGTGTAATATGAAGCAAAAATTCTCGTGATCTGTCCACAATGTGCTAATACAGGCACCATATTATAATCTTAAGAAATAATTCCTATTATGAGTTACCATACTAGGATCTTCATATATAGTTTATAAAATTTCACAAACTGACTACTAAAGAAATGAGGACTCAAAAAGGTTAAATAATTCTCCCATAACCATACAAGTAGCAAATGGCAGATTGCAAATATAAATGGATTAAAAGCATAACTGAATTTAAAGCATACATTCTTTCCACTCTACCATCCTGCTTCATGGGGCTAATGGCAAAAACTAACTCTAGAGGATTATAAAATAGTACAAAGAAGCTGTCATCAACTCAATTTAGCAATGACAAGAGCTCATGGCCATATTTTCTAATTAAAGAAAGTTCATAAATCTTTCTTTAGTCTTCCTGAGGTATTAAGAAAACTAGTATAAGGGTGCCCACACACTATCCCATGAATAGAAGAGATATTTTTATTTCACTGAGATAATTATATGCCTTCTTTTACATGTTAACACTCTAAGACTATATCTATACAAGCTAGTTCTTAGATGATATGTATAACAAGCCAAGAAAATAACTATTCTAATAGCAAGAGAGACTAGAGAAAATTTCCTCAGCAATGGCTGGTATGTGTTGTACAGGTACATAGACGAGGGCCTCAGAAAATTAAATTTAATTGGCAGAGACTCCACTAGCCTAAACAGAAGGCCACTTCAGTCAGTTCAGAATAGTTCAAATTAACTAGATTACAACAAAGTCAGGATAAATGCACCCTCTAATAGCATGAGTGTATTTAAAGAAAATTTATATTGATTCTTAATATCCTCTTCTTTTGTTATTACACATAGGAAATGAGCTGATAAATTCTCCCAACGGAGGTCATTCATTTGTACTGACCCATTGCAATCAAATCCCTTGTAACCAACAGCATATACTATTCTTGCAATGTGGCTCCCCAGAGACAAAATTGTATTCAAAGGTCAAGAAACAGAGTCAAACTAACAGACCTTGATAACAATGAAGCCAGGATATAGTTACCATGGAAAGAACACTGGCTGGAGGTCAGATCTAGATTCAAGTCCTGCCTTTTCAACCATTTAGCTATATAATATTTGGAAATCTACTCCATCTCAGGGCACCTCAGCTTCCCGACTGGTAAAGTGATATGGTTGACCTAGATATTGTACTATAACGAGTCAAGTCTCCTGGCCCAGGCTAATCACATCCCACTCACAAAGGCAACTTGTAAATGAGAATGAACCCTTAGAATGATCAGCAGGAATAGGAGGGTCACCAGAAGACATCTGAATTTTCAAGAAAGCTGAAAGATTTCTCAAACTAGCTCAATATCAATCAGCAATTGGCTTAATATCAATTCTGGGCAGGATTCTAGATGGTGTGTAGAAAAGGCAGATTTGATCATTTGAGGCTCACCAGAGTGTGCTAGGAAATTCCAAGTAAGCCTCATCTCACTTCTTCCTGGGATAGTATTACAGTTCCAGTGGGTCAGAGAAAACATTAAGCCACCTCTCAACTCAATTCATAGGAGGGGGGGAAAGTCAGGATAATAAAAAACTTCTGTTAAAACACAACTAATCAGCTCTAGGTAAAGACAGCAGAGTAAACACATACATCTGCTTTTACTCTCACTTAAATCCCTCTAAAAGAAACATCAGTAAAGTTTTTTTTTTTTTCTTCCTTAAATTATAAAATCACAATGGTAGGTAGGAAAGGAAATAGGAGCATCAAACATTTCAAGATTTTGAAAGCTAAAAAACAGATGCTCGAGAGGTATAGACACAGAATACTTAGGAAAGCTGAATCTTCTCTGTGGCAAAAGGAAACTACCTTATTTACAGAAAATCTCCTCAGCCTCAGGAATTATAAATACAGGTACCTATAGAGGTACAGTTGAAAAGAAGAGATAAAATAAGGAACACTGGTTGAAATTCTGCTTAGAAGGCACACAGAACTGTGGTACTCTGCCCATTGCCTGTCCTTACCCCAGCAAATAATTTAATATTCTTAAAGAGATAAAAAAAAAAAAAAAAAAAAAAAAAAAAAAAAAAAAAAAGAGTGTTCTCTGGGTCCAGAAGAACTGAGGGTGTCTGGACTGGGAGGCGCAGGCATAACTGAAGGCAGGGAACCAGAGCAGAAACAGTGCATCAGGTAAGCATGTACAGAATGAAGGTCAAAAACCACCTTTTCCCACCATCTCCCTCTAAGCAACCTGAAAGCTGGCAGCCAATATTTCATTCCCCAGAAAGGAGTCTGGAGAAGTCTTCTCTGGGGTATCAGACCAGCTCAAGACAAAGGACCTCAAGATATTGATATCAGAGGTTCCCCAAGTAAAGAGCCCTTGCAGATCAAAGTGCATAGTAAACAAATGCCATTCACATACTCAGAATTTCCAAGTAGTTTTTAGTGCACCATTCCTAAACATGAACAGACAATCAGGAACTATTAAATAGTTAAGAGAAACCACTGAGAAATTATAGAGACAATAACAAATAGAAAAGTAACCTGAAGGAACACTTGTAATAATCTGAATAAAGATTTACTTTTTAAAAATGTGGTAACAGAATACATTGAATACATACAAAAAGGTATTACTAACATGGAGAACTCACACCCTTTTATATAGACTGATTCTAATTCCTAAGGTTAAGAATAACTTAGTAACCCATAAATTGTGCTACAAAAGCCAAAAGGTTATTTACAATGTGATAAAATAGTGTGTTGCTGTTGTCTTGTTTCCTTTCTCCCTTTTTGGACTATTAAAACTCCAGCTGCATGCTCCCTCCCACTTAGCTCTTCTCAGCTCTCCCATAGTAAGATGTTTGTTTGCCAGGAATTCTCTCTGCAGAGGGACTGAGGAGGTTTTTATTTGACAGCGGAAGTAAACAATATGAAGTGACTACTAAAAAAGTAACTGCCATCTTACGCTACATTAATAAAAATACAGTATCTATTATAGATTCTACACAACAGATCTTACTTATCAAGTCATTAGAAAATATGGTTTTCAGCTCATAGCTCCATACTTAGAAAGGAATCTAGTTCAAGTGCAACACATTAACAGATGGAGTAGGTGAGTAAGGAAACCTGAGCAAAGCATATTGCTAGAGTCTATAATGGTTTCATGTTCAAATCCTCTCAAGAAAAGAAACATGGCAGCAAAAATTAAATAAAAGCATAAAGCCACAGTTGAATTAAGTTGGGTGAATTTAAGGTAGAGTTAAGAAGATCCTTAATAATTTGAAAACTCTTCAATTATATGAGACTAATATGTGGATGATGAAATTGATTTGCTCAGCCCAGACCCAAGTGGTAGCAGAGAATCAAATGGAAAAACTCATCATTAAAACAATAGTGAGAGCTCCCTCAAAAAAAAAAAAAAAAAAAAAAAAAAAAAAAAAAATACTTGACCAAGATTCCTGAAAATCACAGATACGGAGGGTTGCAGAAAAGCTGGTCAATACCAGATGTAACTTCAAACATCAAAGAGTTGAACAATATGATTTACTAGTGTAAGGTTTCTTTCAAAACTGAAATATGAACCTCAAAGGTTCTTCTTCCAACCATAATATTTCATAATTCTAATATTTGTATCTCTCAACTAGCTCAGGAATTAGTAAACTATGGCCTGCAGGCTGGCCACTTGCTTTTGTAAATAAAGTTTTATTAATACACAACTAGGCCTATTATTTACATATAACCTGTGGCTGTTTCCATGCTATGACCACAGAGTTGAGTAGCTGCAACTAAGGTTGTATGACCCACAAGCCTGAAATAATTACTCCTAGTTCCATAAGAAATCGTTTTCTGACCCCAGAACTAGATAGGGTAACAAACGCAGGCAAATACGAGATTTAAAGTATAAATTAAAAGTAGTATCAGAATTGTCTTTCCACCCTAAAGCAGGAAACTAGACAAAAAACTTTTCAGTTATTAGACAACTGTAGTAATGATGTAGGGTCTGTACACAGCTGAATTTTGAGAGCATATCACCAAAAAAAGAGAATTATGCAGAAAAAGGGTTTCAGAGGTCTGATAGGGGTTCTTTTTTAAGACTGTTCTTAAATACTAAATTGCACATTCAAACAATAAAGTTCAATGGGGCCAGGCAAAGAACGGCTAGAAAGATACAATAAAAGCTCACACAAAGCTGAAAGACAAATCTAGTTCTGAACAGTCTGAGACAAAAAAAAAAAAAAAAAATCATTAGAGATCACAGAAAAATCATGCCTCAAAGAAGGAAACTAGGCCTAGCAATAGACTGCTTTAACCCACCCTAATAACTGAGCCTCATAAACTATAATAATATAATCTACAAGTAATTTAACTGCCAGCCAAAACAAAATTCAACTCTTAATTTTTTATTTGTATATGTTTTTTATTCTTTTAGAAAGTAAGTGGGAGAGGAGAAAGAGAAACATGAATCTGTATGGCCCCCCTACCCCACACGGACCAAGCCGGCAACCTGGGCATGTGCCCTGACCAGGAAATCACACAGGTGACCATTTGGCAGATGGGCCTACACCCAACCAACTGAGCCACACCAGCCAGGGAAAAATTCCTTAAAGAAATAAGATGCAGACATTCAACAACGTAATATTCACTATGTCCAGCATCCAATAAAAGAATATCAGGTACTCAAAAGAAGCAGCAAAAGAAGACCCTTGGCCAGGAGAAAAATCATTGAAGAAAAACTTAGAAATGATAGTCAAAATTAAAAACCATTTTAAAACAGCGAATGTAAGTATGGTCAAGGATTTAAAGGAAAACACAAAACTTAACAAGGACAGAAATGAAAAATCTAAAAAAGAAAACCCACAAAAATACATGTCTTTAGTGTCCCAGAATGTAAAGGGGAAAGAGAGAGGACCAAAAAAAACATTTTTTGAATAATGGCCAAAGTGACTCCAAATTGCATGAGAACAATAAATGTCAGAACCAAGGAGTTCAGTGGACTCAAATCAAAGTGGCATAAACAACAAACCACACCAATGCATGAATTTAAATTTCTAAAAACTGGGACAAGGGAAAACTATAAAAGCTGTAAAAAATGGAAAGACATTATATAAGGGGAAACAAAGACAATATTTACAACAAACTTCTCATCAGAAAATATGCCAGCTAGAAAACAATGGCACATTTGAAATAAAAATATCTCCATATCTAAAACTCTAGATCAAGTACAAATGTCCTTCAAAATGAAGATAAAACATAGATTTTAAAAAGATGAACAGGAGCCAATGGAACTGCACTAAAATAAATTTAACTAGAATAAATGCTTTAAGAACAGTTCAAGCACAAGGGAAATATCTGATGGAAACCTCGATCTATGCAGAATAACAAGTACCAGAAACAGCTAATATAAAAGTAAGTATAAAACATGTTTTCTCATTTTCTTACATTTCTTTAAACGTTAATTATCTTACTACAGGAAAAATAATAAAGTAGAGCTAGAAGAAAAATGTATAACAATACTTGCATAAAGGCCAAAAAGAGAAAACAGAAGTATACTATTCTAAGGGGTTTTTTATCTTTTAAATGAAGAAATGTAATACTACTTGGAGGTAAACTGTGATAATTTAAAAATACATATTACAAACCCTTGACCAGTCCTTTAGAAGTAACACTAAGAGATATATCTAATAAGCCAATTTTGAACATAAAATGGAGTCATAAGAAAATACTCCAATAATCCAAAGCCATCAGGAAAATAGAAAAAAAAATGAATAAAAGTTAGATGGGACAGGTAAGAGAAAAGGCCAAGACAGCAGATTTAAATCCAATCTTATCGATATCATTAGGTTAAATATAGTCTAACTATTATCATTAAAAGACATTGGTTTTCAGAATGGATCAAATTTTAAAAGATCCATAAGAAATGCTCTTTAAATATAAAGACAAGTTAAAGGTAACATGATTTTTAAAAAGATATGTAACAAACTACAAGAGAGCTTAAGAGTCTAGATTAACATCAAAATTGACTCTAAGAGACTATTACTAGGGATAAAGAAAAAGGTTTTGTAATGATAAAAATGTCAATTCTTCCAGATGACATAAATCATAAATGTGTAGGCACCTAATAACAAAACTTCATAATATATGAAACAAAACTGATACATATAAAAGGAGAAATTGACAAACCCTGAATTATAATTAAGAGATTTCAATAGACTTCCTCTCAGCAACTGTTAGAATAAGTGGACAGAAATCAATATATAGAAAATAGGAACAACACTGTCAACCAACATAACTGTTTATAAAACACTAGAGGCCTGGTGCACGAAATTCATGCACGCAGGGTGGGGGGGATGTCCCTCAGCACAGCCTGCACCCTCTCCAATCTGGGACTCTCGGGGGATGTCCGACTGCCAGTTTAGGCCCAATCCCGCCTAAACTGGCAGTCAGACATCCCTCTTAACTATCTGCAACTACTGGCTCCTAACAACTCTCCCTGCCTGCCTGATTGCCCCCTAGCTGCTCCCCTGCCAACCTGATTGATGCTTAACCATTCCTTTGCCGGCATGATTAACACCTAACTGCTCCCCTGCCAGCCTGATCACCCCTAACTGCCCTCCCGTGCAGTCTTGGTCACCCCCAACTGTCCTCCCCTGCCAGCCATCTTGTGACAATGTGGGTGCGGCCATCTTGTGATAATGTGGACGTACATCTTGTGGCGGCCATCTTGTGATGACATGAGGGCAGCCATCTTGTGACGCAAGGGTGAGAGGGTTAATTTGCATATTACCTCTTTATTATATAAGATTACACTCAACAATAAAATACATATTCTTTTCAAGTTACATGGAACATTCACATAGAGAAACCCATATGCTGGACAATAAAACAATATATTTTTAAAATTTAAACTTCTGAAAAGAATTAAATTTGAAATTAACAAAATATTGAAAATACCAAAAACGCAGAAAATCTGGAAATTAAAGACTTCTAAATAATGCATAGGACCAAAATGTGTGTGGGTGTGTATCACAAGGGAAACTAAGAAATATTTTGAACTGAATGATTATGAAAACAATATATGCCAAAATGTATGGAACACAAGTAAAGCAGTGCTCAAAGAGAAATCTGTAATTTTACATATATGCATATTAGAAAGAGAAAGAGAAAAATAAATAAATAAATTGCTCTAAGATTCTTCCTTCAGGAGAAAATGTAAACTAAGCTAAATGTAAAATTGAGCAAAAGAAATAACAACAGAGAAGCAATAAATGAAACATTTAAAAAAACCTAACAATAGAAAAAGCCAACAAAATGAAAAACTGGTTATTTTAAAAGATCAATAAAATTGATAAACTTTTCACTAAGTTAATCAAGACTGAAAGAAAAGACAAATTACCAGAAATGATTGATAAGGAATTGCTTCACATAATAAAAAGACAATAGAATTATTATAAACAACTTTATGTCAATAATTATAACTACTCAGATTAAATAGACAAATTTAATAGAAAATAGAATTATTATAAACAACTTTGTCAATAATTACAACTACTCAGATTAAGTGAACAAATTCTTTGAATTAACACAAACATACTACTAAATTTCAGTAATCACGATAACATGGTATTGTCATAAAAGACATGTAGATCAAATGAACAGAATTGTAGCATCTAGAAAAAAACCCATGCATACACATACACACATACATTGACACATTCAATAATTTTTAACAAAAAAATCAAGATAATTCAATGGGAAAAACATAATCTTTTCAACAAATGATGCTGGAAAAACAAGATACCCACATGCAGAAAGAACTTCAACCCTTACCTCACATCACAGAACAAAACAAAACAAAACAAAACCTAAAATTAAAAATGGATCACTTAATAACAGACCAAAAACCTAATAATTACCATAATAAAACTTCTGAAAGAAATCATCTAAGAAAATTCTTCACTACACTGGAATAGCAATTAGAACTCATATATACCATGGGAAGAAGGGGTTATGGTACAACCATTTTTTAAAAGTTTAGCAGAGCTTTATAAATGAAAACCTCTATTTCCCACATGACTCAGCAAGCACTCCTATATTTACAGAAATAAAATCATATGCCACAGATTAAAACCAGTACATGAAAATTCATAATCATCACACTAAAAGGATAGATATAAGGAACTACTACTTAGCAATAAAAAGGAATGACCTACTTAAAGAAAATATGAAGCCAGAGAAAGACCACTGTAGACTGTAATTCCAATTAGAAAAAGCAAAATGAATCTATTGTAACTGCATGGTTACCTAGAGATGCAGCAGTTTCACAAACACATATATTTGTTAAGGTAGAAAAATTTACTTATTTACTTTTAAAGGATACATTTTATTGTATGTAAGTTATACTTAAATATAGTAAAAAAAAATTAAGGAGTAACCAAAGAATCCATATAAAAATATCTCAAATTAAAAAATATATTTTTAACACAGCTAAAGTACCTTCTTGCACATATTCAAGGTAAGTGCTAATCTCTTATAAAGTACACAATATTTTCAAAAAAAGTATTTTCATGCCTAACTACATCAGGATACTAGTTAATGATTTACACTTATTAATCTTAACTGAAAGAGAATTCTTGTGAAATTTCTGGAAACTGAACTGTTTGATGAAGCTCATTAGTGACATTCGGATGATTTCTTGCCCAAATGCAATAGCAGACCAGAAACAGAAAATTACATCATTTTCTCTTCACAGCAGACACTGTCAGTTGCTCACCCAAACATTAATGACTCCTTCCTCCACATAATGTACAAATATACTCTATGTTCTGGACATAGCGACAAGTCCCCTTCACTACATTTTCAGCCTGCCTGAAGCTAAGCACGGCCACATATGTTTTAAGGAATTTCCTGGAAGTTTCCTTTAAAAAGAGAAGTGTGGCCTGCCTACATTTCCTCCTCCTTCCTATCTAGACTACCACCAAGATGACTAGGTTTTCAACAGCCATCTTGGACAATGTGCTATTTGAGATAAACTAAAGATGACGGAGTAACAAGAACGAGCAAGTCCCTTGATAACAGAGAAGTAACCAAACTAGTCATGAATTGCTTCCCTCCAAGCTGATCGCATATAAAATATAAGTTTCTATCTTGTTTAAGCTATTTGTCTACTTTTTAATAAGCACATGATTGTTACTAAATAAATCATTTTTTAAAAGCATTTCGGTAACTGGCATTTTATTTTTTAAAATGAAAAGACTTTCTTAGTGGAGGTTATGAATTTTTAAAAAATAAAACTATGCTTTTTTTTTTATCTTGCCCCAGTCACTGATCAAAAAATTAACTACCCTGATTTTTCATTTCCAAATGATTCCTCAATTTGGAATGAAGTAGTCTAAGAGAAAGCACACACACAACTATCTGCCTATCTGTGGGAATAAGTTTTAAAAGCTGCATTATTGCTCCATTAATCACTGATGAAACTTAAAAAAAAAAATGTAAGCTGTATTATCACTCCATTAATCTCAGGCACATCTACATGCTCCAATGGTTTCTACCTTCATGCTTTCGCTAAATTATATGGTCTACACAGTTAATTTTTAAAAGGCTCAGGAAAGAAGAGACCAATGTTTGGAACAGCTAGGGGGAGCTGCACAGAAGCCTTAAGTTAGAAGAAAGAAGAGCATATAGTACAATGTACTGGCTAAGGTTCGGGCTCCGAAGTCAGTGACTTAGTTCCATTACTTGCTGGCTATGTGAACTTGGACAAGTTACTTAAATTTCTTTAGCTTTCTTATCTGAAAAATGGGAACAGGACTTTGATGAGAAAACACACATAGCTGGCAATAAGTGAAGTAGTTCCAGGCATTCAGTAAGCACCCCTAGAAAAAGCAAAAGTTCTGAGGTAAGACTGTGCATTCAGAACATATAAAAGGCTGACTTGTAGTAAAGATTTATATAAGTGAGCAGCTGGAAGTTTTAAATAGGAACAGAAAACTTACTAGAGATTAAATACTTTTGGGAAAAATAAGGAAACTTACAGTATGAAAAGATATTCGTAACCTCATTACAAATAAAGAAAGTACTAATTAAAAATTGAGGGTTTTTTGCTCAGATGAAAAAAATTAAAATAAAATTTCACTATAGCCAAGTAAAGAAGAAATGCCAATTCATGTGTTGCCCATAGGAATGTTAGCTGATAAAACTTTTAAAGCATTTATGGCTATAACTATCAAATTTTAACATATAACTCCACTATTACAGAAAAAAACAATCTTAATGTTTCTCACAGGTGACAGTTAAATAAATAATAATCCATCCCATCCCATTAAACAGGATTCAACTGTTAAATAATAACAGTAATAATAATGATGAATAAGATATATCGAAGTACACTGACTTGAAAATATCTTAAAACTTTAAACAGGAAGAGCATATTTCCAGAAAAGTTGGAGAATGCGCCTCTATAATTTTTTAACATATATGTTCACCATCATGTTGAGTGTCGACCTATGAACCAGGAAATCATAGTTCAACTCCTGGTCAGGGCCCATGTCTGGGTTTCAGGATGTGCAGGAGGCAGCCAATCAATGATTCTCATCATTAATGTTTCTCTCTCCTTCCTTCCTCTCTGAAATCAATAAAAATATATTTTAAAAATAAAAGTAAACTATGGTGTAAGAGTGAATTACAACTGCACAATGTTTAAATATTAATACTTAACCAAAAAAACAAGTTGCAAAAAAATATTATATATTCCACTTAGGAAAAGTTCAAAAATTATATATATGCATATACGCACACATACACTAAACATTCATTATTAAAAGTACTGTTAGGATGCAATGAAAAACATACAATTCTAGATAACAGTTATCTCTGAAGGGAGAAGAAAGAAAATGGAACGGGAAGTACACCATAGGATTTCATAAAAGACTAGAGACCCAGTGCATGACCTCATGCACCGGTGGGGTCCCTCAGCCTAAGCCTGCAGGCTCTGGCTGAAACCAGCTCTTTGACATGCCCCCAGGGTCCTGGATTGCAAGAGGGCGCGGGCCAGGCCAAGGCATGATCGGGGCCAGGGAGAGACACAGGAGGTTGGCCGGGGAGGGACCACAGGAGGGCTCCGGGGCATGCCCAGCCCATCTCACTCAGTCGGATCAGCAGGACCCCAGCAGCAAGCTAACCTACTGGTCAGTGTCTGCCTCCCTAGTGGTCAGTGCACAACATAGCAACTGATCAACCAGTCAATTGTATACCCCTAGTGCTCAGTGTACATTATAGCAAGCAGTTGAGCGGCCTTAGCATATCATTAGCATATTATGCTTTGGTTGAACAGCTGGGAAAAAATAACACTTAGAATATTAGGCTTTTTTTTATATAGGATAACATTCTTTTTCTTACTCTGGGTATAAGGTACATGGGTGTTCATTGTATTGTGATTCTTCCTATTTTATGATTTATACGTGCTATTTTTATCTACTCCATATCTAATAAAAACAATTTCAAACTACAGATGTGCATAGGCAAATATAGTCAAAAGCAATTAAAAAAAAAAAGAATGATAAAGATTAAACTACTGGTAACTACCTCCCCTAGGTAACTACCTTCATCCTTCATCCTTCAATATTGTTTGAATTTGAAAATAATTACGTAATGTTTTCTTAAATGTATAAAAAGACTTTTCTCTTAATGTTATAATTTTGAAAAATGTAATCACATGGAAAATGTTAGTGTTATGTTTATACTGTGATTACATCTATGTACAATAAACAAGCACATTAATAAGAATAGCAGATTTGTAATTCTGATCAAATGGTGTTGCTAGATTATGGGTAATTTTTTTATAGTTTTAATTTCTTAGAAGTTTTATTTCTTAGAAATATTTTGCATTTCATTAGTACTAGCTCACTTGGAGAGAAATTAAAGAAATTAAAGAAAAATGACAACTGCAAGAAAGCCAACTCTACCTTCAGTATAGCCAAGGGAAAAATCTACCCACATGGGAAGGCTGAATGAATTACAGCCAATTTACAATAGATGGAACAGGCTGTGCCAGTAAGTGCACTCAAAATAACTGGAGAGGATCCCCAACACACCAAGGACACTATATCAAAGGTTCTAAAGTGCATATGTACATTTTAGCTCTGAACTGAGAACTGGCACTGCCAAGAAAAACTACAAAAGGGACAAGGAAGGCTCCAGTGCACAGGAAGCCCAGGAATGTGCTAGAACAGAAGAGGGGCATGGAGGCATGAGCAAAGAGGGAGGAAAGAAGGAAGGGAAAACTTTCCTAATAACTGAGGAAAAGTATGACATAACAATTATACTCAATACCTATAAAAATATTGTACAATTGGAAAGCTAGTGCCAGGGGAACAGAGAATAGGACAGGAATGAAAATTTAAAGGAATCCAAAATCAGTCCAGCTGGCATGGCTCAGGGGTTGAGTGTCAACCTATGAACCAGGAGATCACAGTTTGATTCCCAGTCAGGGCACAGGTCCGGGTTCTGGGGCGTGCAGGAGGCAGCCATCAATGATTCTCTCTTATCATTAATTTCTATTTCTCTCTTCCTCTTCCTTCCTCACTGAATCAATAAAAATATATTTAAAAAATAAAAAAATAAAGGAATTCAAAATCTGAATGAGAACCAGACCTAAGATATGCACTATTTTGTAGTCTTTACAAATGTCCTTTCTATTGTAAACATTACATCAATTCCTAAAATTTGGCAATTTCCACAAAGGTAAGAAGAGAAACAGGGGTAAAAGTCTATTTCATCCTCCTACCAAAATTAACACCAATATGAAAGTAATATAAGCCAAACTTTAAAAATAACTAAATTAAAATATCCCAAAGCAGATTTGTAGAGAAAAATGTAATCTGCTTTCTGAGCTTACCACTGGTACAAACTGAGGCTCTATGTAACCAAGGCTGAAAGAGCCAACTGCTGTTAGGAGACCTCCCCCAGATTTCTTTCTCCAAATCTGAATTTTCCACTCCCATTTCTAATAATCAAAATGTCATTACTTCTTCCCCTGCCAATATATTCTGATTCCCATCACTCATACCACCAGCAGCATCCACCCCTCCAGTATTGCGATCTTTCTTCCCAATCTTTTTTCTCCACTCCTCCATTCTCTTACAAATCTTTCTCTTGAGAAAAACGTTATTCTCATTGTCTCAAGTATTTTCTTAAAATAGGCAAGTTACAAACCCTAATTGTTGGTTTAACTTTTTCACTACCCCCTGCCTTTCTGCCTCCAGCTCCCATATATGTTTAATTTTAAAACTGAGTTTTATAGGTCTTAACAGAAAGAACCAGCTCAGTGTATAATTTCATATATGTACACACCTGTGATCAATATAGTAAGTCTTCTACTAACTATAACTCATATATGTTGTCAACTGTTCTCCTTGTTTTACTTATACAAGAATGTAAATGCCATAAAAACCAAGGACATGTTTGGCATTTGATTCCTCCCCTATAATATACACTGAGTGGCCAGATTATTATGATCTCTGAAAGCATAATAATCTGGCCACTCAGTGTATATCCTGTATAATAAAAGGCTGATATGCAAATTGTCCCTTCGACCATGAGTTCGACCAGCAGGCAGGCTGGCCAACTGCCCATGTCCCCTTCCCCTGGCCAGACTCCACCCATGCTTGATATATATATATATATATATATATATATATATATATATATACACACACACACTGAATGGCCAGATTATTATGCATTCAGAGATCATAATAATCTGGCCACTCAGTATATATAATTGGTCACCAAGTCCTGTTAATTCAACCTCCAAAATATTACTCGAGTCCATTTCTTTCTCTCCATTCTTACTGGCTCTGCATAATTTCTCACATCTAAACTACTCTAAGAGCCTTCTCTCCACCTTTGGTTTCTCCGCTATTACAATTCACACTCCACAGAGCCCATATGAGTTTTCTCTCTTAATCATAAATCTGATCACATCATTATCCTCCTTAAAACCCTTCAGGCATCCCCCTGTACATACAGAATAAACTTCCAGCTCCTTGTTGTCCAATCTAGCATGAAACATCACCTTTCAGTCTTGTCTCCAAACTACTAAAGACTAGGCACTAAATAAAAGGTAAGTAAATTTTTTTAAAAGAGAATAATTTCCCAGGATGTCTAGAAATGTTGTATTATGACTTATCAGTATATTTTTATGTAATTACTTATGCAATTGTCAAGTTTATGGATCCTAACCATACAATATTATCACCAAATTAAAGCTTTTACAAAATAGCTAAACCAAATTCTATTCACATAGTGTATTGTATTAAAACTGGATTGGGCTGTTTAAAATATTTCTATTTTCAATTCCAATACTAAAATGTAAGGTAGATCACAAGGAATCTAAATCAGCAGTTTTTTTCTAAAATGAGTGTTAGTTAACATGTATCACCAAATTTTTCAGTTTTCTGAAAATGGTAGTCAGTTCTCTGAGTTCTTAAAAGTACATCACACTATTATATGAGAAAGTCTGGCAACAAAATCAAAGTTACATTGGAAAATAAAGGCCTATGTAGGTGAGGTTTCCCATCTAGAATATTCCTTGAGTTTATCATATATACTACCAAAACAAGCTATTCATCTTAATAGAATCATTAGGAAAATTTCCTAAGAACAAGTAAATACTTCTTTTTCAAATCAAATTTGTAAATGTTACTAAAGAAGCCAGTTTACTAGCTTACATATATCAAATTATAAGTCCTCATGAGAATCATTCCACTGTTTAATTAAGTGTTATAGGATCTTGCCGACAGCCTCAAGAATAGCACCATCTGTCTGAGTTTAAAATCTCAATTTCACCAGGATATTACCAAACAGCAACAAAAACATCACTTTCATAGATATCTCTTTCAACTAATTTATAGACAACTAATTAATTTAGTCTACTTGGGTTCACAACAATTGAGTCAATCCATGCAGATGATTACACGTTGTATGTAAACCAATATACTTTTATAAATGTTTTTAATAACAAACTTCAGTTAAGAACTTGTACTTAAGAAGACAAATATTTATGATCTTCAGTAGCTAACATGTAGATTTATGCTCTGGTATAAATTCTAAATGTTAAACTGCTCAAGTGTTATATAAATCTATAAAATTAAAAAGGGTCTGTTATTATTTGTTTAGAATAATCATGTAAGTAAATTTTCCTAAAGCATCTAAGGCACATGTGTCAAACACAAGGCCCGCGGGCCAAATCCGTCCCGCCAGGCCTTGCAATGTGGCCCGCACCGCGCTGTCATCACTGCACTCCGCTGCGTTTCCATCACAATGACAGTTTATGACTGTTCAGTAAACCATTCGGCCCTCGATTTAGGCTGGATTTTAGATTGTGGCCCCTTCTCTGATTGAGTTCGACACCCCTAATCTAAGGTATAGAATTATATTACCAAACTTTTAATAGTATTTCAACTCCCTTTTTTAAAATGAGAAGTATATACTTTTAAAAGAAAAAATTATAAAATCACCCAAGTAATCTGAATCTGAAGAATACAGAAACAAAGGTGACTGAGGAAAATGCCACTATATTCCTGAATTCAAAAATAGATAATAATACTTGTCACTGCAACTCGTAATCTGAACAACTAATACCTAGACATGCTTTTTGTAGGTAAAACATCCTCTGCATCTCCCCTAACATTGAATATTAAGACAGACCACAATAAAGTCAATCCCTAAATATAAGTGCTATTGTCCTAACCCCGTGGTCGGCAACTGCGCCTCATGAGCCACATGCGGCTCTTTGGTCCCTTGAGCGTGGCTCTTCCACAAAATACCATGGCCTGGGCGAGTCTATTCTGAAAAAGTGGCATTACAAGAAGTTTAAGTTTAAAAACTTTAGCTCTCCAAAGAAATTTCAATTGTTGTACTGTTGATATTTGGCTTGTTGACTAATGAGTCTGCCAACCACTGTCCTAATCTTCAGCTGTGAGAAAAACTGCTGAAAGAACATGAATGGGATAGATTCCAGGTGGCTTACTGGGCTTCTTAAATGAATAAAAAGCAACATTAAATAGGCAAAGGTAAGAACTTTGGTCTCACAGACCAAATTTTCTGTAAAAACTTAAAAAGTTCTCAACAGGATACTTTTTTTCAATATTTATCCCAATGCTTCTCTACCTTCCCACCCTCCCCCAGAAGGGAAGGGAGAGGGGGAGACGGACAGAAACATCAGTGATGACAGAGAAACATCAATGGGATACCTCCTGCATGCCCAAAATGGGCATCAAGCCTGCAATCCAGGCATGTGCCCTGACCAGGAAGTGAACCAGGACCTCATGGTTCATAGGTGGAAGCTCAACCACTGAGCCATTCTGGCTGGGCCCCAAGTTTTTTCTTAATCATTACTTCAGTCTCACCAAAAATGGGCATCAGGATATCTTAAGTTTGCTAGACTTATAATTTCACTGCCCCCTTATAATTTCCCTCAATCTCCAGAAAGCAAAAATTCCACTCCCATTTAATTTGTTCCAATCTCTAGTCTTACCAATTAACGGACCACTAAATCCACCTCCAATAAAATTGTACCAAAAAAAAAAAAAGTACCTTAAAGTATAATTGACTACACCAAGGACCTGGAAGGCAGGAATTCTTGGAACACATCCACAATGTATGTATGCTAATATATCCAAAAGTAGAGTTGTTCTCAGGGTTTTTTGCTCATCGTATGTAAGACCCCCATCAGAAGATACTAAATTGCTGACTTAGGCAACAATTTAGGGGGGGGGGGGGGGGGGGGAAGGGAACTAAGATAATATATTTACAAAGACAGACATGACATGACACTGACCAAGGAAGCATCTTTTAAAATGAGATTTCTGGGGTGGTGACTAAAAGCAATTCCAAAGGAAAAGGACCAAAAAATATTATGAACAATGGATTTGGTATTTGCTTCATTTCAAGGGGTTTACTTTGAAAAATATTTCTCATTTGGGAAGTTTTGTGTCATTTTTTGATATAGCCAGCTCAAAATTAGTTTTATAACTGAAAAGTGTATCAGTATAACATGTGACCTACTTAAAATGACCATTAAAAGAAAATAAAGATGTTTGAGTGCAATAGCACATCAAGTAAAATGTGAAATTTTTAACTAAAAAATATTTTTAAATGTTTATTCTGGCTCAAACTCAGTATCTATAATCTTTGCATTTAAAAAGAACTCAGGCTACAACTGAGATTGTTCCCACCTCCTTTGTACTTATTCATTTCTTACATCCTCTCATCTTTTATTTCTAAACTAGAAGCCCGGTGCACAAAATTCATGCACGGGAGAGGGGGATCCTCAGCCCACCTGCACCCTCTCCAATCTGGGACCCCTCCAGGGATGTGTGGCCTGGTGCATTGGGGGGGGGGGGGGGGGAGAGAGACAGGCTGGTTTGCCCTGAAGGATGTCCCGGATCAGGGTGGGGGTTCCCTTGGGGTGTGGGGCAGCCTGGTCAAGGAACCTGTGGTGGTTTGCAGGCTGGCCACACCCCCTGACAACTCAGGCAGAGGCCCTGGTATCTAAAGTTTATTTATCTTCTACAACTGAAACTTTGTAGCCTGGAGCGGAGCCAAGCCTTCTGCTTGCTCCTTTGTAGCAGCCATTTCTGCTTGGATTTATGTATCTTCTATCATTTAAACTTTGTAGCCTAGGCTGGCAAGGGCAGGCGGAAAGCTTGGCTTCCTCCATTCCCTGGGAAACCCAAGCCTCCCTCCTATTCTCTGTGGCTGTAGCCATCTTGGTTGGGTTTATTTGCATATTCGCTCCTGATTGGCTGGTGGGTTTAGCTGGTGGGTGTATTGGAGTGCTAATTTGCATATTACTCTTTTATTAAATAGTAAGGTTTTCTTACTCTTTTTCACTCCTAACCCCATCACCTGGGTGCTTGATACCATCTCCAGCCATACCTGTTTAAGCAACAACTTTTCTTATAGCTTCCATTTTTCTGTCTCTCCACCATTGATATTCATAAGTCACAAACACAAATGAGGCTCTGGTCTGTTACAAATTTTCCTTGAATCTACTTTTCCATCTTTAACCCTCCACTCCCCCGACTCCCATGTCTCTGCTTGCTTCACAGTCAACATTCTTCAACTGAAAAGTACCATTCATTCATTCCACAATCCACTATGATCTAGATTTTACCCTCAACAGTCAAATGTAATGACTTCAACTAAGTACCAAGCTGTCCAAATAGCAAACTTCCTCATATTTCACTCGTTGCTTCTCCCATTCAATGTCCATCACAACTGACTTTGAAAATCACGATTATTCTCTTTATTTGGCAGAGAAAGCAAAATTATATTGCCTACTTAAAGCACATATAACATATACAATCATGACTTAAATGCCTAGACTTCATGAGAAATAATCCTGGATCAAAATTTAGTTTGTTTTAAATGCACAATTTTTTTTAAATGATGGGTTACACAGTTCAACAATTCTAATTTGTCTATGTAAGAGAGTAATCCTAGAAAGGCTTTTTAAACACATTATTAAATGTAATAGCATTTAACACACTTCTTTTTCCTCAACTCATTTCTCATAATAGTTTCTATATCATCTTGGATTATCTCCCACTTTGAGTTTCATGTCCCATCTGCTCATTTAAGATTCACGTCTGTCCAGTTTCTGGAATATTTGTCACTTTAGTCATTAGCATTTTGGATAATATAGCTGGTTTGGTTTTTTTAGTTCAGAACTGAATTATTTTAGAAAACTGATGATTTTAACATCATTTCTCACTCTAAATTGGCCTGTCCCTGCTTAAAATTTTCCACCTAACAAAAACTAGATTTCAGTAAGTTTGTGTACTATTCTTTAAAAGAAAACTAAGACCATAAATCAGAAGTGCTCTCCTACATACCACTTCAGCACACGTTCTCAAGGACAGACTCAGAGTTGTCAAATGAGCTTCCAAAAAATGCCCTTTCCAGTCCTCTCTGGCAAGTCACATCCATCCATTCCTTCAAGACCCAATTGAAAGCTCCCCTTCTGAGTTTTTCTGGCTACGAGGTACTATACTATCTGTCCATGTTGCTTTTTCTCCCTCTACACTTACAACATAGCATCTTAGAAGTTAAATACGTCTTTTTTCCACATGAGACCCTTAGCCCCTTTGTAAGCCTAAGCCCATTTTAACCATTTCTGATGTTTGTACATTATTCAAAAATGAATTATATAGCCTACATTTCTCAAACATAACATAAAAAAATTAACATTTCTAAATAATAGTTTATTCATTACCCCATTCAATCTCAAGCCCCACCACATTTTCTTTTTTATTTCACTGGTGCTCGGAAGTCCTCATTTACCACACAAAATTGGAGGTAGAAAGCTTGTCTTTAGTGTAAGTGAAGAAAAAATGAGAAAAGAATTAAAGGGCAAAGAAATACAAAATCTTTCCCTGATGACATCATAGGACCTGCCACTATTCTCAACATTTTAATAAAATATCAATCAGCAAAGAGGAAGAGATAGATTCCTGCAGGAAAGGTAAAACCTGCCTCAATCCTTATCCAAAACTGCTGCACTCACACAGGGGGCCATCCTTGCCTCTCAACACTTCAAGCCTCTCCTTCAAACAGCAATCCTCTCCCAGGCCTAGCAGAGGGCTGAGCCTGGGCAGCCCTCACTCCCAATGCCTGGAGCCAAAAAAGGTTTTAGGAGTGCCTGCTGTGACTGTCAGCGCTGCAGTCAGAGGGAAGGTACTCCCCTAACATTCTAAACATGAAAAATAAATATGCTGCTATAAATAGCATCTGAATTCTCTAACACAAGTATTTAAGTACCATACGCTGTAAATAGGCTAAGCATCATTTGTAGCAATAGAAGAGTAGGTTTTTATGTGAAAACCAACTTACAAACTAACTTGCCCTAATAGTTTATAATGCTAAAGACCACCTCCATGTAAAATTCTACATCTCTAGATAAAAACTGAGGACACTATTCCTATTCAACAGGACTAACAAAAACTACAGATTTGTGGGGCTGTTTGGAGGGGGTCCTTTTCTTCCTTCAGTAAGGTCTAAACAATGTTTTTAGATGTTGTGACATTATTTAATGAAAAATAGAAATTAGCCAGTAGTTAAGGATACATACTTTGTTCAAAATGTAGTAAGGGTTTAATACACACACATATATATTACATTTTATAAATAATCTATAATGTTTGGCTTTGTTTTTGTGGCTGTTTTGTCATATAAAAAAAAACAACATAGTAAGGGTTGTTACATGTATATCAGACTAAAAAGTGACTTAGTCTTTAAGAAGAAAAATATTTATTAAGTACTATTTCTGACATTCACTGTGACAAATCTCAAAATGTTAATAAAACAGCTATTTAAAGTTCAAAGAGCACTCTAAGAGCTGCCAAGGAATTAATAGCTTAAACTACCAAATAAGAGTCACAGTTCAGTTTCCAATGTCAGCCAGTCATAGTTCAGAATTGGTAGGGCAAAATCACTCAGCATATTAAAGACACCAGGCAAGTATGAATCACACACAAATGAAAAGTTGTAACATCTTAAGATGAACTTCAAGTTTTTCTTCTCAATCACTGCTTATTTATGAGGACAGACACAAGAACAATTTAATCTTCTGCTTACCCCAAAAAACGAATAAATACAACTTAACTACTATATTTAACACAAGTAATTTTGCCACTCCAACTTCCTGGTAAACTGCCCAAGGCTACTCTAAGCTTTAGATGTAATTTACTACATAGAAGTTTCTTCCTATTAAAGAACATTATCAAGTCTTACAAAGTGCTTTCTTTAAAAGGTACTCATAAAGTGATTTTTCACACTTTCTGCCTTCCATATTTCTGTCAAGTTTACAGAAGCAGAAACTGAGGCAAAAAATAAAAATAAAAACATTATGCGACCAACCTGATCTGAATAGTCACTCGTAAATTAACTGAATGCCATTCAATTTTCCTTATTACCAGTTCACTGCCCGTATTACTGGGCTCATGGAAAATAATCTTATAACTGAAGGTTGAGCAAAAGCTCTCCTCCTTATTCAGCTTTAAAAAAATGGAAATGAGGGAATTCTGAATCAAAACCCAAACAAAATTTCCAACAGGCTCCAATATCTATAGATTGCCTAACAAATAGAAAATCTAAATACTAACTGAATTCCTATTCCTTTGAGGTCTGATAAGCATACCTCGTCTCTTGATCAGCTGGATTCTCTTTAATAAAGATTTTCTAGAGCTCACCTAAAATATTACCAAGCCACAATACATAAATCCTAGATAATCTAAATTCAGAACCCGGCCTAAACTTCTAAATAAGTTCAAAGAAAAACAATTATGATCAGGACCTAAATGGGCAATGAAAATTCCTTTAGGGAGTAAGATGAAGAAAACAAAAATAGTTGTCCAGCAAATAATTAATTTAAGGAACAATTAATGAGCACCTAATTATGAAGAGAATGCAAAGATGATTTGGACAGGGTCACTGCCCTACAGAAGCTCATCTACTTATCAGAGGCATAGAGAAGGAGATACACACACATCAGGAGCAAGAGTGACTAGTTCTACCTGTGGGAGTCAGGGAAAGCTTCACGGAGGAGGTGATATTTGACCTACTTAAAAGATGAGCAGGATTGTGCCAGGCATATAGGTTAAAAAAACAAAAACTATGAGGTGGTCCCTCCGTTAGATAATGTATGTTTCCCTTATCTCTCTCTCTCTCTCTAGGACATTAAAATTCAATCATGAGAATTGCCAACACAAAATGTTTTTACACACCAATTATACTCTTTTGAATACCTTACTTATTAGTTCTCAAATTAAGCCCAGATGGATTTAATCATCTATGCTATTTAATGAAATGAAATAATGTGAAACTATGTGAGAAAACCATGTGTCTTATATAAAAATTACTTCCTCGGGAATTTATCAATGTTCTTTGGGTTTTAAAAAAAAGTCACACCCTTTTAGATACGGTCTTTGAAATCTTCACTCAATATTATAAAATTCCTGTTCACAATTAATTACTTTTAAACAAATCATTAACTCAAATTTAATTTTTGGCCCTGGCCAGTTTCGCTCAGTGGATAGAACATGTACTGGTCAAGAGCATGTACCTCAGTTACAGGCTCCTCCCAGGCCTGGCCCTGGTCTAGGAGTGTGCAGGAGGCAATCAGTGGATGTGAAAATCAATGGAAAAGTGTCAAAAAAAAAAAAAAAGTATTAAATGTAACCAATTAATGCAATAATACAAGTTAAGACTTAGACTTATTATAGTAAAAAGGTCTAGAAAAGACTGAGAAAAAGCTATTTACCTACAAATATACCTAATTTTCCTTATCTTCCCTTTTTCATTTTTAAGTTGACATTGCAAAGTTAAACTATGCAAAATAAAGACACAAATGAAATTTCAATATAATCATCTCAGGAGGTTCCATTAACAGTAATGGAATTCTTAGTACTAGAAAAAGTACAAAATGTAGAGAGCTGTCAACCAGGGCTCTGTGCTGTTTCACAGTAGTAGAAATACAGTTTTAATAATGTTCTAACACAATTCACCTAGAATGAGAAAATAAACATTCATGAATACACATAATAAACCAGAGTGTGGAAATGCCAATGGCAAAACATTTTCCTTTGGACACAACTGATTCTCCTAAATCTCATCCAGAATGAAAAGGAAAAAAGTCATCTTTCTCCTTTTTTCAGACTGAAACCTAAATGTACTCTAAAAGTTATATAATTAGCTTAAAGAAAAAAAATTACTCCAACAAAAATAACTAAAAAATACTAATAAAAATGTGAATAAACCCGGTGTTCCTATAAGAGAAGACTACTATAGCCAATTTATGAGGATAGAATCTATTCCATACTACAGATGATTTTAAAAATCAAATAACAAAATAATATAGTGGAGAACTATCTCTGAAATAAACACGAATCACAACATTTTTACAGATGTTAAAGCTATGTTTATATCAACTAATGCAAATATAGAAAACTATGCTGATGTACATAGTGACTTTATACTAAACAAAAGTTGGGCAAACATACATATTTCATTCATGCAAATGAGTTGAATTTACAATTCCTCATTTATGTTAATATTTACCAAGATTAATGGAAAATCATCTCCCCTAGGTTATGAAGTGAATTCCCTCAACAGAACAAAGCTGACACCTTCAAATCTTTTGAATAAACAATGAAAGGACATACTATAAAAGGAAATATCTGAACAGGATTAGAAAGAAGTTAAATGATAGAAGAAGGAAAAAAAAAAAAAAAAAAGCCCTAAATTCCAAGAACACATTACAAATATCGATTGTTTAATTCCAAAACTCTAAGCAAGTCCTATGAAGCAAGTGTGCATGTGTGTGAATTCTTTTTTAAACTCTTCTCCACAGCACATTGAGACTACCCAGTTACCGCACTTTGCAATGCATTAAATGTAATTTCTCAAAGTTCATAAAATGACAGGATTGAAATTCTGGTAGCTAACACTACACAACACATAGGTTGGAAAGCAGACTGGCACAAAGTGCATTTTAAATAAATGACACTAATAGCAATGTTACAGAAATCATTGTTTTCCACTTCTAACAAATGGCTGCAATGCACAGTTCAGTAATAATAAAACCTAATATTCAACTATAATACTATTTCTCATAAACTTTGTCTAATCTCCCTCACTGGCTAGCATCTGTGAAAAAGGATGTATCACCCACTTTCAGAATGAAAAAAGCACACTTTCTACTACTAGTTTACAGAAGAAAAACATTGTTATTTTCTTCTATCAAAAATAACTCAAATCTTTTGAAAAAAAATATCCAGTCTATCTTTGAATCAAACTTGAAGAGATAGTTGAATTGACTGTTCCAGAAACAAAAATCCAAATCAATAATCTTATTACTATTTACATTGAGTTTCATCTTAATTTTAAATAACTTGACAAATAGAACTATAGAATGTACTTATCTTCTGCAAATGGCTATAACTAGTGACAGTGTATCTTTTCCCTAACCTCAAGAATAGAGATCTCTGAAAATGTTTGATGAATACAATTAACTCACAATTAAGGAGGCTAAATTAGCCAGTGAACAAAAAAGATTAATCAATTTTCCCATAAGTAATTAATATAATCCACACTATACCTTAATGTTACTCAAAGGAATGTCTGAAGAGACTTTTTTCCCTAATAAATACCTAATACAATCATGAAAAATATGACCAAAACATTCCCAAGAAAATGCTAAATTATCTAAGCACCTGGCAAAAAATCAACACTCATTGTCCTAAAAGCATCAGTCGCCACCTTTATTCTTCCAAGGTCGCCACCTTTATTCTCCCAAAGAACAGATCCCACCTAACTTCCTCTCAATGAGCACTTCAAGCAGTAACACAGCAACATTCTGTATAGCACAGAAATCTTCGGTACATTATTTTCTCTTTAAAATTATGAACCCATCACACGTACAAATGGCTCTTTAAAATGGTCCAGTAAACTGCTACACTATGCCTTAAATTGCTGTCTATTATGTACTTAAAAATATTTACTAGCAATTGGAGGTTATATGGCAACTATTATTACTGTGTGACAATTATTGCTATTAAAAATATATAAATACTGTAACACCATGTGCTACTAACAACAAAAGGCGAAACAGAAAACACACATTAGCAAGTTATAAACATTTTCATTAAAAAAAATGAACCATCATGGGGCAAGAAAAGATGTTTTAAACGTAAATACTAAAATTGGAAATTGGGATGAAAAAAATACCCTGTGTATATATTTTAGCACTTGAGAAGATTAGAGAAATCATTCCCTTTTCCTCATTTTCAATTGACAGCACTCCCCATTTGGTTCTAACTCAAAAGAATAGATCTCAAAGTTTACAACTATTTTCTTTCTGCAAAAACATAAATCTCTTAAGGAAAACAGTAACCAGGTTACCAACAACTTAAAACATAGAATTAATGGTCCTTGATAGGAATTAATTACTAATGTGTTTATGTGCATTGCAATTCAAGGAGGAAGAATTTGATATTACCCAATTACCCCATAGTCAGGGAGATTCTAAGCAAATAAAATAACATGAATGTAGACTATACATACCTAAGAATTAGACTGCCTCATGTTAAAGAGCATATACTTAAATCTAGTTAAAGGACACAAAATTGCTTTTCTCCATATCATCTCAATAGAGAAACATAACTAAAGAAACGAAACTAAAGATATACTTATATCTGGAAATTATGTGTCTTCCCACAAGGGCGGCTTGACATATCATAGGATGCACTGTTGCAACACTTTCCAAAAAGACAGATTTAACACACTGAGCTGAATTATAACTGAGTGACTATATAACAAGTCTCCCAGAAATGTGATGGACAGCATGGGAAAACAGTTTGGAGTCACAAAGGCACAGCCATGCATGTATTTAATGCAGTAGCTACAAACCTCACAACAGTAAGAATAAGAAACACACACAATGACCCATATCATGTATACACAATGGCTTTTTCACATTAGGAAAAGGGGGCAGGGGTTGACAGAGAATTTAGGAAATCTGACACCACAGAAACTGATGTAGAAAAATCCGAAAGCAAAATAAGTAAAGAACTAACAAAAATCTTAAGGCATCTGATTGCAAAATCATTGTTTGCTAAACCATAATGAACTAAAGGTAATAGAAAGTGGTTGGGTGATTAGTATGGTACAGACCTTTAATCTCTAGTTTATACTTCAATTCGCATTAATATGAATGTCTAGTTAAATTCTCTATAACCAATACTTTGTTCAAAAAGCTGCAGGCCATAAAGAAAAATATATGCTATTAATAAGTACATAGAGTTCTTACAATGCATGCTTTATTTTGACCAGGTGATGATTTTATCCTTTTAGAATTAACTATTCTATACAATGTACTTTAGGCAACATATTTTTTATATTCCAGGTTGCTGCTGTATGTAATTTTCAAGAAAAATTCTCAATTTAGAAAGAGAAAATTTTATATTTATCAGCAGCTTTCTAAAAGACTAGTATTTTTTTAATTAGCATCTTATTCATTCCACATACAAGAAAATGTAGATATTTTAGTCTTTTCAAAAAATTCACCCCATGCAGCCCTGCAGTTCTGCATTTCCAAGTTGCTACCTAAAGAGTAATTCTGTTTAAAAAAAAAAAAAAAATCAATTCCTGGTTTAAAGAGGTTCAGGAGAGGAATACCCAAAGCTCTTAAAGCAAAGAATCCTTCTCCCACAAAACTGTTTCTCCAAAAGAATCTCAACACCACGTCTCATAACATTATAATCCTCACTTTAGGTTTAAAAAAAAAAAAAAAGAAAAAAAATGACACGTCCTAAAGAATTGCTACACATGTAATATACTTGCATTCATCTACAAAACCTACTGTATATAAATCAATCACATATACACCAGCCTCTACCAGTCAGCATGATATATGGTAATTTGGAGGATCTCTCTTCACTAATATTGGTCTACTTGGTTATTTTAATTACCTGTTAAAGTGTCAACGTGGTCACCAGACGCCAAACAAAAACCATTTTAAATACCACTTAATCAATACATTTGCTAATCTATGAAAGTCCCAGAACCTGACTGATACTAAATGACAGACTGAAAGAGAGAAAAGAGGAAACAAAATGCGTTTTATTCTCATATATCAGAAGATTAAGGGAAACCATCACAGCACTGAGAAAAAAATCACAACTTATAACTGAATTTTAAGATTAAATGTCTTAATAAAAATGTTGAGAGGGAAACTGACCTGATCTCATTATTATAAAAGCAAGGATACTGTGTCACTCAGTCTTTGTAGATAAAAATCGCATGTTTTGATTTTTTATCTACATAATTAAACATATTTAATAAAACACATTTGAAAAGTTGGCAATTGTTTGTATTTCTCCCCTAGTCTTAAAAGAAAAAAAAAAGCCTCTATGCTACCCATAATTAAATGTAGCTAATTACAATTTGAACACTAAATTATTTACCCAGTGCAAACAACGATTAAAAAGAAACAATGTTTTATCTACGGCAGGGGTTACACAAAACAATTCCCAAAATGCATGCTGTCCAAAAGGCAGTCCCCCCCAACAAGGGTACACAACTTAAAATAAGTTGTTTTTTTAAGGCTAAATTAAACAAACCGTTTCGGCCAATTTTCCAATTATATTCTACGCTTGAGACGTAATTGCCTTACATCTGTTTACAAATCCTTGCTCAATATTTAAACAAATCCGTAGTGTCTCGGGCACATAACTATACATACAGTAACTCGGGCACAAAGCACATGGTTAAAGACCACGCACTGCAATTATTAGCCCAAACGCCAGGTTTAACAACGCGAATGTTTTCAGAGCTTAGGTAATACGACCCAATAAAAAAGCAAAGATGGCATTTACCACCAAATGTCACTTGCCACCGCCAGGGAAGAGTTGCTGGAGCCCCATACATTTTTAATTTCCGTGAACCTAGATGCCGCCGTCGTGCCGTCGGGTGCCAAGGCTTCCGAGGAGAACAATTGACACCCTAACTGCTTCAAGATTAAGGCCGGCGATTCAAATCCCAAGGAAAAGTTGTCAATTATCAGGGAGAGAGAGGGAGCGCGAGCGGGGCGAAGGCAGATAAAAGCGATGTTATCAAACCGCCCAGCTTGTTGCTTTTTGTGTGTGTATGTGTGTGGATTCCTTGTTAGGGTAGAGAAAACAGTTTTTAAAAGGCACAGGAGGAGAGAAAGAAGAAAAAGGAAAAAAATTTTAAAAAGGTTTCTCCACCTTCCGTCGGCTCGGGGTAATGGCTTTACGGCTCTCCGGCGTAGTAAGCGCCCTGCGAGGCCGGCGGCTGCCGATGTTTACAATCCAGGGAGCTCCCGGTGCAAGAGTCCTTTTACCGACACAATCGCGTTCAATCAACTGTTTTCGGGCGCGGAATCGCAGGTGTCATTATGGAATTTGTTTAAAAATGCAAAAGGCGGGCGGCCAAGGCAGCCGATCCGACCGGGGTTCGGAGGAGGGGGAGGAGGAAGAGAAGGCTGCTGATCGCAGATGCGGGCAGCAGCGCAGGGCACAGCTTTTCGCGTTTCGGGGGACGAGACGGGGGCGCGGGGAGGGGACGGGAAGGGGGGGGGGGGGGGGTTGCGTGTGATCGCAGCGGAGGGTGGGCGATCGGAGTGCGACCCAGCACCGGCGGCGTCGAGACTTCCACACGCAGATTCCAAGCCGAGCGAGCGAGCGAGCGCCGCCGCGCTCACAAACGATTTTTAAAGAGCCAAATAAACACTGGACGGCGTCCAAGGCGAGGGCGAGACGATCCAAAAGGGGGAGAATCATCAGCGAGAGGAGAGGCGAACGGCGGGGAGAGGCAGGCGAGGGAGGGGCGGGCGACGTCCCGGCGGCGGGAGGAGAAAGTTGGTCGGCGGCGGAGGTCGGGGACCCCCCCTCCCCCCGGCGCGCCCCCCACCCCCCCGCCCCGCGGCCCCGCTACTCACCAGCGAGAAGAGGTTGGAGTGACAATCCTCCAGGCTCGCCCCGTTCGCCACCCAGTTCGCTGCCGCAGTCATGATCCTCCGCGAGCCCGGCCGCCAGAGCGGGGCATGTCGGAGCGAGGCGTCCGAGGCGAGGCCGGGCCGGGCGGCGGCGCCTCGCCGGGGAGCGCGGGGCGGCCGGGCCGCCGCCGCCGCCGGGGAAGGGCGCGAGGGCCGGCGGGCGGGCCGGCGGGAGGCGCCGCGGCGGCGACGCCGCGCCGGGGGCGGCGGGCCCGGGCCGGCGGGGCGGCGGGGGGGTCCGCGGCGGCCGCGCGGCTCCTTCCTGCTCGGGCGGCGGCGGCGGCGGCGGCGGCGGCTCCCGCGACTCCGGCGGCGGCGGGGGGCGCTGTCCGCGCGGCCCGGCGCCCTCCCCGCCTCTCAGGGCCGCCGCTGGCTCTCGGGCTGGCGCTGCGGGCCGGCCGCCGCCTCCGCCTTCCCTGTTCCTCAGCCGCCGCCGCCGCCGCCGCCTTGTTTATCTCCAGCCACCGACTCCCCCTCGGCCCCCGCCGGCGCGTGAGGGGAGGCGAGCCCCGAAGCCGCCGCCGCCGCCGCCTCGGAGCCGCCGCCGCCGCCGCTGCGGAGCGCGAACTCGCGAAGGGGGGGGTGCGGACGAAGCCAGCGGGCGACCCCGGCAGCCGAGCGACGTCCCCTCCTTCCTCTTCCTCCCCCACCCCCCCCTCCTCCCCAGTCAGCCTCGCTTCTCCTCCCTCCCCGGGCTCGCTCGCTCTGACAGCAATGGCGGCCGCCGACCGCGGCTCGGCCCGCCATTGGCTGGCGGCGCGTCACGTGACGGGCGCCGGCCGCGCGGGGGGGCGGCGGGCGGGCGGGCGGGGGTGGGGCCGGCGCGGCGGCGGCGCGGCGGCGGCTCGCGGGCGGCGCTGCTGAGCCGCTCGCGGCCAGACTCTCGGGCCGGGAGCGGGAGGGAGGGAGGCGGAGTGGGAGAGAGAGAAAGGAGTGCGGGCGGCGCCGACCGACCCGAGGCCGCCGCGGGCTGCCCTGCGCGGCTGCGGCGGGGGCCCCGCCCCCTCGGAGGGCACCGATCTTTCGGGGACGCGGCCGCGAGCCCCGGGAGAGCTGGCGGCGACTGCAGCGAAAGGTTCGGGTCCCCCCGCGCGAGCCCCCGACCGACGCAGGCGGGCTGGCGCGGCGGGGGCTCCCTGCGGGCCGGGCAGCCAGTCCCAGGGCCCGGGGGGAGGGAGGGGGGAGTGTCTCGTGGAGGTCGCGCTACGTGGACCGCGTCTGCAGAGGAGAAAACTGAAGCACAAAGAGATGAAGCCACTTGCGGAGGTCGCACGCCGGGAAGAGGAGCAGGCGGAATTCGAACCCCTGCACAGTGGAGCCCTGCTAGCCCTTCTTGCACTGATAGGTTTTATCAGCCTGGCCGGGCGATGTTTGGCGAGCGCTTACTGTGTACGAGGCACCAGGCGCCGAATACAGAAATGCAAGCCCTTACTCCAGAGTGTGCATGCATGCATGCATTCATTCACCGCATACATCTGTCCGGAGCTCCTGCTACGTGCCAGAAGGCGCTCTAACTGCCAGGCACCGCACCAAGGCCGTGTAGGGAGCAGACCCTCCTTCTTGGCTCTGTTCATTCAATAACAAACATTTCCTGAGAGCATAAGGGCTGGGAGTCCAGGGCAGAGGCTTTCCCAGCACGCGGGGCTTCTGCTCCCTACAGAGGTGGAGAGGACAGGACAACTTCATTAACAAGCCCCCAACGCGGAAGAGCCAGCTGTTCCAGGCAGGTTGGACTCAAAGAGAGAAGAGTAGAAAATAAGGGGGGGGGGGGGGGATGGAGTGCAACAAAAGTCTTACCCCTGTTAGCTGAGCTTTGGGACTACCACAGATAACCGCTAAAGCAGAACGCATGAGCCATGTGTTATCACGTGTATTATCATCATGGCCGATACTATGTTACACCCCGCTGAGTCTGTGATAACGAATATCCATACATTATTTCACATAAGCTTCAGAGCAACCACATACAAAAGATACTGTTACTGTGCTTAGAGTCTTAGACTAGAATACCTCGAGTCTCAGAAGTGCAGTGACATGTCCAAGCTCAAACCGGGTCTGGCTAGCTCCAGAGCCCAAGCCTGAACCCAGAAGGTTCCAAGAGCAGGTGCCTGCAGTTGGCTTGGGCAACTCTGGTCACATTCCCTTGACCCATACAGCAGCCCCTCCTTATCTGCAGCTTCACTCTCTGTGGTTTCAGTTACCCGCGGTCAACCACAATCCAAAACTAATTAAATGGAAAAATTCCAAAAATAAACAATTCAAAAGTTGTATTTTTATTTATTTGTTTATTTCTGTTCATCCTCACCCAAGGATATTTCCCCATTGTTTTTTTTTTTTTTTTTTTTTTTAGGGAGAGTGGGAGAGAAAGGGGAAGACAGAGAGAAACACTGTTGTGAGAGAAACACATGGATTGGTTGCCTCCTGCACGAATCCCTACCAGGGCCCAGGCCGGCCGGGGAGGACCCTGCAATCAAGGTGCGTGGAATCAAACCCCGTACCCTTTGGTCCTGAAGCCGGCGCTCTTATCTATCCACTGAGCCAAACCGGCAACAACGCATGCGTTGTAAATCGCACACTGCACCCATCTGGAGTAGTATGATGAAATCTCTTGTCCCCCATCCTGTCCTGCCCCTGACAGGAATCATCCCACTATCCATAGTGTCCCATTATCAGAGAGAGAAACCACATTCACGTAACTTGAATTACAGTATATTGTTATAGTTGCTCAAAATTATTAGTTATTATTGTTCATGTCTTACTGCGCCTGATTTCTGAAATAAACTTTATCTTAAGAATGTGTGTTTAGGAAAAACATAGTATCTATAGGGTTCAATACTACCTGTGATTTCAGGTCTCCACTGGGGGTCTTGGAATGTATCCACCGTGGATGGGAGTGACGGGGAACACTGTTGCTTAATTCTCTGAGCCTCATTTCCTACTCTGTGAAATTAGAGATCCCAATTGCTGACCCATCAGTTGCCTCCACAGAGGGTGGAGCCCTCATGTTGAGGTTAGTGCCCTTGTAAGCAGAGAGGTGATGAGAGAGATTGCTTTCCCTCACCCCCTAAGCAAAGACATCACCAGGAAGAGGGCCCTTTCCAGGAACCAAGTCAGCCAGACCCTTCATCTTGGATTTCCCAGCCTCTACAACTGGGAGAAACACATGTCTATCATTTAAGCCACCTGGTCTATGGTCATTTGTTACAGCAGCCCGAGAACACTGAGACTCTCATCACACGAAAAACGGGAGCTAAAACGATAAGTATTGGCAATATTTTAAAAGCTTAGGCAAATGTGGAGGGAAGCAGGACTCTCACACAGTCGGTGGAAATATAAATTAATACCACCGTTTTGGGTGTCAGTTTGGAGAATATCAAAATAGATAATGCACATACCTCATGCCCCAGCAATTCTACTTGTAGAGATGTATAAAGTCAAAGCACTTTATCAACATGCACTTTACCAACAACAATAATAACTAATAATTCTGAGCAACTCCACGAATACTTGTACAGACGAATAAAGACCTGTCAGTGTCATGAACTATAGCCCTGTTTGCAGGGCACACCCCGGAAGCAATCTACAGGCTCATCCTGTGGGGAGTAGTTAACAATCAGATTTAATCCCAGGGAGCCATTAAAAATAATGAGCTAGCACTGTGTATACCAAGTAATATATTATAGGACAATCTCAAAAATAGATGATTGAGCTATCCCTGGAAGCTAAGGAGACACTAGAAACACCAGTCGCCTTCACAGACAGGAATCAGGGTGGGGAGAGGGATTATTTCTCTCTCTCTTTAATGTTTTTCTTCATTTTTAGAGAGAGAGGAAGTGAGAGGAACAAAGAGAAACGTCGATGAGAGAGGAACATCAATGACCAGCTATTTCTTGCACACCGCACACAGGGAATCAAGCCTGCAACCCAGGTACGTGCCCCAACCGGGGATCGAACCAGCGAACCCCTGGTTCCGCAGTCAACGCTCAACCACTGTCCCACAGGGGCCGAGGCTATTTGTCACTATACTGTCTCCTTTCCTTTCTACCTCCCTCCTGTTCTCCCTCTTTCCTTCCCTCCCTCCCTCCTTTCTTTCCTTCCTTCCTTTTGTTCCTTTCTTCCTTCTTCTTTCCCTGCCTCCCTCCCTTTCTTTTTTTTTTTTTTTTTTTACCAAATGTGTATATTATGTAATGAGTTACGAACAACACAAATCAATACAACTAAAAACAAAATAATCAAATGGCAGCATAAAATTAAGTCAAATGGCACATAAACACCACAAGACAAATGAGAAAACCCTCATCTGAGTAGAAGAGAAAGGGCCAGAAGTGTGATATGCAATTGCCCCGGGGCCGGGAGCACAGACTGAGGCCCCGGGGAACAGCCCCTTATCTCAGACCAGCCGCTCTGCCTCCCTGGGCCTCAGTTTCCTCTGGGCCTCAGTTTCCTCCTGTGTGAAAAGCGAAGCCGGGCCACACTTCAGTCATTTCGAGCAACGAAACTCATTGACTCTGCACAGTTGAGATGACTGATAAAGATCCACAGAGTTCTTACTCAATAGAGAAAGCAAAGGGGGTTGATGGGAGGCCTCAGGAGATAAGATGAAAGGCAAACAAAACAAAAACCATCAACCGACTACCAGGAAACAGCCAGGCCCCAGGACGGCGGAATCCGAGTCCCTTGGGGGGGTTAGGGGTGGAGGCAGCCTCATGCCTTAGTGTCCCCCCTGCGCCTGAATGCCTCTTGCTCACACCGGAAGCTCTGCACAAGCCTCAGATCTCACTCTGAGAATGACAGGTCAGTTCCCTTTCACAGTCCCCAAATGTAATGGCAGAGAGAAATGGGAGCAAAAAATAGGACTAGAGGGGAACCACCGGAAGCCGGCCCAGCTGCAGGGTGGGCGGACTGTGGGGGTTGAGAGTGCGGCTTCAGAGTGAGACACACCTGGGTCCTGACCCCTGCTCGGTCCCCCGCGAGCTGTGCAAGCCCAGGCCACCCCCATGCCTTGCTGTGCAGGGACCTCCCGGAGCCAGAGCACAGGGGAAGCCCTTAGCTCAGAGCCCGGCCCCAGAGGCAGCCACCAGGACGTTAAAACCCTCACCACCACCTGTAGGACAGAAAACACCACCCAGTCACAACAGGTGGAGGTTTGTCCGCTGTGTCCTAAGCTTGCCTGAATTTTTCTTTTCTTTTCTTTTCTTTTTTCTTTTCTTTTGCAAATAACTAAAATAACAAGATGCTAGTGGCGCAAGTCAAACTATATACCAAGAAAATACCAAGACATATAGGAAGATACCAAAAAAAGGGAGTTTGCTTCTCTCTGTCCCATGGACATCACCGAAGTTAACAAATGGATGTGAATCCTTAGACCCTTACTCTCCTCCTCCCCCCCTACCCCACGGTGTTCATCCCCATAACACAATTCAAACACGTTTCTAAGGGAAGTTTTTAAACACTTTATGAAGATGAGATCATGTCACATTATTTTGCAACCTGATATTTTTTTCACTTACCTGTATATCACAAAAATGCCTAACAAGAGGCCTATACATCTAGATTGAACTCTTTCTTTTATTCGTTGTATAATGTTTCATACGGGTATACCCCTGTTCGATGATTTATCCAGTCATCCCCTTCTTCCTGAGCATTTGGGTGGTTTCTAGTATTTTTTTCCTCTAAACAAGGGCGCAGTCAATATCCTTATCCATACATCCTTACGTCCTGACGCTTTTATTTATGTAAAATAAAGCCCCCTGAAGAGGCTTGCCTTTTTATTGTTAATAAATGTGTGTTTTTATGGTGCATAAACACAGCCTGAAGACTGTCCCCAACGCTGTAGCAATTTGCACTGCCTCGAGCAATATGGGACACTGTCCACTTCCTCACCGCCATGCCAGCATTTGGATGTTGCCAAATCTTTTGCAATTTGTTGCCAGCCTGATGGGGGAAAAAAAATGAAACACTCTTGTCATTTGAATTTGCTTTCCCCCGAGAGCTCTGGGATGGTAGCTCCTCACTCCCCTGTCCTGACCCCTGCCTTTCCCCCTGCGGGGTTCACGTCCCACCGGGGCAGCTTAGACAGACAGACAGCCAAAGGCAGACACCCGTGTGGGGCTTGGTACCGTGACAACTTCCGACGGGTCTTCAGTCGCTCTCACCTGGTGTGGACAAGCAATTGATCCTATGATTCCCTAGTCATGATCAGGGTGCTTCCGTGCATCAGGCCTTTCTTCTTTTTGTTCTTTTGTTTCCTTTTTCTTTTTTTTCTCTTTTTTAAAAATATATTTTATTGATTTTTCACAGAGAGGAAGGGAGAGGGACAGATAGAAACATCGATGAGAGAGAAATATTGATCAGCTGCCTCTGGCACACCTCCTACTGGGGATGTGCCTGCAACCTATGTCCATGCCCTTGACTGGAATCGAACCCGGGACCCCTCAGTCCGCAGGTCCAGGCTCTATCCACTGAGCCAAACCGGTTCCGGCACGTTCCTTCGTTTTCTTAATTCCGTTTTTAAGGTGACGTTTTAAGTTCCTTCCGAGAGCTCGGCCTCATCCAAAACAAGCTGCCCTGCCTTGGGCAATGACAGCTTTGCTCACAACCACCACGGATTTCCTAATTGCTCCAACCTCTCCCCGAAGATGGTGCCGAGGACGAAGTAAAAACAAGAGCAATTGTTGCTGGCTTGGAGCACGGTGTGACGTCCAGGCAAGGCCGGAGTTTTCGAGTTGGACAGAACCAGGTTCAAATCCCAACTCGGCCTCTTGCCCTCCTGACCTGGGGGGGGAGAGCGGGAGCTGTGATTTGACCGCTCAGCTGTGCCTCAGTTTCCTAAAGCAGGGACCTCTCTGCACCTGCCTCCCGGAGCTGCGGGGAGCGTTCCATGACTTACCGCACACAAAGCACTCAGCACCCCGTCCGGCACTCCATAGGTGTTCAATAAACGTCAGCTCCTCTTGTTAACACCAGAGCGCTTTTTACAAAGCCTAGGAGGAGACTGAACTCCAAGGAACACCGGCGAAGAGATAATTTAAGCAACAGAGTTGCCAAAAATGCCAATGAGCTGGAGCTGGCTGCATCCAGCGGCATTTACCTCCACCTTTTCGCACACAGAAAAAGGGCTCTCGCTCCCGGTAATGTCGAGTTTAGAATAAACGTAGCAGCCCACGGTGAAAGGCTTTCCAATAACCCACCATAATGAGGTGTGGGAGCGAGGTCCCCTGGTATTTTTTCTGTGACTACGCTGCTGCTCGACCCAAGACAGGTGACTGTACGCATAACCTCTCTGCCTCCGCTGAGCTTACACACTGCAGGCCGTGCCCAGGGCAGGTGGTGAAATGTATCAATGGATCGCATGAACTGAAATTCTATTTCCTCTGGATGGACACACACACACACACACACACACACACACACTGAAACCTGATTGGCCTCAGTATTCAGAGCGCTGGCCTTTGGAAGGAAGGGTCCCAGGTTCGATGCCAGGTGAGGGCACATGCCCTGAACTAAGTCAGGGAACGTGTCAGAGTCATACAATCGATGTGTCCCTCTCGCATCGATGTTTCTCTGTCTGTCTCTCCACTCCCTTCCACTCTCTCTCTAAAAAAAACAAAAAACACATAATCAGTGGGAAAATATACTTGGGTGAGGATTGGAAAAGGAAGAAGAGAGCGCGGATTCTCTAACTTCCTCTCCGGGGCTGTGCGAGTGTGAATTCCACGCTCCTGGGAGAAACAGCCTCCTCGGTGGCCCGGGGCCAGGCTGTGCTCTGGGAGAGGGATGCCAGCTTCCCTGGCAATTCTGCCAACACGCCTCGCCCTCTCTGTTTTGTGCTGCAGGCCAGACCCAAGCGTCCAGGGATTTTGTAAAAAAAAAAAAAAAAAAAGACAATGCCTTTTCACCAGTGGCCTAAATCAGGGAATTGAGCCGAAGTCTGGAGAGGTGAGAAGCAGCAGACCCAGCCACCTACCTCTGTGATACGATCTTTGAGGAGTGACATCCACGTCCCAGCATGTCAGACAGGGATGGCACCCCCACGCTGTCTGTCGCTTTGAATGAGAAGTCTGAGAGGTCCCTTTCCTGCTCCACGCACAGTCGTCCCATCTCCTGCTGTCTGGATCCCCGCCCGGCCCCAGACCCTGCCCTGTGCAACAGATTGTGTTATTTAAAAGCAACCCGCCCTAGCAGGTTTGGCTCCATGGATAGAGCATCCGCCTGAAGGGTCCTGGGTTCAATTCCGGTCAAGGGCACGTGCTTGGGTTGCGAGCTCGATCCCCATTGTGGGGCATGCAGGAGGCAACCCATCAGTGATTCTCCCTCATCATTGATATTTCTCTCTCTCTTACCCTCTCCCTTCTTCTCTGAAGTCAATAAAAATGTATTTAAAAATAAAATAAAAGCAACCCTTTGGAAAGAGCATCATCCTTACTTAAGCAACTATTGGGAGGCAATAAAACTCAAGTGTGAAACTTGAGTCATCCCTCCGTCTTCATTGGCCCCCGTGCCAGGTACCCTGGGCGCTTCCGGGTCGGTCAGCTGGGCCAGTGGTCGGCGAACTCATTGGCCTACAGAGCCAAATATCAACAGTACAACCATTTAAATTTCTTTTGGGAGCCTGATTTTTTAAACTTAAACTTCTTCTAAGGCCGCTTCTTCAACATAGACTCGCCCAGGCCGTGGTATTTTGTGGAAGAGCCACACTCAAGGGGCCAAAGAGCCGCATGTGGCTCGCGAGCCATGGTTTGCCGACCACGGAGCTGGGTTAGGCGTTCTCAGCCAAGATGCGGCCAGCGACCCACCTCTGTGGCCTCGGCCTCAGTTTTTCCTTTTCTCAAAATGGGCTGCCCACCTCCTGAGCTGCTGGTGAGCTGCAATCCATCGGTGCTTCGCATGGCAGACACGACTTCTCAATCTCCAAATGTGCTGACGGCAGCCGTCGATCGCGGATGGAAATGGAGCTGCGCGCGCTGCCGCCGTCGGTACAGATCGCTTCCCCGAGGAAATAAATTACATTTCATTCTCCCCGTATTGTTTACTTTATAGTCTCTTGATCTCACTTTGCTGACTTCTGGTTGTAGGTTTTTCGGGAGCTCGGTTCCCACTTAATCACAACAGCTTCTGTAAATGTTAGCGAGCTGTGTTCTGGGGATTGGCCACCCGCGTGCCCGCCGCGGGTACAGAACGCAGAAGCCCCTTCTTTATTCCTTTATTCCACCGGAAGGCCTGCGTGAACACCCCCCTCCCTGGAAGAAATAACGGGCCCTGAAAGTGGTTTCCAAACAGCCGCTCTCGCCCGCGCTAACCGCGCAATAACTCAGAGCACATTGCGCCTCGCTCTCTCTGTGTGGCTTTATGGAGAGGTCACCGTGTGCGTGGCACGCACACCCAGACGAGCCTGCTCCTTAAATCTAATCAGCCGCCTCTCCGCATCCCAGCAGAGAGATGCTTTGTGGTGTAACCCGCAGGGGCCAGCTAAGACATGCCCCCAACCGCACACCCAGTCACACCGCCCTGCGCTGTACCATCTTTGCAGGAGGGGCGGGGGCTGTTTTCTGAGTATGCTTACGAAGCTCATTTTATGCCAGGCGTTTATGTTTATTTATTTTTTTTAAATTTGCCCACTTTTTATTTATTTTAATATAATTTTATTGATTTTTTACAGAGAGGAAGAGAGAGGGATAGAGAGTTAGAAACATCGATGAGAGAGAAGCATCCATCAGCTGCCTCTTACACACCCCTTTCTGGGGATGTGCCCGTAACCAAGGTACATGCCCTTGACTGGAATCGAGCCTGGGACCATTCAGTCTGCAGGCCGACGCTCTATCCACTGAGCTAAAAACGGTTTTGGCAATGCCAGGCATTTAATTGTTGCAACTATCTGATGAGACTGGTCCTATCCCAGTCCCCATTTTACTGATGAGACAAGTGAGGTCATTCAGCGTGGCCGGACAAGGCGGGATTTGAACCTTGGCTAGGCCTGCCTCCCAGACTAAGATGATTTGAAAAGAGTACCCTCCCCCCCAGGTGCTTCAGACACCCTCTGCCCGTTGTTCTGAGCCCCGCACATGTCCCCTGGGTGCCTGGAGCAGTACAGCTCTGCCACGGACCAGCCCTCTACACTTGCATAAGCAGCCTCACGCCCTCTGAACCTCAGTCTTCTCATCCATAATGTGGGCATAATTACACCGGCCTCACAAGGAGGCGGGGAATAGTAACAACAAGCTCGGGCATATTTACCCAGCTCTTCTCTATGTGCCAGGCGCAGGGCCAGGTACTTTACACCATGATCTTGTCTAATCCTCCCAGCAGGCTTACGAGGGAGGCACGATCATAGCCCCATTTTGTAGATGGGGAAAATAAAGGACGAAATGGAAATACCCAAAATGTGTCCCCCTCCCCCACGGAGCCTAAGCCACTGTCCTCTTATTGCTCTCCCTCCTTCTGCCCCAGCCCAGCCCCACTATGTTCTCCTTCCCACACTCCATTCAGAAGGCTCCTATTCCAACCCCTGTCAGACCATGTCACGCCTCAGCAATAAAGCCTTCCATGGCTCCCGCTTCATCCAGAGGAGACGCCAAACACTTCGCCTCGGCCTGCAGGGCCCTGTGGGACCTGCCTCTCTGCTCTCTTGCCAGTGTCCCCGTGCACACTCTGCTGCAGGCCCCCGCTCAGGGCCCTGGCCCTTGCAGATCCTTCTCGCCCTCGGATTCGGATGTCCCCAGATTGGGAAGGCCCTCAGAGACCACTGCACCGAAAACATCCCGCCCCATCCCTCCCTCTCACACCCCTCACTCTGTTCACTTTCCTCCTAGCATCTAAAGTCACCGGGAAGACACTTGTTTTTTATATATTATGGCCTGGCTTCTCTCCCCCTATCTACAATAATAAAAGTGTTATCTGCTAATTAGACTGGACAGCCCAATGATCTTCTGGACGTCATTTTGATGTCTTTCTGGATGAAGCTGCTGCAGCGGGGGTAAAGGAAGAGGCAATTAGAGGCTATCAGGCAGGCAGGCAGAGTGGTTAGGAGTGATCAGGCAGGCAGGTGAATGGTTAGGGGTGATCAGGCAGGCAGGCAAGTGGTTAGGGGCAATCGGACAGGCAGGAGAGCAGTTAGGGGCATCAGGCAGACAGGCAGAGTGGTCAGGGGTCATCAGGAGGCAGACAGAGGCAGTTAGGGGTGATCAGGCAGGCAGGCGAGCAGTTAGGAGCCAGCAGTCCCAGATTGTGAGAGAGATGTCTGACAGTCAGACATCCCTCAAGGGGTCCAGGATTGTGAGAGGGTGAGGCCAGGCTGAGGGACTCCTCCCTCCCCCGTGCATGAATTTTGTGTACCACGCCTCGAGTTAGAATATAAATCCCATGAGGACAGGGCTGTTGGTTATTTTCCCAATTTGTCCACTATTGTATCTCCAGGGCCTAGAACATAGATGTTGTTTAACAAAGTGTTTGTTAGTGGAGGAATTTCAAAATAACACGGAAGTGTTAAGTCCCTGGCCAGTGCCTGGCCAAGAGCAAATGTCGATAAAGGCTGGCAGCTATTATCAGAGGCATTCAACCACCTTGGCCACAGGTGGCTCCTCTTATCAGGAGGACAAGGGTCAATCAGCTCTGAGTCTCACTCCGCCTCCACCCAGAAAAATCGGTCCTGTGGGAGGGATCTGGGGGGACAACCCCCCCTCTCCCTCCCAGCAGCAGCCTTGAGGGGACAGCAACATTCCTTGGCCTGGAGAGAGGAGGTGGTCTCAAGCCAAAGAGGAGGGGTTTCTGAGCGTCTAGAAGGATCTGCAAAGTCACAGTGCATCATCAACAGCATGAGTGGACAAATGCCTTCTGGAGCCAGAATTGGGGTCAAATTGTATAGTCTGAGCCTCTCACAGGAGTGCTGCACCCTCACAGCAGCCTGGCCAGCACGGAGGATGCAATTCTGTATCATTCGAGTCTCCTCCCTAATATGGAAGGTAACACATGACCTATAAAGTATTGAAACATCCAAGAAAGATGAAACATCCCTCCCCCCACCCAAGATAATTTACTCTAATTTGGCATACTGTGTATTCATTGGGAATTTTTTCTCCTGAGTAGACTTACTCTACCATTTATTCTTGTTCTTATTGTTTACAAAAATGGAATCATACCATATATAGCTTTTGTACCTTGCTCTATCCCTTAATTGGGTTATTGTGGTATAACTTACATAGAGTAAAATTCAATGGTTTTAGTGTAAAGTTCTGTGAGTTATGACAAAACATTTACTTGCATAAGCACCACCACAATGAAGGTTTAGTACAGTCCCCTCGCCCTTCCAAATTCCCTATGGCCCTTGGTAACCAACCTCTTCCTTCACCCCCAGCTTATGGAAAAGGCTAATCTGTTCTCTGTCGCTATGATACTTTTCCAGAAAGTCCCTTAAAATAAATACATAGGCCCTAAACGGTTTGGCTCAGTGGATAGAGCATCGGCCTATGGACTGTGGGGTTCCAGGTTCGATTCTGGACCTTGGTTGTGGGCACATCCCCAGTGGGTGATGTGCAGGAGGCAGCTGATTGATGTTTCTCTCTTATCGATGTTTCAATCTCTCGATTCCTCTCTGTAAAAAAAAAAATCAATAAAATATATATTTAAAAATAAATAAAATACATAAGCACAGAGTACACAGCCCTTTGTGAGTGGTTTCCTTCACTCAGCGTAAAGTATGTGACACTCTTGCAGGTAGTGACAGGAATCAGTGGTTCATTCCTTTTTGTTGCTGTATAATATTCCTATAACATTCCATTGAATGGACGTACCACAGTTTGTTTACTCATTCATCCGCTGAAGGGCACTAGGGTTATTTCCAGCGTGGCGGCAATTACAAATAAACCCACAATACACTTTCACATACAAGTTTTGTTGTGAAAGCGAGTTTCCGTTTCTCTTGGGTAAAAACCCAGGGGTGGCATTTCTGGGTCATATGGTAAGTCTATACCTAACTTGATAAGAAACTGTCAAACTGTTTTTTTCAAAATGGCTTTTCCATTCGTCTTGCTTTTTTAAAATAAACCCTGGTCGGTGTGGTTCAGTGGGTTGGAGCCTCCTCTTAGGAACCAAGGGGCCACGGGTTCGATTCCCAGGCAGGGCACACACCTAAGCTGCGGTTTGATCCTGATTGGGGCATGTACCGGAGGCAACTGATCTCTCTCTCTCTCTCTCTCTCTCTCTCTCTCTCTCTCTCTCTCTCTCAAATCAATGAAAACATATCCTAAGGTAAGGATTAAGAAAGAAAAAAAAAAGTCTGGAAGTAGAATTACTGGGTCAAAGGTTCACAGATATCACAAAAGATTATACTTCCTCCCCACGGGGAGGAGAGCCCGCTCTAGGAAACCGCCTGCCTCACCACAAGCCTTACCTGCGCGGAGGAGGACCAATCGGGATGAGTGTTACATCCACAGCTGGGGTCAGGCCAGCAGGTCCGGTGCCGCTCCGCCTTCTAAGCTTCATACATGGATACAATCTTCCAGAAGGAATGGTGGAAACTGGCACGGGGCTGAGAAAGGACCAAAATAAGAAGACTAAAACACATCCGCCATCTACAAAGCATAACACCTCGTAAGGTCTTATACAATACATAAAAGGACACTTCACTCCGTGGACAAAAGTGAGAGGCGAAGTCTGAGGATAAAGCCAGTCTCATTGGAATCCATTGGGACTTGGCTTTTCGATTTCACTGTGAATTGGGGCAGGGAGGGGAGGGGGGAGAGGGAGAATGCCGCGGGCGGTGGGGGGACCTAAGGTGGCTTTGGATGGGGACCTGGTGACGACCAGCCTGCCTGTGGAGCTCCACCTGAGAACAGCAGAAGGGAGCTGGAAAGAAATGAAACAGCCCGGGAGGTGGGGGAGGAAATGTAAGGGTCACTATTAGGTAATTGGGCTGAGTTCTGCAGGTAGCTTATAATCCCCACTGCGCACGGGTTCGCCTCCACATCAAAGACGGCTGCACACCCGGAGAATGAAAACCCATGTTTATGGAGTGCTTTGAAGATGGGAAGTACTGTTTAAATGATAAGTATTATTATTATTATTATCATCCTCATCATCACCTTAAATGCTAAGTACCTTTTGGGGGGTGGAGGGAATTTTTAATATGTTTGCAATACGTTTTTTAAAAAAATATTTCTTTGTATTGATTTCAGAGAGGACGGAAGAGGCCGAGAATAATAGAAGCATCAACGATAAGAGAGAATGACTGATCACCTGCCTGCCTCCTGCACGCCCCCTACTGGGGAGGGAGACCACAAGCCAGGCTTGTGCCCTTGACTGGGAACAGAACCCTGACCTCTTGGTTCATAAGGAAAAAAAAAAAAGTACACAAAGCCACTGAGCCATGCCAGCCTGCCGGGCGAGTCTGCAATTTTTCGGTAACAATAGAAGTGAGCCTGTGGGCACAAAGGCCCCTGGATTCAGGTTGGGGTGAGGCAAGGAACCTAACACCCCAGTGTATCCTCGGAATCCCGCACCAAATCAACCGCCCTGTCCCTGAAAATTGTGTTTTCGGGGAAGATGAAGACTGTCAATCCGCCACTGTCAGTTTATGTAAGAACATGTCTCTCGGTCTAATTGAAATACGGTGTCTTTCCAGGCAGAGTTGATAGAGTTATCACGTTACAGATTTTTATTTGACTCCGCATCTCAATTCATTCCTTTGTATGGTTTCCAGATTTCTTCATAAAACAGAAATTAGACACAGTCTTGACATTAGAATTTCACGAAGAAGCAATCAAATCCAAATTACTTCGAAGGAGGAGAGGACTATAAAAGTGACTAAACAAAAATGAGAGAAACAAAGGTTCCGGAGGGCCCTCGTTCATGAATTAATTTTCTTATTTGGTCCTTGGGATAAATCCAACCTAATGTAGGAGGCTGCCAGATATAAAACACGAGGAAAAACGTTTGCATATGTGGCTACTAAGAGCTTAAAGACAAATATTGTAAAGCTTGAAAGTTATGTTGACTTTTCATCCCCCTTTTTTTTTTTGGCATAGAACTTAGACAATGAACTTGACTCGCCAGTATCCCTTTCCTGTGTTCACCGTGTACTAATAGATTTTTTTTTTTTTTTTTTTTTTTTTAGCATTGGTGGGGAATTTTTTAAATGAAAAAAGCATCAGAGCTTAAATGACTCGCCCGACGTAAAACTTGGACCCAAAATGGAACACACGGTCCTCAGGCCTTTGCAATTTCCTATGGAAACCAAAGGCCCAAACCATGTTTTAAAAACCGTTCAAGTAATGAGATTCACAAGAGGTCTCAAGTTACTAAGTGGCCTTGAGCCTCTTTTGAAACCAAAGCAAAGGGAAATCTCATTAATGTGAACTGTGCTAATAGTGGAATTTGGTTAGACTCCGGCCTGGCCTAAGCTCACCTTGCGTCTACCTGGGAAGCAAAGTTTGCCAGCGCCCTGGTGTAAAGCTTGTGTGAGCATGTTACCCGTCTCCCAGGGTATAAACTGTGCGAGGGCTCTTAGCACCTCTCTCTTACCAAAATAAACCCCTGCCAAACCCAGATGAGTTTTAAATGTTGATTAGAGCAGACAGGAAGCAATGCTACTTGGGAGCCCTTTCTTTGTCAAGTTCTCCTCTGTTCTCAAAAGAAAGGTTCGTTTTGTTTAAGGATTCTAAACAGTCCCTCTCATGCAGACGGATCTCTTAACCTGCCTTTCATGCCGATTGTCATGACTGAATGAGGTTTTATTGAAGCAGAGGCAGAGATCTGTAATTACAACCACTAACAAAGGAAGAAACTCAAAATAATGTATTTTTTCCCCCCATGACACATATGCACGAGGCTGTGTGCTAAGCACGTTCTGATTTCTTTATCCTGAGCCTGGAAACCAATAGGTTCTCAGTAGAGGGTCGCATTTAAATATTAATCTGTATCCTTTCAGCTGTAGGAGGACGTTATCATCTATTGGCCTTGTTGCCATGCATGAACAGATAAAGGAATAGGAGGAAAATATACGTAAAGAAATAGAGAATAGCTGATAGTTGGATGGATAGATAAATTGGATGGATAGTAGATAAATTGGATGGGTGGATGGATGAAAAAAGTACACACGTACCAACAAAAAGAAAAAAAAAGTACACAAAGCAAAGACACAGGGAGTGGCGGCACTTGGACATACTAGCCACATGTTGCTGAATGGTTTTCTCTCCATCCAATTGAACACTGTGAACTAGGAGGTCACGTTTGATTCCCGAACAGGGCATATGCCTGGGATGCAGGCTCTATTCCTAGTGTGGGGCTTATAGAGGGCAGCTGATCAGTGGTTCTCTCTCACCCTAGTCAGTGTGGCTCAATGGATAGAGTGTCGGCCTGAGGATCAAAGAGTCCTGGGTTTGATTCTGGTCAAGGGCACATATCTTGGTTGCAGGCTCCTCCTTAGCCCAGGCCCTAGTCAGGACTCATGCAGAAGGCAACCAATCGATGCATTTCTCTAAAATCAACATTTCTCTCTTTCTCTCTCTCTTCCACTCTCCCTAAAAATCAATGGGAAAATATCACCGGGTAAGGATTAACAAAAAATAAGTCAATTTAAAAGAATGATTCTCTCTCGCCATTGATGTTTCTATTTCTCTCTCTCTCCCTCCCTTCCTCTTAGAAATCAATGAAAAGAAAGGACTGGGGCAGGGCACAGTAAAAAGTTAACTGTGAACCAACAACTCAGCCCCCCTGGAGATCACGGCACGCGGGCCTGGAATTCTGTGTTTGCTGCTCCTCCGACAAGGCTCCCCGGCTTAGGGAACCCCCAGGAGGAGCCAAGCAGCCTGGACCCCAGGCGGCGGAGGAGGCCGGAGGGAGGCTCAGTGGGGCAGCTGTGTGCGCCAGGTACAAGGTCCTGGTTCGATCCCATGATGCTTGAGTTTGGTTTTCCTGCCACAGTATTCCTTACTGGGTGTCCTTTAATGGGTACCAACTTCCTCCTCCATACCAGAAGGAAATGCCTCAAATTCCTGCCATTCCATTCACACTAAAACAAAACAAAACAAAACAAAACAAAAACCCAATAAATTAAACTTTTTTGCTTTATCTGATTATACAAGTAATACCAAAAAATTAAATAAGTGAGATAAAATAAGAAAAAAAAAAGTACGCTCAACTCTTCATTTAAAAAAATGAAATAACATAGAAATATATTGACCAGCAAGTAAAATGATCTGTGATCCCATCAGCCACTACGAACATGTTGGCCAATATCTAATGAAGCAATAAAAACAATATATTTAAAGAAGAGTTATCAGGTGCCAGGCAATGGAGATACAGGGGAGAAAATACAGCCACAGTCTCTGGGCTTGAGGACTTCATCATCTGCTGGAGGAAACAAAGTAAACGAGCTACTACAAGCGGGATGAGTATTTTGCAATTTGCAACAATGCATCATAGGCATCTTCCCATGTCAAAATATCTCTGACGTATAATATTTATCATCCTTCTCCCTTACTCTTTTTTCTAAGGGGACTCACCTTGGCCTGCCCAATCCTTGGTGGGGCTGGCTCATCAAGGACTGGAAAAAGCTACCCGGGATATATTGATTGCATCAGAAGCTGCCTGGGATGGAACAGAGGAGACCAAAGTGGGAGAGCAAAGGGATTAAAAAGGAAGGAGTGCCAGAGGCCAAAAGAAAGAAAAGAAAAAAGAACTCAGGCTGCGTTTAGGAGGAAGTAAGGAGAAGCATTTGCCAAAGTAGCTGCTGTGATGAGATGAGGGAGACTTAAAACCATATATATATATATATATATATATATCCCAGTGCACGAAATTTGTGCACTGGGGGGCCCACAGCCCAGCTTGCACCCTCTCATAGTCCAGGATCCCTTGGGGGATGTCCGCAACCTCTCACTCCTAACTGCCTGCCTACTCACTGCTCCTTAGCACTGCCACGGAGGTGGGAGATGCTCCCGCCGCCACCACTGAGCTTGCCAGCTGTGAGCCCAGCTTCTGGCTGACCATCAGGGCACAGCTCCAGCATTGAGCATCTGCCCCCTGGGGGTCAGCGGGCATCAATAGCAACCGGATGTTCCGAGTTTGGCCTTTCAGTCAATTTGCATATTAGGGTTTTATTATATAGGATAATTTATTTCAGAGAAGGAGTAAGAGATAGAAACATCAATGATGAGAGAGAATCACTGATGGGCTGCCTCCCGTACACTCCCCTCCGCCCCCCACTGGGGATAGAGCCCAACTAGGGGCACATGCCCTGACATGGAATCGCACCGTGATCTCCTGGTTTATAGATGAGCCACACAGGCTGGCCAGGCTAGAGATTTCTTAGTGACAGGTCAATTAAGATGTCAGTTCCTCAGGGCTTTGGACATCAGGATGGTGGTTCTTTGGACTGTGACACCATGCTGAGAGAGGACACCGAACAGCCAGTTGTACCACAGAGAATGGCCTCATCCTTTTGACTGGCTGTGCAGTGTCCCACTGTGGGGGTGTCCCCAACTTGATGTAATTCTTTCCTTATAGGCAGATGTCCAGGTTGTTATAAGTGCTTTTACTATTAAATGTAAATGCTTTGATGAACATTTTACAAGTAGGGTCACTTTTACAGGAAGTGAAGAGATGAATGACTGATATAGAGAGGGAGTTAGAAAGATGGTTGGATGGAAGGAAGGAAGACAGAAGAGAAGAGAGGGAGGGAGAAAGGAAGAAAGGGGAAAAAATGAATGGACAAATTGTGGTATATTTGTACAATAGGATACTGTTCAGCAATACAAAGCAATGACGTATTGATACCCACAACATGAGCAAGTGTAAAATGAGTATGCTGAGTGGAAGAAGCCAGACTTCTGTACATTTCCATCCATATGAAATTCGAGACAGAAGGCAGATGGGCCATTGCCTGGGTCCTGGGATACGGGACAGGAAGGAAGGATGATAAGGGAGAAACATCAATGTGAGAGAGACAAACTTTCAGGAGGGACAGTATATTCACTATCTTAATTGTGGTGATAGTTTCTCAGATGTATGTGCGTGTCAAAGCTTATGAAATTGTGCAGTTTAACTAGGTGCTGATGATTGTATGTCAGTTATAAGCTTACTAAAGGCACAGTGTAGATGATGATAATAGACAGACAGTTGGAGGGGGTCGTTTTAAGGTGAACAAGAGGAAAGGTTTCCAGCAGAAACTGGTTTAGGTGCCACCGGGCTGGAGACAGAGGGAGAGAGGCGGAGCCCATTATAATATAAGCTCCAGGAGAACCCCACAGCGTGGCGATGTGGCCTGATGACAGGGCTCCCAGGTACCAGAGGAGTTGAGAGACGAGGACAGCCCTGTGTTCATGCCTCAACTCTGCCTCTCTTTAACTTCATGACTGTGGGCAGGTGAATGCCCTTTCTGAGCCTCAGTTTGCTCACCTGTAAAATGGGGACAGTCAGTGCATATTAACAACAGTAGTGTCAGGATTCCTGTAATAAAGGCACAAAGCGTTTGGCATACTGTGTGGCACACAGCAGGCACCGAATAAAAGCTTATTTTGTTTATTTTTAATTTTTTAATTTTTTTGTTAATACTCACCCGAGGATATTTTTTCCCATTGATTTTTTAGAGAGAGTGAAAGGGAGGGGAAGAGACAGAGTGAGAGACACATCAATGTGAGAGAGACACATCACTTGGTTGCCTCCTGCACATGTCCCAACCAGGGCTGGGGATGGAGCCCTTGACTGGATTTGAGCCCAGGATCCTTCAGTCCATGAACCGACGCTCTTACTGCTGAGTCAAACCGGCTAAGGGCTATTTCATTTCTTTAATATCAGAGTGAACAGGCTAAGAGCCTAGACTCTGGAGTCAGGCTGAGCCAAATTCAAATTCCAGACCATCAGCCCTGGGCAAGTGACTTCAATGCTCTGAGCTTCAGTCCCCTCCTCTATGATTGGGATGATAACAAATGCATCGGTGAGTGGCAGGCAGGAAACAGAGGGCACATTCAACCCCGGTAATCTGAGGAGAGTTAATAGAGAGGCTATTTGCACAGGTGTGGGCAGGGCTTAGGAGGATCCACAGGGGAGCGTGCGCTACCTGGCTCCAGCTCAGGGGGGCGCTGTTCCCGCCCTGGGGCTGCAGCCACCAGGGGAAGGGTTGCTCCCAGTACGTGCAGAGGGGGCTGTAGGAAGACACTCACCCCACAGGAGCTGTGGCTACTGGAGGCGGCACAGCCAGCCCATGCCAGCACAGCAAGAAGGAGCCTGGGGGGCAATGGGCCTGTCATTGCCCTCCTTCCTCTGATCCCTTCTCTTGGACCATCCCAGCCAGGTTCCACGGATGCTGTCCACCCAGGTCAGCCTCGGGGGCTCAGAGCGCCGGGCGCCAGCGGTGAGTGAACCTGGAGGGGCAAAGCGATGAAACCCAATACGCGAAGGTCCCACCTCAGAGGATCAGTGGGATTAACCAAGATCCCGTCCATAAGCCGTTTAGTACAGGGTAAGGCTCTGCAGGGCGCAGCCCGTGGTTATCCCAGACCCCGCCCTGTCTCCGCTCCTCCAGGCTGGTGCCAGGCCAGCCTTGACCCAACATACGGGGCTGGGAGCGGGACGGCGCTGACCGGCTGCATTCCGTGTTTACTCAGAGACTTGGCTGCTGGGAGCAAGAAGAGGCTGGCTGTGGTTTTCTGCAACAGCTTGGGGTGGGGGTGGGGGGGTGGCGCGGAGAGAGGGGAGCTGGAACATTCTAGGGCTCCTGAAAGCCAAGGAACCCCAAGAGCCCAGGAATCTGGGAAGAGCCCATGTGGAGGGCAGCGGGCGCCTGCGTTCTCTCTGCCAAGGGCCGGCGGGCTCTGGGAGGCAGGGCCGCGGGCAGCACCCGGCGCACGGCTGCGGGGAGGGTGCCGCTCCGGGAAGTCAGGCTCTGGCTTTTTCCCGCTGGCTTGTAAATGTCCGTATAATTTTCAGGGTTTAGGAATTTTATTTTATCTGGATTAAAGTCATGTTCAGCTCTGGCACGGGAAGGCGTTTATGACTGTTAAAACAAGGAATGAAAAATATAGGCCTGGAGTCAGGGAGGCTGTCTCCTGCCAGGCTCATCGGGGTGTGTCCTGGGGGCCCGGCTGCAGGTCTCCGGCCTCCTCTCCCCGACTGCTCTGGGCGGATTGGAGCAGCGGGCACCATGGCGGGTGTGTGTGTGGGTGTGTGTGTGTATGTGTGTGTGTGTGTGTGGGAGTGGGGGGGGGGAGCGCGCACAGGTAGGCCTTAGAAAGCAAACCTTTATCTTCCCAGAGGTGGGTCCCCTGGCTTCCCCTCATTCCCTGTCCCCCCTCTGATTGGGAGAGAACGCTGCCTGCTCTCCAGGCCTCCCTGAAAGGGCTTCCTCACAGACACTGTCATGCGGCGGCTCTTGGGGCCAATGGCATCAGCCTTTCGATTCATCATTCTGGGCTGACTTTGAACTCCCCAAATTGCAATTTTGGGCAGGATTTAAATAACTGGAATTCCAGCTTCCTTGACCTAGTTTGCCACTTCCTCTATTCCCTCTTGCTTTTAAAGTGTGTGTGTGTGTGTGTGTGTGTGTGTGTGTGTGTGTCTGTGTGCACAGATGCGCACGCACGCGCGTGCACACACACACCTCTTTCTTAAAGGCAAGTCTTACGTGCTTCATAAAATACGTGGAAAGGGCCCTGGCTGGATAGATCAGTTGGTTAGAGCATCATCCCAACACGTCAAGGGTATGATCTCAATCTCCGGTTAGGGCAATTACAAAAATCAACCAATGAATGGATGACTATAGGAACAACAAATCAATGTCTCTCTCTCTCTCTCTCTCCCTCCCCGTCCTTCCTATTTCTCTCTTAAATCAATACAATTTTTAAAAGAATATCTCAGCCTTAACTGATTTTGCTCAATGGTTAGAGCATTGGCCCTCAGATTGAAGGGTCCCAGGTTCGATTCCAATTAAGGGCATGTATCTTGATTACAGACTTGATCCATAATAGGGGGTAAGCAGGAAGCAGCTAATCAATGTTTCTCTCTCATCAATGTTTCTAACTCTCCATCCCTCTCTGTAAAAATCAATAAAATACCCTATCTAATAAAGAAGGAATATGCTAATTGATCCTCACGCCATCACAAATATGGTGGCATCTATAACCAATGAGAAGGAAATATGCTAATTGACTACCCCACCCTCAAAGATGGTGGTGCCCACAGCCATAAGATGGCAGTGCCCAGTCCCCTCAGCTTTGCTGGGGTACCTGCCCTCAAAGTCCCCCAGTTCTCTCAACCGCCCCAGCCACCCAGGGCTGGCCTGCAAGGCTCAGCTGACCAGGGCCAGCCAAAGGCTTGTGCTGCTGGCAGTGGCAGCAGCAGAGGTGTGATGGGGGCGTCACCTTCCCCTAATTGCGAGGTTGCCTACAGCCCCTGAGGGATCCTAGACTGTGAGAGGGGACAGGCCAGGCTGAGGGACCCACCTCCAGTGCATGAATTTTCATGCAGTGGCCCTCTAGTAAAAGAAATAAATGACAATAAAGGGTATCTCATCATTCACTTTTTAAAATTGATTTCAGAGAGGAAAGGAGAGGGGAAGAGAGATAGAAACATCGATGATGAGAGAGAATCACTGATCAGCTGCCTTCTACAAGCCCCACAGTAAAATCGAGCCTGCAACCCAGGCATGTTCCCTGACCGGGAATTGAACCTTGACCTCCTGGTTCATATGTCAACCTCAACCACTGAACACCAGCGGGGTAATAAAAAAAAATTTTTTTTAAAATATATTTTATTGATTTTTTTACAGAGAGGAAGAGAGGGATAGAGAGTTAGAAACATCAATGAGAGAGAATCATCGATCAGCTGCCTCTTGCACACCCCCCATTGGGGATGTGCCCGCAACCAAGGTACATGCCCTTGCCCGGAATCGAACCTGGGACCTTTCAGTCCGCAGGCTGACACTCTATCCACTGAGCCAAACCGGTTTTGGCAAATTTTTAAAAATTTTAACAAAAACTTGGAAAGCAAAGGAAAGCACCAGGGGGGAAGGGGGAGTAGCAAAAAAAATAATGAGAGTCCTGGCTGGTGTGCTCAGTGATTAGCGTGTCAGCCCATGCACTGAAGGGCAAGGGCATATACCTAGGCTGCAGGTTTGATCCCCAGCCCTCTTCCAGGAGCATGCAGAAGGCAATCAGTTGATGTGTCTTTCTCACATCAATGTTTCTCTCCTTCCCCCTCTTCAATTCTGTTTGAAAAGCAATGGCAAAAATATCCTCTTGTGAGGAGTAACAAACAAACAAAAACAAAAATCATGAGCAAAAATCACTCAAATGTTTGGCAAAGACTCTTCTAAGTATTCTTCCTTCTACCTACCCATCTATTATTTACCTATCCCTTTTAGCAGCATCAGACCACGTCTAATCTTGTTGCTTGTATTCCTATTTCTACATTGTGGGCATCTGTCCATTCCTACAGATAATGCGTTACATCCATTTTATGACACTAACAGTAATGACTTCCGCTTATGGAGTGCTGAGGTTACGGGTTCGCATCCCAGCTCAGGTTCTAGCTGCCTCCTTGGGCGAGTTACTTAACCTCGCTGGGCCTGATCTGTAAAAGGAGGCCGCAGTTTTACCGAGCTCAGAGGGAGGGTCAAAGTGAGGACATAAAATCCTGCCAAACACACCCAAGAGTGGGGGCTGCCCACACCCACGGGAGGTGCTCCGTACAGGCCGGCCCTGCTCTCCCCGAGGCATTCGGCAGTGATGCGTGTAGCACATGGGGCTGTCGTTTTCTCTCACCATCATGCATGTGCAGCCTTCTCTCTCAGCCAGAGGGAAGAGGGTTCCACCGCATTTGATTCACGGGAAGCAGCGAGATGATTTTAAACTCCTATCTCCCCGCCTCCCCCTAAGAACACTCCAGAGAATTGGCAGTGTGCGCTATGCAAAAACTCACCCAGAAATGGGAGAGAGGGACATTTGCACAAGCTGGGTTGTGTCTACAGAATTAGAAGGCACAGTTGGACTAATTTTAGTGCCTAAGAAATTGGAAACATTGGAACACATGCTTCAAGGGAAAGGCGAGTTCTTGAACGTGACAGAAAGGGACCCCGGGATGGGCTGAAATTGGGGACCGTCCCCTCTGGGCTGGGCCCTGCCCCGGGCTGTGCACAGTCTCCTGGCGGCTGGAGGTGAAAAGGCTGGAAAGTGGGAAAGAGTTAACTGCCCTTCCAGCCTGCAGGTCCCAAGTGACTGTGGGTGGCTGGTGGGGGGGAGGGGGGAGAAGGGGCGGGGGGTGGTCGGGGGAGGGCTGGGGGAGGGCTAGGGGAGGGGCTGGGGGGTGGCTGGGGGGAGGGCTGGGGAGGGCTGGGGGATGGCTGGGGGATGGCTGGGGGAGGGCTGGGGGAGGGCTGGGGGAGGGCTGGGGGGGCTCAGGGTGGTTGGGGGAGGGCTGGGGGAGGGCTGGGGGGGCTTGGGGTGGCTGGGGGAGGGCTGGGGGAGGGCTGGGTGGTGGCTGGGGGAGGGTTGGGGGTGGCTGGGGGAGGGCTGGGGGGGCTCGGGGGGGCTGGGGGAGGGCTGGGGAGGGCTGGGGCTGAGGGAGGGCTGGGGGGGCTCAGGGTGGTTGGGGGAGGGCTGGGGGAGGGCTGGGGGAGGGCTGGGGGGGCTCGGGGTAGCTGGGGGAGGGCTGGGGGAGGGCTGGAGGAGGGCTGGGTGGTTGCTGGGGGAGGGTTGGGGGTGGCTGGGGAGGGCTGGGGGAGGGCTGGGGGGGGGGCTCGGGGTGGCTGGGATCAGTTCTCCAGCCGCCTCATGGCGTCATGGCCTCATGGCCGTGCCTCCCCAGCTCTCTGCCTGCCTGTGTCCGCCATGGGTCACTGTGATCTGGGGCCGCTGGCATGTGTCCCTGGGGGCTCCTCAGCGCCTCGGGCCCCGGGCCTGGCCTCACGTGGGCAAACAGCACAAACTCACTCTGTATCTGAGGGCCGGGGGCCTGGCCGCTCTGGGCCCGCCGCTCAGGCGGGCTGGGCCTTTATGGGACGGCGGGAGCCGCTGGGAAGAAAGGCGCCTTGTCTGCCGCCTCCTCAGGCTCTGGTGGGGGGTGGGCATGGCCCTGGCAGGCGCCCGGGGGCTGGATGGGGGGCTGGATGGGGGGTTGGGGGAGAGAGAAAAGAATCTGAGAAACCGGGGTCAAAAGTCTCCCTGTGAACAGGAAAGAAAGCCGAGCAGGTTCTCTTCCCGCCGCAGGTGCGCCCACAATGGGCAGCGCTGGCCTCCCCAGGGGGCAGGGGAGGGGGGCAGGGGCCCCAAGCCCCCCCCCCCCCCGCCCCTGCTTTGGTCCCAGCCACCACCTCAGCTCCAAGCACAACCAGAGAGGGTGAGGCCCGACACATTTCTAGAAGCATCGGTGGCAGACAAGACTCCAGGAGCAGGAACATGTCCACGGAGGCGGAGGGTGCGGCCTCCTGTCTCCGAGCCCGTTTCCCGGTCTGCAAAGAGGCGGTAACGGCACCTGCTCCCCGGGCTGCTGGAGGAACGTGTGCTACGCTCCCAGCGCAGCCCCCTGGCCTGCAGCGAGCGCTGACTAAGTGGGAGCTATTATTATTATTATTATTATTATTATTGTTGTTGTTGTTGTTGGCAATCCTATTTGGCTTCCAGAGAGGGCCCTCTAGATTGCCGAAAGCCAAAACTCAAGTCCATTCCGTTCATTCTTCCGCTCACGCAATCAGGCAATCAGGCAAACATTCAGCCGGCCCTACTACGTGCTGGCTAGTTTATGGAGAGGGGGGTGATAGTAGCTGTCACTTGCTGGGGTCTTCGCTATGCCTCGGGCTGTGTCTTAAACCCTTCGTGTGTATGAACGTACAGGGGCCTCACAACCACACTGCGGGGTAGGCCTCCAGCCTGGGCTTGGCCAGGGTCATGCAGCACGTGAGGCCGGGGGCTGGAATGTGACCTTGGGACTCTGCTAGCTTCAAACGGATAAACCACCTGTGAGCCCCCCCTTCCCCCCCCGGGGGCAGTTCCGCCCACTAGAACCTTCTACAGAGATAGAAATAGTCCATTTCGACGCCTTCCGTGTGGTACCCGCTGGCGGCTACTGGGGATTGAGAATGTGGCTGGAGCCACTGAGGAGCTGTCTTTAAATGTTATCTCATGTGCGTTCATTTCTTTGCAGATTTAAATAGCCACACGCGGCGAGTGGCTGTTGTATTAAGGCAGTGTTTCCCCAGCTTCTCTCATGATGAGGATCACCTGGTGGAGTTGTTAAACTACAGATTCCTGAATCCCAACTAAGAAGTGCTAAACTAGCCAAAACCGGTTTGGCTCAGTGGTAGAGCATGGGTCTGTGGACTGAAAGGTCCCGGGTTCGATTCCGGTCAGGGGCATGTACATTGGTTGCGGGCACATCCCCGGTAGGGGGCGTATGCAGGAGGCAGCTGGTTGATGTTACTCTCTCATCGATGTTTCTAGCTCTCTATCTCTCTCTCTCCCTTCCTCTCTGTAAAAAATCAATAAAATATATTTAAAAAAAAAAAAAAAAGAAGTGCTAAACTAGAATTTTTGGGAGCATATAGGTAGGAGCACTAGTTAAGTATACAATTTTACCTGTAGGAAGGTATTGCCTTAAGGAGCACAGTTGACCAAGGTGGTAAGTGTCAGGCTTGGCTCGGCCGGAGGTGAGAACACAGCCCTGGGGGTGGGGTGGCCTGGCTCCAGGTCCCGGGAGGCGTCCTTCCAGGAGGAGGTCTCTGAGCCAGGTCCTGAGGAAGGAGCAGCCGGCAGGAGGGAAGGTCATGTTAAACATACCCACATATGCCGAAGCCAGTTTGGCTCAGTGGTAGAGCGTCGGTCTGCGGACTGAAAGGTCCCAGGTTCGATTCCGGTCAAGGGCATGTACAATACATTGGCTGCGGGCACATCCCCGGTTGGGGGTGTGCAAGAGGCAGCTGGTCAATGTTTCTCTCTCATAGACGTTTCTAGCTCTCTATCTCTCTCTGTTAAAAATCAATAAAATGTATTAAACATACCCACATACGCTGGGTTTCACACCGGGGCCTGTGCTTGGTCAGTTCTCTGGTGGAGGCTGAAATCAAAGCCCCAGGTCTCCTTTGAGCAGCAGGATCACCACGCTCAGCGCCGAGAGAAGGATGAGAGAATACAGGACTCAGGAGCGTGTCCATGGCTCATTTAGTGGCTGGTGCTCGGCTGCCTGGCCGAGAACCATCCCCTTTCCCAGGACGTGAAAACACCTGAAGAACAAACGTGAAAAACGCAGCGGCTCATCAGGAAGCTTCATTAATATCGCGTGAAACTACACATCCAGGAACCGTGAGCCGGCCCCAGGCAGACAAAGGAATAGCAGTAATAATAAGGGTAATGATAATAATAATGAAAACCAGTTACCACTTATTAAGACACTTGCTTCATGCCAGACCCCATGTTAAGTGCTTTTTGTGTATTGATCGGCTCACGCGATCCTACAATCCATTCTCCACGTGGCAGCAAAGTGGCCTTTTTAAGACATAAACTCTAAATCAGATCATGCTAGTCGGTGGCTGAAAACCCTCTAAATGGCTTCCCATTATACTTAGTAGAAAATCAGTTTCTTGCCCTTGCCTGCCAGGCTTGGTCCTACCTTTCTGCATCTGCTCTCGCTCTCTACCTACTCACTAAGCTCCAGACACATAAGACCCCTCTCTGGTACAAAGCACCAAGCTGTAGCCTGCCCCAGGACCTTTGCACTTGCCATTCCCCCAATCAGCAACTCGGCTCCCCACTTTAACCCTCCACTAGAATGAATGTGCTGGAGGATAGGGACTTCATCTCTTTGGTCACTGCTGCATCTCCAGCCCGAAGGACAATAGGCACTCAATAACAATTTATTATATGAGACCTCACCGGTTTAGCTCAGTGGGTAGAGCGTCAGCCTGAGGACTGAAGAGTCCTGGGTTCGATTCCCATCAAGGGCACATGCCTAGGTTGAGGGCTTGATCCCCAGGACGGGGAGTGCAGTAGGCAGCGAATCAATGATTATCTCTATCTCTCTTTCTCCCTTTGTCTCTGAAATTAAAAACAAAATAATGTGTTCTGTGAGTGAGAGGTTTGTAACCATATGCACTCTGCGTTATTGTCCTCATGCAACAGATGAAGAAACTGGAGGTCAGGGTGGCTAATTTGCTCAAAGCCACGCAGCTTGTGGATTTCCAGCTGCGTATCCGAGGATTCTGTCCATGTCCGGCCTTGTCAGCCAGCTGCGCTGAGGCTGCACAGCCCCCTCAGCGGGAGAAGCATCCTTCAAAATGTGGTTTGCCTCCCGCCCCTGTGCGAAGGGCCCTGCTTTGCCTCACTCCGCGCTTTATTGCCAGGATCTGTCTATATAATAAGAAATCCTGGCCTGCAAAGCTACCCAGCCTTCCCCTGGCTTCTACTTGGTTCCTCTTTGATCATAAAAACGAGTATTGTAGAAAGACTGGAAAGTGCAGAAAGAATAAAGAAGCTGGGGAAAAAACCACACATGACCTTACTACCCAGAGGCAACCCGGCTAATGCTTTGGTTTCTTTACTGCCAATCTTTTCTATCATAAAGCAGGGTTGATATCATAACTGTATATAATTGTGTCCCACTTTATCCCTCCACACTGTATCTTGAGAGTGTTCTCCAGGCATTTGATTTTTTTTTTTTTTCCTCTGTAAGCCAAGGGTGGCATAATATTTCTTTCCTGGAGATCACCCGGGTTAATCAACCACATTTCTTCTCTCTGGAGGGGAATTCCTTTTTACGCCTTGTAGGTCAGTAAACCAAACTAAGACTTAAGTGCAAGGAGGCACACATACAATTAAGACTTACAAACAACAAATACATATCTATCAACAAGTGAATCTAAAAGTCAAGTGAGTTAAAAATCTGAGGAACAGAATAAACTGGTGAATGTAATAGAATCAGGGGCATAGAATGGGAGGGGATTGAGAATTCTCAGGGGGAAAGGGGTGTCTGTGTTGGGGGTACAGGAAGAGACTGGACAAAAATCATATACCATGTTTCCCCGAAAATAAGACATCCTCCGAAAATAAGACCTACTTACAGGTTTCCTTCTGAGTGAAATATAAGGCATCCCCCCCGAAAATAAGGCCCCTCTAGGCTAAACATGAGAGATTTGGTCCACTGATTCTGAAAGAAATGGAGATACAAGAAAATCACCAGGAAATTCAGGAATTGGATTGTTATGATGATGTTCCAGAAGATGATGACATGATTGTCATTGAATAAATGAGTAAATTCTTGATACTGTAGGATTCACAGTTTGTCTGGTTTGTGTTGACAACTACCATACTACCGTACTGTATACAGGTAATAAATTTCCTTTATTTTCATTTAATAATAAATGTGTATCGTATTCTTCTTCATGGAAAAATAAGACATCCCCTGAAAATAAGACCTAGCACATCTTTGGGAGCAAAAATTAATATAAGACACTGTCTTATTTTCGGGGAGACAGGGTACTTATGGATGAGGATGGGAGAGGGAGGAGAGTTGGTGAAGAGGGGAAGGAGGTAAGGGCAAAGGGTGGGGTGGGGACCAGGTGGAGGGGAGCTATGGGGCGGGGGGGGGGGGGGAGAAACAATTGTGATAATCTGAACAATAAAGATTTATTAAGATAGCTGAAACCAGTTTGGCTCAGCGGTAGAGCGTCGGTCTGCGGACTGAAAGGTCCCGGGTTCGATTCTGGTCAAGGGCATGTACATTGGTTTCGGGCACATCCCCGGTAGAGGGTGTGCAAGAGGTTGATGTTTCTCTCTCATCGACGTTTCTAGCTCTCTATCTCTCTCCCTTCTTCTCTGTAAAAAATCAATAAAAAATATTTTTAAAAAAAGTTTTATTAAGATAAAAAAAAAAAGACATGCGTGGACTTAGATGCATGGACAATTATGTTTCCCTCTCAAGATCAGAAAAAGGCGTGTCGGGGTTCCATCTGAATAATTATTGCTATTTTTTCAACATTTCCTGAGATTTCATAATACGTGAACGTTGTGGGTAGTCCAGGGAAAATCCTGAATTATATCTGAACCAGAGGCCCAATGCACGAAAATTTGTGCAAGAGCAGGTCTTCCTTCCTTCCCTCCTGCTGCTGGCACCCGGGCCGTTCCCTCCTCTGGCCGCCCACAGGCCTCTGGGACCCCGGCTGGCTTCCCTCCGGCCCGGCTTTGCCAGGAAGGACGTCTGGAAGACGCCCGGTCTAATTAGCATATTGTCCTTTTAGATGTCTTCACCCACAGCACAGGTCTTAGGGCTGTGCCGACTCCCAGCAAAACCCGCTGGCTCTGTTGTCATCTACACCCTCTCTTCCTGTGAGGCCGCAGCCGGCTCTGCAACCAGGATATGGGGCCGGAGAGAGACAGAGATCCAGAGGCCAGAAACCGAGGCCCGAGGCCCAGCTCCAGGGCTTAACCACGTGTCCCTGGACTCATCACTTCTCTTTGCTGAGGATAAGGATGACAGTCCCTGCCTCGGGGAACTGGGAAGGTCAAATGAGGGATCAGGCTGGGAAGGTGTGTCGTAAACTCCATAGTGCCATAAAGTTGCTTGGAGTTCTTATGATCCAATGAGTTTTGACCCTAGTGGCCGTTTAAAAAGATTTTAAAGGGGCCGGTTTGGCTCAGTGGGCTGGCCCTTGGACTGAAGGCGCCCGAGTTTGATTTGGGTTAAGGGTGTGTAACTGGATTCCAAGCTGGTTCCCTGACCCCCGTCCTGGTGTGTGGGGGAGGCAACCAATAGATGTCTCTCTCTCTCTCCCCCTCCCTTCCACTCTCTAAAAATCAATGGGAAAATATTAACAGCAACAACAAAAGAATAAATCTAAATAAATAAATGGGCTTAAAGGTGAGCAGAGCCAGTGTTTTCCAGCCAATATCTTGGAAAGGCTGGCTCTTGAAAGAAGCTGATAAATAAAAACTGGGTCAGTGGGTCCCCCTGCTTGTGATGAACTCATGGGGAGTTGAGAGAATGGGCACAGGCTTTGCTGCTTGCCCATCCAGCATCTGTGATCCACTCCCGCGGGTCCTAGCAGGAGCCCTGTTTGGCTCAGGCATTCCCCCGTTCCTCCATTCAGCAGGTGACTCAGGACAAATGGACTCCACCCCCAGCTCCAGGGGTGGGCCTGATTGGTCAGAGGATAATCCCACCCCTCGCCAGCGATTGGTTCCGCAGAGGGCTTGTGAACCCATTGAGACCACTGAGACGTGTGGATCACGTGAAATGATGAAAGATCTCCTGGCACCGAACAAAGTACCCTAGAGGGAGAGATGTTTCCTTTTCTTTCTGGGTGCCCCACCTTGATCTGTAGCAGCCATCTTCCTGCCAGACTGCGGGGGAGGAGTGGAGAGAGGATGATGGTAGATGGTAGTAACACCACCTCCAACAAGCAAGCATGTACTGAGCACAGTGGTGCCTCGCATAAAGAACGCCTCGCACAGCGAACGCTGCACACAACGAACCTCATTTCATGATTCATACAACGAACTTCGTTTCACACAACGAAGTCGCCCGAGCTTCCACGACCGCTTTGCCCGAGCTTCCACTATCGCTGCCGATGTATTGCATCCTTCCGCGCAGGCACTGCAGGCAGTCGTTAGTCACTGCGCTTAACTTAAGCACGTATCGCGGCAATCGTTCTTCATTACGAATTAAATCACGCACGTATCACGGCAGTCGTCCTTTTAAGTTAAACTCAATATTTTTTTTATATCATGATGTATCTAAATAAAAATAATAACAAAAAATTTATCTTTTTTTATGTCATCTTAGCATATTTTATGCTACAGAACGAATTATTTTTTTTAACATGTATTGTTATGGGAAAACGCGTTTCACATAACGAACTTTTCGCATAACAAACTTGCTCCTGGAACGAATTAAGTTCGTTGTGTGAGGCACCACTGCACTTAGGTATTATACTATCCTAAAACATATCATGTGCTTTAGCTCAGGGCATGGCCTGAACTATTTTGGCGGCCGGTGAACCAAGAACGGCCTTTACATTTTTTAAATGAGGGAATAAAAATCCAAAAGACAATATTTTACGGCACATGAAAATGTTCTGACATTCATTTACCTGTTGTCTATGGTGCTTTCCTGCTACAACAGCGGATCTGGGACAGTTTGACAGGGGCTGCCAACTGCTTTGCAAAGAGCAAAACCGAATATAGTTGCCCACCCTTGCTTTGGTGCTCACAACACCCCTATGAGTTGGTGTAGCATTATCATGCTGTTTCTCACAGAGGAGAAGACTGAGGCCCAGAGAGGCGAAGTCATTCATCCAAGGTCACACAGCTCTTACGAGGTAGACCTGAGATTCACTCCCGAGCAGCCTGGCTCTGGAGCCAGCCCTCTTAACCACTTTGGGAAAGAACCTGAATCCCGCCTAAACCGGTTTGGCTCAGTGGATAGAGCGTCAGCCTGCGGACTGAAAGGTCCCAAGTTCAATTCTGGCCAAAGGGCATGTACCTGGGTTTCAGGCACATCCCCAGTTAGGGAGTGTACAAGAGGCAGCTGGTCGATGTTTCTCTCTCATTGACGTTTCTAGCTCTCTATCCCTCTCCCTTCCTCTCTGTGGAAAATCATTAAATATATTTTTTATATATATATATATATATATATATATATATATATATATATATATATATATATATATATATATAAAATAACCTGGATCCCCGATGACAGAGTTGAGATGCTGAGTCCGCCAGCCCTCACCCTGCCTCACCTTGGGGCTTCCAGGGGTCAGAGGGGTCTGGCATTGCTGCCTGACCCAGGCTGTGACTGCCTTTCCGTCCTGTGCAGGCGAGAGCACCCCAGCTGATGCCGTGAGAGAGCACCTTAGGAAGGCGAACACGGAAGAAAAAGCGAGCTCTCGCCTTCTTGGACCAACTGCCTCTTGTCCCCTGCTCGGGAGAATAAACGCTTTCTCTCTCCAGACACAAGCCTCCACAAGTTCTCCCTTTTACAAGGGATTATGAGGAAATCCCATTTTAGAATTGCTGCTGCTTTTGGCAATCCGCAACATTAGCCTGATGAGGAATTATGCTCCCCTAATAAAATATCTCGACTTGGGCCGAGCATAATTGTTGCAAATGCCAGTACCCTGTTTCCCCGAAAATAAGACAGTGTCTTATATTAATTTTTTCTCCCAAAGTTGCACCAGGTCTTATTTTCAGGGGATGTCTTATCTTTCCATGTGCTAGGTCTTATTTTTGGAGGATCTTATTTTCAGGGAAACACGGGTAGTAATAGCCTGTCGCCTAGACTGTGGTGCGGGCACATCCCTCGCTCTGCTACGGCCCATGTGGAAAATCAATTTCCTCAAATGTTTGAAGAATGGCAGAGAAAGACCTGATTTCTTTTCCCTCTGCTGGAGTCAATCTGGAGACCGCGAGCCTATACAATGAATGAAGACAGCGAAGGTCGCAAGATGCAGTGGGGAGCGCCAAGCTCAGCAAAGCCTGGTCCCAGGCTCTGAGTTCTAGTTCTTTTGTCCTAAGGCCAGAGACCATACACACGCGTACCCCAAGTTGACGTGCTCGTAAGAAGTCACAGAACAGAAAGGATTTGACTTCAACTCAGCAATTTTGCTTCTAGGAATCTCTCCCACAGAAACACTCCCACGAGGAGGCAAGAACATCTGAGCCGGGTGTTCCTTGCAACTCGCTTGGTGAGGGTGAAACATTGGAGGCGAGATAATCGTCTGACGAGAAGAGACTGGTCCTGGCAGGCGGCTCAATTGGTTGGAGCATCACCCCCGGAGATTGTGGGTTTGATTCCTGGTCAGAACACATGCCTAGAATGCAGGTTCAATCCCTGGTTGGGGCATGTACAGAAGGCACCTGATCCATGTGTTTTTTTTTTGTTTGTTTTTTTTATCTCTCTTCCTCTCTAAAAATCAACAAACATAAATAAATAATAATCATTTGAAACACACACACACACAAATAAATATCAACAAACATATCCTCAGGTGAGGACTAAGAAAATAAAAAAGGAGGCTGGTTCAATAAATGGTGATGCACCCATGCTCCATAGCCATGAAGAGAAAAGAGGTAAATCCGTATTCATATGGAAAGATTTTTGTGATGTGGCCCCGAGTGCAAAGAAAGCAGCTGCAGATCAATACGCAGGGTGTCCCAAAAGTGTGCACACACTTTGAATAATTATCCATTCCAATGGGTTAAATCTGAAAAGAAAGGAACATCATTTGAGCTAGCTGCTGTCCATGTGTATGTACATTTTTGGGGGACACCTTGTGTCTAAGTTCGTTTTTATAAATGAAAATTCCTTCAACAATGATATTTGAATATAAATAGAGGAGGGTCTGAAAGAATATACACCAAGATGGTCATGGCTAAACTAGGGATGGGGATGGTGCAGGTGACAGGGAAGGAGGGAGGGAGGAAGGAGAAAGGGAGGGAGAGAGAATGAAAGAGAGAGAGAGAGAGAGAGATTTGTTGTTTCATTTATGTATTTATTCACCCAAAGTTATTTTTCCATTGACTTTTAGAAAAAGTGGAAGGGAGGGGGAGAGGGGAGAGAGAGAAACATCAAAGTGAGAGAGACACATTGATTGGCTGCTTCCACAGGAGCTAAGCCCAGATCAGGGCCAGGGATCAAGCCTATATGCTCTTGACTGGAATCAAACCCAGGACCCTTCAGTCTGCAGGCTGGCTCTCTTAACCATTGAGCAAACTGCCTAGGGCTGTTTCACTTATTTATGTGTTCATTGGTTTGCTTCTTGTATATGCTCAGACTGGAGATCGAACCCACAACCTTGGTGCATCAGGATGGTGCTCTACCTAAAGGAGCTACCAGGCCAACGCCTGGGAAGGGCTGCGTCTTAAATGGTGTGATCCGCTTAAGCTCCACTGATAAGGTGACATTTGCACAAAGGCATGTGGCTACGTGAGAGGAAGAGGAACAGGTCGTGCAAAGGCCCTGAGGCCAGAGTGCCCTGCCAGGTTCCCAGAAAGTCAAGGAGACCAGCGTGCCTGGACCAGAGTGCACGTGAGGGAGAAGGACGGAGAAGCCGATCTTGTGGGCTGTGGTGAGGTCGTCAGGTTTCAGTCTGAGAGGAATAAGGAGCCTTCCAGGCGTTTAACCTGAGCTGACTTCCGTTTCCGAAGCATCATTCAATCCGCTGTGTTGAAAACAGACTCCAGACAGACACGAGCAGCGGCAGGGAGGCCAATTAGAAGCAGGCTGCAGCGATCCAGGTGAGGGGGGCGGGGCCGGGGGCCGCAGTGGGCGCACGGAGGAGGTGAGACATGTTTGGGCTCTGAATACATTCTGAAGGTAGAGCCGACACAAGTTCCTGCGGGGAGGATTAAATAAGATAATGCGGGCGAGGCGCTTATCACGGAGCTGCATGTAGTTAGCACAAAATAATGGCAGCCACGATGATTATCAAGGTGGGCATAGCACGTTGCCCTGCAGGGGCTGATCAGTGGCTGAAAAGCAAGTGAGCGAGAGGGAAGCTATTGATTTGCGGTGAGTTATAAGGCCACCAAGGTAACGAGGCTCTAGCACAATGGAGACCAGGGCTTCTGGGCCTTTCGGAGAGCCGGGAAGCATTGCAGCCTAACTCTACTAAGTTAGACCAAAAGAGATGTGAGGGCCACGTTTGTGTTTTGTTTTGTTTTTAATAATTCTTTATTATTTAAAGTACTACATTGTTCCCCCCCCCCCCCAACCTCTCCGGCCCCAGGTCCTCACTGCCCAATATATACACGTCCTCATCTGTGTCCAAGAGGGCCACATTTTAAAATATATATATATATATATACATATATATATATATATATATATATATATATATATATTGACTTTTTTACAGAGAGGAAGAGAGAGGGATAGAGAGCTAGAAACATCGATGAGAGAGAAAAACATCAACCAGCTGCCTCTTGCACAGCCCCTACCGGGGATGTGCCCGCAACCAATACACATGCCCTTGACCCTTCAGTCGTTTAGACCGACACTCTGTCCACTGAGCCAAACCGGTTTCAGTAAGAGGGCCAAATTTTTGTTAATTAATGGTGAAAGTTTCTTTCTCACATTCTCCTAGTGTATGAAAAGCAAGCACAGTTGGGAAAACATTTGTTTCTGGGTCCCCTGCTTTGGGAAATATTTACTGGTGACACTACCCGATCCCCGATATTTATTTATTACTTTTATAAATGTTTTTATTGATTTTTTGAGGGAGGGAGAGAGAGAGAGATCCATCTGAGAGAGAAACATCGATTGGGTACCTCTTGCATGCTCCCCACTGGGGATGGAGCCCACGACCCAGGCACATGCCCTGACCGGAAGGAAACCAGCAACCTCTTGGTGCACGGGATGGCACCCAACAAACTGAGCCACACCGGCCAGGGCCTCAGCCCCGACACTTATTTTGGGGAGGGGTTCTCGACCGAACGGCTATAATTGGAATCCTTTTTAACCCCTCTTCCTTTTTCTTTGCTCCAAAGTCCAGAGAGGAGACGAGAGGGCGCTTCTGAGGCTGAAAGAGATGAATTTTTCCAGGGGAATGCCAACGTGGCTCCTCCTGCCTGCCTCCGGCACCCTCTGCCAAGGCCTCCCCTCGGACATCTGGCCGCAGCAGGAAGGAGCGGGGCCCAGGCACTGATCCGGGCTCTGACGTCCGCAAAGGAAGGCTGCCCCCATTCATCATTCGAGCAAAATACAGCCCTCCCGCCCCTCTCTCTCCTCCCTCCATCACCTGTGTTTCTAGAGCTGCCAGAGGCCTCGCTTTCCCTTTGTTTTCATTTAGCTCTGGATTAAGGTGTGGTTTTTTTCTTTTGTACAGTTAATTAGAAGATAATAATGCCGGCGAGCTTATTGTTAATTGTTTGTATCTGTACTTGATACCTCGAAGCCTGCGAAGGTCTCAAGAGCGAAGATTTGGCTTGTCACACGTATTAGTCATTGTAATTAATTGAGCCCATCCACGTTTACTGGTGCTCTGGGTAGAGTTAGAGAGGAACAGCGACAACTATGAACGTCTCTCCCGCCCTGCACTTACTCCTAGAAAGAGAATTTCGGGGGATCGAATCCTTCCTGTGACACTGACTCTACCTGACCAGCTTCTTTTCCCACTCCTCCCAATAAGGTATTCTCTGTAGGACCCTCCATATCCTTTCTTTCTCTCTTTCTTTCTTTCTCTCTTTCTTTCTTTCTCTCTTTTTCTTTCTTTCTTTCTTTCTTTCTTTCTTTCTCTCTCTCTCTCTCTCTCTCTCTCTCTCTCTCTCTCTCTCTCTCTCTCTCTCTCCCCCCCCCCCCTCCCTCTCTTCCTCCCTCAGCTCCCTGTTAATTACCTTTGTACCCCCGGGCCCAGCGGCATTGTAGGTGGGGCCTAGGGCAAAATAAAAACGGGAATCCCCTCATTTAAGACTTAAGACTCTCCCCCTATCGGTTTGGCTCAGTGGATAGAGCGTCGGTCCAGGTTCGATTCTGGTCAAGGCCATGTACCTGGGTTGCAGGCTCAATCCCCGGCCCCAGTTGGGGCATGTGTGGGAGACAACCCATCAATGGGTTTCTCTCATGTTTCTCTCTCTTTATGTCTCTCTCATTCCTTTTCACTCCCTTTAAAAATCAATGGGAAAATATCATTATTTTTTTAAAAAAATCTCTCTCTCTTTCTCTGCCTCTCTCTCTCTCTCTCTCTCTCTCTCTCTCTCTCTCTCTCTATCTCTCTATCTCTCTATCTATCTCTATCTCTTTTTTTCTTTTGGTTAATCCTCTGCTGACCTCCGACCGCAGAGGCCGCATGCCCAGGAAGCCAGCTCTGCTTGCCTTCGATCACCTCCTCCCTTTCTCCAAAAGGGGTCTTTCCCACAGATGTGCCCAGCCCCGCACCCCCACCCCAGTCCAAAGCTAGGACACCGTGTGGCATCCAAGAGGGGCTCGAGACATGAGCCAAAGGACTTCCAAGCGCAAGCTTGAAAATTGCCAAGTGTAACCATGCAACTCCCTTGCTTAGAATCCGGTGGATGGCACAAAGGGAACTTTCTGGAGAAACAGAAATGTTCTATCTTGACGAGTTGGGGGGCGGGGGGTTGGGGAGGGAGAAGCGGGGGCGGCGGGGGGTGTCACATAGGGATAGACATTTGTCAACACTCACCAAACTGTAGGTGTTAGGCGCCGTGTATGCCCACACATCGGTAAAGCATGGCATGGCCGACACGCTCTCCACACACCCTCAGGACAACGTCCCTCCCTTGTCACATGTCACACCAGGTTCTTTCCCAGAGCCCCACTCTTCGTCTCCCAGTCTCACCTCCAGCACTTCTGTAGCTCCCTATTTCTGGCCCTGCTGGCTGCCAGCATGCCCCATACTCTCCTACCCCTCACTCAGCTGCACTCTGGCCCAGGAGTGAAAAACCAAGTACCTCACGCCCAGTACGGCATCCCAGCACCAACCAAGGAGGCCTGAGGGGCTGGGCTGGAGCCCAGCCCTGGAGCTTCCTGCTGGCCCAGGTGTTAACCATTTAGTCTCTGCATCCTGGGGAAGTGGACAGAATCCCAGGTGAGAGAGGTTGGGGAGAGGCCCACTGGTGGGTCCTTGGAGATTAACCAATCCATATGGAGGTAATCTATATATATATAAAAGCCAAGTGACTGGAACGATGGCATGACCAGAATGATTGGTCACTATGATGCATACTGCGGCAGCCAACCAGCCCAATTGGGACCCCTATTGACCGCCCACCCAAACCACCCTTGGCCCCTCTCCCTGATCCTGCCTCCCAATTGCCCCCCACCCTGACTGGAGGTAGGGCCAGCTAGCCAACCACCCACAGCCCTTCCCTCTGGCTGCAGCCCCTCCTTTTGCCAATCCCATCTCGATTAGTCCCCCCACCCCCACCCCCAGAATCTCTTCTCCCCTATTGGCCTGGCCCGATCTGCCCCCATTGGGGCGGGTTGGCTGGACCTACCTATGCATGAGTTCGTGCATTGGGCTTCTAGTCAAATATATGCCCAGCATAGCCACAGGAGTACATGCCTGCTGAACTCACTGCCTGAAATGCAGGCCAGCCCTTCCTTGTCTGAGTGACATCTCCTTCCTCCACCTTCAAATCTCAATCCCAGGGTCTACTCCCTGATTTTCTCTTCTCTCCTGGTCTCCCTTTTCGTATCTCTATTATAGCATTTGCCACACCGTCCTAGATTAACTGATACACCTTCCTGTCTTCTCTGTCTCTTTAAAGCAGAGATATGACCTCCTGTACTGAGTCCAGCGGAGAGCTTGGTGAACACCTAAAAGGGAAGGGATTTTCTTGTTGGCTTCTCACATGTGGTACAGACACAGATGGACATGTGTGGATGGACGGACGGACGGATGGATGGATGGGATGGATGGATGGATGAATGAATGTGTGAACAAGTGAATGAGTGCATTTCCCCTTTCCCTTATCTAACAGATGATGCAGATTCTTGGGACATGGGTTAGATGTAGGGGTGTCGAACTCAATCAGAGAAGGGGCCAAAATCTAAAATCCAGCCTAAATCGCGGACCGAATGGTTTACTGAACAGTCATAAACTGTCATTGTGATGGAAACGCAGCGGAGTGCAGTGATGACAGCGCGGTGCGGGCCACATTGCAAGGCCTGGCGGGACGGATTTGGCCCGCGGGCCTTGTGTTTGACACATGTGGGTTATAGAGACAATGTTACAGCAGAGATCTTGGACGCTGGACTTGGGCAGCCTGAGGAGATCCGAGCACTTGGCGGTCAGCATATCCGGGCAAGTGACTTGACTTCCCTGAGCATCAGATCTGACTTCACAAGGTTGCTGAGAAGCTCAGATGAGACAATTCTTAGCCATCGGTGGCTCCAACTGAGAAAGAAGTGGATCTTGTTCACCGGGAAGCCCGAACGAGCAGAGCCCTGTGGTCATGAGACAGCAGGCCAGGAAGTCACTTGCCATTCGTGGCCTTTCACCATCTCCCGGGTCTCCTGGGCCAGATGATTGCACAACCAGAGTGCAAACTTCCCTGCAATAACATAACCATTGGCAGATGTTACTGAACTCAAATCCGGAAGACAATAAAAAGGGGCATTTTTTTTTTTTTTTTACTTGCCTCCAACTTCCTGTTTCTCTGCTGGAATTTCAGCCAAGATGGAGAGAGAGAGAGAGAGAGAGAGAGAGAGAGAGAGAGAGAGAGAGAGAGAGAGAGAGGGAGAGAGAAGACAGGCAGGGGGGGCGGTTGGTCTCCTAGAGAAACCCACTTGGTGATTGCCTTTCAGCCTTTCTGGACTTTCTGCCCTAGAATAAGTCTTGGCTGTTCTTGAGCAGAAATGGTCCCCTCGCCCCACACCTCCACTCCTTCTAAACCAGGGCCTCCCAAGGCAATCCTAAACTCCCCAGGAGTGTCAGTTTTGCATCCTGCCTACAAACTAGGGCCCCAGAGTCAGACACCCTGGGCTCTATCCCGCCCTCACCAGCTCCTGGCTCTCACATCTGACTTTCCTTCCTTGTCCAGCAATGACAACATGGTGTCTGCATCTCAGAGTATCTGCAGGGACTGAATCCTGTGACTGAGCGGCAGATCTTGATGAGAGTTCATGAAATGCTGGCTGTTATTGCCCGTGTTGTTCTAAGAAGAGGATAGGAGATGGCAGAAAGATTTTTAACTTTTATAATAAGGCCGGCAGTCCTACCTGCAAATCAGAAAGACACTCATTGGATAAGTCGCCAGGCCCCCTGAGGAAAGATCCAGAGTCAAACCGCTGGACCTAATGACACCGAGGATCTCATTGAGATGAGGTCACCCTGGGTTAGAGTGGGGTCTAAGTCCAGTATAAGTGTCCTTACAAGAGAAGGGGAGACAACTGGCACATGGCAGGGCCTGGTGAAGTCAGAGGCAGAGATTGGAGGGATGCAACCACAAGCCAAGGAAGCTGGCGGCCACCAGAAGCCAGAGGAGACAAGGAAGGAGACAAGGAAGGTCATATTTCCCCCCTCCCTCCGCCCCGCCCCCCACCAGAGCCTTCGGAGGGAGCGCAGCCCTTGGTTCCAGCCAGGTCCCCAGGACTGTGTGAGAACACATGTCTGGGTTTTTGCAACACCGCCCCCGCCCCCCCTCCAATTTGTGCCCATTTGGCACAGCCACCCCAGAAAACGAACATGTCCCATGGCATCTTCAATGGGGAATGTGGCCACTTGCCTCCACGGGGTAGCTCTGAGGATGAAGACGATGATGATGCGGCAGGGTTGGGTAGAAGCTGGCACGGGGTCTCTATACCACCTGACCGTGAAGAGCAGACTGACTTGGGTTCAAACCCCAGCCTCCTTTGCCAGAGCTTTGCGATCTTGGACAAGTGACTCAACCGCTCCGGACTCCGGTTTCCTCACCGATGAAGCAGGAGTCGCCATACGCCCCTGTCCTGAGATAATGGGATGATTCAGGAGACGTGACCCATGGTGGGCCCGATACTCAGAGAATGCCTCTGGTGAGCGGCTGTGGGAATGACTCTTCGGGGCAAATCCATCCAGCCTCCCGGGCCTGTGGCGAGAAGCCCGTGCGGTGACGGGGTGGCCGGTGGCTGAGGGGGGACCCACAAAGCTCAATGGCTGGCTGGCGCTGCTCTTTTCCTGCTGGAGGAGAGTCCTGGCGGTCTCGGTCTCGGGGTGCCTTGTGAAACAGCCAGGCATTCCGGCAGCCGCTCCATTGTTCCTGGCTGATGCCAACGGCGATAGAGAGCCGTGCGAGGCCGCCCCCAGGCATCGCCCCGTGTCCGCCACGAACCTTCTCTGGGCGGTGACTTCTAACCAGGCCGCGCGGCTCCGCGGTCAGTCCTGCTCCTCTTCCCGAGGGTGTCTGGGAAGGGCCCCCCGCCCCTGACCCTCCTCCTGGCCGCCTAGAAGGGGCACGTCCCCTCCCCTCTGTGAAAGGACACTTTCCCCAATGAGGCCGGCTCGTATTTCAAACTGCATCGCCAAGGCATCGGGAGCCAGTAAAAGGGGGCATTTAACACCGTATTTATTTTGACTGGCAAAACAGGTCACGGCTGTAAAAGAAACAGCTCTTGAGAGCGAGGGAGGCAGCCTCGCGGGCTCCGGGCTCGCTCTTCTCTACCCACACGCGTGCTGTTTAAAGCATTCCAGGGCTGCTGCCAACTTTCCTGGCAGGGCTCTTATTTCTTTACATGTATGTTGCATTCCATCTGTTTAATGTGCGCTCTGTGCCATTCGTGGATTTTGGCAGGGCCTGGTGAGGTGGCATGGCGTGCTCGGGCTTGTTCGAAGCAAAACAGGGCAGGAGGTGGAGGGGCCCAGAGGCGGGGGCAGGAGGCCTGTTTCGCTCTGGCTCAGGGGGGCCCGGAGTCCCAGAGACCAGAGGGCCATCGCCTGGCGGTTTTGCTCCAGAGGCGGCGGAATCCCACACACGCCACTCCTGTGCTTCACCCTCCACGAGGGGCCCGGTGGGGGAGAGTGTTTCTGACACGCGGCCAGAAAGAGAAAGGGCATGGAGAAAAGTAACAGTGGGGAAATCCACTCTCCCCACCCCCCCCTCCCCCGCCCGTGACTCTGGAGTTTCCCTGGAACCATTCTGCGGCCTTGAAGGCCAAAACAATGGCAATATCCAGATCCGATTGATAGCCCCCAGGCCTCCAGAATACAGAACAGCAGCTTGATGCTCAAGAAAGGGAGTGGATTGATAATTATCAGGGGGAAAGGGGTGTGGGGGTGCAGAAAGAGACTGGGTTAAAATTGTATAACCTATGGATGAGGACAATGGTGGTTAGGGGGGAGGAGGGGGGTGGAAGGGAGCTATGGGGGGGGGGAGGAGAAACAATTGTAATAATCTGAGCAATAAAGATTTATTTAAAAATAAATAAATAAATAAATATGTCAAGCAGGCCAAAAAAAAAGAAAAAAAGAAGCACTCTTGGGGTTGAGAAGCTGAAGGCCACCGGCTGTGCTTGGAATCTTGTTTCACCCACTTGGAAGGCGGGAAAGCTGGTTTCTGCACCCCAACACCTCCGGTGAGATCCAGTTTGAGAACGAAAAGGTGCCAGTCCGGTGCGGGAGGAACAAAGCCCTCGATGCCCTGCCCGGTTTAGCTCAGCGGTAAGCGCGTCGGCCTTCGGACCGAAGGGCTGCAGGTTGATTTCGGTCAAGGGCACGTACCTCGGTTGCAGATTCAATCCTCGCCCTCGCCCGGGCAGGAGGCAGCCGATCCACGTGTGGCTCTCACATCGATGTTTCTCTCACTCTGCCTCTCCCGCTTCCTTCCACTCTGAAAATCAACGGGAAAAAGATCCTTGGGTGAGGACTAACAGCAAAACAAAACACACACACACACACACACACACACACACACACACACAGAAACCAAACCCTCTAGAGTAGGGGTGTTGAACTCAATTAGAGAAGGGGCCAAAATCTAAAATCCAGCCTACATCGCGGGCCGAATGGTTTACTGAACAGTCATAAACTGTCATTGTGATGGAAACGCAGCGGAGTGCAGTGATGACAGCGCTGTGCGGGCCACATTGCAAGGCCTGGCGGGACGGATTTGGCCCGCGGGCCTTGTGTTTGACACATGTGCTCTAGAGTCTAGACTCTATTGTTGGGTGTCGGGTGGCCCAAACCAGTGCCTGGCTTGATTCAAATGTTGGCTTTTCCTCTGGAGCCTAGCGAGCAGAGCTCTTTGAAAGGAGGAAATGGAACACTCCGGACGGAGGAGGAAGATGCCAGGGTTAAAAAGTGCACATGCGCTCTCACCGCAGGAAAAAACCTGCAGCCTCGTTTTTCCTCTGCCCCGTGCAGCCCAGGAGCGCGAACAGAACCCCCCTGTTACGAAGTGGAATTACTCACCTGAGTGGGGAGAGATGACATGGCAAAGGGGGGAAATAAGCGCTGGCTCCTAATGAGAAACAGCCCGTGTTGGAGAAAGCGAGCTGCATTGTGTAATCCGGGTTGGCCGGCTGCGCGGGTGTGGGAGGGGGTGGGGGGTGGGGGAGGGGGGGGGGGGAAGGGCCCAGCGGGAACATGTTTCAGATGGGACTCCAGGCCCTGGAGCCCATCCTGACCCTCTGGCTTGGAATTTCTGACTCTCCTCTCCGCCTTGACTCAGAATAGGAAACCGTATCCTGACCGCGCGCTGCTTTTTATAGAATCAAACTTTCTTGCCAACTTCCTCCAGAGATCGCCCCTCATCGGCTCTGAACAATGCGCCAATCACCCGCTGGAAGAGAGGGGAGCGCTGACCCGGGTGCCCCCAACGCAGCCCAGGCCCAGAGCCCAAGGCAGACAGCTGGCACGGCGTCTGGCCCGGGTACCCGGCCTGGTGAGTCCGGCGTGTTCATACAGGTTGGGAAAACGTCTGGCCTGTCTTTGTACTCTCTCTCTCTCTCTCTCTTTCTCTCTCTCTCTCTCCCTCTCCCTCTCCCTCTCCCTCTCCCTCTCCCTCTCCCTCTCCCTCTCCCTCTCCCTCTCCCTCTCCCTCTCCCTCTCCCTCTCCCTCTCCCACTTCTTCTAACTTGGATCTCATCGCTTGGCGGTGACGCTGGCCAAGTTCACTGTTTGCCAGTTGCCGAGTGAATAATGGATGTTGTGAGATTAGCAATATGCGAAGGATGAGGAGCAGGGCATCCCGTCGGTGTGATAAAGTGACGCCCCTGGATCCCCACGCAGCCCGAGAGACGAGCCCCGTGTGGGCAGAAGTCAACAAGGGCGAGGACAGGATGACTTCATGGCCATTCAGTCTGTCACCATCTTCGCACTGGTCCCAACCCCCTACTCCCACCCCCGCCCGGGACCCCCTTCCCCCTTCCCCCGGCAGTAAGTTAGCAGGGGTCATTTCTTCTGTGTAAGGTATCCCGGAGCTTGGAGCTTGGAAGCCCAGAGGGGACATTCACGGGTTGCAGAGGGCTTAGCAGTCCCTCACTGGAGCTGGGTTTTGTTTTCAACGCCCTGGGGACGGCAACAGGGGAGCTGGGAGCTGCTTGTAATTGGGAGCCGTCTCCTGCCAGGTCTCAGCAGCTTTAAGGGATATCCAGTTTTAGGTTTACAGTGCTACATTCTGGCTCGTTGAAATCGCATCTACACGTTGCCAGAATGTGTCATAAACCACAAAATCTGTACAAAAATACACCGGCACGATGGCTCCGCAGCCTTCAGTCGGAGGGGTCGGGAGCGGCGTGTCCCAGAAGCATTGATCTTTCGCCGCCGTCTCGCGGGGGATGTGGGTCACTCGGGGCAATTACCATTCGTGGGATTCCCGCCCTGGTCGGCTCAGCTGCTCAGAGCACCAGGTGAAAGGGCCGAGGAGTGGGCCTCGCTCTGTCCCCTGGCCACCCATGGCAGCCCTACCTGTGCCACCCCGGGCCAGGGCCTGGAGGTCAAGCCCAGTGCACCATGCCCACTTGCTTCTGGGAAAAAGTCCCACATGCTCTGCTCACCTGGCCGGTCCCAGCTCCACTGACCTTTTGCTCCCCGGGCTCCAGACACAAAGCCTCTCCTTTTGGACCCTCCGGCCGGCCAGTTCCCTCTGGCCGCTGAGCCTATGCATGTGCTGTTCCCCCTGCTAGGAAGCCTCTTCTCCGGGCTGGCTTCTGCTCCTCTGCCAGCCTTCCGTTTGCAGGTGGACTGATCATGGGAGCCTGGCCTCTGTAGCTGTCTTCGTCCATGTGGGCCTCTGTAACAGAAACATCAGAGATGGGGTGACTTTAACGACACAGTTCTTCCTCGCAGTCCTGGAGTCTGGGAAGTCCAATGTCAAGGCCCTGGCAGATGTGGTGTCTGGTGAGAGCCCTGTTCTTAGACAGTTCCCTCTCTGTGTCCTCACGTGGAGCTCTTCCCTGTCCCTTTTATAAGGGCACTAATCCCGTTCACAAGGGGCCCACCCTCAAGACCTAATCGCCTCCCAGAGGTCCCATCTCCTAATGCCACCCCCCTTGTGGGGTAAGATTTTCCATATGCGAGTTAAGGGCACCGCAGACTCCAGCCCACGGAAGCAGCACTTAGGAAAACGATCACTTAAGCTTCCGCTTCTCAAATAGCAACATGCACTCAAATCCCCTGGAGATCACGTTCAAGTGCAGGTTCTGGCTCGGCAGGTCTGGGGCGGGGCCTGGGACTCTGCGCCTTTAACAAGCTCCCAGGCGAAGCCGAGGCCAAAAGTCCACAGACCACACACCCTGAGGCCATGGCACCAACCTTTCTCAATCAGGGTTCCCAGAGAGGAAAAGGTCTGACAGAAACGAGTTAGGCTGCCATTTCAGTTCTCCTAAAGATGGAATGTAGCTAGCACCGCTAACCAGAAGCTAATCCATCACATACGGTAGATGCCCCAGGCTGCTGGCGTTAGGAGTCAGGGCGTTCTTTGTGGGGGGCCCTCCTGTGCATGCAGGATGTGGAGCAGCACCCCAAGGCTGTACCCACTGGACGCCAGGCGCACTGTCCCCCACCCTCCCAGTGTGACAACCAAAAATGTCTCCAGACATTGCTCAATGTCACTTGGAAGGTGGCGACAAGAGAACCACTGCCTTAGGACATTGGGGAGCCATTCTTCGGCATTCTCTGCGAAGAAGGGTGGGCTGTGTAAGGCAGTGTTTTCTTTCTTTCTTTCCTTTTTTAAAATTTATTTATTTCAGAGAGGAAGAGAGAAATAGAAACATTAACGATGAGAGAGAATCATTGATTGGCTGCTGAGGATCGGGCCTGCCCAACTGTCATGTGCCCTTGATGGGAATCGAACCAGAGACCCGTCAGTCCGAAGGCCGATGCTCTATCCACTGAGCCAAACCAGCTAAGGCTGAGGTCGTGTTTCCTTCTAGGCTATCATCCCATTGCTAGCACAGTGCTCTATATTTGGCAGACCGTCAGTATGTATTTGAATAAATGAATGAACGAAAAGAAATGAATGAACATGAACTCCCAAATTCTGCGCGGCTGGTAGGGTGAACAGAACTGCATTCACACAACCTCCAACCTTCTCTGCCCTACTCTCTCCCTCAAAAAAAAAAAAAAAAAAAAAAAAAAAAAAAAAAAAAGTCAGACTTTTGGGTCAGTTGTCATCCATGGCACACTATTTCTAAATGGAGCATTTTCCAAAAGTAAATGTCCTTTTGGGGGAAAAAAATGCAAAGAAGGATTCTTACTTGAGATCTTTTTAAAAAATGTCTCCACTGACTGAAATCCTCCTACTGTAAATACCCAGAGGATTGCATTTGCTTAAACAAAATTAAAAAAACAACAACCTGCTGTTTTTAGTCTCAAGTGTAGAAAGTACTTGAAAATCATACCCCCCCCCCCTTTTTTTTTTCATCTGACTGAGCAAATTATAAAATGGTAGAATTAATTTTGATTCTAGATTGTGTTTCTCAGACTGAGGCCTCATGGATAAAGTAGCATCAGGGACTTATATTTTAAGAATCCCTGTCGTAGAAACACCAGGAAATAAGGTGCATTCATTCAATTTGCTTGTTTCTGCAGGCTCAGAGGCTCATTTTCAAACCAAACTGCTGTGTAGAAAACAAACCTTCTCCTTCTTTTCTTCCAAACGTTTGGGCAAGTGGGATTTGGAGCACTGAAGTTTCTGGAAAGGAATATGGTGATGGTGATGACATTCCAATGCTCTTCTAAGTGTATCCTACTTTACCTAGTAGAGGCAGAAAACCTTTCCTACCTTGTATGCCTGTGCTGCCATCAATTGATAGGGTCTGCATGCATGGTTTATGGAAAAGCATGCTGCGATCGATTGGTAATGTCTGCCATGGGCAGAGGTGTAGAGAGTGGTGGAAGAGTTGTGTGTTTGCCATTCCTGGATCCTGATATGCTTTCCCCCTCTAATACAGGTGTCCCAGGCAAAAAGAGAGTGCCAAGGAGAAGGCATGACATGTCTGACTCCGTTATTCATATACACCAAGTCAGCACTTCAACTCAAGAGACATGACACAGAAACACACTGTTGGAAGGAATTTCCCTTCCTTCTGTGGACATACTGGAATAGGATGCCATCATGTGACTCCCTCTCGGGGTGACTATGGCCAGGCCAGGCCATTAACACCCATCCAGTCACCTGACATTGCACGCTGTCACCGTGACATCATACTACTGAACCAACACATCCTCCTTCCTTGGAATAAAAAGACATTTTCATAAGACTTATTATGTCTGGATAGGAATCATATTCATCATTAGTCAGTTGGCTTGCTGTCCACAGTATTTAAGTGAAGAGAAACAAACCAGAAGAAGAAGAAGAAGAAGAAGAAGAAGAAGAAGAAGAAGAAGAAGAAGAAGAAGAAGAAGAAAGAGAAAAAGACCAGTTTAAGATCTTCAAGACACTGATGAGTAAGTAATGATGGGGGGAAAGCAACAGTGACCTTAAGAAAAAAGAAACAACTCAAAGTGTAAAAAAATCCACAAAGATACTCTTAACATTCAATATTCGTCTTTACTTCAAAAAATAAGGAGAGGGATGGTTAAAGAGATGAATTCACATTTGAACAGAGTCCAAATGACCTAAGATTATTTGTATTCTAATTTTTCAGATGGACAAGGAGGGATACCACAGTTATGTGATACATTAGGGGTCGAAATGAAATGGGAATACTTCTTTCATTTAAAAGCAGTGTTCTTGCCTTTGCGGTCCCTGAGAGTTTCTTAGCTGGTGAGCGACAACCAGCCCCTTCCTCCTTGGGCTCCTATTTCAGATCCAACCTGGTTAGGGGAGGGGAGAGAACGGAGTTATGGTTGTGAGAGCTCCCTTTTAAGAATCATGTGGCTGCAAGCGAGGGCTTTCCAGTAGGCTTGAGAGGTCAGTCGTTTTGAATCTGAATTGGAAAGCTTGGGTAATAGCAGAATGGCAGAACCACACCTGAGCTGGATGCTGGTTTTGGAAACAACCCCCTCCCCGCCCCCCCCCCTCCCAGGGAAGATACCACCATGAGACCCATCACTGCTGAGTGGGGCAAAACAGGAAGTGCCAGCTTGGAAAGACAGGAAGCAGGTGGCTGAGTTCTCCTCCACCGCATCTCAAAAATAGAGCACATGAGGTGGCCTCATCAAGCAAAATTTAACTTGAGGCCCAGCAACCATTTAGTGAGTACCTACTATGTGCCAGGTGCTATGCTAAGAGCTCTCACGTAGGGCATCTCATTAAACCCCAGTGATCAGCAGGAACATCCTAGCAGATTCTGCCTCTTTTCCCTTCCGAAGAGTGGATGTGATAGTTACTAGCACAGGGTTTCTCAGCTTCAGCACTATAGGATGTTTAAGCAGCATCCCTGGCCTCCACCCACTGGATGTCAATAGCATACCCTGCCCTAGTTAAGACAACCAAAATATGTCTCTAGACATCGCCAACTGTCCCCTAGAAGGGCAAACTTACCCCCAGTTGAGACCCTCTTCCTTCGAACCCGGGACCCTTGAGTTTTCAGGAATGGATCGGATGCCCAGGCAGCCACAGGTACACATGCCCCTTGTTCCCTCCTAGGGTCTGACTCAGTGGTGCTCAGACCTGTGTGTTCCATGCATAATACTGTATATACTCTACTCGACAGGCAGGGATTTTCAAGGGAAAGCTGATTCCATCTATGTTTGCCTTAGAACCAGCTGGCATAGAACCAGCCCTTCTCTGAAGTGTAACTGCCTGGGCAGCCTTGCGGGGTCACAAGGCCTTCCCAGCACAGAGTCTGTGTCGCCTGGACTTATTTTGTGAAGCTGATGACGCTGACGGCCAGGTCTGAACACAGGGCCTGGCGTCGGGGCCCCCCTCACTGCATCCTCAGGCCGTCACGAGGAGGCGGGCACTCTGACTGCCCTGTTTTGCGAGGAGACGCTGAGGATCACCCAGGTTAAAAAACTTGCAGCCAATCACACAGCCAGTCAATGGTGGGACCCATTGGATACCAAGCTGTCTTGCTTTTCAATAGAAAATCTGCACAGTGAACATTCAATAACTATTAGCAACTGTTTACTAGTGGGAAACAAATCTGTCTAATTTGATCATGAGCTGTTATTCAAAATTGTTTCCCTGAATCAAACAAGACTGATGGAATTGGCCAATCTTCCCAACACCACGGCTAGCGAGGATGCAGATATTCAGGAAGTATATGTAGTATACCCCCAAAGTGTGTTTCTCCTCCAAAACACAAAACAGAAGCTACCCAAACGTCATTAGCTGTCAAAACAAGGCAGATCATTTCATTTGAAGCTTCAAAGAAGACTGGAGTGTTGGCAGGTCCTAAAAATAATCACAATCTTACTTGCCACATCCCAGCCTCGTTGCACATTTGCTACTATTGATACATACATTTCCCCATGTGGTGGGTGCTTCTGGAGATCAGAGACTGCCTTACTCATCATCACTGGACCCTACTCCATCGAGTTAGTGGCTAAGACATGAATGCACGTCCTAGGACCTAATGCTTAGGCACACTCTGTCTCCATACTCAGTAACTGTGCGTGGTCCATATTGTTATATCCTTTCTCACAGGAAGAGACTGAAGCTGAAGAAGATAAAGCGAATGGCCCAAGGTCACCCCTTGGTAAACTTTGGGCCCAGGCTGCCCACTCAGGTCTCATTCTTTGAGCCCCAAATCTCATGCTTTTCACCTAAAGGGCTTCCAAGGTAAAGGTGGGTTGGGAACCACAAGTGCTAGATTTGGCCTTGATGTCTAACTTTTTTAAAAAATATATATTTTATTGATTTTTTACAGAGAGATAGAGTTAGAAACATCGATGTGAGAGAAACATCGATCAGCTGCCTCCTGCACACTGCCCCACACTGCCCGCAACCAATGCACATGCCCTTGACCGGAATCGAACCTGGGATCCCTCAGTCCACAGACCGATGCTCTATCCACTGAGCCAAACTGGTTTTGGCGATGTCTAACATTTTTGAACTCTCTTACTGCTAAGCAAAATAAATATAGAAATATTGCATCCCACAAGCCTTTGCCTTTAATGTTCCAGGATTCAGCCACCGATGCTTGGGGAGAGAAAGGAGCAGTGTGGTGAGTATAGGTAGCGCCCGCAGCAGGCTATGGGATGTGTGCATGTCCAGGGTGAGTTTTGGGTGGAACCTGAGATTGGCTATACCCTGTCAGGCTCAGCAATCACTAACCTCTCCTCCTATGTGGCCTCAGCTGCCCTGAGTGGCAGTCCAGTGTTTACAAATGTTTTTAAAGTGTTTAAGGACCGCCATTTCTCATACAATCTGTCCCCAGTATACAAGAAACACACTTCATTGGCTCTCAACCAGAGAAAAGTGTGGGATTCTGGCTGGTCAGAACCTAATGTATTGAGAGATGGTCTGTGATGACCAATGTGGCTGCTTTCTAAGGAATTTTTGAGGGATATATGTGACTATTACCAAATATGCTGATTTTTAATCCCAAGATATACCTAAGAATTATTGGGAAACCATCAAAACCAGACCTTAATTTATAAAATCATAAATTAACATAAGAAAGAAAAACAACTTTGACTTTTTTTTTTTTTTGAGTGCTAGGCATGGCTGTATAAAATTGATCTATATTAATTCATTTACTCATCATAACTTGCCTATGTGGTAACTTTCCCAAGGACATAACTAGGGAGTGATAGAACCAGGAGTTGAACCCAGGTAAATGAGGCCTCTCTACACTAAACCACATTCTTTTCTATTTTTTATTTTATTTTATTTTATTTTTTAATATATTTTATTGATTTTTCACAGAGAGGAAGAGAGAGGGACAGAGAGCTAGAAATATCGAAGAGAGAGAAACATAGACCAGCTGCCTCCTGCACACTCCCTACTGAAGATGTGCCCGCAACCCATGTACATGCCCTTGACTGGAATCGAACCTGGGACCTTTCAGTCCTCAAGCTGACGCTCTATCCATTGAGCCAAACCGGTTTCGGCAACCACATTCTTTTTAAAAATATATATATTTTATTGATTTTTTACAGAGAGAAAGGGGAAGGGATAGAGAGTTAGAAACATCAATGAGAGAGAAACACTGATCAGCTGCCTCCTGCACACCCCCTACTGGGGATGTGCTTGCAACCAGGGTACATGCCCTTGACCAGAATCGAACTTAGGACCTTTCAGTCTGCAGGCTGACGTTCTATCCACTGAGCCAAACCGGTTAGGGCTGAACCACATTCTTACCTCCCTAACCAGGGGGGAATCCTCAGGAGACTTGGAGTAGAGATCCTCATCCTTCCATCTCCCCAGCCCTGACCCTGTCCTGTTACCATTGGGAAGTCAACAAAGACTTGTTTGATGTGACTCAACCTCTTAGACTGTTGACAGTCCTTGACAATTTTTTGACAAGGGAGAAAGGAACAGTTCAACATTTCGAGGCAACCTGTGGTTCGGTCAACACACCAAAAGGAGTGGGAACAGGGTGAGAACGTGAAACAGATATGGCTTCACCGTTATCTGCAGAGGGGCGTTAAGAATGCCTAATGGTGACAGGTCACTCTCCATGGAAAAACACAACCTCTGTGCAATGTTTTGTTTGTGTTATTGTTTGTTCTTGCGAAAAGATGACAAACGGAAAGTTAAACATTATAGTGAGAACTCTGTTAATTGAGCTGGGCAGGCGTTGAATGCAGGCCTGTATTTGTCCGACTCTGAAAAAAATGCTTTGTGAAGCCCAGTTCTTTCAGGCAAGTCAGCAGGGGAAGGGCTTAGCCTGCTCAAGACCATTGTTTTCAAGCAAGCTGACAACCGCTCTGCACTCTGCCAGGGTTCCTTTAATGAGCTCATTACAAAGGGCTCCGAGGTGTCCTCCGCAGCCAGGCCTGGAGGAGCTCTGCTTAGGCAACACGGAAGGAGTCCTTAGCACCTGAAATACCCGGACACTGTAAACGCTTAAAACGCATAACGCGATAATGTATCTGCCAACCTCAGACTGATCTTCCGTAACCGGCAGGTCTTTTTCGGTGGCAAGCAACAGAAAAACGACTCCGATTCGCTGAAACAGAAAGGAGTACTTGCTAGTGTTCGGCATGGCTGAATCCCTATGCTTAAAGGACATCAGCGGGATTCTGACTTTGCCCATTTCCTGTTTTTTTCTTCCTTGGTGTTCGCTCCCTTCTCAAGCAGCTTTCCCGAAATGGTGTTAAAACGGTTCCTGGCACTTTCAGCCTCACAGTCTACCAGCTCAGCATCCCAGTCTACTGAGGGGACCTATTTCTGAGTAGTTCCAGCGGGGGGAAAAAAAAAAAAAATCCCAGGGCTGTCTCTGATTGGCCCAGCTCAGGTCACATGCTCATCCTTGAGCCAATCCCAGTGGCCAGAGCAATGCAGCACTCTCATTAGTCAGGTCTGAGTCACGCCTATCTTTAAAGCTCAGATGTGAGCAGGCCCAGTTGAACCACAAGGATCAAGCGGGAGGAGCATTTCCCCAGAGAGCTATCCAGATTCTGATGCCAGACCATGGGGGCAGGGAGGAAGGGGTGGTGGATGCTGAACAGGCAAAGCCAATGGAAGTCCTTGGAACCTTCTCTCTGAATTATCTCCAACAAGTAAAGTGTTACTAAGCAGAGGAACCTCATGTGGTTTACAAGCATAATTTAGAAATTTGCTTAGATATCTGAGGTTTAAAACATGGCCTGTTTTGGCTACAACATTTTGGAAATATTTTCTGCAAATTGCACTCACTCACATGGCTTGAAGCTTTGGAATTTTTCTTTCTTTCTTTCTTTCTTTCTAACTTTCTTTTCTCTCTTTATTTTTTTTATTATTATTTTTTTTATTCTTGGAACAAGTCCTTAAGAAAAAGAGGAACAGAAATGCCACAAAATGATTTGAAACAGACGACTCTGAGAGCAGCGGAGATGGCAAATTAGCACAGTTGAGATTCCTTCTGTCCTGATGACATTTCTTAGGCCTCTCCTTTTTCTATGATAAGGACAGTGTTCCTAATTACAAAAGCAATACCTGCCCAGTTCAGAAAGAACTGAATGCATACGAAAGTACTACACACACACTCACACACGCACACACATGCACATGCACGCGCACACGTGTACACACACACACACACACACACACACACACTATGGCCCACCATTTTAGTTAGAAGAATCTATTCAAGGAGTACCATGCCCTAGGTCTTGTCCAGGCACTACCCTAGCCCCATTTCACAGATGAGGAAGCTGAGGTTTACAGCATCCAAGTTGATGAGTGGAAGACTTAGGAATTCAACTCGTGTCTTTCTGCCCTCAAAGCCCTTGTCCTTATCCATTCTGTTATTACTCCAAAATTAAGAGTTCCAAATTAACCTTACAAAAATGGCAGATTGACCGTAATGCTTTATCACCTGCTTTTTTAAATATACTATGTTTTCCCATGCCATTCTGTATATTTCTATGTAACTTTCTTGGATTGTATTAAACCATCATTGACTCAACGAGCTGGACATTGAGGTTACTGCTAACATTTCGGTATTATATTAATGCTCCAGTGAGCCACTTTGGGGGGACATTTTAACATACATCTCTGATTATATCCTTGGTAAAATTTCTAGAATTGCTGGATCAAAAGGACTAGATACTTTTAGTGTTGACTATGGATTACAAAATTGTTCTTCAGAAAAGCATGCCCAATGCACAATCCCACAGCCACGTCTGAATTTCTGTTTCCCCGCTCTGTCCCATTCTGCCTCTTCCTCCGAGATTGCTAGTCATTAGCCAGTTGTGCCGCTCACTACCTGCAATGGGGAATGGGAGCCTTTTTAAAGTACATCACTCGACAGCATTCTAATGGTCTAAGCACATGTGTCAAACACAAGGCCCGCGGGCCAAATCCGTCCCGCCAGGCCTTGCAATGTGGCCCGCACCGCGCTGTCATCACTGCACTCCGCTGCGTTTCCATCACAATGACAGTTTATGACTGTTCAGTAAACCATTCGGCCCGCGATGTAGGCTATTTTTGGGACTACTGGCGCTTGCTTTGAGTTGGATCTTAGGTCTCTGCCCCCCGTAGCTTACATTGCGGAGGATAATAGTAATTTAAGATGGCCCATCTCTGTCTCACTGATGAGCATCAGCCTAAGAAATGGAGGTCAGGGTTCATCCCCAGTTGAGAATGCAGGGTGTAGGTTAATTCTGGGGTGGGGGGTGTGCAGGAGGCAGCCAGCAATATTCTTTCATATTAATCAGTTTATCTCTCATCCCTCTCCTTCCTTTCTGAAATCAGAAATATATATATATAATAATACAATATATATAATATAATAAGCAATAATATATTTTAAAAAGCAGATTATACTGAGGGGCTCAGTAATAAATGGGGAGTATGCAGGAGGACCGATGTTCTTCTATATGTTTTAGCTCTACCCTCTCCCTTCTTCTGTAAAAATCAAGAATATTTAAAAAAAAAAAAAAATAAGCAAAGGATTAGTGTACTAAAAAATTATAAGTGCTCTAGCAGAAAAAGTAGAGCCAGGTAAGCAGGGTTAGGAGGGAGTGGAGCAATGCCCGTGGTTTTAAAGGGGGCCCGCAGGGGTGGTCTCGCTGAGGAGATGTGGAGGAAGGAAGGGATGCCTGGGAGAGGGTGCTCCAGGCATAGTGACCATCAGTGCAAAGGCCCCTCGTGAGGAGCTTTGGAATCCAGCGAATCTGGCTCCTAATTCTCCACTTCCTTTCTGGGCGAGCTTGGGAAAGTTAACGAACCTCTCTGAGCCGAAATGGAGCTGAACATGAGATCATACCCACGAAGCAGCTGGAACAGAGCTGGTACTCACTCACTATTGTTCAACGCCAGAGGCTTAGGGAATGGCTGCAGGCAAGTCCAAGGTCACGGTGGTCAGCAGATGTGCCCTGTGAGGAGTTCCGGCTGCCATTGGGTAGTCCTGTGGCCCCGGGCCAGTTTGTGTAACCTCAGGCTCCTGGCTTTAATGTGGGATAATAACAGCCATGATATCAGCGTCCTTGTGAGGAACGAATGAGAGCATCCCCTGACGTGCTCAGGAGGGGGCTTGGCTCTGAGAAGCACTCAGTGAATGGTGGCTATTTTTGACTGCCACCGTGGGGAGCCAGGCTTTCGAGCGGGTGGACTGTGAGCCGGGAGCTGCGGGGGCACCTGTGGGAGGTCCCGCCTGCAAAGGAAGCCAATCCAGCCCAGGCGGAGCTGAGACACAGCCAGCAAGGGGCTCCTGAGGGTGTCTTAATTTTTAAAAATATTTTATTGATTTTTTACAGAGAGGAAGGGAGAGGGATAGAGAGTTAGAAATATCAATGAGAGAGAAACATCAATCAGCTGCCTCCTGCACACCCCCTACTGGGTATGTGCCTGCAACCAAGGTACATGCCCTTGACTGGAATCGAACCTAGGACCCTTTGGTTTGCAGGCCGATGCTCTATCCGCTTAGTGCATTTTAGAATGTAATTTAGCCCAGCCGGTGTGGTTCAAAGGTTGAGCATCCATAGCCTCATGACCTATGAACCAAAGAGGTCATGGTACAATTCCCGATCAGGGCACATGCCCAGTTACAGGCTGGATCCCCAGTGGGAGCCGTGCAGGAGGCAGCCGATCCATGATTCTCTCATCATTGATATTTCTATATTTCTATCTCTCTGTCCCTCTCCCTTCCTCTCTCTGAAATCAATAAAGACATATTAAAAAATAAAATAAAAAGATAACTTTAAAAATGAACGTTAAAAACCGATAGCCATGAAGTTGCACTTTACACGCGTTTAACGCATGCAAATGCCACTCCGGCTGGCGCCTTGGTCATGAGGAAGTGAGGGCAATCCTCAGGGGGCAGGTGAGGGCTGAGCTTGTTCCTCGGTGGCTTTTGGAACTGAGAGTGGCACAAGCCAAGCCCATCTCTCCCTGCAGCCTCAGTTCCCACCCTCGGGTGCCCCCCACCCCCTGTTCAGCACCAGGCTGCCCTTTTAAAGCTCTCCGAAATCTCACCAACCTGCACATGAACCTGCTGTCTAAGAAAAGGCTTAACAACAAAAAACCACTATGAATTACTCTCTCGGCTTTTAAAGAAATTTGCGTATTTTTTTCATCGCACTAGCGCTGACAATCCAGTCATCTGTCTATGTGTAGGAGGTATTGTTGATTCATTCTATGGACGATTCCAGCTGTGCTTGGGGTCTGTAAGCCCTCGCTAGGGCTCTGAGCCCAAACCCCTCCTCTCACCCCCCCAATCCGCCCCCACCCCTCCGAACTGGGCAGTCTGCAGGTCACAGTGGAGCAATTCTCAGTTTGGGGCTCACTCCTACAAGCCACAGACAGATCCCCAAAAGCCACACTCCCCCTCTGATTCCCAAGAACAAGTAACACCACACACATCCACTGATTCCCAGCTTCGTGCATGACTAAGTGCCACTTTCTAGGAAACGACTGAGTTACCAGGATTCACTAGTCAGAACTAAAATTAGGATGTTACTAGGGTTTACCACGAGCTCAGCTGCAGGGAGCCTGGCTCCCGCTCCGTGCTCGCCGACGCTGGGAAACTCCTGCTGCCCGGCTCAGAGTGCAGGAAGGAGGGTCTTTGGCCTCGTCTCAGGGAGCCGGAGGTCAAATGAACTTGAGAGCCACTGTTCTAGGCTCTGCACCTTTTGGGGTGCTTTAGTCCACTGAAAGAGCCCTGACACTGCCAGCAGCCCCGACGTCCATCCTGACTCCACACATTTTAAACCACAATGAGTCACCCACACGACAGACTTCAGACAACTCGTACCCATCAACGACATGCAGATTCCAGTCCTGACCTCCAAATGCTGAAGCCCTCCTCTGCACCCTTAATACAGATTCATTAAGACTCTGTCATGGGGCGGGCATGGGTTAGTTCTGGGGCGTGCAGTGGTAACCGAGTCCGCCAATTCCCTGCCTGCATTGAGCGTACAGTCTGCTGTCAGAAAAAGACACGACACAAGCAGAGAGGCAAAGCAATTATACAATTCTAGTGCTACACACACACACACACACACACACACACGCACACACACACGCACACACACACACAGCACTGCAGCAGAGAACAGCAGGAGCGGCCCCATCGGAACACAGTGATTAAGGAGGGTTGTTTTATCAGCCAGGGTTGTGGAGGCAAGCAACAGAAAACCATGCTGGAGCTGGAACCGGGTTGGCTCAGTGAATAGAGCATAGGCCTGCGGGCTGGAAGGTCCCGGGTTCGATTCCGGTCAAGGGGTCATGTACCTTGGTTGCGGGTACGTCCCCAGTAGGGGGTGTGCAGGTGGCAACTGGTCGATGTTTCTCTCTCATGGATGATTTTAGCTCTCTATCCCTCTCCGTTCCTCTCTGTAAAAAATCAATAAAATATATTTAAAAAAAAAGAAAAAGAAAAGGATGCTGCAAATTGGTGGGAAAGATGTGGGGTGGCTCACAGAAACGGTAGAAAAACTAGAAAAGTTTCCTGTCCAGGAAGGACAGGAAGTGGAGAAACTCTGGGGACTAGGGGGCAAGAAGGGTTGGTGTGCCTCACATACCATTGCCTCACGGCCAGCAGTTCCCTGGTTCACTTGTGATCTGCTGGAGAAGGAGGTGGACAGGCCGGGCACCTTGACTGACAGTTGGGGGGGGGGGGCGGAATAAGGGTTCTATGGCAGATCACACTGGCTAGCTGAACGAATCCACATTACTACCTCCTTCTTTCTTCTTGCTTCCATTGTCAAGGGCAAGAAAAATGAAATCATTGCCTTCCCAGCTTCCCTTGAAGAAAGAGGTGGCCACAGGACACGGGTCTGGTCAGTGAGACAAGCTGCTGGGGGTGGGATAGGGTGGGGTAAGGGGTTGTTCTGGAAGAACCTTTGTTTTTGACTCAAAGGGACAGATATGACTGCTACCACTACTTCCACTTCTTCCTGCTTTGAACTTGGATAGAAAGCCTGGAATGGCAGCCATCAGTCTTCCTATAGCCAGGAGGGAAAGCCCAGGAGAACTACAGAGACACACTCTTCTGGGTATTGCTGTGCTGCTGAACAAACTCTGGGATCATCTGAGATCTTATTTTGGGGGGGGGGGGGTATAAATAATAATAACACTCCCCCCTTTTTTAAACTATTGTTTGTCAGGCACTTGACTGTTACATGCAGCCAACCACGTCTTAGTTAATTGTTGGCAATTGTATCATGTTCCCAACTCTTTACTCCCTTCCCTACAACAGGAGTAGACATCCTATCAATCGCCACGTGGATTGCAGTACAACCCCCCTCCCCCCAGAACTGGTGTGGCCTCCCCCATCCCTGACAGACTTGGGCACATGACATGTTTTGGCCAATGGAATACCAGCAGATATGACTCACATTCATATGCTAAGGCTAAACCAAAAGCATTTAAAGAGATTGCCTAATTCAGTTCTGTCCCTTGCTGCGTCCTATCAGCTGTAAGGACAACTTGTCCCGAGTAAAGGCTGCTTCTTTGACACAGGTCTCAGGATTGGAAATGCATGGAGCAGAGGTGGAGTAGCTGAAATGTGACAAGCATGAAATAAAGGTGTATTGTTGTAAGCTGCTAAACTTGGGGTTGTTTGTTACTGTAGCAAAGCTGACTAATACACTGGAAATGATGCTGTTACAAAAAAAAAAATGTATGGATGTTGGGTAGGCAAAATTAATGAATACTGACTCTTGAAGGCCTTACTGAGAAAGTGACAATGAAACCCAAGAAACAATCCGCCATGCCAAGAATCAGGTGAAGCGTATCCCAGGCCAGGAACCACATCCTCAGAGATTTGAGCTGGGGAAGCACTTCTAGCATTTTCTAAGAATTTGCAAGAAGACCAGCATGGCTGGCACATCCTCGTTCTCACTCCTCCCTCTGCTCCCATTGTCCTTGTCTCCCAATCGCTTGGCTGGGACTCCTGTTTCTGGCGCCGCTGGCATCTCTGTGGACTTGTTCAACCAGTTCAGATTCATCGTTCCTGAGCATCCATCTCTCTCAGGACTCGGCTTGGAATCCCCTCTGGCTCAACCCACTCCTAGCTCTTTGGGGGCATCCCACGTGCTTACGTGCCAGCTCTGATCCCAGGAACCAAACACCGGCCTGGACCCATTCTGGACCCCGGGGGAACACGAGGTCAGGCGACAGACAAGGTGAGCGTTCTTCCATTCTCACCGCCCAGGTTCGGTTCCTGGGGCTCCAGTTCAGGAGGTAGGAAGGCCTCCATTTCTTCATTGGTGGCCACGCACAGCTTGTTCAGGTGAATGAACGAGGCTTTCTCAACTCACTTCTGATGCCTTGGTGGAAAGTTGAATTCTACACGCTGGTTGGGAAAACAGATGGATGGGCGTGTCTTTGTGGTTCTCGGCAGAAAGCTGTGGTTCTCGGCACTCATTGGATAGTTGGTCGAAAACAGTCAACACCCAAAGCTTATTCATCTGAATGATATATCTGCTCCTCAATCCTACGGAACAGACTCCTAAATCCCATGGAACGGTCTCGGTTTAAGACACTTGCCTGCACGCAGGTCCAGGGGCTGAGAACTTGCCTCCATCACAGATGTGGAAAGCTTCCCGTGGCTCTCCGTCACTCAGGGGGCTTCACGGATTCCCTGTTTGGGGTCCAGAGTGGGCTGTGTCTTCACAGTAACCCCCGTCTCGTTGGGGGAACCCGAATGGATCTCCGTTCCTTATACCTGACGGTGTTCAGACCTGCTCTGCGTTTTGCCCCCCACAGCTGTGTTACCTAGCGGACCCCATAGTGTGTTTATCTGGACAAGTGCCGCCTCCACCTCACGCTGATCCTTTGGGCGGAGGTTTGGCTTTTTTTTCACAATGGAGTCCAGGTGAGCCTACGTGGCGAGGAGCTAAGGAGGGACAGAGAAGGGGAGAGATGGGGAAGCACGAAGGTGGAAGATGACCGAGAGATGGAAGAAGCCGCTGGCTCTTCTGACCTTCACAAGCTGGGCCCACAGGGGCCAAGTTCAGCCTTGCGGACAAAGATGCTTTGTCAGGCAGGAACCATGACTTTTAAAATTCTGAGTATAAATGCTTTGGGCCAAGAATGCATTTTCTGTGTGCCGCAGTCCCCACCACTCCCTACTGTCACAAACCATAGCTTCCTTCCCTTAGTCACATCGGCCAGCTGGCTCCTGTAGCCCATAGCGTTTGTCACCTGTGCTTTCGGTACAGCACTCGGTAAGAAAGGGTTAGGATCCATCATTCAATTCAACCCTGACCTCACGGTTGAAATCTTCCTGCCAGAGTCCCACCTTCCTTCGCCTCAGTCCCCGCTTTCATCATTTTCATGCATGTGATGTGCGAACCTGCACTGGAAACAAAGGGTGCATCTCAAGCTGTTTTGGATTTTAAGGGAGATGGAGAACTAGCACCTCTCCACCGGCTGCTGAAACTACTTCTTCTTCTTCTTCTTCTTCTTCTTCTTCTTCTTCTTCTTCTTCTTTTTTTTTTTTTTAATATATTTTATTGATTTTTTACAGAGAGGAAGAGAGAGGGATAGAGTGTTAGAAACATCGATGAGAGAGAATCATCGATCAGCTGCCTCTTGCACATCCCCTACTGGGGATGTGCCCGCAACCAATGTACATGCCCTTGACAGGAATTGAACCCGGGACCTTTCAGTCCACAGACCGACGCTCTAGCCTAGGGGTGTCGAACTCAATCAGAGAAGGGGCCAAAATCTAAAATCCAGCCTAAATCGCAGGCCGAATGGTTTACTGAACAGTCATAAACTGTCATTGTGATGGAAACGCAGCAGAGTGCAGTGATGACAGCGCGGTGCGGGCCACATTGCAAGGCCTGGCGGGATGGATTTGGCCCGCGGGCCTTGTGTTTGACACATGTGCAGGCTAGCCACTGAGCCACACCGGTTCCGGTTGTCTAAACTTCTTGAAGAATAACCTCAAGAATTCCCTTTGGAGTGGGGAAAAGGTTCTAGCGAGGTCCTTTCTGCCTCTGGGACCATCTGACCTCTCCCGGGAGGAAAAGTCAAAACTGTCTCTTTAAACCAGAAGAGAGGGGAAGAGAATGCGCTGTGGAACTGCCAGGCTGGGGAAGCCTGGCCCCGCGGCGGGCCGAGGGCAAGGGGCAGTGTGTCCAGGCCTGTGAGAGTCACTCGGGCTGCCTTCCCCAGCTCAGCCTGAACTTTCGACCCCGTTGTCTACTCCAATTACTGGAACCAGAAGGATTAATTCCTCGACCTACTTTCCAGTCCTTTTTGCTGCCGCAGAGCGATAAGGCCTCGCTGGGCCTCTCTCTCACTCTAACGCAGCAGAACGCGCTGAGGAGTTACATGCAAACTCGCATTTGAACCAAAGGAGCGTCTAGCTCATCTCTGAGCTGAATCAAGGGGTCGGGATTGCTCCTTTTCCAGCTGGTTTTAGCATTCAGGTTCTCCAAAGTGACTCAACAAAGAGCAATCAAACACGGAGGTGGAGGGGGAGGGGGAGGGTAGGGAGAGCCCTATTTTGAGAACAATGGGATATGGAAATAAAAACAAGATATCTCATGTCGACTAAATTAGCCTCAAATGTGAACTGATCATACCAGATGCTGGTGAGGTTGTAAGAAGCCTGTACTTTCACAAGTGGCCGGTTGGCAATTTTATAACCATATAGCGGTGTCCCCCCAGGGGCCATTCAAAACACCGCCCTCCCTGGAGCCCGGCGTCTCAGGCCTGGGAAGTTATCCAAAGGAAATGGTTCAAAGGAAGGAAAAAGCTGTATACATAGAGGCCTTCCCCGCAGCCCCGACGCGGAACGGCACAATGACCTGTGGGCCGGCAAGCCCACGGCCAGTGGCAGCCCCAGGCGTGTTTTGATGCGGCCAACAAGCTAAGAAGGATTTTTTTTTTTTAAGCCTCCTTGACAGATTGTTAAAACCAGCCAGCAAACAAAGGATACGTGAAGCTCGCTGACCCTGGAGTAAGAGAAAACTATAAAACAACACGGGGACATGTTTACACGACATTAAGCTTCGCCGAATATAAATGGAATTCTCGCTATGATATCAACCACGCCGAAATGTGCCACGTGCTCTCAGGCAGGAAGAGAAGGCAAAAAAAAACCACACAAAACCTGGTGTTTGGGAATTATTTGAAATGATTTGTTTTTCTCAAAAAAAAAAAAAAAAAAAATACACAAGCCGAAACCGGTTTGGCTCAGTGGCTAGAGCGTCGGTCTGCGGACAGAAAGGTCTCAGGTTCGATTCCGGTCAAGGGCATGTACATTGGTTGCGGGCACATCCCTGGTGGGGGGTGTGCAGGAGGCAGCTGGTCGATGTGTCTCTCTCATCGATGTTTCTAGCTCTCTGTCCCTCTCTCTCCCTTCCTTTCTGTGAAAAATCAATAAAATATATTTAACAAAAATACACAAAACTCCTTCTTATTGAAAACAACCCAGATACACTCCTGGGCAGGGAGCTTACTGTGGGAGCCACATCCCTGGAGGGAGTGCTATGCAGCCGTAACAAACGGCGCGGTGGGTCCACATTCGCCGAGATGGGAAGCGGCCGGTGACTCACGGGCAGGTGGGAAGGCACCTTATGATAATGACCTCCCTCCCACAAGCTGAATTGTATCTCAACGTTGCTGTTTAAAGACTTGATTCGTGGCTACTGAAATTCGAATTGTATGTAATTTTCCTGTACCACAGAACAGTCTTCTTTTGCTTTTTCTCCCACCCGCTTCTAGTGTCTAAAACGTTCTTAGCTCACTGGTCAGGCCCTCCGGTGGCAGTCCTGACGTGGCCCCCGGGCCATCATTTGCTGACTCCTGAGTTAAGACAGGGCAGGTGCTTGCACAGAGCCCGGCAGGCAAGACTTGGAGCTCACAAGGAGTCAACTGGCCTCTTGGCGGCTGTTTCCTCCGACAGAAGATGGGCCCGGACCGCGCAGAGTGGTGGTGGTGAGGAACCCAGGCTGCGTGCCTACAACAGAAGCCACCCTTGGGGGTGCCAGTATGTAGGTTCTCCAGGCGCCAGGCTCTCGAGGTCGGGGGGGGGGGGGGGGGGGGGGGGGGAGACACACATTGGATCAGCCCGGATCACTGCTTTTGGTCCATCACTCTTTGGTCCCGTTCTGCCAGCCACAGTCCCCACCTCTCCCTCCCGTTTCTCAACAGAGTTTGCGATGACGGTCCCGGCAGCCTCACTTCACAGCTTATCTGCCCTGTCACTGCGTGGCGGGGCTGGGAAACTGCAGATAGCCCTGGCTGCCGGGGCAGGAGGGCCGCTGCCTTATCAGACAGCAGCTGCAGTAATGAACCATGCAGGGAAATAAAAACAAATATCAGACAACGGATGCTTCATACGTGACTGAAGGCCCCTGACTCAACGAAGCAAGCCTGTGCTCTGCTGGTTCCTTATCGCTGCCGCTCTCCTCGCTGCAGTTTTCCTGAAAGTTTGAAATTTCACCCACCTGTCCGCTGAGAGGAGCAGACCCCCTGGCTGCCCCCTATGTCAGCCTTCAGCCTTCAACTTTCTTTTCTTTTCTTTTTTTTAAATATAATTTATTGATTTTTTTTTACAGAGAGGAAGGGAGAGGAAGAGAGAGCCAGAAACATCCATCAGCTGCCTCCTACACACCCTCTACTGAGGCTGTGCCTGAAACCAAGGTACATGCCCTTGACTGGAATCGAACCTGGGACCCTTGAGTCCACAGGCCAACACTGAACCAAACCTTCAGTTTTCATTCATTCTCGCCGGTGACGATCTTTTCTTCCTCTTCCCCTTCCGAGTTTTTCATGCCCCAAATTCTCCCCTTCAGCCCATCGAGTCAGACCAGCACTTAACAGAACGCAGTTTTGTTTGGGTGGTAATGTGCCAGCCTCCGAGGTTGGGTCACGATGAGTCGAAGCCAATCTGGCGATGGGGCCCGGCTTTGGCCAATGAGGCCTACGCAGGAGACTTTTGGTCTCTTGACAGATGAGGTTGCAGCTGACATGGCCTCCGCCATCATCTTCCCGCCTTGGGGTGGGAACGTGATGGCTGAAGCTGTGGCCGCCACAGTGTGATCCGGAACAAGTGGTCAAAAGACTCTCAGAGACCGTGGTCATGACATGACTGAGCCACTCCACCAACACCACAACTCTTGTCTGATGAACAGATAAGCCCTCCAGGTTAGCTACTGGGATGGTTTTGGTTACAGACAGCGCCACAGGTAGCCCTGACTGACGGAGCAGGGTGGATCCTAGACAGGCATTGGTTCAGAGCCAAAAGCACCAAACCAATGCACCAAGTTCCGGGTGCCCGGGGGTCAGGTTACCAGGCAGGCCCAGCAATTTAGAACACAGCTTCTGGCAGTGAGATCGGGACGGGGAGGGACACAGGGAGAGCTGAGTCCCCTCTGCGAAGCCACAGACATGGCAGCAGGTTCCTTGGAGGAGGAAGAAGTGTCTCCATCCAACCGGGAAGGCTGGGACTCGTCAGGGCCAGAGGAATGGGTCTCCTGCAGGGACAAGAAGGGCTCAGGCACTCTGACACCTGCCTCAGTCTGGGGTTCTCACTCCACTACATGGCCTGGCCACCCCCCTACCTTAACGCTCATCCCGCCCCCCAACACGCACTTCCTCAACATGCATCTTGTTTCTCTGATTCTGTCTTATGAGGTCTTAGCTTCATAACCTTCTCCCTTTGTTCACGTGCTGCTCAGAATAAGGTGGAAAGCTGAGAGGGCAGCAGCTTAAAACTCGATGGGGCTGTGGCAGCATCCTCCCACCCCTGCAACCCTACCCCACCCCACCCAGGCACTCATCTATCTGCTCAGTGTGGGACTGAATACATGCATGAGCGGGTCCCGCAGACTCCTCCCTTTCACTGTCTGTGTGAACCCGTAATAATTTCTATTTGAATTTGGAAACCATCATATAATTTGAGTTCTGCAAATTTACCTCCCGAATTATGTTCTTCTTTGGCTAACACAGAAGTTACTTTGCCAAGACTGAGTGACGGTGGGGGGAAGTTTGCTAGGTGTTGGAATAATTCGATAAATAATCCATATACTGGCAGTCAGTAGTTGTCTATATCAGGAAGGTCAACTAGACTGACATTTGAAGCATGGGGGTGTGAGGCTGTGCATGCGTGTGTGTGCCTGGTGTCCTGTTTCTGCTTTAGCCAATCCATGAAAACAGGGTCTACTTGATAAACCTACCTACCCCCTCAACCTCAGCCTAGTTCTGAGAGGTACAAGGTAGTCCGTCCATAGCTTCAAAGATCAGGCCGTGAGTTACATTACACCTGGCTCTGCTCAGACTTCAGTGCCTCAATGCCAAGACTCAGGTTCCCAAGTTAGTTTACCAGATACTGGGCATTGCATTATTTCTCTACAGGCAGGCAGGGAGGGAGGGAGGGGGGGGGAGAGAGGAAGGAAAGGAGGGAGGAACGAAGGGAGGAAGGGAAGGAAAGAAGGAGGAAGAGAGGGAGGGAGGAAGGGAGGAAGGAAGGAAGGGAGGGAAGGAGAGGGGAAAGGAGGAAGGGAGGGAGATTGGCTGGATGGTGGATAAACTTCATACAATAGGTTCCCAATCTCAGATCACAGTTCTCCGGGAATAACTGCTGTGTCTTAGCTCCTGTGCCATCTGTCCACCTGGATCTCCACTTAGTGACACTTCTCTCTGGGCTGGTCCTGGGGGTCACTTGCATGTCAAGAGGTTCTACTTTCCCCCAGGAAGGATCCCAAGCTCCCAGCTTGGCTGCAGATCCCTGCCCTGTGTGCCTGGGCCTGGGACGCTGGGATCCTGGGCTCGTTCCAGCGTTTGGACATGGATGGGCCTGGCTGGGCCATCTGTCTTTAAGCCGGCAGGTCTCTCCCCCCGCATTCCTCCCCCCTCTCCCACCCGGCCACATGGCAGCATTCACTACGAATGAACGCCATGATCTCAGGGTTCCCTCCTGGACAGTGGGGCTCATTTGGCTTTCAAACCCACAGCCATGGCTCTGAACTCTGCCTTCCCTCTTCAGTGAAGGTTCCCGTCAATCAATACCTTTGCCTACATCATCCATGGCAGCTTAGGGCCAACGCTTAGCTAAATCCAGGAACCTAAGGCCACAGCACCCTGTAGCCTGTCTCCTGGGTCCATACAGCCTCTAGATTAGGGGTGTCGAACTCAATCAGAGAAGGAGCCAAAATCTAAAATCCAGCCTAAATCGCGGGCTGAATGGTTTACTGAACAGTCATAAACTGTCATTGTGATGGAAACGCAGTGGAGTGCAGTGATGACAGCGCGGTGCGGGCCACATTGCAAGGCCTGGCGGGACGGATTTGGCCCGCGGGCCTTGTGTTTGACACATGTGCTCTAGATCTAGAGCAGATATCTACACCAGCAGACCGGCCTTCCCTGATCTCTCTTGGCAGCTTTCGCTCATCAAACACTTATCAACACCTACTGTGTGCCAGGCACTTGCCGGCACCGGGGGTTTTATGGCAGCCCTGGTCATTCACCGTCACTGCCCTGGAACCTCTGGGGAACAGGCATATGAAGGGGCCAGAACAGAAGAATGAGCAGCCCACCCACAACCAGGGGAAATCAGAAAGCAGTATGGGAGAGGAAAATGGTGCCAGGCGCTAAATGGGTTCCAAATGGAAACCCCAGGGAATGGCTGACCCCAAGTACCTACCCTGGCAACCTGACTGCCTCCTCTTCTCAGGGGGAGCGCTGAAGGCCCAGAGGCCTTCCCTGCCTTAAGCTACCAGCATTGCAACTCATGGCTCCACTAGCCACGCTGTGGAGGGCCAGCCAGGTGCCCTCTGCACAGAGGAAGATCTGATTGACTCCCCCCCAGCCCCCCACCCCACCCCTGGCCTCCAAAGCAATATTGCTCCAAAGCAAACGTGGTATTTCTGTGGTTCTGCCTGAAAGGCGAGAGTTGGAGGAATTACTGAAAACACAACAGTTGCAAATCCTGCGCAAAGATAGCGGGGACAAGGGCTTTTAAAGAACTCTTTGTTTCTACATAAAAGTGAAAAGGAAGCTGGGCTCTAGTCTCCATGAGACGAGGAACCAAGAAACACACACCCTGCGGAAATCTCGGAGTAAGACACTGCCAGGGTAAAGAGCATAATAAGTGCATTAAAGGCCAGGTCTGGAGAAAGGAAGATGGCGGTGTAGGTAAACACCCATACGCACTGCCTCGCACAAGCACATCAAAATTACAACTAAAATACAGAACAACCATCATCCAGAACCACCGGAAAGCTGGCTGAATGGAAGTCCTACAACCAGAGAAGTAGAGAAGAAAGCGCGCGGAGACTGGTAGGAGGGGCGGAGGCGCAGAGCAGACTGGTCCAGCACCCATGTGTGCCACTTTTTTAATTGGGAGAGAGGTCATCTCCGCGGAAGCTGCCCCGAGGAGCAAGGGGCCCAGCCCGTCACCAGACCCCCAGCCCAGGGTCCCAGAGCTGGGGAAAGAAGTCCCTATGGGCAGTAAGAACTATGGACTGTAAAAACCAGTGCAGATTGGGGCTCAGTGACACAGAGGCTGCTGGAGACCCAGCTGTTCCTCTTACGAGGCGGCACCACGAACTGAACTTACAAGGTCCTGTTTCCTCTGAGCTCCAGCGCCAGGGCCAGCCTCTGGGAAACACAGACTGGATTGTCTGGCATCAGGGTAGGAACTTGGGGGCGGCTTTCTCCCAGAGATAGGTGCTCACAGGGATAATGGTCCCTATGCTGGGACCTCCCTGGCTGCAGGGCTGACTGGCAGCCATTTCTGTTTACTCCACCCTGGTGATTCCCTAAGGCCCCACCTCATCCAACTTACAACCTTACCCAAGCTGCATGCAGTGGCTTTTACATATGAATGGCCTGTCCTTGCTCAGGCTAAACTCTCTCTAACATGCTGCAGCTGGGGCAGGGAGCCCCAAATCTATCAATAAAGGGCCCAGGACTTGGCACCAGCACCAGCCTGACTTACTTCACAGTTGGGCCTCACCTGGACACCTCCAAACTGATACAAAGAAGAGGAATCTGAAGATCTCTCTGCAGCTCCTACTGGGTGGCCCTAGGCAGTGGCTGACTTTTCACCTCCGTGGAGACCCAAGAGCTAGTGTACCTAATGGTCATAGTCAGACCGTACCAGATTGCAACTCTACACATCCTTAAGCAACACACTCAAGGGACAAACTCAGTGAGCATCGAAGCCCCACTGAAGCAAGTCCTGCTCTACAGGTGTGTCTCCTGCACAGCAGCTCTCCTACTGTAGCCACAATTGATCTCACAGCCAATTGGACTGGAGGCTCATTGCTCCCAGTGACACCAACAGCAATCAAGTCTCAACGACAAGACTGTGCTCACAGTCCACAAAGGGGGCACTTAGAGGGCCCAGCTCAGGTGACTGGGGAGGCTGAGCCACTGGGCCCTATAGGACACTTACTACACAAGACCACTCTACCGACTCAAGGAAACATAGCAGCTCTACCCACTACATAGAAACAAACACAGGGAAGCAGCCAAATGTGGAGATAAAGAAATATGTCATTATTTGAAGCACAGAGGGTCCCAAACAAAAGGAACCCAAAGAGGCCCACACCATGATACCTCATAATTAAAATACCGAGGGCTAAAGACAAGGCAAGAATCTTAAAAGCAGCAAGAGAAAAGTCGTTTGTTACTTAAAAGAGAATGCCCATACAGCTGATTTCTCAACAGAAACTATGCAGGCCCAAAGGAAGTGGCAAAAATATTCAAAGTGATGAATAGCAAGGACCTATAACCAAGATTACTCTACCCAGCAAAGCTATTATTTAGAATTGAAAGTCAGATAAAGAGTTCACAGACAAGAAAAAGCTAAAGAAGTTCATCACCACCAAACAGGTATTATATGAAATGCTGAAAGGTATTCTTTAAGAAGAGGAAGAAGAAGAAAAAGAAAAAGATAAAAAATATGAAGAATAAAATGTCAACAAATACATACCTATCAACAATTGAATTTAAAAATCAAAACAAATGAATAAGAAATCTAATGAACAGAATAAGCTGGTGAATAAAATAGAATCAGAGGCATGGAAATGGAATTGACTGACAATTCTCAGAGGGAAGGGGAGTGGGCGGGAAGAGATTAAACAAAGATCTTATATGCATATAGGCATTACCTATGGACACAGACAATAAGGTGGTGAAGGCCTGAGGTGTGGCAGGAACTGGGTGGAAGGGTAAAAAGCAGGGGTGAGGGGGTGGAGGGTGGGGGAGTGAGGGTGGTTTGAAGAGGAGAGGAACATCTGTAATAATCTCAACAATAAATATATATATATATATATATATATATATATATATATATATATATATTTTTTTTTAAATGTAAGGTCTGTTCTCTCCCGCACACATGTATTTTTAGCTAATGCTCACGGCATGGCATCCGGAAATTTGAGCGCTCTAACGTGCCCTGGATGAGCAGAGAAAGTCTAAAAAAGTAAGTGGCTCAAATGATAGAATTTATTGGGAAAGAAATTACTTAATTTCCTGGAAAAATAGAGTAGCAAAAGCAGTAATATCGGGCAGTGGTAGAGGGGCTACTTAATGAAAATAGAAGATCGGTTTGATAAATTGTTTTTATGCAAATGATGCCTAAAGTCCTTTTTAAAAAAATGGTTTCACTTCCCCTTCCTGCCTCCATGGGCTTCCCCTGCACCAGATGCTCTGCTTTCTTGAAAGGGCAGTGACTCTCCCCTCGCCCTCCTGACAGAAGGCGGTCAGGCTGCAAGGAGAGAAGTGGTCCACCATGCGGTCCCTGTTATATAATACTTCGATGTTCATTTCTATGTCAAAACCTTTCCTATTGGTCTTGATCTCCGCGGAGAAGGGAAGGGAACTTAAAGCAAGAGGATTGTACGAGGGGAACGTTCTGTGTAAGAAAGATAGGAAGGTTTGGAGGTCTATCAGACCCTGAATAAAGAGGAGAGGGAAGCCGAAACTGGTTTGGCTCAGTGGATAGAGCGTCGGCTTGGGGACTGAAGGGTCCCGGGTTCGATTCCGGTCAAGGGTATGTACCTTGGCTGCGGGCACATCTCCAGGGGGTGTGCAAGAGGCAGCTGATCAATGGCTCTCTCTCATCAATGTTTCTAGGTCTCTCTCTCCCTTCCTCTCTGTACAAAATTAATAAAATATATATATATAAAAAAAAGAGGAGAGGGAAGCAGGCCTAGTGGAAGCACCCACGCAACGGGGCAGTCTAAGAAAGGCTCTGCAGGGCCTGGCGTCTTGCTGCTGTGCTCATTGGCCGGGAGCAGCAGCGCCGGGCATGCCAGGCCCTTGACCAGTTACAGCCCCTGAGCTAAGAGGTCCTTCAGGCGCACCGTCATGGATGCTCCACCTCTTTTCAGAGTTACGGTGGCTCCAGTCTCAAGTTCAAATCAGTGTATGGGTAGATTAGGGGTTTCTGCACATCTTTGGGGCATGGGAGGCAATGGAGAAGATAAAGTCTGCTTGCTAAACTACTTCAGTAGCTGAGATAGTCCATTGGGGTGAAATATTTCTCTGCTGGCCAGAAACACTTGGGACACTGTTAACATTTCTTTATTTCTGCCCCGACGTGTCGGATCAAAACCTTGGGCATTGAGAACCGAAGAGCAACTAAATGCCACATTTCTCTATTGCACCAAGGTCAAGGGAAGCTTGTTTGAGGGGAGGTATGCCAAACCCAAATTAAATGCTACCTGAACAAGTGAAATCAGGCTATATTTAAATACCACAATCTCCCTACATTTTTCTTGTCGCTGGTAGCTACATACACCCTTTGTCTTCAAATGCCTTCTATTCTCCAAGCCCTCTTTTCAAACAGCTGGAAAAGAAAGTTACGACATTCACAGAACACTGTGCTTCAGAAAAGCAGTAAGCAACTCAATTGCTCTCCCCCCCCCCCACTGTTAATTTGAGGGTCTTAAATTATGCACGTGGCTGTGCACACATTTGCATGTTCAATACACATGCCTGAGCTACCAGTCTGCAAGACAAAACCAAGTATCATAGTTCAAGCGACCTGTGCCTGAGTTCTCCTCACCCAAACTTCAGGGCTGACCCAGTTTGAGATTAAAAAAATAGATAACTGATTCACTTAAGATATGCAGGGGATGGGTGTTGGTGGGGTGAAGATAGGAAAGATGGGGTCACAGAGCCAATCCCTGGCTCCATCCCTTCTCATTCCACACCCCCTGGATTTCATAACGTCCATGGTGCCCCCTTTTCCAGAAGGGACTGATTGTGCCAATGCCAATTCTGACCCTTACATCTAGCTGGGCAGGAAGGCCCAAAGTGGAGTTTGTCCTCTGCCTGGGATGGGTAGCCTAGACTATAAGGAAACCACCGCCCTCCAGATGACCCTGAAATTGGACCAAAGGGCTGGCAATATGCAGATTAGGAAGCCGGAGCCACCCATCTATTGGTTGATGGCTTGTGTGATGTCACAAAGGCCCAGCCCTAATGTGTCCAGAAGTGCTGTGGGCTAGTGTCTGGACCCATTGAAAAGCTTTTACTACTATTATTCGGTGTGCATGTGAGTGCCTTCACACCCCCTTAAAAAAAAAAATCAGCTGGTTTCCCCGCATTTCCTGTTTTATGTGAATGTGTGGGTGTGTGTGTGTATGTTCTTGTACAGTCAGAGCTTGAGGATTCAGGGCTGAAAGCATTTTGTTCTCTCATGGGTTGGCTCTTAGGGTTTACCTGTTTTTTTTTGTTTTGTTTTGTTTTGTTTTGTTTTGCGGGGGTGGGGTGGGGGGGGGAATGACATGGGGGAAAGCTGTGAATTTTAAATGAGCTCTGGGAACCTCACAAAACTCCTCAGCTTAGTGGTTTCCAAGAAGCTCCAGGCTGACCCACACTCTATGAGTCAGCCGGTGGAAGTCTATGGCTGTGATCTTGACCCCAAAACCAAAGAAATGCAGTCATGGAAGGTTGGGGACCCCCTGACTTTTCCCTACCCCCCTTTGCCAGGTTCAAGTTAAGGGCAGAATCGAGTACACTGACTCGTGAGCTCCTGACAATCACCCCTCCACAAGAACCTCCCAATTTCAATGCCTCTGAAGAACGGAAGTCCACAAGAGCCAAGAGAGAGAGAGCTTCTGTAAAGATAACGAAACAAATAACTTTAAGCTTAGCACTTCCTGAAAGCTTGTCTTTCCCCAACAGCTGCCCTAGGAGTGTCTGGCGGCAATGATGACGACACTGCCTATTTGTCTCCCAAAGCCACGGAGGACTTCCCCAGCATCTCTCACCCGGAGAATCCCCCTCGCCAAGCGGGCCAGGCAGAGACGAAACACAGCGGAAAGGCTTCCTGCGGGGGAACGTGCTACATGGTTTGTTTGGTTTGCCCGGACACCGTTTTACCTCAGAATAGCATTCATTTTTAAAAATATATATTTTATTGATTTTTTACAGAGAGGAAGGAAGAGGGATAGAAAGCTAGAAACATCAATGAGAGAGAAACATTGACCAGCCGCCTCCTGCACATCCCCCACCGGGGATGTGCCCGCAACCAATGTACATGCTCCTGACTAGAATCGAACCTGGGACCCCTTGAGTCCGCAGCCCAACATTCTATCCACCGAGCCAAACCAGTTTCGGCTAGCATTCATTTTTTTTTCCTTCGGGAAGTCATCCACCCTCATTGTCAGTCTTTCTTTGGATGGAGGGGATCCCTCACCCCCAGATCTAGAGATGGGCGTGGGTCCCAGGCCTGGTCAATCTGTGTGTGCTCCATTCTCCCAGCTACATGGTGACTGGATTAGGACTGGGCCTGTGGCCCAGGGGGTCCAGTGATGTCCCTCCTGGGACTCAGATGGGAACTCTGAGAACAGTTGCTCTCTTTTCTCACTGGGGTTGCTAAGCTGATGGGAGGCAGCCATGGAGCTGATGGTGACCATCTTTGTCCCTACAAAGAAAGAAGCTATTCAACAATAAAGTCAATTTAAAAAATAAGTAAAATAAAATAAATAAAAAAGAGACTAAGTCTAACATTGCTTGAGCACCTATACCCAACTATGCCTGAAACTGGAAACCTGTGCGTATTAGTTAATGCAGCCAATATGTTTTCATTTTTATATAAATCCAATTGAGTTGACTTCCTGTTAACTCAGGAAAGGAGTTCTTTCGTGTACATCCAACCACAGGGCAAGCTTTCCTCTCAATGGGTTTAGGGCTTTGTTTTTTGTTTTGTTTTTTAAAATATATTTTATTGATTTTTTACAGAGAGGAAGGGAGAGGGACAGAGAGCTAGAAACATCGATGAGAGAGAAACATCGACCAGCTGCCTCTTGCACACCCCCTACCGGGGATGTGCTCGCAACCAATGTACATGCCCTTGACCGGAATCAAACCTGGGACCTTTCAGTACACAGACCGACGCTCTATCCACTGAGCCAAACTGGCTTCGGTGGGTTTAGGGCTTTGTGAGTCTCCTCCTTGTGGGTTCCTTCTGCTTGATTGGTGGTAAGGGATGGGGTTGGCATGATGGCATACAGGTGATATATAGAGGACACTAGTGATTATGGAATACACAGCACAGAGATCTAGTGAAGAGGGTTGGGGTCAGAGAGAGCTGGGCAACCAGTATACTTCCCTGAGCCTCACTTCTCTCGTCGGGAACATGGGGGAATGGAAGCGTCTCCCTCTGGGTGTGGGGTGGAGGTTTCAGGTCCAGTGTCTGGGCATCATGAATGCTCATGGCACAGTGGCCAAGTGGCAGTACTAGCTAATTCTAGACAACACACTGCAGGCAGCTGGTTCTCTTCTTCTGGCCTCCGTTGCAATGTAGGGATGATGGGGAGGGCTCGACAGCCTTCACCGTGGTTGTAGCCAACAACCCGGAGCCTCTGTGGGTACTGCCAGCCGAGCAAGCAGCACGCACCTGCCACCTGCCACCCCAGGAAGAGGTTCCAGGCCAGCCAGAGCAGGTGGCCTCCATTCCAGGCCAGATCCTGGCTGTGTGCAGAGTCTGTGAGCCTGCTCACCTATTCTGAAACCACCGCTGAGCTCTGATCTCTGCCTGTCCCGCCTCCCACCCCCAGCTTCCATCCTTGATCTGCTGCCTTGCATGTCCGAGGCGCTGGGCTAGGGACCAGAGGGGATGCAAGGAGAGATACTGCATTCGCGGAGCACCTGCCACCTGCCACACGACGCCGGGCGTGGGCATCGCGTATGCACATCTCCCAGCCTCACGCATCCCGAGGTGGCGCTAAACACACCCATTGTACAGCGGGGTGGACTGAGAGCAGTGCCTATGCAGCTGGCAGAGCCCAATCCAAATCCTGGGGTTTCCTCAGAGCCCATAGTCTTCCCTGTACTCCAACATGCTGCCTGCCACAATAGGGGTTATATTGGGAGACGATGTTTTTAATGTAGGTTGAAGTTAATTAAAATTCAGTAACATTAAAAAACATCACTCAGCCTCCCTCGCCACATTTCCGGGCTCAGTGGCCACATGTGGTATCGTGTTGACCAAGGCAGGTGGGAAGAGGTGTGTGCTTGACAGAGGATCCCAGGTAAGGCTTTGGGGAAGTGGTGGCCTCTGAGCCAAGCCTCAAAGGATCAGTATGATAATTTCACAGGGAGGGAACATGTCAAGTACACAGACCATCATGGATAAGAAAGAGGCAGACTCCATTGGCTGCCCACCCAATATCTAGACCCCCTTTTTTTAAGCATCTAAACTTTAGTTTTTGTGAGGAGCGCTAGTAAACCAACTAACACACACACACACACACACACACACACACACACACAGACACATCCCACAACAAAAAACCCTGCATTTCCCAGTTTCCTTTGCAGACACTGCTGCCAAGCCATTTCTGATCAACAGTCTGTGGGAAGTTACTTGGGTGGAGCTTCCAAAAAAGTACCTTAAAAAATGGGGTTGACTCAGCTGAGACACCCTTTTGCCTTTCCCTCTTCCTCTTTCTGCTTGCCTGGAATGGACACGTGATGGCTGGAGCTGCAGCAGCAATTTTGTGACCTTACTAATGGAAACCTTGCACTGAGGATCCCGGGGAAAGACAAAATAAACATGGGGCACAGATAATCTGGGGGGCCATGCCATGGCAGCCCCGGGTTTCTTTTTAAATGAGAAGAAAATCAATGCCTGCCTTTTACACCACTGCTGTTTCAGGCCCGCTCTTGCTATGGCAGCCAAGCACACGTTCTAGCCAACACAACCTGTGGAGGCGTCAGAAGAAAAGCTAATAGTTCCGTGTGATTGGCTTTTTGATAAAACCGTTCTGGGAAAAGGATCTGTTTACTCAGTCCTGCCCACAGGGCCGAGAAGGTTTAATTTATGTAATCACTCTGCCGATGACGAGGAAACCGAGACCCAGGGAGATTAAGAAACTGGGTCAAGGTTGCAAAGCTTCCCAGGTAGTGGATCTGGGCCTCACGTCCAGGAAGTGTGACCCCCGGGCTGCTGTCCTGAGTGGACGGGAAGGAGTGACAGCTAAATAAGGAGAAAGGATCTGAGCCAGATTCAGGTACAGGAAGCATGGCCTGAAGGCTCAGACCCCACTTTCCTAGTAGCCCCAGGCCAACGTGGGCCACTAAACACCCACCTCAGCCATCTGCTTGGAGTCACCAGACGACATGTCCCAACCGGGGCCTGCCCTCGCTGGTAGGCTAACTGGCCTCCTGGAGGTGATCTTCTGGTCGCCATACTACATGCTCTGCACCACGGCGCTGGGGCCAGAGCTCCTGTCTGCACCCAAGCTGTCTGACCCAACAGGGAACTCCCTCCCTTTCGCCCCAAGTTCAGTGACTTCCCCAGGGGGTGCCGGGAGCAGAGTGGACTGAAGGCAGCCTCAGGGGGCTGATTTGTATGCCGCCCTGCGTGTTCTTAGCTGGTGTCTGTTCTGACTGGCCCGTGGCCATGCTGTGCCGGTCACTAACGATTTTTCATGTCAGCCCTGCTTGTATTATAAACTCTGTGTCCTTGCAGTTATGGGATGTGGGGCACCTCACCTCACCTCTGGGTTTAAATGTGCTCACCTATAAAACGAGGATATAATACTGACCTCTGGGGGGCCATGCTTGTGAGGAATCCCGCTCTCGATGTCTCCACCTGAGCAGGCAGGTCAGCACGATTGCTTCCTGGGTCTTGAACAAAAGAGAATTGATATTGATATTGATCCATCACAGCAACTCGGCTCTAAACCCTAACCTGGTAAATGGGGGGAATACAGGTCTTGGATTTAGATGATCTGGGATCTGATCAGCTGCTGAGGTGGGACAAGCTGCCACTGCCATCTCTGAGCAGCTGTCAGTGAGCGGACTGTAGACAAAGACCCCCAGGGGCCAGGTAGGCTGTGCGAATGGAAGAAGCTGGACAGTTGGATTCAGATCTGGGAGAGTGGTCAAGGTAGTGGGCCTGGGGCATAGGGGTGGAGAGAGTCCTTTCTTAAATGTGGCCAGTCCTAGAGGTATCTCCTAGGAAGCCCGTGAAGAGAAAACAAGGTAAAAATTAACATCTACACGAATAAAAGGGAAACATGCAAATTGACCGTCACTTCACAATGCCACCAGCCAATCAGGAGTGAGTACACAAATTAATCTGACAAAGATGACAGTTAATTTGGGCAGCACACAAGCAGGCATGGATCGGCCAGGTGGGGCGGGACACCTCCTATGAGGGGGAGGGAGCGGAGCGGAGCGGAGGGAGCTTCAGGAGCAGCGCTCCTACTGGAGCAAAGACGGAAGGCAGCGCCCAGAGAAAAGGCCTGGGTCCCGGGTGCCAGAGGAAAAGCAGTGTTGGTGGAAAACCGGTGCTGGCAGCCATGGGAAGGAAGGCCTATTGCATGAATCTTCGTGCAATAGGCCTCTAGTACTAGTATACTAAGCCCCTGCTAAACTCTTTGTATGTCATCTCGTATAATTTTTATAACATGATTCCAGGAGGAGATTAAGGCCCAGAGAGGGAGGTGACTTGCCCACTGGTCACACAGCTGGGAGGCAGCAGGGCCGGAATTCAAACCCAGTCTTTCCTGTTCCTTGAAAAATGCCTGTCGTGTATTTTTCTTGTTTTTTTTTTTTTTTTTTTCCTCTTGTGTGTGCTGCTCCTCTGTCGGTAACCGCCTCCCAGGCCCCAACCGCTTCCCAGGCCAGCTCCCCTCCATCCTGCAGGCTTCAGTTTCAACATTACCCAGAGGGGAGGCCTCCTGTGACCCCCTCGGCTGAACAGGCCACACCTGTCAGCGTTCTTCTCTCTCACACAGAGCTGCTCCCTGCGTCACAAGTCACAATCACTTATTAACTTTTTGTTTGTTCCTTTATCTGGAGAAGGGCTTGACTTACAAGGAGCTCACCTTTACATGGAGAACAAAGGCACCGAACCCAGAAACAAAGAGTTATCCAGGATGGTGATAAATACTACAAAGAAAAGGAAACAAAGCAAAAGGCTAGAAAGTGACAGAGCAGGGAAAGGACATTTAGAGGCAGTGGTCGGAGAAGTCCTTTTGAGGAGGGGGTGTGTTTTTATTTTATTTTATGAGAATTGAGAAGGAAAGAGCCCTATGAAAATCCCGGAAAGGGGTTCTGAAGGCAGAAGGAAAACAGCATGTGCAAAGGCCCTGGGGTAGGCCCGAGCTTGGTGTGTTTAAGGGATTAAAGAGACTGAAAGGGTTGGGAAGGCGGTGGGAGATAAAGCAGAGCCAGGAGCCAGATCCTAGGAGGCTTTGAGAGGCTGATATAAGGAGTTGGTTCATTGCTTAGGGTTTCTCTCCCAGCTGAACTGTGAGCTCCATGAGGGCAGGGATAGTGTCTGTACCCCTAGCCTCTATCCCCATTCTAGGCACATGGCAGGCACTCAGTAAAGACTGGCTTCCTACGTTCACAATATATTCTCTATATGTTTATTCTTTGAATATATATTTTTATTGATTTCAGAGAGGGAAGGAGAGGGAGAGAGAGATAGAAACATCAATGATGAGAGACAATCATTGATCAGCTGCCTCCTACATACCCCCTACTTGGAATGGAATGGAGCTCCCAACCCGGGCATGTGCCCTGACTGGGAATCCAACGGCGACCTCCTGGTTCATAGGTCGTCTCTCAAGCGCTGAGCCACGTTATTAAGCACCTCTTTCCTCCCCAGCTTTCCTGTCTTCTCTTCGGTGCCCCACTCATCCCAAGGCTTAGCCCTGAGAATGTGCCTCAGCCAATGAGGGCATCTACTCAAAGGCTCCAGAGCCCTCTGACCCTCAAGCTGTCGATATCAGCGGTGGGGTTTCAGGCGCATCAGCGTCTGTGCTCAGAGGCACGAGTGTACACCTCCACGTCCGAGTGCCCCCTCAGATCAGCACAGGAAGGCGGCCCCAACCCGCCAGCTGTTAGGAAACTCGGTCACATCAATAATTCCTGCGCCTCGCTCTGCACGGTGCCCGGGGGAGAGGGGAGTTAATTAGCTCTGCTAGAAAAGGCCCGTGAAATGCTTGGAACTCTTCGCCCGAGAACCTTCTCAACTCGAGGTGCAAGTCTGCATTCCAGCCCCAGCCCGGCTCACTCAGCCGGATCTTACACCTGCTCGCTGCGCGGGGTGGTCCTTACAGACGGTGGACACTCGGGGGTCAGCGGGAGGACAGGACTGGGGGACCCCCATGCTGCGCCTAAGTTGTCGCAGAGTTAACTTAATGAAGAAACAATCACCATACATTCTCCCTTCTCCTGGGAGTGCAAATGGCTTTCTAAACACCAGGCCTGGGGCCAGCCAGGGAGGAGGCGGGGTTTACCTTGGGTGGGGAGTGAGCACACAGTCCATTAAGGGGAGTCTAAGAGCAAGAAGTTAATGGTCCCTCCAGGCCCGGAAGTTTATTCAGCCTTGAAAAGAGTTCTCAAAATCCATTTGTGGACCGCTTTGGCCCACACCGGTCTCCACACCCACCTGCACGTCACCTGCACATGCCTGCTTGCCATTCCCCACTTACTTTCAGGTGCCAGCCCAGGAAGTCACTGACCCAGGACAGGGCTTATCAATGTGGGGGGCACATTCCTTTTGTATGTAACACCCGGCTGGGATGAGAGGGAGGCAAAGAACTCAGCGATCATGATAAAATATTTAACACAATCTTCTTAAAATGTAAGATTAATGAGCAACACCCATGATGAACAGATGTGAATATCTATAATAATAAAAGCATAATATGCTAATTAAACGGACGTCCTTCCAGGTGACCTTCCAGACAAAAAAGCTAGGGCTGTGAGGGAAGCCAGGGTCCTGGGTGCCAGAGGGAAGCCTGTGCCGACAGCTGGGGGAAGGCAGGGCCACTCTTGGTACGAATTTCATGCACCGGGCCTCTAGTTTATAATAAAGCCAGAGATTTTATCCTCACTCACCTGAATCTGATCATCCATTGAATGACCTTGACCCCCATTTGCATGACCTTGACCCTCACATGATCTGGCCTTCACTTGCATGATGTTAATACTCCTTCTCACTATAATGTTAGGCGGTCCACATTGAGAACATTTTAAATTTTAATGCTTAAATTTTTGTTTTTTAAATATATTTTATTGATTTTTTTACAGAGAGGAAGAGAGAGGGACAGAGAGTTAGAAACATCGATGAGAGAATCATTGATCAGCTGCCTCTTGCATACCCCCCACCGTGGATGTGTCCACAACCAAGGTACAAGCCCTTGACCGGAATCGAACCTGGGACCTTTCAGTCCACAGGCCGACGCTCTATCCACTGAGCCAAACCGGTCTCGGCTGTTTTTTGTTTGTTTGTTTGTTTGTTTTTAATGATGGCAAATGATCCCAGCTTTCCATTCATGGTAGGAACATAACGTTTTTCTTTTAATATAGGTTAATTTCCATAAGTGAAGAACCAAGTTCATGTAGAGACGTTTACTGAGTAAATAACAACACAGGTGTGCATGTGGCCGAGCCCCTGGCGTGGGGACACTTTGGCAAAGGCAGGCCAGGTCACCCTCGGCCGCTCCTCGCTGCACGAAGATGGCCTCTGATCTCAAACAGGTGCCGAACCAGGAGAGCTGAGGGCTGAGGCAGTGTGGCCTTGACAGCCCCAAGCTCTCCACTCTGAAACGGGGCTCCCGTACCTGCCCCAAAGGGCTGTGAGGTGCCCAGGAGACGATTATAATGCCCTAAGGAGGCCCCTTCCCTCATAAAAACATACTGAAGATTATGGTTTTTTGTTTTATTTGTTTTAAATATATTTTATTGATTTTTTTTTACAGAGAGGAAGAGAGAGGGATAGAGAGTTAGAAACATCGATGAGAGAGAAACATCAATCAGCTGCCTTCTGCACACTCCATATTGGGGAATGTGCCTGCCCTTTGACTGGAATCAAACCCGGGACCTAATGCTCCATCCACTGAGCCAAACCGGTTCCAGCTGAAGATTATGTTTTCTGACTGCATACATCTGATGAATGCAACCCTGCCCCAGTCATACACCTTTCCGCCAGCACAGTCAGGCCGTGCGTCTTGCTTTTCACAAGAGGGACGCTATTTTTTTATTTTTTATTTTTTTTAATATATATATTTTATTGATTTTTTACAGAGAGGAAGGGAGAGAGAGAGCTAGAAACGTCGATGAGAGAGAAACATCGACCAGCTGCCTCTTGCACACCCCCCACTGGGGATGTGCCCGCAACCAATGTACATGCCCTTGACCGGAATCGAACCTGGGACCCTTCAGTCCGCAGTCCGACGCTCTACTGCTGAGCCAAACCGGCTTCGGCAGGGACGCTATTTTTGTGGGCTCCTAGAGGTATGGCTGCAGGCACTGCACTTACTGTGCCTACCAGCGAGGCCGGCCGCGGGCACTGCAGGCCAGACTCAATCTTTCAACTTTTACAACGCCAGGAGGCAGACTCCGTGTTATAGGTGACGGAGAGAAGGCCCAGAGAGGCTCAGCAAACTGCTCAAGGTCACACAGCCGGCGAGTAGCAGGGCAGAGATCCGTCTGCTTCTGCAGCCAGCCCTCCTCCCGTCCGCTGGGAAGTGAATGAGCCTGGAGAGCGGCCAAGCGCTGAGTGACGATGGCCCTCGATCACAGAAACGGCGACGATGTTCGGGGCCCGTGGTGCGGCGATCAACACGAGGACCCCCGTGGCCTGGCCTCTCGGCCACCCGCCAGCTCGGGTGGGGCTGGGTGACGGGCTCAGGCCGGGTGTCTGAGAGTCCCTGGGCGGTGAAGCCTCGGGGTGCTGAGCACCGGCTCCGGGCGAGCAGGCTGCTAGCTGCTTCGCGCTTCCGTGTTCTTGCAAAGGACGAAGAGAAGGAGATGGAGGATTTGGGACGCGGCCAAAGGCACTCGGGATTTTCGCTGGGTGCCCGCTGGAAGGCTCCTCAGTGAGCAGGCCTGACAAGTGTCCCCGGACGAGGGGTCAGAGCCGCCCCGTTTCACGCACACGGCGCTGCAGCGTGAAACCACGGGGGCCATGAGACAGACTCCTCCCGGGGACGGAAAGCCCGTGCTTGCAGTTTCCAGCTCCGGCTTCGTGAATTATACATGGCAACCCCCCGGCAGGCTGCTTCCCAAGCCGCGAGGGGAAGCGTGCATTGTGGGTCGCTGGCGTTCTGGGAGAACATAGCTGGGGATGGGGCCCCTCCTCAACCAGGTGGCATTTGCCTCAAAACCGAGGGGCGGACGTTGGACCCCTCAGATAGCACCACGCGGCCAGCACGAAGGACGCGGGGGGGACCGGTCTCCCTCTCTTTGCCGCGGTCTTGTCCCCTCAGGGCTGGAAGGAACACAGACCCGGGCTTCTGCCCCTCGGAGTCCCTTGCCTCAAGGTGGTCCCTGTGACACAGGCCACAGCCTCCTTCTTCCCCTGCCCGGCTGAGAGGAGGGGAAGGTGCTGTCTCCGCCCGGAAAGGGCGGCAGGGGCCAGGGAAGCAGACTGGCCCGGGCCTGCAGGTCAGCCAGGCCCGCCTCAGCCTCCCTGGGAATGGCCGTCCAGTCCCCACCACCTCGCACCACGCCGGGTGCAGAGAAGACGGGGCCATTGTGGGCTCCTGGAACGGGGGCAACCGCATCCAGTGCTCTGAAGCTGCAAAGGCCACCCACCGAAGGGGCTCTGGGCACTCTCTGTCCCCGGGGTTCGCCCAGGACAGCAGGCAAGGGCGTTCGAAGGACCAGAGTTGGCCAAGGTCATTTGGGTCAGAGGCAGCGAAGGGTGGGGTCGCTGAGGACGGTGCCGGGTTGGGATGGTGTTTTGTAACCATTAGGCGTGTGACCCGGAGGAAGACGTGGCCCCTCTCGGGCCCTCGGTGGGCAGTGGGGAGAGGGATGGAGAGGGGCCTGGCAGGGCGCCGTGGAAGGAGCGCGCCGTGCTGAGGCTGCAGCACCGCAGCCGCGGGTGGTCCGTGCTCAAGGCGGCAGCCAGCAAGGTGGTTTGCATCTTGAAAACAAAAGGTATCAGTTCTGGGTGGTAACTCAGAGGTCGTGTGTGTGTCATGTGTGTGCGAGTGCATGTGTGCATGTGCAAGTGCCTGTGAGAGTGTGTGTGTGTGTGTGTGTGCGCGCGCGCGCGTGCTGGTGAGTATAGATGCGTGTGTGTGGTGTGAATGTGTGCATGTGTGTGCATGCTGGTGAGAGTGAGTGTGTGTGTGGATGTGTGCGTGTGTGTGTGTGTGCTGTTAAGGGTAAATGTATGTGTGCCTATGTGAGTGTGCTGGTGAGTGTGTGCATGTGTGAGGTGTGTGTGTGTGTGTGTGTGTGTGTGTGCTGGTGAGGGTACGTGTGTGTGCATATGTGTGAGTGTGAGCTGGTGAGTGTAAATGTGTGTGTGCCTTATTAGTATGTGTGTGTGTGTGTGTGTGTGTGTGTGTGCTGGTGGGTGTAAATATATGTGTGAGTGTGCTAGTGAGTGTGTGTGTGTGTGTGTGTGTGTGTGAGAAAGAGAGAGAGAGCGAGCGCCCCCACACTCCAACCAGAGGTCGCGAGAAGAGCATTCTCCGCCTGCTCCAGACGGAAACCTGAGAAGGGCAAATACTTCATTATTTAGATTCAAAAGCTACTCGTGAGGCGAGACTGAGCACTTAGAAGGAAAGCCGACCTGGAGTGTAAAATGTTATTGTAAGTAATGACAATGATTACAGGGCGAGGGTGCGAGCCGGGAAGGGAGGCCTGGAGGTTAATGTCCATTAACCGCCTCGAATTAGGAGCTTCCTTCGCAGACATTTCTGGGCGCAACCTGAAGGTCTGTTTATTTACCTCGTGGGGATCCCTTAGCACATCAAAAAGGCATTTAAAACACAACTCCCAGCAATTAGCCTGAGGAAGAAGAGTCAATACGGACACAGTTTATCACCGGAGAGCCCTGCTATCAGACAGATGCTGTCCGTCTGTCTGTCTGTCTGTTATACAATAGAAAGCAGACCCGGCCCGCCGGCCAGGCCCGCCAGAAGCCACGGGCTCTGTGCTGAGCAGCGTGGTCAGTGGCTGAGGGCGCTCCTGCCTTCTGCTCGGGCTCAGAGCGAGGCCCAGGCTCCCGCTGGCACCAGGCAGAGGATGTCCCGGCCGGGTGGGGGGGCTTCTCTGGCTCTGTCCCATCTTACTTTGAGGAGGAAGCTGAGCCATGACAGCAGCGGGACTGGGACCCCATTGTAAGGGGACCAGCCGCCCCCATTGAGAGGGACACTAGGGGCTCCCGGGCTGCGGGACGTTCAGTGCCTGAGCTGGGACAGTCCCGGGCAAAGGCTGGTCACCTCCTTATGCCCCTTCCTGGGACCCCAAGTGTAAGCGTCAGTCACTCCCAGCAGGAGTAGCTGGCTCTCAGCTTCCCTTTAAGAGAGTCTGCATCCACACCCTCCCATCCCCGCCGGACCCCGCCACAGGGCAACACGGACTGTGACTCCACGTGGGACCTGCCCGGGGGCTGCCCACCCGGAGGAGAGGTCCAGGAGGCCTCCAACAGGCAAAGGTGCGGTCCCAACGCTGACCTTGTCCGGAGAGGCCTGGGTGAAGGGCCAGAGACTGCAGATCCCATCTCCCTGTCCCCTCCTCACCTTTCTGCCCCTCCTCACCTCCTTATCCCCTCCTCACCTCCCTGTCCTCTCACCTCCCTGTCCCCTCCTCATCTCCCTGTCCCCTCCTCATCTCCCTGTCCCCCCTCACCTCCCTGTCCCCTCCTCACCTCCCTGGCCCCTCCTCACCTCCCTGTCCCTCCTCACCTCCCTGTCCCCTCCTCACCTCCCGGCCCCTCCTCACCTCTCTGGCCCCTCCTCACCTCCCTGGCCCCTCCTCACCTCCCTGTCCCTCCTCACCTCCCTGTCCCCTCCTCACCTCCCGGCCCCTCCTCACCTCTCTGGCCCCTCCTCACCTCCCTGCCCCCTCCTCACCTCCCTGTCCCCTCACCTCTCTGGCCCCTCCTCACCTCCCTGCCCCCTCCTCACCTCCCTGTCCCCCCTCACCTCCCTGTCCCTCCTCACCTCCCTGTCCCTCCTCACCTCCCTGTCCTTCCTCACCTCCCTGTCCCTCCTCACCTCCCTGTCCCTCCTCACCTCCCTGTCCCCCCTCACCTCCCTGTCCCTCCTCACCTCCCTGTCCCTCCTCACCTCCCTGTCCCCCCCTCACCTCCCTGTCCCCCCTCACCTCTCTGTCCCTCCTCACCTCTCTGTCCCCCCCTCACCTCTCTGTCCCCCCTCACCTCCCTGTCCCCTCACCTCCCTGTCCCCCCTCACCTCCCTGTCCCCCCCTCACCTCCCTGTCCCCTCCTCACCTCCCTGTCCCTCCTCACCTCCCTGTCCCCCCTCACCTCCCTGTCCCTCCTCACCTCCCTGTCCCTCCTCACCTCCCTGTCCCCCCTCACCTCCCTGTCCCCCCTCACCTCCCTGTCCCCCCTCACCTCCCTGTCCCTCCTCACCTCCCTATCCCCTCCTCACCTCCCTGTCCTTCCTCACCTCCCTGTCCCTCCTCACCTCCCTGTCCCCCCCTCACCTTTCTGTCCCCCCCTCACCTCCCTGTCCCCCCCCCCCTCACCTCTCTGTCCCCCCCTCACCTCCCTGTCCCCTCCTCACCTCCCTGTCCCCCCTCACCTCCCTGTCCCCCCTCACCTCCCTGCCCCCTCCCCTCCCTGCCCCCCCCCCCCGCTCCTCCACCTCCCTACTCCCGGCCCCCCTCACCTCCCTGTCCCCCCTCACCTCCCTGTCCCTCCTCACCTCCCTGTCCCCCCCTCACCTCCCTGTCCCCTCCTCACCTCCCTGCCCCTCCTCACCTCCCTGTCCCCTCCTCACCTCCCTGTCCCTCCTCACCTCCCTGTCCCCCCCTCACCTCCCTTCCCCCCTCACCTCCCTGTCCCCTCACCTCTCTGTCCCCCCCTCACCTCCCTGTCCCCCCCTCACCTCTCTGTCCCCCCCTCACCTCCCGGTCCCCCCTCACCTCCCTGTCCCTCCTCACCTCCCTGTCCCCCCTCACCTCCCTGTCCCTCCTCACCTCCCTGTCCCCTCCTCACCTCCCTGTCCCCCCTCACCTCCCTGTCCCCCCTCACCTCCCTGTCCCTCCCCTCACCCCCCTCACCTCCCTGTCCCTCCTCACCTCCCTGTCCCCCCCTCACCTCCCTGTCCCCCCTCACCTCCCTGTCCCTCCTCACCTCTCTTCCCCCCCCTCACCTCCCTGTCCCCCCTCACCTCCCTGTCCCTCCTCACCTCCCTGTCCCTCCTCACCTCCCTGTCCCCCCCTCACCTCCCTGTCCCCCCTCACCTCCCTGTCCCTCCTCACCTCCCTATCCCCTCCTCACCTCCCTGTCCCCCCCTCACCTCCCTGTCCCTCCTCACCTCCCTGTCCCTCCTCACCTCCCTGTCCCCCCCCTCACCTCCCTGTCCCTCCTCACCTCCCTGTCCCCCCCCTCACCTCCCTGTCCCCCCCACCTCCCTGTCCCTCCTCACCTCCCTGTCCCCCCTCACCTCCCTGTCCCTCCTCACCTCCCTGTCCCCCCTCACCTCCCTGTCCCCCCTCACCTCCCTGTCCCCCCTCACCTCCCTGTCCCCCCCTCCCTCCCCTGTCCTCCTCACCTCCCTCCCCTCCCTCACCTCCCTGTCTCCCCTCACCTCCCTGTCCCCTCCTCACCTCCCTGTCCCCTCCCCTCCCTGTCCCCCCCCTCCCCTCCCTGTCCCCCCTCACCTCCCTTCCCCCCCTCACCTCCCTGTCCCCCCCTCACCTCCCTGTCCCTCCTCACCTCCCTGTCCCCCCTCACCTCCCTGTCCCCTCACCTCTCTGTCCACCCCCACCTCACCTCCCTGTCCCTCCTCACCGCCTGTCCCTCCTCACCTCTCTGTCCCCCCTCACCTCCCTGTCCCCTCACCTCCCTGTCCCCTCTCACCTCCCTGTCCCCCCCTCACCTCCATGTCCCCACCTCACCTCCCGTCTCCCCCCTGTCCACCTCCCTGTCCCCCCTCACCTCCCTGTCCCTCCTCCCCTCTCTCCCCCCTCACCTCCCTGTCCCCCCCTCACCTCCCCGGTCCCTCCTCACCTCTCTTCTCCCCCCTCACCTCCCTGTCCCCTCCTCACCTCCCTGTCCCCCCCTCACCTCCCTGTCCCCCCCCCCCTCTCTGTCCCCCCCTCACCTCCCTGTCCCCCCTCACCTCCCTGTCCCCCCTCACCTCCCTGTCCCCCCTCACCTACCTGTCCCCCCTCACCTCCCTGTCCCCCCTCACCTCCCTGTCCCCCCTCACCTCCCTGTCCCCCCTCACCTCCCTGTTCCCCCCCCCCCCCCCCTGGCCCCCCCTCACCTCCCTGTCCCCTCACCTCCCTGTCCCCTCCTCACCTCCCTGTCCCCCCTCACCTCCCTGTCCCCTCACCTCTCTGTCCCCCTCACCTCCCTGTCCCAATCCCTCATCACTCCCTGTCCCTCCTCCCCCTCTCCGTCCCTGGCCCCCTCACCTCCCGTCCCCCTCCTCACCTCCCTGTCCCCTCCTCACCTCCCTGTCCCCCCCCCCCCTCACCCCCTGTCCCCCTCATCACCTCCTGTCCCCCTCACCTCCCTGCCCCCCTCACCTCCCTGGCCCCTCCTCACCCCCCTGTCCCCCCTCACCTCCCTGTCCCCTCACCTCCCTGTCCCCCCTCACCTCCCTGTCCCTCCTCACCTCCCTGTCCCCCCTCACCTCCCTGTCCCCCCCTCACCTCTCTGTCCCCCCCTCACCTCCCTGTCCCCCCCCTCACCCCCCTGTCCCCCCCCTCACCTCCCTGTCCCCTCCTCACCTCCCTGTCCCCTCACCTCCCTGTCCCCCCCTCACCTCCCTGTCCCCCCCTCACCTCCCTGTCCCCTCCTCACCTCCCTGTCCCCCCCTCCCCCCCCTGTCCCCCCCTCACCTCCCTGTCCCCCCCTCACCTCCCTGTCCCTCCTCACCTCCCTGTCCCCCCCTCACCTCCCGGTCCCTCCTCACCTCCCTGTCCCCCCCTCACCTCCCTGTCCCTCCTCACCTCTCTGTCCCCCCCTCACCTCCCTGTCCCCCCTCACCTCCCTGTCCCCTCCTCACCTCCCTGTCCCCCCACCTCCCTGTCCCCCCCTCACCTCCCTGTCCCCTCCTCACCTCCCTGTCCCCCCCCTCACCTCCCTGTCCCCCCTCACCTCCCTGCCCCTCCCCCCCTCTCTGTCCCCCCCTCACCTCTCTGTCCCCCCCTCACCTCCCTGTCCCTCCTCACCTCCCTGTCCCCCCCTCACCTCCCTGTCCCCCCCTCACCTCCCTGTCCCTCCTCACCTCCCTGTCCCCTCCTCACCTCCCTGTCCCCCCCCTCACCTCCCTGTCCCCTCCTCACCTCCCTGTCCCCTCCTCACCTCCCTGTCCCCTCCTCACCTCCCTTCCCCCCCTCACCTCCCTGTCCCTCCTCACCTCCCTGTCCCTCCTCACCTCCCTGTCCCTCCTCACCTCTCTGTCCCCCCCTCACCTCCCTGTCCCCCCTCACCTCCCTGTCCCCTCCTCACCTCCCTGTCCCCCCTCACCTCCCTGTCCCTCCTCACATCCCTGTCCCCTCCTCACCTCCCTGTCCCTCCTCACCTCCCTGTCCCTCCTCACCTCCCTGTCCCCTCCTCACCTCCCTATCCCCTCCTCACCTCCCTGTCCCCCCTCACCTCCCTGTCCCCCCTCACCTCCCTGTCCCCTCACCTCCCTGCCCCCTCCTCACCTCCCTGCCCCTCCTCTCCTCCCTGTTCCTCCTCACCTACCTGTCCCCCCCTCACCTCCCTGTCCCCCCTCACACCTCCCCACATCCCTCTGCCCCCCCTCTCCCCCCCCCTCACCTCCCTGTCCCTCCTCACCTCTCTGTCCCCCCCTCACCTCCCTGCCCCCCCTCACCTCCCTGTTCCTCCTCACCTCCCTGTCCCCTCCTCACCTCCCTGTCCCCTCCTCACCTCCCTGTCCCCCCTCACCTCCCTGTCCCTCCTCACCCCCCTGTCCCTCCTCACCTCCCTGTCCCCCCCTCACCTCCCTGTCCCTCCTCACCTCCCTGTCCCCTCACCTCCCTGTCCCTCCCTCACCTCCCTGTCCCCCCTCACCTCCCTGTCCCCTCACCTCCCTGTCCCCCCCTCACCTCCTCAACCCCCTTTCCCCCCCTCACCTCCCTGTCCCCTCACCTCCCTGTCCCCTCACCTCCCTGCCCCCCCTCACCTCCCTGTCCCTCCCTCACCTCCCTGTCCCCCCCCTCACCTCCCTGTCCCTCCTCACCTCCCTGTCCCTCCTCACCTCCCTGTCCCCCCCCCCCCCCCCTGTCCCCTCACCTCCCTGTCCCCTCGCCTCCCTGTCCCCACGCCTCCCCTCAACCTCCCTGTCCCCTCCATCACCTCCTGTCCCCTACCTCACCTCCCTGTCCCCCCCCCTCTCCTCCTGTCCCCCCTCACCTCCCTGTCCCCTCACCTCCCTGTCCCCTCACCTCCCTGCCCCTCCTCACCTCCCTGCCCCTCCTCTCCTCCCTGTTCCTCCTCACCTCTCTGTCCCCCCTCACCTCCCTGTTCCCTCCTCCTCACCATCCTCCCTGTCCCTCCTCACCTCTCTTCCCCCCCTCACCTCCCTGGGCCTCCTCACCTCCGTCCTCCTCAACTCCCCTATCCCTCCTCACATCCCTGTCCCACCCTCACCTCCCTGTCCCCCCTCACTTCCCTGGCCCCCCTCACCTCCCTGTCCCTCCTCACCTCCCTGGTCCCCCCTCACCTCCCTGTCCCCCCCTCACCTCCCTGTCCCCCTCACCTCCCTGTCCCTACCCCCGCCTTCACCTTCCTGTCCCTCCTCACCTCCCTGTCCCCTCCTCACCTCCCTGTCCCTCCTCACCTCCCTGTCCCCCCTCACCTCCCTGTCCCCCCCTCACCTCCCTGTCCCTCCTCACCTCCCTGTCCCCCCTCACCTCCCTGTCCCCTCCTCACCTCTCTGTCCCCCCCCTCACCTCCCTGTCCCTCCTCACCTCTCTGTCCCCCCCTCACCTCCCTGTCCCTCCTCACCTCTCTGTCCCCCCCTCACCTCCCTGTCCCTCCTCACCTCCCTGTCCCCCCTCACCTCCCTGTCCCTCCTCACCTCTCTTCCCCCCCTCACCTCTCTGTCCCCCCTCACCTCCCTGTCCCCCCCCTCCCCTCCCTCCCCTCCTCACCTCTCTGTCCCCCCCCTCACCTCCCTGTCCCCTCCTCACCTCCCTGTCCCCCCTCACCTCCCTGTCCCCTCCTCACCTCCATGTCCCCCCTCACCTCCCTGTCCCCTCCTCACCTCCCTGTCCCCCCTCACCCCAGTCCCCTCACCTCCATTGTTGTCCCCCCCTCACTCCCTTGTCCCTCCTCATCCCTCCATGCCCCCCTCAACCCCCTGGTCCCCCTCCTCCTCCTCACCTCCCTGTCCCCTCACTCCCTGTCCCCTCACCCTCCCTGTCCCCCCCTCACCTACCTGTCCTCCCTCCTCACCTCTCTGTCCCCCCCTTCACCTCCATGTTTCCCTCCTCACCTCTCTTGGTCCCCCTCACCTCTCTGTCCCTCCTCACCTCTCTGTCCCCCCCCTCACCTCCCGTCCCCCCTCACCTCCCTTGTCCCCTTCCTTCACCCCCCTGTCCCCCCCTCACCTCCCTGTCCCTCAACCTCCCGTCCCCTCCTCACCTCCCTGCCCCTCACCTCCCTTGTCCCCCTTCCACCTCCCTGTTCCCTTCTTCACCCTCCCTTCCCCTCACCTCCCTGTCCCCCCCTCCCCTCCCTGTCCCTCCTCACCTCTCTGTCCCCCCCTCACCTCCCTTGTCCCCCTCAACCTCCCTTGTACCCCCTCACCTCCCTGTCCCCTCCTCACCTCCCTGTCCCCCCCTCACCTCCCTGTCCCTCCTCACCTCCCTGCCCCCTCACCTCCCTGTCCCCCCCTCACCTCCCTGTCCCCCCCCTCACCTCTCTGTCCCTCCTCAGCGTGCCCAGTGGGCTCCCGCAGCAGCAGCCGCCGTGCATGGCCAAGGGGGTGCCTGGGACCCCAGTCTCAGCACCGCCGCTGCTTCCGAGGCTCCGCGTATAAATACCCACGCGTGTGCGCGTGTGTGTACACTTCCTGACATGTTTACAAAGTCCCAGTTTGCCAACCTTCGGGGCACCACACAAGAGCTGTTTTTCATCCTAATCTGCTGTAATGACATGTTTTATTATGCGATTTGAGCTGTTTCCACTGCTTTCGCTGCTCCGTGTTTTATGTATTTTAACTAATGCTTTAATTTCAGCGCGTCGCGCCCTAAGGTGGCTTCACAAAGACGCACTGTGGCGAGCCGGCGGGGGCTGACAGCCGTGGCAGCCGAGCTGTACCCACACACAGCATGGCACAGGGGAGAGGGCCCGGATGGCACCTCAGGGTCCCGGGGGACAGGGGCTTAGGGCCTGGTGCTCAGAACACCAGGATGTAGGGGACCCCGGGTTTGCTTAGGGCTTCTCCCTATTTCACCCCTGAAAGTCTCACATTCTCCCCCCCTTCCCTGCCACCCCGTCAGATCTGGATAAAGCGGGATAGGATGGTTGGTCACCCCACCGAGAAGGGGGGCTTGATACTTGGCTAGGCTGGTTCTTGGGAGATGGGGGGGGGGGGGGCGGCGGCGGGGAAGGAGAGACTCTGTGAGCCTGGGGCTGGGAAAACCCTCTCTTTAGTTTCACACCCCAGCTCCGCCAGCACCATCATAGTCCTTTGAATTTGAGGAAGCCCCTTAAACCCTCGCCACACCTCAGTTTCCCCATCTGGATAATGGGCTGCTAAGCGTGTCTAGCAAAAGGCTGCTGTGAGGGACAGGAACGGTCCGTAGGCTCCCTAGTCCCCGACCCAACAGCCAGGAGGCTCAGGGCTTTAGGAATCTCACACGGAGGCAGAGGGAAGGCCCGGGGCCGCCACCAGACCTCCCCGTAGCCCCCCGAGAGCCTATGTAGGGGGAGCTGAGGAGCCGGAGGGTATAACAGTAATAGTAATAATAACAACAACAACAATAATAATAATAATGGCAATTATTATAACGGTAACTTCTGTTCCTTACATGCTCCACCATCCCCGCTGGTCCCCCACAGGACACCTGCTGGGTAGCTGAGACTGTGGCCCGCGCTGTGCAGACAGGGCCATGGAGACTCAGAGAGGAGAAGACACTGACCTATGTTTGATGGGGCCTGGGAGACCCCGGCGGTGCGGCCCCCGTGTCTGGGCTTTTACCGTCTCACCCAGGAATGGAGGCACCTGGGAACACAGGGTCAGGGCACCGAGCCGGGGTGCTGGGCTTGGACCAGCGCCTCCAGCCTGGAACAGCCGTATCCGTTCCTGACCCAAGGCGGGGTACGGGGAGAGGCCTGCCTTTCTGCTCCCCCGTTCTCTCCCTCACCCCATCCCCACAGCCACCCTGGGCCCTCCTGCCTCTGTGTCAGTGCACATGACGTTCCCCTCAGCAGGAATGTCATTTCAGACGAGACCGGTTTGGCTCAGTGGCTAGAGCATCGGCCTGCGGACTGAAAGGTCCCAGGTTCGATTACCGTCAAGGGCATGTACCGTGGTTGCGGGCACATCCCCAGGAGGAGGTGTGCAGGAGGCGGCTGATCGATGTCTCTTTCTCATCGATGTTCTAACTCTCTATCCCTCCCCTTTCTTCTCTGTAAAAAGATCAATAAAATATATATATATTTTTAAAAAGGAATGTCATTTCTTTCCCTTTACCTGCCTGGCGGTGTTCTCTACGAAAACTCCTATTCACCCCGCAAAGCCCAGCTCCTCAGCACCCAGGTCCTTGGCCCTTAGATTTCCTTTCGTAGCTCATTTGCCGGCTTCCTCGTTGCATCTGCCCAGCGCCTGACACAAAGCGATGGGAAGCTGGCGGGAAGTCTGTTGGTCAGAGGTCTCGGCTGTCTCACCCACCCCACCTGGGTGACAACCAGCCAGTGTTTCGGGGCCTGGCCGTGTGCGGCCACACACCTCTGAGTTTAATTCCCACTGCAGCCCCGGGGAGGGGGCACCATCACCTGTTCCCAAGGTCAGGGGTAAGCCCTCCCCAGCTCTCTGACTGGCCGCCGGTGTGTGTGCCGATAGGGCTGTATGGGACCCAGCCGCACTCGTGTGACTGGCTGCTTTTATGCCGCAGCAACAAAACGGAACAGTGGCCGGCGAGACAGCATGGGTATCGACTACCAGACCCTCTGCAGGGACAGCGTGCCGGCCCCTGAAAACCAAGGTGAAGGCCCGAGTTCAGAGAGGCTTAGCTACTCGCCCCCAGTGAACTCCGCCAGCCAAGCACACCCTGGGCTTCAAACCCGGGACCCCAGCCCCTTCCGATGCCCACCGCCGGCCTCGCTTCCTCCCAGGGCCCTCCCGTGCTGGCATCAGGCCGCAGGGGCACAGAGCAAAGGCACGGGGCTGGGGAAAGTGTTTTTAAAAAAGAAAAAGAAAAAGAAAACAATGAAAACGCATTTGATAAAGAAGCAGGGCTGCGAACCGGCCCGGTGCATCCTTGCTGAACTCTTTCAAGTTTCAGGGGGGGGAAGGGCGAGGGGGAGGAGGGGCCGAGTGTCCCATCCAGCACAGCCTGCAGGGGCAGGGCCACCGCTGGGCCTCCAGACCGCCCCTCCTGTCAGGAGACAAAACTCCTTCCCACATGCCACAGCCCCGCTCCTCTGATGCCCCCACCGCCCCCGCCGGCACCCACCTCCCCCGGGGCGGCCTCTCCCAGCCATCCCAGGGGCTGCTTCCCCACCGGCCTGGAGCTTTATTTCCAACTGAAAACATTACAGCTCATGTTCCTCCCCCCTCTCCCTTTAATAAAGCTGTTCTGTGTCTCCGCCGCCCCCTCCCCCTTCGCATTCCTCCCATCTTAGTCTTCCCCTCTTCCCTCCTGTAGGAAATGTCTTGGATTCCCTCGCCGGGGTGTAATGGTTAAATTGCTACCAGCTGATCAAACAGCCGAGGTCCCGCTGTAATCCCAGGGCTGGAGCCCGGGGGAGGCAGGGACAGGGCCCTGACCCGCTCAGCCTCTGCTGACCCCCCCGTGACTGCCTGCCCAGCTCCCCTCCTCTCATCTGTCCCCGCTCCTGAAGGATCTGGGGGAAAGGGTGAGGAGAGGGGAAGGGGGGCGGGGAGGGGAGGGGAGGACAGGAGGTGGGAGGACAGGGAGGAGGGGGAGGGGAGGATGCCTCCCCGAGCCCTGGCCTAACCTCCAAGGAATGTGCGCTCCCACCCCTCTCCCTTCTCTGCCCCCCTCCATACCCCCCCCCCACTCACATACCTAGACACACTCACATACACACTCATGCTCACAGTCACATATGCATATGCATATACACCTGGACACACACCACACACACACACACACTGACTCACGCACACACTGACTCACTCACTCACACACTCACAGGGCCAGGCTCTTCCTCCTCTGCAGAATGAAGACCAGATGCAGATAACCCACCTGTCTGCCTTCCCCCTCCTGGGGATCTCCTCCCCCCTGCTCCCCGCCCCCGCCTGCTGGGAAGGACGGGCTGGGAAGTGGGAGATGGGAGATCTGAGAGGAGAGGCTCCAGGAAAAGGGAACAGAGGCCCCTGGGCATGGCAGCCCGGTCGGCCCGGATCTGATGGCTGTGGACCAGCCAGGCTGCCCCTCTTCAGGCCTCCCTGAGCTCAGTCCACAGGCGGATGCCCACAAGGTGGCTGAGGACCAGGGAGCACAGCTTGCCTGCATGGCTGTGCCAGGCTGGGGGCAGTGTGGCCTCATAACGTCAAACACGGGCGCCCCTAACCTAAGCTGTGTGCCCTGGGCTCCTTCCTGCACGCCTCTCCCCCTCGCCCTGCCCCAGGCCTCTCCCGAGAGGCCACCGGCCAGGCCCAGCTGCCTGGTGGGCCCGCGAGGACCGTAGGCCAGCCCAGTGGACGAGCCAGTTGCCTGTATCTTCAAAGTTAACACCAAGTGGGAATTTCTTGCTTAGCAGAAGCCCAGGCTCTGGCGGGACAGGGGAGGCAGGGGTGAGGCTGCGGGAAGGCAGCTGTTTGGGAATCTTCCCAGCCCTTGCAGGAAGCCACGCTCGCATGCCTTGGCTCCTGTCCGCACTGTGTCCCTGCAGGCACCGCCGGGTGGGGTGGGGCTCCTTGGGGAGGGGCCCTGGGGACAGAGCCCAGGCTCCCCCAGATGCAGATCTGAGGACATGAGCTGGTCACCTCCCACATCCATTGTGCCTGTCATGGAGCGTGGCCTTTGGTGATAAGGGCAGGTCGGGTTGAGCACCAGAATCTGTTCCTTATCCAAGCTGCCCTCCCCTCCCCTCCCCCATTTCTAAAGTTCAGTTCTGGCCAGTCTTCCAAAGAGGATAGACAGTGTCTCACTTCAGTTTATCTGCTTTAAAATATATTTAATTGATTTTTTTTACAGGGAGGAAAGGAGAGGGAGAGAGAGTTAGAAACATCAATGAGAGAGAAACATCAATCAGCTGCCTCTTGCACACCCCCTACTGGGCATGTGCTCGCAACCCTTGACCGGAATCGAACCTGGGACCCTTGAGTCTGCAGGTCAATGTTCTATCCACTGAGCCAAACCAGCTAAGGTTTAATATATATTTTTATTGATGTCAGAGAGGAAGGGAGAGGGAGAGAGAGAGATAGAAACATTAATGAGAGAGAATCCTTGATCAGCTGCCTCCTGCATGCCCCCTACTGGGGATCGAGCCCGCAACCCAGGCACCTGCCCTGACCTGGAGTCAAACTGTGGTCTCCTTGTTCCTAGTTCGCTCTCCACACCGACGGGGCTGTCCTCTTTTACCTTCTAAGCTCATTGATTCGCTCGCCTGGCCCTTGCTCCCACACCAGAGAGAGGAGTCTACTTCCTACGCAAGGGGCAGGCTCAGAGTTCCTCTTGGGGGTTCTTTTTTAAAGAGAGGGGCTGCATAACTGCCCAAGGCACCCCGCCTCCATTTTCCAGCTCACGCTGCAGCCCCTGCCTGCTCCCTCAGGCCTGGTTTGAACCCCGTTCTTTCAAAGGCTCCTGTGCCAGGCTCCCCATGTGACAGCCCCACGTCTCAGCACAATTATCACATTCACGTCGAGAGCATCCACCATTCACTGAGCTGTTACTATGTGCCAGGCGCTGTGCTAAAAGCTTTTCCCGTGTTACCTCATTAGACCTGGCAATAACCCGGAGAGAAGAGGATTATTTTATGGATGAGCAGAAAACAATTATTTCAGGCAAGAGGATTATTTTACAGAGAGGGTGAGCTACTTGACTGAGCTAATCCGCCTGGGGAAGTGGGGTTTGAACGCAAGCCTGTTTGACTTCACCATCTGGGCCCTACACGTCCCAATAAGCTATCCTGTACCTCAATTACCTGCAGACTTTCCCCTCTTTGACTTTGGGTCCCTGTGTCCCCCAACGTGTAGGTTTTGAGAGAACAGGAGACACGGCTCTTACTTTTTAAAAAAGAATTATATAAACTTACAACTAAATAAATTATATTAAAAACCAAGAAAATAAGTACTTAAACCCTGTCACTTTTTAATCACTTGTCTACATTTTCCTGTTATCTATGCCAGTGGTCGGCAAACTGCGGCTCACGAGCCACATGCAGCTCTTTGGCCCCTTAAGTGTGGCTCTTCCACAAAATACCACGGCCTGGGTGAGTCTATTTTGAAGAAGTGGCATTAGAAGAAGTTTACGTTTAAAGAATTTGGCTCTCCAAAGAAATTTCAATCGTTGGAGTGTTGATATTTGGCTCTGTTGACTAATGAGCTTACTGACCACTGATCTATGTTCTTGAGATGATTGGTGGCTGTTATGTCTGTCTGGTAAAGATACTATACAATGGTATGTGCTATTGCCAATCTCTTCCCAACTCTGTTCAGTGACCTCATAGCAGTAGCCTGAAACTGGCCATGGCAGGAGTATTTACACCATGGTAATTGGCAAATGCTACAGATCAGGGCTTTCCTCCAGAGAGCCAATAATTAAACGCTAGAGGCCTGGTGCACGAAATTCATTCACTGGTGCAGTCCCTAGGCCTGACCAGCGATAGAAGTCAGGTACCCACATGCCCCCCTCTGCCTGAGTCACGGTGTCCCAGTCCCCATGTGGAGATGTGGTGAGTGCAGCCGAACACGGTGGGCCCAGGCACAGTGTGGGCCTCTGGACTGCCCAACAGTGCCACACGAAAGTCAGGTGAGCAGCATGCTCTCTCCTGGTCAGCCTCACAGACCGACTCCTGTTCAAACCCACGGGGAGCCTGACTGACCGCCCCTGTGGTCCAGCAGCTGTGGTCTGGCTCACCCAATAGAGACCGCTCGGGTGCGGGACAGGCTCCTGGGGGGCACCTGAGCACGGGGGCTTCCCCGGTGTAGTGCGAGAGCCCTGGTGTCCGGGGGGAGGGCAGCAGGGGGAGTGAGAGCGAGCTCTGTGGACACCCTGCATTCTCACCCCACTTCCGTCCCCGTCACCCCCAACCCCAGGTGGCCGGCAAGAGGTTGCAGCCCCCCACCCGGGTACCGGGGGAGGTTGGTCACAGCCACCTACCCCAGTCCCCCATCTTATCCGAGGTGGATTGATTGGGGCTGCACGAACCCCTTCACCTTCCACCCCACCACTCAATTCCCTCAGCACTTGGGAGCCAGGCCGTGTCCCTGCCCCCGACGCCAATGCTGGTCTCTATCTCAGGGCAATCAGCGGAGAGATCAGGACCCCACTTGCACTAGCCTTGACCTAACATCACCCACTCACCTGCTCCACCACCCCCCTCTCATCAGGGTCCATCAGGCCAGCGCCATGTCACCCTCACCCACCATGTTCTGCACCGCCCCCTGATGGTCAGCACACGTCATAGCGAGTGGTCCTGCTCCCGGTTTAATGACCGCCCGAGGGAACCATTTGCACATTAGGCTTTTATTCCATAGGATTTACCCGCCTGTCTCTGATCCTAAGCTGCGTGGGAGGTAGTATCATCCCCTTTGATCAGAGGCAGCCATTGAAGCTCAGGGATGCTAAATCATTGGCCCAAGGTCAACTGCTTAGAAGGGGCCAAGCAAGATATGCCGCCAGCTTATGCCATTCCCAGTGAGCCGATACACCTTCACGCCTGCTAACACCAGTGCAGCCGAAACCGGTTTGGCTCAGTGGATAGAGCATCGGCCTGCGGACTGAAAGGTCCCGGGTTCGATTCCGGTCAAGGGCATGTACCTTGGTTGCGGGCACATCCCCAGTAGGGAGTGTGCAAGAGGCAGCTGATGGGTGATTCTCTCTCATCAATGTTTCTAACTCTCTAGCCCTCTCTCTTCCTCTCTGTAAGAAATCAATAAAATATATTAAAACAAAAAACAAAACAAAACAAAAAACAAACAAAACACCAGTGCAGAGAGAGAGATCCAGAAGCTCACTCCCTCCCAGCCTACCTCGAGCTTCGGCGGCTGCCTTGTCCTCGAGGAGGAGAAGCCGAAGGTGGTCAGTCCCGGACTCCAGCCGTGCAGAGGCCTCCGATTCAGAGAGAGCGCGGTGAATCCTTGGCCTGGGGGAGAGGGTGAGTGCGAGACAAAAAAAGGACAAGTTCACGTTTTTAAACAGACGGAAATCTCCCTCCACACACTTGCATATTCAAGAGTTACTGCCATGTCGGTCAATTAAAGGTAATTTCGTCTCTAGCACCTCCTTGAGGGTTATTTAAAGAAGGTTTAAGAATTAGTCTTTCGTGGATCCTAAGAATAAAGCGACGTTCCCGCCTCCTCCTCAACGCGAGCCAGTCTTTCCGGAACGAGGAGGCGCGCGGTGAAATGAACCTGATCAGGCGCAGACCTGGCTGCTGGTTCGTTCTTTCTTTCTTTCTTTCTTTCTTTCTTTCTTTCTTTCTTTCTTTCTTTCTTTCTTTCTTTCTTTGCTGGTTCGTCCTTCCTTCCTTCCTTCCTTCCTTCCTTCCTTCCTTCCTTCCTTCCTTCCTTCCTTCTTTCCTTCCTTCCTTCCTTCCTTTAATATATTTTATTGATTTTTTACAGAGAGGAAGAGAGAGGGACAGAGAGTTAGAAATATCGATGAGAGAGAATCATCGATCAGCTTCCTCCTGCACACCCCCCACTGGAGATGTGCCTGCAACCAAGGTACATGCCCTTGACTAGAATCGAACCTGGGACCCTTGAGTCGCAGGCTGACGCTCTATCCACTGAGCCAAACCGGTTTCGGCAACACACATGCATTTCTCTGCAGATGCCACATGCTCTTGTGAAAGAATGGAGAATACGGCAAACACCAGGAAAGCCTGAGTTGAGGGGAGGGATGCTGGCCAGGGTGCCCGTTTGTCCATTTGTGACGCCGGCCCTAGCAAAGGGACACCCCGTCTCACAGGGTGAGGGAGAGGGAAGTCCGTGTCCCGCCCACACGTCTCTGTCCCCAAAGCCCATGCTCTGCACCACACCTGGGCTGTATGGTGCAGGCAGTAGGGAGCTAGAGAAAGCTCGAGTGGGAGAGCAAGCCCAACGGAGGTGGAGCCTCCTCGTTTCCCAGATCAAAAAGCTCCTCTTCCTGTTGTCCTCTGTGGTCCTCAGTCCCTTTCATCCCGGGCTCACTGCCTCTGGCCCCGTTTCCAGGAGATAACAGGCAGCACCCCTCCGGGAGGCCCCCCCATAAAACCCCCTGCGGACAAGAAGTAGGCAATTAAGTCCCTTCCTCTCTAGGACCCGTGATCTCGTCTTTGATCTTTCCCCTCTGTGCCCTGGAGCTTCCTCAGCCAGAAGGAGGTGTGAGCAGGGGGTGAGAAACACTGGCCAAGCGCCCAGGGGGACCAGGGCTGACCCGGAGCCCGGGCCGAGGAGAAGGGCTGGCTGGAAGCAAGGTAGCCTCCCCCCACCCCTAACCCCCACCACACAGGATGTGACCATGGTGAGCCTGGGTCCTTTCCCACTCAGTGGGGGGCTGGCAATGCCGTTCTAAGGTCCCTCCTCTGGCCCTGATCTCCAGAGCCACTTAATAGCCTGGACCCTCCACTTGCCCACTTCAGAAGGTTAAATGTTTTTTGGTTAAAAAGAGAGAGGGAGAGGGAGAGAGAGAGGGAATAGAGAGGAAGAATAAAAAGCGACATCTTGAGTCAATGCGCAGCTCCTCACCCCCCCCTCCCCACCTGTGGCCTCCTCCCTCTCCACTCTGCTCAGCTTGCAGGGCTGTTGTTCCTGCCAAATGAGTCACCGATGTGGGAACGGTGATTTGTTTTGGCAGACTTCACCACGGCTCCGAGAAATGGAGACTGTGCCCACTGCCGCAGAAGACACGGCTGTCCTGATGACTCATTCCTCCCTCCCTGCATTCATTCATTCATTCATTCACTCTCAGAGGGTGACTGCTTCTTTCACATATACACGTGGGCAACCTCGCCTGTTGTTTTCTCTCAGGGGGGAGATGTGAGGATTACCCAGGGGATGCCTGTGAAAATGTTTATCCTATCTAATAAAGAGGGAACAGGCAAATTGACCATCACACCATAACAAGATGGCTGCACCCACAGCGGAGGCCGAGTTCCTGTAACGAGCCTTAGCGAGCAATCAGCAGGGACCTGAGGCTGTGAGGCACTGGGCCAGGGTAGGGGACCCGAAGCTGTGCCCCCGCCGCCTGGTGGGGCTTGATAGGGGACCTCAGACCATGCCCCCCACTCCGGAGCCAGTCTGGGGGACCTCAGGCCACACCCCCAGCCTGGCAGGGCTTGATAATGGACCTCAAGCCATGCACCTCGTCCCAGTGCTGGGCCAGGTGACCTGAGGCCGTTCCCCCCACCCAGTTGAGCTTAACAGGGGTAGGCCAGCCAGGTCTGGGTCAAAATTTTGAGGTGCATGTGGGTGGGCAGGGACTTGACTCTGTTTCCCCTGGTGCACCCCAGACTCTGACCAGAGGAAGATTTTCATATACATTTTACTAATTTCCTTTCATCTCTGACACTTCTATTATAAAGGGCAAACAGCGACATTAAAACATTTCCTCTAATTAATTCCCCTTTAATGTGCATGAATTTCGTGCACCGGGTCACTTGTATAATAATAATGATAAGAATAGTAATCGCTAATCCTCACTGAACACTTATGTATCAGCTGCATGGCCAGCTTTGTTCCTGCTTTGTTAACTGCCTTTCCTCCCAACTGTCTGGGCAGGGCTGATTAGGATCTTCATTTCAGAGACGCAGAGGCTGGAACTCCAAGGGGTCAAGGTGACCTGGCCACGGTCATGACACAGCTGGTCAGCGACCGAGGCAGTTCCACCCCGCTTCCTCTTAGCGTGACGCACGCTGACGAGATGCTGACCACACACAGCAGGCACTGGACTTGGAACCCCCTCTCTTCCCAGGAGCCTGTGACGTGGGGGTGCGATCAGCATCGCTGTTTTCCAGCTGAGCAAATTTAGGTTTGGAGACGCGGGGCAGCTTGCCAGAGGAGGCACAGCGGGGTGGCGAGTGGGCAGTGGGGCCGGGAGGCCACTGCGTGTTCACCGTGAGCAGAGAGCCGGGCGCTGAGGATGTGAGTGCCCTGTTCTTGCCAGCACCCTCACCATCGGCACCAAGGATGCTCCCAGGCATCCTCACGTGGTCCTGGACACACAGACCCTGGGGCAGGGGCAGTGTGTGCACTCACCTAGCCCAGCTCCTCCTCCCAGACAGAGAGGTGGGATTCTGTGCCTGGATACGCACAGCGGGATGTGTGGGAGCGAGGAAGGGGGCTCCAGGCCTGGCCCCAAGAAAAGCCCTATTTGCTGGCCAGACGCAGGGGCCCCTGCGGACGACTGGGACCCTAGGAGGGTCGGGTGGGACATGACGTGGAAGATGCCTGGGTCCCTCAGTGACTGCATGGAGCCGAGTGCTTCCAACCTCCCAGCTGAGCTGTGCTGGTCCGAGACGTGGACCTCAGCCTTTACTGGGGTGCCCCATAATGAAGTTCTGGTCCAGGGTTTCTTTCTTTCTTTCTTTTTTTTTTTTTTTTTTAATGTATTTTATTGATTTTTTACAGAGAGGAAGAGGGAGAGAGATAGAGAGTTAGAAACATCAACTGCCTCCTGCACACCCCCTACCGGGGATGTGCCCGCAACCAAGGTACATGTCCTTGACCGGAATCGAACCCGGGACCTTTCAGTCCGCAGGCCGACGCTCTATCCACTGAGCCAAACCGGTTTCAGCTGGTCCAGGGTTTCTTAGGGAAAGGGCTCCCCTTTGCCACAATTGAAACCTCAGGAAGGCAGAGCCTTCTGTTCCGAGGGCGGGGCCTGGCACGCAGTAGGCCTTCAGTAAATGTTTGTGGAACTGACAAATGAACCTCCCGTCTCAGACGACCTTGGCGCACAGGGAAGAAGCCTTCTGGATGGTGATGCGGGACAAGGTCTTGACCACGCCTCCCAATGCTCCATCCTTTCCCGACGCTCATGCCAGCTCTCCTTCATCCACGTCCCTGCACATCCCCAGGACGATGCTGGGGAGACCCTCCCCCCGCCTCCCAGCAGCATTATCCAGGACCTGCTTGTCAAACCCAACTTCCCTGCACAAACACCACGCTGACTTCATTCCACCCCACAGGCCGTCAAACCCGGGAGGAGCCGAGCCGAGGGCCCCGCGCCGCTCCGCCTGCAGGCGGGTGTTTACAGAAAACCTGTGCGCGAGGATTTGCTCGAAAGCTAAATTTCCTCCCCGCCAAAGCCCAGAAATGCCTTTTAAACCCTGAGCAAATAAGCCGGAGAGGAAGGCGTTTTCCCTGGGACGGGGCCCTGGGAGCCTGGAGACCCTCAGCACGTCAAGTAGACAAGCTTGCCACTGCGTGGTGGAGCCCCTCGCTGCCGGCAGCCAAACAGGCTCCGAGAACTCGCCCTTTGATCCCCGCGCTGACGGCACAGACAGCCACGGGCCCTGGCCTGACTCAGGCTGCAAACGCATGGCTAGATCCATGTGGGGAGGGCGCAGGCATTGGCTCAAAATAAAATAAAAATAAACCATTGTTTTTATTAAAAATTTTTTTTAACAGTTTTTATTTTTTTAAAGCGAGAGGTAGGGAGAGGGAGAGAGAAACATGGGTGCAAGAGCGAAGAAGCATTGATCGATGCCTCTGCCCAGGGCTCTGGCTCCCAGGAGATCTGACCTGAGAGCCTGACTCGGCCTGTTCCGGGCTCCTTCTCCTTGCTAAGCCTCCGTTTTTCATCTGCAAAATGGGGCTAATAATGGTACTTACCTTGCAGGGTTGATGTGGGGACGGGGGAACCCATGAAAAATACCTAGCACATAGTACATGCTCAGCTAATGCCTCTCCTGGGAAACACCTTTGAAAAGATCGCCTATGTGTGTGTGAGCTGGCAAACCAGATTGCTGAGGTCTGTTCTCTTCCTGGGGCCACAGGAATCTGGCTCCACCCAATGCAGGCGGGAAAGGGGAGGAGGCCCGGGGTAGGGGGAACCTGGGACGTGAGATGGGGTGACGCTGTCTAAGAAGTCGCTGGTTCCTCTCTCTTAGGGGATCGCTGATGCCCAGACCCTGAGCTATCGGAGACAGGACTAGTCGGGGGTGTACACAGAGCGGGAGTCACACGTGGAGGAAAGGGGAGGGGCGTACAGAATGTGCCCCCAGGCACCCTCAGGCTTGTCGCCGGCTGAGATTCCCACCATTCCGTCTGCTCCCCAGGAAATTGGACCTGTTAGCGTCTTTACACCCCAACATCCAGTTAGCGAGTGATGTGGGCAGACCACGGAGGGGAAGACACACACACGCTTCTGTCTTGGGCTTTACGAGACCCTTTAAAAGTTGCTGTGATCATCCCAACAATGCTGTGCTGTAAGGGACTTATGATTATCCCCATTTTGCAGAGCGGGAAACGGAGGCCCAGAGAGGTCAAGGGTTCAGGGGCTGACTTCAGGTCAAGGAAGCGGCAGAGTCAGAAAGCAAACCGGGGCCGGCTTCGTGGTCTTGGTTACTTCATTGTTCATCCCGGCTCCTCTCAAGAAGTTTACAGAAAACGCAGGAGCATGGCCAAGAGCTTGTCAAACTCAGCTCCCTGGTGCTCTGGGGGTCCCCGGGGTGCTGGGAGGTGGGGAAGGGCCGGCAGCGTGGGTGGCACGGGGGCTTGCTCCCCACTCCCCTCCATCAGATCTTCTCCCGTCTGCAGAGCTGCGAAGTATTCATTTTGCCGGGGGAGATCATACGACGGTGAGACCAAACAAGAATTTCTTGAATGTCTATTGTGCATCAGGCCTGGAGTGGGGGGGTTGGGGGGGTAGGGGGAGGATCCCTTTGGGAGGAGGGTGAGGAGCTTACAAAATAGCCCGCTTGTGGGAACGTGAAGAACGATAATAAAATTAAACCGACGACCCAGCCGCCGATGAGTGGTGGGTCCCACGGCCACGGCTGGCTCCCTGATGAACTGTTCCGGTGGCGGTGACGTGGGTGGTCAGGGGAGAGGGGATCTGCTGAGCCGGGGAACCCAGTGCCACCCGTTTCCCCGGAACGGGGAGCAGGAGCCTGCAGGGATGAAACCCGGGCCCGGCAAGTTTGGACAAGGAGGAGGCTGGGAGGAAGGGACGCGGTGGGAGGTGGCTGAGGACTGGCTGGGCTCGGGATCCCGGCAAGATTCTCCACGCGGAGAGAGGCACCGAGCCAGGGCACCTCCATAGTCGCACAGATGTGGACTCGCTCTCTGAGAAGCACGACCCCCGCCCTCCGGCACGCCCTGCGGCCGCCCCGCCACTGGCTGGCCCGCTGGCCGCGGCCGGACAGAGGCCATCCGTGGAGACCCGCAGCCCTGGGGGATGCCCAGCCTCACTCTGTGACTGAAATAAATACGTGGACGGTGACAGCCACCTCCCGGGGCTGCGTGGACAGCGAACCAGACAATGCACGCAGAGGGCCTGGCACCATCAGTTCCTGGTGCCCGGCGGGCTCTCGGTAAACGTCATTGGCTGTTATGTGCAGCTACGTGCAGCCCGGGCCGGCTGGGGACAAAGCGCTTCCTGGTTTTTTATCCGTCCGCCTCGCAGGCACTTCATGGGCACCTGCCCCGTGCCAGGCGCTGCGCTGGGAGCCGCGGCCGGAGGTGGCAAAGGTCGCCTCCCTGAAGCAGCTCGGGCACGGCTGGGAGGCAGCAGTGCAAACAGCCGCTTCCGTGTGAGGCCTGAGCGTCTGCTCGGCAGCCAGGAGGCCAGTTAACGTTTACGACGGGCTCGCCCTGTGCCAGCTCTGGTGCACTTTGCACGCGTTGTTATCTCTCTCGTTTGATCTTTACGAGGCAGGACTTGATCCTTCCTTGTCAGATGGAGAAGCCGAGGCTCCGAACGGCTCGGAAAGGCCTGTCGTCCACCTGAAGTCCCATGGCCGGTAGGCGGCAAACCGGGGCTCCGATCCAGGACGGCTGCAGGTTCGCCAAGCGGTGCAGGGAAAGCAGAGTGTTGGAGGTCACCGGGTCGGGGAGCCAGGAAAGGGTGGGACTGGACATGCCTTTGAACTGTGGGCCCTGGCAGGTAGCTCACGCCAGCTGGCTCCCAAGCTCCGGCCTCACAGCCAATCAGCCCTAAGTGTCTCGGGTTATCAGATGAGTTACAGGCACGCAGCACCTCGCTGAGGGATCGGGGCCCCATGTGGGCTCGCACCGGCACAGAGCGGTCCCGGGAGCGTCGGCTGCTGTGGGCGATCACAGCAGTCCTCGCTCTGCATGGGCCTGACAGGCGTGCACTTCAGCGGCCGTGTTTACAGAGTAACACCAGCCCCCCACAACGCGGTTCGCATTTCACTTATCTCGGTATATTAAGCGCGAGCACTCACTCCAAGTACCAGCGTGGCTGCGAGCTCTTCAGCCCGCAAATCACCGCTTCAATAATAGACGCCTGTCAGGCTCAGTGACCCAGCCTGTCACTTCTCTCAAAGCCCGCGGACCGGTCACCGAGCGTGTGCGCTCTGCAGCTCACACACGGCCAGCCGAGCACGAGCTGCGCCGTCTCCCGTGTCTCCGCGGAAACACGCGTGGCGTTCACACACACAGGCAACGAGAAGAAGGGACTGGCCCACGAAGATGAAGGTGCAGAGCAGCAAAGAAATGAAAACGAGATGCCTGAAAGGAAACGTGAATGGAAAGTCAAGGGCTTCGTATTAGGTTTCTCCAGAAAAACAGAACCAATAGGAGATCTATCGTCTATCTATCTATCTATCTATCATCTATCTATCCTTCCATACCTCTATCTGCTAGTTACGATGCACATAACATTTGTGATACACAGATATGATATGTATACACATTCTTTAGATAGACAGACTTTAGATAGAGAGAGAAAGAGAGAGAGGAGGCTGGTTAAGGCCAACACCTGCAAGTAGGATGGGTGGTGGGAGACCCAGTTAATGCTGTTCAAGCAGGATTCCCGCTTCCTTGCTGAAGGCGGTTGGGGGAGGATCTGTCTTTTCCCGACTGAAGTCTTCAACTGATTGGATGAGGCCCACCCATATTGTGAAGGGCAATCTGCTTTCCTCAAAGTCCCCCAATTTAAAGGCTAATTGCATCTGAAAAATATACCTTTAGAGAAATAGCCACATAAGTTGGGTACCATGACCCAGCCCTGCTGACGTAAAACATCATCCGAGGACTGATGCTAGGCTCACAGAAGAGATAGATGATCATGGGAATG